>NC_135890.1:60330682-60930682 GCF_964194155.1 Cetorhinus maximus
TACCTTTTAACCTTTTTCGATTCCTTCACCCCACTCCACCCCCACTAGGGCTATCTGTACCCTGCTTGTCCTGCTTTCTACCCTTAATTAGCACATTCCTTAGATAATATCACCACCTTCAACACCTCTTTGTTCTTTTGTCTGTGACATCTTTTGGTTATCTCCACCTATCACTGGTCCTTTATCCAGCTCTACTTGACCCAGTCCCCCTTAAACCAGCTTATATTTCACCTATTTTCTATTTTTATTTAGTTCTGTTGAAGGGTCATGCGGTCTTGAAACGTTAACTGTGCTCCTCTCCGCAGATGCTGCCAGACCTTCTGAGGTTTTCCAGGTATTTATGTTTTTGTTTTGGATTTTTCCAGCATCCGCAGTTTTTTGTTTTTATCCCACTAGATTGGAAGTTGGCAAATGTTACACTGCGTTTCAAGAAAGGAGGGACCAAGAAAACAGTGAACTGCAGGCCACTTAGCTTAATATCAGTTATGCTGATTAATCTGTTATTAAGGGAGTCTTAAGAATGCAGTTGGAAAAGCATTGTATGGTTAGAAAAAGTCAACATGGTTTTACTAAAGGGAAATCATGTTTGAAAAATTTATTCGAGGTTTTTGAGGATGTAACTGGTAGGGTAGATAAAGGGGAACCTGTACATGTGGTATGCCTGAATTTCCAAAAGCATTCGATAAGGTGCTGCACAAAAGGTTAATAGGTAGAATAAGGGCTCATGGAGTTGGGGGTAATATTTTAGCATGGATAGAGGATTGGCTAACAGATAGAAAGCAGAGTGGACATAAACGGGGCTTTTTCAAGTTGGCAGGCAGTGAATATTGGAATGTCGCAAGGTTCAGTGCTGGGGCTTCAGCTATTTACAATCTACATTAATGACTTAGATGACGAGACAGAGAGTAATGTATCTAAGTTTGCTGATGATACCAAACTAGGTGGAAAGGTAAGCTGTAGGGAGGACACAGAGAGGCTTCAAAAAGATATAGACAGGTTAGATGAGTGGGCAAAAAGATGGCAGATGAAGTATAGTATAGGGAAGTGTGAAGTTATTCACTTTGTTCTTAAGAATAAATAAGCTGAATATTTTTTAAAAGGTGAGAAACTTGTAAGTGTTGACGTTTAGAGAGATTTGGGTGTGCTGGTGCAAAGAATGCAGAAAATTAGCTTGCAGGTGCAGTAAGCAATTAGAAAGACAAATGGTATGTTAGCCTTTAGTGCAAGGGGATTGTAGTCGGACAATAAAGAAGCCTTGCTACAGTTGTACAGGGTGAGACCATATCTGGTGTACTCTGTGCAGTTTTTGTCTCAACATTTAAGATCGGATATACTTGTATTGGAAGCAGTACAGCGAAGGTTCACTAAATAGGTCTCTGGGATGAGGGGGTTGCCCTATGATGAGAGGCTGAGTAAATTGTGTTTATATTCTCTGGAGTTTAGAAGAACGACAGGCGATCTCACTGACACCTACAAAATTCTGAAGGCGCTTGATAGGGTGGATGCTGGGAGATTGTTGCCATTGGTCAGGGAATCTAAAACATGGGGGCGTAGTCTCAGGATAAGGGGCCGATCATTTAGGACTTTAGGCCCCTTTCCTCGCGCAAAGGGTTGTGAATCTTTGGAATTCTTTTCCTTAGAGGGTTATGAATGCTCCACCGCTGAACACATTTAAGGCTGGGATAGACAGAGTTTTGATCTCTCATGGAATTAAGGGATATGGGGAGCGAGCGGGAGAGTGGAGTTGAAGCCCAGTATCAACCATGATCATATCTGTGCTGATTCACGCTCTCATCTGGACCTGGAAAAATTTATCGATTTTTGCTTCCAATTTCCACCCCTCTCTCACTTTCACATCTCCGACACTTTCCTTCCCTTCCTTGACCTCTCTGTCTTCATTCCTGGTGATAGACTGTCCACCAATATTCATTATAAGCCCACTGACTCACACAGCAACCTCGACTACAGATCCTCACACCCTGCTTCCTGTAAGGACTCCATCCCATTCTCTCAGTTCCTCAGCCTCCACCACATCTGTTCTGATGACGCTACCTTCAAAAACGGCGCTTCTGGCTTGTCTTCCTTTTTCTTTAACCGAGTGTTCCCCCCCACTGTGGCTGACAGGGCCATCAACCATGTCCGACCCATCTCCCACGCCTCTGCCCTCACTCCTTCCCCTCCCTCCCAGAGCCATGATAGGGTCCCCCTGTCATCACTTTTCACCCCACCAGCCTCCACATTCAAAGGATCATCCTCCTCAATTTCCGCCAACTCCAATATGATGCCACCACCAAACACACCTTCCCCTCACCCTCCCTGTCAGCATTCTGTGGGGGCCATTCCCTCCGTGACACCCTGTTTATTCCACCCCCAACTCCTTATCCCTTTTCTATGGCACTTTTCCATGCAATCGCAGAAGGAGCAACACCTGCCCCTTCATCTCCTCCCTCCTCATCGTCCAAGGCCCCAAGGTTTTTCAGGTGAAACAGTACTTCACATGCACCTCCTTCAATTTGGTCAATTGTATTCGCTGCTCCCAATGTGGTCTCCTCTACATTGCGGAAACGAAATGCAGACTGGGGGACTGCTTTGTGGAACACCTTTCCTCAGTCCGCAAGCATGACCCGGATCTTCCTGTCACTTGCCATTTCAACACACCATCCTCTCCCATACCCATATGTCCATCCTTGGCCTGCTACAATGTTCCAGTGAAGCCCAATGCAAACTGGATGATCAGCACCTCATCTTCCAATTAGGCATGTCACAGCCTTCCGGACTTAACACTGAGTTCAACAACTTCAGATCATACTGTCTCCTCCATCTTTACCCCTTTTTAATCCATTTAAAAATTTTTATTTATTTATTCATTTATTTTGTTTATCCTTCCCCCCACCCCATGGTCCATCTGTCACTTGTTTTATGTTTTGCTTTCACAGAGCGCTGACCCTTGTTCTGCTATTAACACATCCTGCTATCTTACCTTTATGCCACTCTCAGCACCTTCTTTAGCCTGTAAAACTACCATTAACATTCCCTTTGTCCTGTGTCCATGACACCTTTGTCAAATTTCATCTTTGCTCTCACTTATCCCTGACCTTCTATTTTCCTCCACCTGCTCTACACCCTCTTAAACAGTATAAAATCCATCACATTTCTATTTCTCTTTAGCTCTGAAGAAGAGTCATATGAACTCGAAACGTTAACTCTGTTTCTCTCTCTGCAGATGCTTCCAGACCTGCTGAGTTTTTCCAGCATTTTCTGTTTTTATTTCAGATTTCCAGCATCTGCAGTATTTTGCTTTTATCAATATGATTATGTTGAATGGTGGAGCAGGCTCGATGGGTCATGTGGCTGAGTCCTGCTCCTATTTCTTATGTTCTTATAAGCCAGTGTGAGATAGACTTTAATTCTGTGAATTTGGTGTATTATAACAGTGTGTATAAAGAATGGAAAGAGCCTGGTAAGGCAATAGGGCGTGATGGTAAGACAGTGGTTATCCAACATGGCAATCAAACTGTTAAGGTTCATTCCTTGCAGTTAATTGGGATTGGTTACAAACACGCAGAATCTGAGCAGCTGATAGAAGGTGTAGAGGCACCCTGTACCTCACATACTCATGTGTTTTTCGATGACAGTTTTGAGAAGCAGAATACAATAGATCAGGGGCTGGATGGTGGTAGGTAGGCTGAGCGATCGTGATGCATAGGGCAGGACTAACACACCCAAAGGCCAATTGCCTAAAGTAGGTAATTGGGGACATATCAGAAGGGCCCAGTGTGGAGGGATGTGATTATTGTGAGATGTGCAGGGAAAGCTACTGGTAAGTTTAAATATGGGTTAACTGTTCATGATGGTAGCCAAGAAGTGAGGTCCATGGACTGGCAGAATGGGGTAAAAAAATGGAAAGTAAGAAAGCGCAATTTGAGTTCTAATAGTGGGTTTGAGAGTGGCTCTTGCATCAGAAAATTATCACGTAGAGGAGAAAGAGTCTCTGACCGCATGAGAGGGAGAGATCTTACAGTAGTTGTCTCAAAAGACATCAAAGTGCAACTGCAGCATAGTTTCAACAAGGGAGAAATATAAATTGGTTTAAGGTGGGTGGGTGGGGGGGTAAGAGACACATTGAGGGTGTGGTGTGAGCAGATAATCAAAAGATGTCACAGACAAAAGGGTCAAAGAGGTGTTGAAGGTGGTGGTCTTTGTCTGAGAAAAGTGCTAATTAAGAATGGAAAACAGGATATTCAAAGTACAGCTCTAGTGGGGGTGGGGTGGAAAGACTAAAGGTTTTAGTTTTAGATTTGAAAATAATGGAAATAGGTGGGGAAAGAAGAATCTATATAAATTATTGAAAAAAAGCGGGTGGGGGGGGGAAAGAAACGGGGTGGGGATGGGGGGAGGGGGAGTTTAAGATCTAAAGTTGTTGAATTCAATATTCAGCCCAGAGGGCTGTAAAGTGCCTAGTCGGAAGATGAGGTGCTGTTCCTCCAGTTTGCGTTAGGCTTCACTGGAACAATGCAGCAAGCCAAGGACAGACATGTTGGCAAGAGAACAGGGTGGAGTGTTAAAATGGCAAGCGACAGGGAGGTTTGGGTCTTTCTTGCGGACAGACCGCAGGTGTTCCGCAAAACGGTCGCCCAGTTTGCGTTTGGTCTCTCCAATGTAGAGGAGACCGCATTGGGAGCAACGAATGCAGTAGACTAAGTTAGGGGAAATGCAAGTGAAATGCTGCTTCACTTGAAAGGAGTGTTTGGGCCCTTGGACGGTGAGGAGAGAGGAAGTGAAGGGGCAGGTGTTGCATCTTCTGCGTGGGCATGGGGAGGTGCCATAAGTGGGGGTTGAGGAGTAGGGGGTGATGGAGGAGTGGACCAGGGTGTCCCGGAGGGAACGGTCCCTACGGAATGCCGTCAAGGGGGGTGAAGGGAAGATGTGTTTGGTGGTGGCATCATGTTGGAGTTGGCGGAAATGGCGGAGGATGATCCTTTGAATGCGGAGGCTGGTGGGGTGATAAGTGAGGACAAGGGGGACCCTATCATGTTTCTGGGAAGGAGGAGAAGGCGTGAGGGAGGATGCGCGGGATATGGGCCGGACACGGTTGAGGGCCCTGTCAATTGACTGCCACCTCTCTTCAAAAAATGCCCTCTTTGAAGAAGTATGGTTCTGTCCTCCGACAGGATTTCCCAGAAGATGTCTCTTCTGCCCTGCTCACCTTCATTGCTTTCCATTTCTCTCCTGGTGTTTGACAAGGTGTTTACTAAAACCCGCTTTCACAGCCATATCTCCTTTCTCAGTGACTGTCTCCGTCTCCGACTCACCCCACGTGGATTTCAACTGAAATTCCATCCCTCTTGTTTCGAACCCACCCAGGATTACAGGTATCTCCGGGACATAAAACGTTTCTCGGACTGCTGTTCCCGTCGCATTCTGAGATCCACACTCAGTGCCATGCGCCGCCATATGAACACACTCGACCTCTCCCTCCAGCAGCACCGCCGCACCCTTTTTCAAAGCTGCGCGTGCCCCCAGTTTCATTTTATTCTTTGCCTCATCCGTCGCCTCAACAAGAAACTTTTTCTCTTTCTCTCAAGTGCTAAGGAACGCAAGCTCCAACAACTCATCGACTCCAACACCCATCTGGGACCCTCCACCCCTGCTTGTCCCTCCGTCCTCACCCCATCTTCCAATCCCAGCCCCAGCTGCGTATTCACTATACCCCCTGACCTTCCCCTCTCCGATGCTGAACGTTCAGTGCCCAGCAAAGGACTTAGTTTCATACCCTTACGCCCTCATCTCAATGAGTTTCGGGCTCGGCATGATGCTGAACTCTTCTTCCGCCGTCTTCGTCTCCGTGCTCACTTCTTTGGGCAGGAGTCCTCTCCCCGTTCAACGGATCCTTTTACCCACCTCCAATATTCTCCCTCCACTTGGACCCCTCCCTCTGGATTCTTACCTTCTCTTGATCTTTTCATTGAGAACTGTCGGCGTGACATTAGCCGTCTCAATTTCTCAGCTCCTCTCACCCATTCTAATCTGTCTCTCTCTGAACTCACTGCACTCCGTTCTCTCAGGTCCAACCCCAACATTGTCATCAAACCCGCTGACAAGGGTGGTACTGTTGTTGTCTGGCGCATTGACCTCTACCTCGCGGAGGCTGAGCGTCAACTCGCAGACGTTTCCTCCTACCTCTCCCTGGACCATGACCCCACCACAGAACATCAAGCCATTGTTTCCAGGACTGTCACTGACCTCATCTCCTCTGGAGATCTTCCTCCCACAGCTTCCAACTTGATAGTCGCCCAACCTCGGACGGCCCGCTTCTACCTCCTACCCAAAATCCACAAACAGAACTGTCCTGGCAGACCGATCGTGTCAGCCTGTTCCTGCCCCACGGAACTTATTTCTCGTTATCTTGACTCCCTTCTCTCTCCCCTTGTCCAGTCCCTTCCCACCTACATCTGTGATTCCTCTGACACCTTACGTCACATCAACAATTTCCAGTTCCCTGGCCCCAACCGCTTCCTCTTCACCATGGATGTCCAATCCCTCTACACCTCCATCCCCCACCAGGATGGTCTGAGGGCCCTTAGCTTCTTCCTTGAACAGAGGCCCCAACAATCCCCATCCACCACTACTCTCCTCCGTCTGGCTGAACTTGTTCTCACACTGAACAATTTCTCCTTTAACTCCTCTCACTTCCTCCAAATAAAAGGTGTGGCTATGGGTACCCGCATGGGCCCCAGCTATGCCTGTCTCTTTATGGGGTATGTGGAACATTCCTTGTTCCAGTCCTACTCCGGCCCCCTCCCACAACTCTTTCTCCGGTACATCGATGATTACTTCGGTGCTGCTTCATGCTCTCGTCTGGACCTGGAAAAATTTATTAATTTTGCTTCCAATCTCCACCCCTCCATCATCTTCACATGGTCCATCTCTGACACTTCTCTTCCCTTCCTTGACCTCTCTGTCTTAATTTCTGATGATAGACTGTCCACCAATATCCATTACAAGCCTACCGACTCCCACAGCTACCTCAACTACAGCTCCTCACACCCCGCTTCCTGTAAAGACTCCATCCCATTCTCTCAGTTCCTTCGCCTCCGTCGCATCTGTTCTGATGACGCTACCTTCAAAAACAGCTCCTCTGACATGTCCTCCTTCTTCCTTAACCGAGGTTTTCCATCCACGGTCGTTGACAGGGCCCTCAACCGTGTCCGGCCCATATCCCGCGCATCCTCCCTCACGCCTTCTCCTCCTTCCCAGAAACATGATAGGGTCCCCCTTGTCCTCACTTATCACCCCACCAGCCTCCGCATTCAAAGGATCATCCTCCGCCATTTCCGCCAACTCCAACATGATGCCACCACCAAACACATCTTCCCTTCACCCCCCTTGACGGCATTCCGTAGGGACCGTTCCCTCCGGGACACCCTGGTCCACTCCTCCATCACCCCCTACTCCTCAACCCCCACTTATGGCACCTCCCCATGCCCACGCAGAAGATGCAACACCTGCCCCTTCACTTCCCCTCTCCTCACCGTCCAAGGGCCCAAACACTCCTTTCAAGTGAAGCAGCATTTCACTTGCATTTCCCCTAACTTAGTCTACTGCATTCGTTGCTCCCAATGCGGTCTCCTCTACATTGGAGAGACCAAACGCAAACTGGGCGACCGTTTTGCGGAACACCTGCGGTCTGTCCGCAAGAAAGACCCAAACCTCCCTGTCGCTTGCCATTTTAACACTCCACCCTGTTCTCTTGCCAACATGTCTGTCCTTGGCTTGCTGCATTGTTCCAGTGAAGCCCAACGCAAACTGGAGGAACAGCACCTCATCTTCCGACTAGGCACTTTACAGCCCTCTGGGCTGAATATTGAATTCAACAACTTTAGATCTTAAACTCCCCCTCCCCCCATCCCCACCCCGTTTCTTTTCCCCCCCCACCCGCTTTTTTTTCAATAATTTATATAGATTCTTCTTTCCCCACCTATTTCCATTATTTTCAAATCTAAAACTAAAACCTTTAGTCTTTCCACCCTACCCCCACTAGAGCTGTACTTTGAATATCCTGTTTTCCATTCTTAATTAGCACTTTTCTCAGACAAAGACCACCACCTTCAACACCTCTTTGACCCTTTTGTCTGTGACATATTTTGATTATCTGCTCACACCACACCCTCAATGTGTCTCTTCCCCCCCCACCCACCCACCTTAAACCAATTTATATTTCTCCCTTGTTGAAACTATGCTGCAGTTCTGCCGAAGGGCCATGAAGGCTCGAAACGTTAACTGATTTCTTCTCCGCCGATGCTGCCAGACTTGCTGAGTTTTTCCAGGTAATTCTGTTTTTGTTTTGGATTTCCAGCATCCGCAGTAGCTTTTAGCTTTTTGTTTTTAAGATTATATCTGGTTTGGATAAAGTAGACAAGGACAAACTGTTCCTATTAGCTCATGTTGCAAGGACTAGGGGACACAGATTTAAGGTTTTGGCCAAGAGATGCAGGGTGAATGTAAGGAATAAATATTTTATCCAGTGGGTGCAAATGAGCTGGAATTTGCTGCCCATAAGGGCGGTGGAAGCAGAGGTGATCAGTGATTTCAAAAGGGAATTGGAGGGGCACTTGAAGGAAATAAACCTGCAGAGCTATGGGGATAGAGCAGGAGAATGGGACTTGCTGGATTGCCGAATGGAGGGCTGATATAGACTCGGTCAGCCAAATTCACTCCTTCTGTGCTGTAAACAACTCTATAGCTCTCTGACTCTTTTTAATGGTTATGTTGCTTCATCTTACTACATAGATACCCGAATGGGAATTCTGTTGTACTGTAGCCACTGTTTATCTCCTTGATAGAAATGTGGAAGGTAAATTAGATACAGTTCAGGATACCTCTGAAATTTATAAAAATAAGCCAATGACTGGTTTGTAATTCTTTTAGATATTGTGTAGTACCTTTTCATTTCTGTCCAATCAGAGGCAGACATCATTAAGAAAGTCAAGAAGAACTACGTGTTGAAGGCTATGTTTCTAATTCAAAAAGTGATGATTCTATACAGCAAGGAGCAGGACCAATCTTCCAAATATCACCTTCTTGAGGTAATCACTGCTAACATACATAAAGGATTACTTCAAAATCCGTGAGTTCTTTGTTGATTTTGTTGAAAGACACTCAGAAAATTTGATGTCTATTCAGTTGTTTTCATAAATCCATGCCGTTGATATAGTATGCAGTTATTAGAATTTAAGTTATTGTTGTTAATTTAAAATGGGTGTCTAATTATGGTCAAAAAATCTGTTTCAGTTGAACTTACATTATAAATGCTGCTTGTGCGCAAACTGGCTGGCAAATTTCCTGAAAAACAATTAAAAACATTTAAAAAAGCAGCTCACTGTCTGTGGAGCATGTTTGGACTTCCTGAGGATGTGAAAGATGCTATATAAATACAGTTCTTTTTCTCCTTTCTTACATGGCTCTGTTAAATTTCAGACTGGAGGCTGATTTAACATCATAGTCCTTTAGTCAGTTAGCACATATATAAACCTTTTTAAAAGATCTCTGAGGCAATTTTCCCCTGGATGCTTCAGGCGGTCAAGAGCCTCTGAGGTAGCCAAAGTGGGGTCTTATGCTGAAATGCTGATTTAGCCTTTGTTTACTACAAACAACATCTTGGTAAAGGATTTGCAGTTTGCACTTGGAATGGGCCCTCAAATCAAAGGATTGTTAAGCAGCTGATTGCAACTTAAATTACCTGCTCGCTCTATTTAACTGGGCTGCATGGCATTTTGGTGGCTTGCACTTGATCAAATGCCTTCTCATGACATTGACCATCTGACTTGGAGTAAACTAGTCATTGAAGAGGATTTCAAGCGCTACTTATATGTGTATCACTGTTTACCGTTCACTTAATTGGTGCTGAACACTTGAAGAGCACTTTTGAAACAAATGGTGTTAAAATCCAGACAGCCATGCAGTGAAGGATGAAATACTGGAGCCTAGTTTTATTTACTTACAAGCTTTTATTTACAGAAACACACATCATATATCATGCATCTGCAACAAAATGAACCTTCTTTTGGCCTGCTCCTATACGCAAATGAGCACAGGTATGTCCCCGATTAATACCTGTCACTTGAATATAATTAACATCCAATTGATATACAAATTAAAATGTTCCCTTCTCCCTCTTTAAATAAGATTAAATAATGACTTTATATGTACAACCAGAAGTTCAAAAAATTACAAATTTCCATACTCTGTGCAAAGCATCACATTGTGAGATTACCCTCTTCCAGCATTCCTTCCAATTTCTATGTACGTGCACTTTAAAACAATTTGACAATTGACGTTTACCCACCACTTAATTTTATTGATTTTTTTTTCTACAGCATTTGTTTCAAGCCAGTAAGGTATCTTTTCTTACTCACATTTTTGTAGAGTACATTATCCCACAATAGATAATTGTTTATGTAACTTTCGATGGGCATACTATTTTCAGTACCCCCACTGTACAGGATGCTACTTCAGATATTTGCCAAGTAGAATCCGATATCCACAGCCTCCACAAGAGTTTCAACATCCAGGATACCTCTAACAATTCCTTTATCTTCCTAACTTTCTAAGCTAAGGGACATTATTTCTCATTCTCACCCATAATAAAAATTATGAAACCAGCTGCACTTAAATACCCATCTGGAAGATTAGCCTGTGATGCATGGATAAAAATAACTAGCTTCATGTTCTTTGGATCACCTAAGGATGGGATCTTAGGCACACATTTCTACAGATTTATTTTTTGTAATGTTTTATTTGTCCTTAATTTTATTTGTCCTTAAAACATTCTCTTCGTTGGGGTGTTTCATCAAAGTACTTAACTCCATTACATTAAACCTAGCATCTGGTTTAGCATGAGTGCACAACCAGTTCAACTGACCAATCAAACTTTGCAATTGCTCTGTCTCTCCTTTAGACATAACATAATCTTTCTGTGATAACCTAGTAGGATTAACTGGGATGGGAGAAACATTCTATATAAGATTGTTGATTTAAAGTTAAACTGTACACTTTGCTTAATATCTAAACCAATATATTTGAAAACCCAACAAACATGAATCCCAATATTAAATTCTGCTCAAATCTTATATTAATGACAAATTGTTCAAATTCTGCAGTACTGCCCTATAAGAAAACATTAACGTGCATCATAAAAATGCCTGAAGATGCAATGCTCCCAGTTATGCTCAATTCCATTTGGAAGGTCTACCAGGACACCCATGTCTGGAAGCAATTTAATTCAGCATAAGTTTTCACATCATCAGAAAAGTACTTCAGCACCACCAGACAACTCCCACAGAAATTTTAGGCATCTACAGGAGACCATCTTCCCTTTGTTGGGCCAACAAAATATTGCAGGATCTGACTCACTGGGCTGGATTTGGAAGCCTGCTGGTGGAGGAAATGGATGCGTGGGGGGCTGGAGGGAGTGGTCGGGGAACTCAGAATTTCTCAAAGCTGACCAGTAAGTTTGCTGGCATCTTCCCATCTCTGGGCCATTTTTATGGCGGCAGGTCATTCTCTTAGTAGTAATTATGATAAACTTCTTACAGATTGGCAGGAAATAGCTCGTGGAGTATCCCAGGGATTTGTACTGGCAATCCTTTTGTTTTTCATTCCCATAAATGATTTGGATTTTGCATAGGGAGCAGACGTTAAAGATTTTTGATATTACCAAATCAAGGAGTGTGACAACATATGAGGAATGATGTATGTGATTGGAAGAGGACAGTTATGGATGAATGGAAGGGGCAGGAAGGAAGCAGATTCAAGGAAGTATATCATAATGGGGAGAAATTGGACACTGTTCCACCTATTCTTTAGGTGCTATGCGGCTTCCTAATGCTCTAAAACAACATCTGAGATGTGTGCACCCACATCCAACAGGATGACCACCGGACACCATCTTGGTGAAGGAGTTTGCGTACAAATACCTACTAATGCCAGCAGCGTGCAGTGCAGACAGATTATCTCAGTGTGCAGTGTGTAATGCAAACTTGATGCCAGCTGTGCCATTTTTGAATAACACACTTCAGCCTTTGTCCTTTCTTAACTTCGCACAACTGCTGAAGGACCTTCTCCTATCAGTGCTACTTAAAAGCACCACAAAGTACTGACAGGTTAGTTGATGGATTATTTCTTCTGGTCACTGGTGCAGTTGCTTGAGTTTTTGGAGCTCTCCTGTAGATGCCTAAAGTTTCAGTGGGAGTTGTCTGGTGGTGCTGAGGTACTTTTCTGATGATGTGAAAACTTATACTGAAATAAATTGCTTCCAGACATGGGTGTCCTGGTAGACCTTCCATATGGAATTGAGTATGACTGGGAGCACTGCATCTTTTGGCATTGGACCCACATCCTGGAAGATAAGCTCCGGCATAAACTTCCTCAGTGATTTTTTTCCCACTGTTGGCAGAGTTGTTAGCCTGGACAGCTTTCTCTGCACTTCTGGTAATAGAATCTCTCTCATCCAATGTGCTGCCTGTGCTATTTCCTCCAAATACCATCTAAGAACCTGGGGCCACGATCTGCAGGCCTAGCAGCCAGTTCTTTGTTCAGAATTAGTGTTTTCTTCCTTCTGCAGCCAGAGTATATCTCCTTCTTGAGAGGTGTTCACTTTAAGTACTGTCCAAACTGGTCAATTTTTGGCCCACTCAGCAACAACAAGAATTTGCATTATAAAGTGCCTTTAATGTAGTAAAACATCCCAAGTCACTTCACATTAGCATGATGAAACAAAATTTCACTGTGAGCAACATAAAAAGATATTAGGACAGCTTGGTCAAAGCGGTGAGTTTTAAGGAGTGTTTTACAGGAGGAGGGAGAGGTGCAGAAGTTTAGGGAAGCAATTCCACAACTTAGGACTGAGGTAGCTAAAGGAATGGCCACCAGTGGTGGAGTGATTAAAATTAGGAATGCAAACATGGCTGGAATTGGAGGGGCTCAGAGATCTTGGAGAATTTCAGGCCTGGTGGAGGTTACAGAGATTGGGAGGGGTACAGCTAATGAATATTACAAATCGCCTGGGACAACGCTAAGAAGCACATGCAGTGGATGCCCTGCTTAATGTTCAGCCCCATTTAAGGAGGCCGTCTGCCTCCATTTCTATTTCAAAATCATGTTGATTGGGTTTTTGAGGCCTTGGAAAGCTTGACAGGTAAAAGGTTTTGAGAATGCTGGATCTGGAAGGACGGCTTCTGAGATAGGAGGAGTAGGTGCATTTCCTAAAGAACCGACAAACTAACCCGAGAAGCCAATCCTTGCCTACATCCACTGACCTCCCCACATCAAATGCCCCCAGCTCTACCGTGTCTCCACTCCTCATCCTCTGCAATCTCTCGCTTCCATGGCCACTAAACCCACCAGCAGCCTTCCTCACTGGACATGTAGACTGCCAGCATTTAAATAAGACTGGCTGTTCAGGCAAACCTGGCAAAAAAAAACATTGTTGACCCTGTAAAGACCCCCTTACGAACATCTGGGGGCTAGTGCGAAAATTGAGAGAGCTGTCTCACAGACTAGTCAAGCAAAAGCTTAACATAATCATATTCACGGACTCAAACTTTACAGATAATGTCCCAGACACCACCATCACCATCTCTAGGTACGTTCTGTCCTACTAGCAAAACATACCCGGCAGAGATGGCGGCACAGTGCTATACAGTTGAGAGGGAGTTGCCCTGGGAGTCCTCAACATAAGCTCTGTACCCCATGAAGTCTCATGGCACCAAGTCAAACATGGGCAAGGAAACCTCCTGCTGATTACCAGATACTGCCCCCCCTTAGCTGATGAATCAGTGCTCCTCCATGTTGAACACTACACGGTAGAGGCACTGAGGGCGGCAAGGGCGCAGAATGTACTTTGGGTGGGGGACTTCAATGTCCTTCATCCAGAGTGGCTCAGTAGTACCAATACAGACTGAGCTGGCTGAGTTCTAAAGGACATTGCTGCTGGACTGGGCCTGTGGCAGGTGGTGAGGGAACCAACAAAAGGGAAAAACCTACTTGATCTCATCCTCATCAACCTGCCTGCAGCAGATGCATCTGCCCATGACAGTATAAGTAGGAGTGACCACCGCATAGTCCTTGTGGAGACAAAGACCCATCTTCACATTGAGGATGCCCTCCATTGTGTTGTGTGGCATTAGCAACATGCTACATGATTTTGAACAGATCTAGGAACTCAAGACTGGGCAACCATGAGACGCTGTGGGTCATCAGTAGCAGAATTGCAACCGCAACTTGTAACCTCATGGCCCTGTATATCGCCCACTCCGCCATTACCACCAAGCCAGGGGATTAACCCTGGTTCAATGAAGAATGCAGGTGGGCATGCCAGGAGCTGCACCAGGCATACCTAAAAATCAGCTGAAGCTACAACACTTGCGTGCCAAACAGCATAAGCAGCAAGACATAGAGCTTAGCTATTTCACAACCCAGTGATCAGATCTAAGCTCTGCAGTCCTGCCACAACCAGTCGTGAATGGCGGTAGACAATTAAACAACTCACTGGAGAAGGAGACTCCACAAATATCCCCACCCACACTGATGGGGGAACCCAGCACATCAGTGCAAAAGATAAGGCTGGAGCATTTTCAACACTCCTCAGCTAGAAGTACCGAGTGGATGACCCATCTCAGTTTCCTCTGGAGGTCCCCAGCATCACAGAGGCCACTCTTCAGCCAATTCAATTCACTCCATATGATATCAAGAAATGGCTGTAGGAACTCGATATTGCAAAGGCTGTGGGCCCTAAGAATATTCTGTCAATAGTACTGAAGACTTGAGCTCTAGAACTTGCCGTGCTCCTAGTAAAGCTGTTCCAGTACAGCTACAATACTGGCATCTACCCAGCAATGTGAAAAATTGCCCAGATGTGTCCAGCATACAAAAAGCAGGACAAATCCAACTCAGCCAATTACCGTCCCATCAGTCCACTCTTGATCATCAGTAAAGTGATGGAAGGGGTTATCAACAGTGCAATCAAGCGGCACCTACTTAGCAATAACCTGCTCATTGACCCTCAGTTTGGGCTCCATCAGAGTCACCCAGCTCCTGACCTCATTACAGCCTTGGCACAAACATGAACAAAAGAGCTGAAGAGGTGAGGTGAGAGTGACTGCCCTTGACTTCAAGGCAGCACTTTACTGAGTGTGGCATTAAGGAGCCCTAGCAAAAGTGGTGTCAGTGGGAATCAGGAGGAAAACTCTCTGCTGGTTGGAAACATACCTAGCACAAAAGAAGATGATTGTGGTTGTTGGAGGTCAATCGCCTCAGTTCCGGGACATTAATGCAGGAGTTCCTCAGGGTAGTGTCCTAGGCCCAATCATCATCAGCTGCTTCGTCAATGCCCTGTCCATTATAAGTTCGGAAATGGGGATGTTTGCTGATGATGGTACAATGTGCAGCAACATTCATAATTCCTCAGATACTGAAGCAGCCCATGTCCATTGCAGCAAGACCTGTACAATATCCAAGCTTGGGCTGACAGGCAAGTAACATTCGCACCACATTAATTCCAAGCAATGACCATCTCCAATAAGAGAGAATTTAACATTCGCCCCTTGACATTCAATGGCATTACCATCACTGAATCCCCTACTATCAACATTCTGCGGGTTACCAGCGACCAGAAACTGAACTGAACTAGCCATATAAATACTGTGGCTACAAGAACAGGTCAGAAGCTAGTAACCCTATGATGAGTAACTCACCTTCTGACTCCCCAAAGCCAGTCCACCAAGTCATGAGTGTTATGCAATACTCTCCTCTAGCCTGGATGAGTGCAGCTCCAACAACACTCTAGAAGATTGATACCATCCAGGACAAAGCAGCCCGCTTTTTTCGCACTCCTTCCACAAACATTCACTCCCTCCACCACCGACACACAGTGGCAGCAGTGTGTACCATCTACAAGATGCAATGCAGAAACTCACCAAGGCTCCTTAGGCAGCACCTTCTAAATCCATGACTGCTACCACCTAGAAGGACAAGGACAGCAGGTAGGTGGGAACACCACCATCTGGAAGTTCTCCTGCAAGTCACACACCATCCTGACATGGAAATATATCACCGTTCCTTCACTGTTGCGGGGTCAAAATCCTGGAACTCCCTCTCTAACAGCACTGTGGGTATACCTACACCACATGGACTGCAGCAGTTCAAGGAGGCAGCTCATCACCACCTTCTCAAGGGCAATTAAGGATGAGCAATAAATGTTGGCCTCGCCAGCAACGCCCACATCCCATGAATGAATAAAAGAAATGTACAACTCCAAGGCCTCTGGTTTTTCTCACACTTCTTAAAGTAAAATATATTCCAAAGAGGCAGAAAGATGGCAAGAGGGGGAAAATGTATCCATGGCTAAGCAAGGAAGTTAAAGACAACGTAAAGACAAAAACTAAGGCATACCAAATTGCAAAGGTCAGTGGCAGGCTGGAAGATTGGGAAACTTTTAAAGGTCAACAAAGGGTTACTAAAAAAAATAAAAAGAGCAAAGGTCAATTATGAAAGAAAACTAGCGCAAAATGTAAAAACTGATAGCAAAAGCTTCTAGAAGTATATAAAAGGAGAGTAGCTAAAGTGAATGTTGGTCCCTTGGAGGATGAGACTGGGGAGTTAATAGTGGGGAACGCAGAAATGGTAGAGACGCCTAATCAATATTTTGCCTCAGTTTTCATGATGGAGGACACTAGTACCACCCCAATAGTAACAGGTAGTGTAGAGTGTATAGAGAAGGAGGAACTTAGAACAATCACCATCACTAGAGAAAAAGTACTGAGCAAGCTATTGGGATTAAAGGGTGACAAGTCTCCAGGACCTGATGGCTTACATCCCAGGGTCTTAAAGGAAGTGGCAGCGGAGATAGTGGAAGCATTGGCAATAATATTCCAAAATTCCCTGGATTCTGGAAAGGTTCCAGTGGATTGGAAAAATGCTAATATTTAATAATGCCCTTATTCAAAAAGGCTGGGGTGGGGGAGGCAGAAAGTAGGAAACTATAGACCAGTTAGTTTAACGTCTCTTGTTGGGAAATTGTTGGAATCCATTATTAAGGAAGTAGTAATGGGGCATTTGGAAAGTCAAAATGCAATCCATCAGAGTCAGCATGGTTTTATGAAGAGTTTGTTTGACTAATTTGCTAGAGTTCTTTGAAGATGTGACAAGCAAAGTGGATAATGGGGATCCTGTGGATGTAGTATATCTGGACTTCCAAAAGGCCTTTGATAAGGTGCTGCACAAAAGATTAATACACAAGATAAGATCACATGGATTTAGGGGTAATAAATTAGCTTGGATAGAGGATTGGCTAAACAACAGAAAGTAGAGAGTCAGGATAAATGGGTCTTTTTCTGGATGGCAGGCTATGGGGTGCCACAGGGTTCAGTCCTTGGGCCCCAACTATTTACAATCGATATTAATGACTTGGATTCAGGGATAGAAAGTACTATAGCTAAATTTGCAGATGACACCAAAATAGGTGAGAAAGTAAGTTGCAATGAAGAAATAAGAAATTTACAAATGGATATGGACAGGTTAGATGAATGAACCAAAATTTGGCAAATGGAGTTTAATGTGGATAAGTGTGAGGTTATCCATTTTGGTCGGAAGAATAAAAAGGCGACTTATTATTTAAATGTAGAGAAATTTCAGGATGCGTCAATGTGGAGGGATCTGGGTATCCATGCGCATGAATTGCCGAAAGTATGCCGGTACAGCAGGTAATAAGGAAGGCAAATGGAATTTTGGCATTTATTGCTAAGGGAATAGAGTATAAAAATAGGGAAGTGTTGTTGCAACTGCACAAGGCATTGGTGAGACCGCACCTGGAGTACTGTGCACAGTTTTGGTCCCCTCACTTGAGGAAGGATGTAGTTACATTGGAGGCGGTTCAGAGGAGGTTCACTAGATTGATTCCAGAGATAAGGGGCTTGTATTTGGACCATTACTTTTCTTGATCTATATTAATGATCTATACTTGGGTGAACGGGGCATAATTTCAAATTTTTCATATGATAAAAGCTTGGAAGTATTGTGAACTGTGAGGAGGAAAGTGATAAATCTCAAGAGGACATAAATTGTGGGTGGACATGTGGCAGATTAAATTTATTGCAGAGAAGTGTGAAATGAAAGATTTTGGTTGGAAGAATAAGGAAAACCAATATAAAATTAAGGTCGCAATTTTAAAGGAGATGTAGGAGAAGGGGGACCTGGGGGCATTTGTGCACAAATCGTTGCAGGTTGACAAAGTGGTTAACATGACATGCGGTATCCTGGGCTTTATGAAGCGAAGCATAGAGTACAAAGGCAAGCAAGTTATGGTGAACCTTATTGTAACTGGTTCGGCCTCAATTGCAGTATTGTGTCTAACTCTGGCTACTACACTTTAGGAAAGGTATGAAGACTTTAGAAAAGGTGCAAAAAAGATTCACGAGAATGAGTCCGGTGATGAGAGACTTCAGTTACGTGGATAGATTAGCGAAACTGGGACTGTTCTCCTTAGAGAAGAGAAAGTTCAGAGGAGATTTTAGGGAAATGTTCAGAAATATGAGGGGTCTGGAGAAACTGTTCCCAAAAGGGTCGAGAACCAGATACGTGCCTGATTACTTCGGAATAGCACCAGGCCTTCTGGAGAAAAGCAATGTCGGGCTTTTCCAACGTAGGCCAATTCTTCAACGAGTGGGCAAGACAGCTATCGCTTACATTAAATCCTGGCATCTGTTTCTTGTTCGATAGCCAATCCTCTATCTGTGCTAATATACCACCTCAACATCTTGTTGTCTTACATTGTGTAGTAACCTTTTGTGTGGCACCTTATCAAATAAAATACTTTTCAAATACCCAAAAACACTCCATCTGCTGGTTCCCATTTATCCATCCTTCTTGTTACACCCTCAAAGAACTCTAATAAATTTATCAAACATGATTTCCCTTTCATAAAACCATGTTGATTCTGCTTGATTGTATCATGGTTTTTGAAATGTCCTACTGTTATTTCCTTAATCATGGACTCCAGCATTTTCCCAATGACAGATGTTAGGCTAAAAACAACAAATTACTGCGGATGCTGGAAATCCAAAACAAAAACAGAATTACCTGGAAAAACTCAGCAGGTCTGGCAGGATCGGCGGAGAAGAAAAGAGTCGACGTTTCAAGTCCTCACGACCCTTCAACAGAACTGAGTATAGTTAGGAGAGGGGTGAAATATAAGCTGGTTTAAGGTGGGGGGGCGGGTTGGGGGGAGAGAAGTTGAGGGTGGGGTGGTTGTAGGGACAAGCAAGCGGTGATAGGAGCAGATAATCAAAAGATGTCACAGACAAAAGGATCAAAGAGGT
This sequence comes from Cetorhinus maximus, assembly GCF_964194155.1. NCBI lineage: Eukaryota > Metazoa > Chordata > Chondrichthyes > Lamniformes > Cetorhinidae > Cetorhinus > Cetorhinus maximus. The sequence goes on from NC_135890.1 coordinate 60,350,056, forward strand.
GTTGAAGGTGGTGATATTATCTAAGAAAATGTGCTAATTAAGAATGGATGGCAGGACACTCAAGGTACAGCTCTAGTGGGGGTGGGGTGGAAAGACTGACAAGGTATTAGTTGTAGATTTAAAAATAATGGAAATAGGTGGGAAAAGAAAAATCTATATAAATTATTGAAAAAAACGAAAGGGAGGGGGAAGAAACAGGGTGGGGATGGGGGGAGGGAGTTCAAGATCTAAAGTTGTTGAATTCAATATTCAGCCCGGGAGGCTGTAAAGTGCCTAGTCGGAAGATGAGGTGCTGTTCCTCCAGTTTGCGTTGGGCTTCACTGGAACAATGCAGCAAGCCAAGGACAGACATGTGGGCAAGAGAGCAGGGTGGAGTGTTAAAATGGCAAGCGACAGGGAGGTTTGGGTCTTTCTTGCGGACAGACCGCAGGTGTTCCGCAAAACGGTCGCCCAGTTTGCGTTTGGTCTCTCCAATGTAGAGGAGACCGCATTGGGAGCAACGAATGCAGTAGACTAAGTTAGGGGAAATGCAAGTGAAATGCTGCTTCACTTGAAAGGAGTGTTTGGGCCCTTGGACGGTGAGGAGAGAGGAAGTGAAGGGGCAGGTGTTGCATCTTCTGCGTGGGAATGCGGAGGTGCCATAGGTGGGGGTTGAGGAGTAGGGGGTGATGGAGGAGTGGACCAGGGTGTCCCGGAGGGAACGATCCCTATGGAATGCCGCCGGGGGGGTGAAGGGAAGATGTGTTTGGTGGTGGCATCATGCTGGAGTTGGCAGAAATGGTGGAGGATGATCCTTTGAATGCGGAGGTTGGTGGGGTGATAAGTGAGGACAAGGGGGACCCTATCATGTTTCTGGGAGGGAGGAGAAGGCGTGAGGGAGGATGCGTGGGAGATGGGCCGGACACGGTTGAGGGCCCTGTCAACGACCATGGGTGGAAAACATCGGTTAAGGAAGAAGGAGGACATGTCAGAGGAACTGTTTTTGAAGGTAGCGTCATCAGAACAGATGCGACGGAGGCGAAGGAACTGAGAGAATGGGATGGAGTCCTTACAGGAGGCGGGGTGTGAGGAGCTGTAGTCGAGTTAGCTGTGGGAGTCGGTAGGCTTGTAATGGATATTGGTGGACAGTCTATCATCAGAAATTGAGACAGAGAGGTCAAGGAAGGGAAGAGAAGTGTCAGAGGTGGACCGTGTGAAAATGATGGAGGGGTGGAGATTGGAAGCAAAATGAATAAATTTTTCCAAGTCCAGACGAGAGCATGAAGCAGCACCGAAGTAATCATCGATGCACCGGAGAAAGTGTTGTGGGAGGGGGCCGGAGTAGGACTGGAACAAGGAATGTTCCACATACCCCATAAAGAGACAGGCATAGCTGGGGCCCATGCGGGTACCCATAGCCACACCTTTTATTTGGAGGAAGTGAGAGGAGTTAAAGGAGAAATTGTTCAGTGTGAGAACAAGTTCAGCCAGACGGAGGAGAGTAGTGGTGGATGGGGATTGTTGGGGCCTCTGTTCAAGGAAGAAGCTAAGGGCCCTCAGACCATCCTGGTGGGGGATGGAGGTGTAGAGGGATTGGACGTCCATGGTGAAGAGGAAGCGGTTGGGGCCAGGGAACTGGAAATTGTTGATGTGACGTAAGCTGTCAGAGGAATCACGGATGTAGGTGGGAAGGGACTGGACAAGGGGAGAGAGAAGGGAGTCAAGATAACGAGAAATGAGTTCCGTGGGGCAGGAACAGGCTGACACGATCGGTCTGCCGGGACAGTTCTGTTTGTGGATTTTGGGTAGGAGGTAGAAGCGGGCCGTCTGAGGTTGGGCGACTATCAGGTTGGAAGCTGTAGAAGGAAGATCTCCAGAGGAGATGAGGTCAGTGGCAGTCCTGGAAACAATGGCTTGATGTTCAGTGGTGGGGTCATGGTCCAGGGAGAGGTAGGAGGAACTGTCTGTGAGTTGACGCTCAGCCTCTGCGAGGTAGAGGTCAGTGCGCCAGACAACAACAGCACCACCCTTGTCAGCGGGTTTGATGACAATGTTGGGGTTGGACCTGAGAGAACGGAGTGCAGTGAGTTCAGAGAGAGACAGATTAGAATGGGTGAGAGGAGCTGAGAAATTGAGACGGCTTATGTCACACCAACAGTTCTCAATGAAAAGATCAAGAGAAGGTAAGAATCCAGAGGGAGGGGTCCAGGTTAGGCTAACTGGCCTATAGTTTCCAGCTCTCCCTTCTTCCTTGAACAGAGGTTTTTTTCAGTTTACATTTTTTACATTTGCGATTTTACAATCCACTGGGACCTTTCCAGAATCTAGGGAATTTTGGAAGATTACAATCGCTGCATCCACTGCCTCTTCCATCACTCCATTTAAAATCCTAGGATGCAGGCCATCAGATCTTGTCAGTCTTTAGTCCCTTTTATTTTTCTAGTACGTCTTCTCCAGTGATAGTAATTGCTTGAGTTTCCTCCCTCCCTTTTGCCCCTTCATTTTCGCTTATTATTCTTGGGATGCTTTTTTGTCTTGTGCCATGAAATATTTGTTTGAAGTCTCTGCATTATTTCCTTGTTTCCCATTATTAATTTCCCAGTCTCATGCTCTAAGGGACCGGCACTCACTTTTGCTAATCTCTGCCTTTTATGTACCTATTCAATCTTTTACTGTCTGTTTTTTTTATTTCTTGCTAGTTTACCCTCATATTCTAATATGTCCCTTTCTATTTGTTATTAGTCATCCTTTGCTGGTTATTTTACCAATCTTCTGCCATACCACAAACCTTTGCAGCATTGTATGCCTATTCTTTCAATTTGATACCATCCTTAACTTGCTTAGTTAGCCACGGATGGTCCACCCTGCTCGTAGAGCCTTTCTTTGTTGAGAGTTTTGAGTTTTGATTCTACTTGACCCAGGTAGATGTGTGAGGCTGATTCCCCTGGCTGGAGAATTTAGAATTTGGGGACACAGTCTCACAGTTGGTCATTTAGGACTGAGATGAGGAGAAATTTATTCACTCAGAGGGCTGTGAATCAATGGAATTATCTACCCAGAGGGTTGTGGACCCTCCATCGTTGACTGTAGTCAGATAGATTTTTTAGTCTCTCAGAGAATGAAAGGGACATGGGAAGGTGGGTGGGAAAGTGCAGTTGAGGCAGAGGGTTTTTTTTATTATTCATTCATGGCATGTGGTCATCACTGGCTGGGCCAGCATTTATTGTCCATCCCTAATTGCCCTCGAGAAGGTAGTGTTGAGCTGCCTTCTTGAACCGCTGCAGTCCATATGGTGTAGACACACCCACAGTGCAGTTATGAAGGGAGTTCCAGGATTTTGACCCAGCGACAGTGAAGGAACGATGATATATTTCCAAGTCTGAATAGTGAGTGACTTGGCGGGGAACTTCCAGGTGGTGGCATTCCCATCTATCTGCTGCCCTTGTCCTTCTAGACGGTAGTAGTTGTGGGTTTGGAAGGTGCTGTCTTAAGGAACCTTGGTGAATTCTGCAGTGCATCTTGTAGATTGTACGCACTGCTGCTACTGTGCGTCAGTGGTGGAGGGAGTGAATGTTTGTGGATGTGGTGCCAATCAAGCTGGCTGCTTTGCCCTGGATGGTGTCAGACTTCCTGAGTGTTGTGGGAGTTGCACTCATCCAGGCAAGTGGGGAGTATTGCATCACGCTCCTGACTTGTACCTTGTAGATAGTGGACAGGGTTTGGAGAGCCAGGAAATGAGTTACCCATCGCAGGATTCCTAGCCCCTGACCTACTTTTGTAGCCACTGTATTTATATGGCTGGTCCAGTTCAGCTTCTGGTCAATGGTAACCCCCCAGGATGTTTATAATGGGGGATGCAGTGATGGTAATGCCATTGAACATCAAGGGGCGATGGTTAGATTCTTTCTTGTTGGAGATGGTCATTGCCTGGTACTTGTGTGGCATGAATATTATTTGCCACTCGTCAGCCCAAGCCTGGTTATTGTCCAGGTCTTGCTGCATTTGGACATGGACTGCTTCAGTACCTGTGGAGTTACGAATGGTGCAGAATATTGTGCAATCATCAGCGAACATCCCCACTTTTGACGTTATGATGGAAGGAAGGTCATTGGTGAAGCAGCTGAAGATGGTTGGGCCAAGGACACTATCCTGAGGAACTCCTGCGGTTATGTCCTGGAGCTGAGATGACTGACCTCCAACAACCACAATCATCTTCCTTTGTGCTAGGTATGACTCCAATGATTGGAGAGTTTTCCCCCTGATTCCCATTGACTCCAGTTTTGCTGGGGCTCCTTGATGGCACACTCGTTCAAATGCTGCCTTGATGTCAAGGGTAGTCACTCTCAACTCACTTTTCGAGATCAGCTCTTTTGTCCATGTTTGAACCAAAGCTGTAATGAGGTCAGGAGCTGAGTGGCCCTGGTGGAAACCAAACTGAGTGTCAGTGAGCAGGTTATTGCTGAGCAAGTGCCACTTGATAGCACTGTTGATGACCCTTTCCAGCACCTTGCTGATGATGGAGAGTAGACTGATGGAGAGGTAATTGGCTGGGTTGGATTTGTCCTCTATGTTGTGTACAGGACACACCTGGGCAATTTTCTGCATTGCTGGGCAGATGCCAGTGTTGTAGCTGTACTGGAACAGTTTGGCTAAGGGTGAGGCAAGTTCTGGAACACAAGTCTTCAGTACTATTGTTGGAATATTGTCAGGGCCCATAACATTTGCTCTATCCAGTGCCTTCAGCCATTTCTTGATATCAGGTGGAGTGAATCGAATTGGCTGAACACTGACCTCTGTGATGCTGGGGACCTCCTGAGGAGGCCGAGATGGATCATCCACTTGGCACTCCTGGCTGAAGATTGTAGCAAATGCTTTATCTTTTGCACCGATGTGCTGGGCTCCCCCATCATTGAGGGTGGAGATATTTGTAGAGTCTCCTCCTCCAGTGAGTTGTTTAATTGGTCACCACCATTCACAGCTCGATGTGGCAGGGCTGGAGAGCTTGGATCTGATCTGTTGGTTGTGGGATCGCTTAGCTATATCACTTGCTGCTTATGTTGTTTGGCATGCAAGTAGTCCTGTTTAGTAGCTTCACTAGGTTGACACCTCATTTTTAGGTATGCCTGGTATTGCTCCTGGCTTACCCTCCTGCACTCTTCATTGAAACAGAGTTGAACCCCTGGCTTGATGGTAATGGTAGAGTAGGGGATACTGTGGGCCATGAGGTTACAGATTGTGTTCAAGTACAGTTCTGCTGCGGCTGATGGCCCACAGCGCCTCATGGATGCCCAGTCTTGAGTTGCTAGATCTATTCGAAATGTATCCCATTTAGCATGGTAGTAATGCCACATAACACGATGGAGGGGTATCCTCAATGTGAAGGCAGGACTTCGCCACCACAATGACTGTGCAATGGTCACTCCTACCAATACTGTCATGGACAGATGCATCTGCAGCAGGCAGGTTGATGCTGATGAGACCAAGTATGTTTTTCCCTCTCTTGTTGGTTCACTCATCACTTCCTGCAGACCCAGTCTAGCGGCTATGTCCTTTGGGACTCTGCCAGCTCGGTCTGTAATGGTGCTACTGAGCCACTCTTGATGATGGACATTGAAGTCCCCCACCCAGAGGATGTTCTGCACCCTTGCTACCCTCAGTGCTTCATCCAAGTGGTGCTCAACATGGAGGAGCACTGATTCATCAGCTGAGGGAGGGCAGTACGTGGTAATCAGAAGCAGGTTTCCATGCCCATGTTTGATCTGCCATGAGACTTTATGGGGTCTGGAGTTGCTGTTGAGGACTCCCAGGGCAACTCCCTCCTGACTGTATACTGCGGTGCTGGCACCTCTGCTGGGTTTGTCCCGCTGGTGGGACAGGAAATACCCAGGGATGGTGATGGGGGTGTCTGGTACATTATCTGCAAGATATGATTCTGTGAGGATGACTGTGTCAGGCTGTTGCTTGACTATATGTGAGACAGCTCTCCCAATTTTGGCACTAGCCCCCAGATGTTAGAAGGATGGCTTTGCAGGGTCGACAGGGCTGAGTTTACTGTTGTCATTTCTGGCGCCTAGGTCAATGCCGGATGTTCCGTCCAGTTTCATTCCTTTTTTGAGACTTCGTAGCGGTTTGATGCAACTGAGTGGCTTGCTAGGTCAGCCATGTTCGTACCGAATGGCAGAGGAGGCTCAAGGGAAGGTGTGGTTCATTTCTCCGAACTTTAAAGAATTTAATTTGACATGCAGTACCACAGTTTATAATAGAAAGAAAATAGTAACTTTCTATGCATTCTTTTCCTTACCAAGTATAATTTAGAACAAAAAATTGGTTAACTTCTTGTTTCTGGGAGAAAATGAAGTTTACTCACCTCTGCACTTAATGTAGTTCTCCAAAAAGGTGTCATTGAATGGGTCCTTTTAAGTTATTTTCTTTTAAAACCCTTCCATTACCCTATGTTACATAACCTGATTTAAACAACAAAGAACCTCTTATCAGTTTCCAGACTTTGTTTTCTTATCTCTGCAACTGCCAGCATTGTCCCTATCAGTTACTCAAGTTTTATGGGTTATGGAGGCTCCCTTCAGTCTTACAGATATATTTCTCCAAACATGGAGAATTAGAAAAGGCCATTATGCATCTTGATTTTGGCCAAGCTGACAGTTTTATGTTCAGGAAGGTGGAAGACATCCTGAAAACAAAGAAAAGGGGCTTCATAATTTTCTCTCTCACCAGAGAGAGACAGGAGGAGCAAGCACCTGGCTTTGCCAGGCCAGCAGAATTCCCAATTGACTGCAAGCATGTGGCTTTGCAGGCCCAAATATTATTAAGGAGATGGACTCCAACCACAAGGACTACCACTCCATGAAAATGCGGTTTGTGTGTGACCATGCTCAGTGAATCGTATCGATGAATGCCTGCTATCCTGGTCATGACCGTAATGCATTCATCCTGCGTCAGCGAGACTTGCTCACCACTGTCGGGGAACCAGGATGAACCAGATGCTTGCTGCTTGGTGATGAGGTCTACCAGCTCTAGAATTAGCTCATTACTCTCATTACTCTCATTTGCGAACATATGTGGAGAATGCATCTACAATGAAAGCCATGCTGTCACCAGGAACATCATGGAGCAAACCATTGGCATCTTCAAACAATGGCTTGGGAAAACCCTCCAGTACTCTCCAAAGCATGTCCTAAATTCATGGTGGTCTGCTGTGTCCTGTACAACCTCTCCCTAATGAGTACTTCTACTTTGTGCATTCCCTTAAAGGCTGCCTTGGTGGTGCCTCTGCCTATTCTAGTGCTGCGACGCAGCCTTACCCCGTGGTTGCAGCATGGCTGGTGGAAGGCTGCTGATTTTCAGTGGGGGAGACTGCAGATGGTCTTGGAGGACGACCTTGAGCAGAGTTGGGCCTTGAGGGCCTGACGTTGGATAGCACTGCCTTGCCAAATGCAACAGCAGTTTGTGCTGGCTGATTGAAAGATGACAGCAAAGGTACTGGCAGAGTGGTAGTGCTGTGAGGATGAATGCTGTTATCCTGAGAGAAGGTTCATGCTCCACAGAGCCACTGCCACTCCCCCGGGGTGATTTCTTTTTTGAAAAATATTATTTATTCATAAAATATCTGGAAGAATATTTCAAAACATTTCAAAATCACAATCACAAAAGTACAATCAGATTCAACTTTTACACATAGATCACAAGGTGCATCAATACAATCAATGAATATGACAATCATTTCAATATGGTCAATGCAGACAATCAGACAATGGTATTGGAGTTATCAACATAGATCATGTTGCACTCTGAGGTGCTTTAATACAATTATAATACAATTAGTATTCAATGCATACATTCATTTTGAGCTGTACAGCCCGAGGGTATCTCAACAGTTCCCAGCCCCTCGGTGCACTGTGGCAGAAAGGTCTTAGACAGCGACCTTTCCCCGTTGCGCCTTTGCGGTGGCTGCTCCAAGCTTTAGTGCGTCCCTCAGCACGTACTCCTGGCTCCTGGAATGTGCCAGTCTGCAACATTCGGTCAGGGACAGCTCTTTGCGCTGGAAGACCAACAAGTTTCAGGCAGACCAAAGAGCGTCTTTCACCGAGTTGATGATCCTCCAGCTGCAGTTGATGTTTGTCTCGGTGTGTGTCCCTGGGAACAGCCCGTAGAGCACAGAGACCTGTGTCACAGAACTGCTCGGGATGAACCTCGACAGAAACCACTGCATCTCTCTCCAGACCTTCTTTGCAAAGGCACAATCCACAAGGAGGTGAACAAGGGTCTTGTCCCCACCACAGCCACCTCGAGGGCAACGTGCAGAGTGGGTGAGACTCCTGGCGTGTTGGTAGGATCTGACGGGGAGGGTCTTTCTCATCACCAGCCAAGCTACGTCTTGGTGCTTGTTGGAAAGTTCTGGCGATGAGGCATTCTGCCAAATGACTTTGACAGTCTGCTTGAGGAACCATCCGACAGGATCCACCCTCTCCTTTTCCTGCAGGGCCTCTAAGACGTTACGTGCCGACCACTGCCTGATGGACTTGTGGTCAAAGGTGTTTCTCTGCATAAATTTTTCCACCAGGGACAGGTGGTACGGCACGGTCCAACTACTTGGAGCTTTCTGCGGCAGCGTGGCCAGACCCATCCTTCGCAACACTGGGGACAGGTAGAACCTCAGCACGTAGTGACACTTGGTGTTTGCGTACCGAGGGTCTACGCACAGCTTTATGCAGCCGCACACAAAGGTGGCCATCAGTATGAGGGCGATGTTGGGCACGTTTTTTTCCCCTTTATCTTGAGGCTTGTACATCGCGTCCCTGCGGACACGATCCATTTTCGACCTCCAGATAAAGCGAAAGATGGCTCGGCTGATCGCCATCGCGCAGGAGTATGGAATGGGCCAGACCTGCACCACGTACAGCAACAGTGAGAGTGCCTCACACCTGATGACCAGGTTCTTACCCGCAAAGGAGAGGGAGTGTCGCTCCCACATGCCCAGTTTTCTTTTCACCATAGACACTCGCTCCTTCCAGTTCTAACACATGCCTCGGTCCCTCCGAACCATATCCCCAGCACCTTCAGGCCGTCAGCCCTGACGGTGAAGGGGACAAAGGATCGGTCAGCCCAGTTCCCAAAGAACATGGCCTCCCTCTTCCCACGATTTACCTTGGCTCCCGAAGCCAGTTCAAACTGGTCGCAGATGTGGATCAGTCTGCGCACCGACAGCGGATCCGAGCAGAAGACTGCGACATCGTCCATGTACAGGGAGGGTTTGACCTGAGTGCCTCCACTGCCTGGGATTGTCACTCCTCTTATGCCCGGATCCTTCCTGATGGACTCAGCAAAGGGTTCTATGCAACACACAAGCAGGACAGGGGAGAGAGGGCAGCCCTGCCTGACTCCAGATTTAATAGGAAAGCTATCTGATTCCCACCCATTGATTGAGACTGCGCTACTGATGTTAGTGTAGAGCAGTTGGATCCAATTGCGAATTCCCTCCCCAAACCCCATTTTGGAGAGCACATCCACCATGTAGGTGTGCGATATTCTGTCAAAGGCATTCTCCTGATCCAGGCTGATGAGGCAGGTGTCCGCACCCCTGTCCTGCACATAGGCAATCGTATCCCCGAGCAGCGCGAGCCTGTCAGAGTTTTTCCTGCCCGGCACAGTGCAGGTCTGGTCAGTGTGGATCACCAATTCCAGAGTGGACCTCTGGACCTTGGACAGAATCTTATAGTCCACATTCAACAGTGAAATGGGTCGCCAATTTCTAATTTCCTCCCTTTCCCCCTTGTGCTTGTAGATGAGGGTGATGATGCCTTTCCTCATGGATTCTGACATGCTGCTGGCCAGAATCATACTCTCGTACACTTCTAGCAGGTCTGGGCTGATTCAGTCCCACAGAGCCGAATACAACTGTGCCGGCAAGCCATCGTTTCCGGGAGTTTTACTCTTCTCGAAGGACTCAAGGGCCTTGGTCAGTTCGTCAGGAGTTAGTGGTTTGTCCAGGCTCTCCCGTGTACTGTCATCTAAGACCTCCGTGATAGTGGACAGGAAGGACTGGGAGGCCGTGCTGTCTGTGGGCTTCACGTCATACAATCCGGCATAAAAGGATTTGCTGATCCTCAAGTTGTCGGACTGTGATGACTTTACTGAGCCGTCTTCTTCCTTCAGGCTGCTGATCACAGAGCTCTCTCTGTGTACTTTTTGGAAGAAGAAACGTGAGCACGTCTCATCCTGCTCCACGGAGTGGACTCTGGAACGGAAGATGATCTTGGAGGCAACGAGCGAGGCTTGCTGGCTCTTCACCTCTTAGAGTTCCTCCTTGACATTGACCCCCATTGACCGCAGCCGGAGCAGATTCTGCATGTTTTTCTGGAGTCGGGACATTTCCCTCTGTTCCTTTCTAGCTTTCTGGGCGCTTTTGAGGATGAAAAACCTCTTGATGTTTCCCTTGATCGCTTCCCACCAGTGTGTCAGGGACTCAAAGAGGGGTTTCACGGTTCTCCAACCTTTGTAGTCCCTCTTGAGCTCCTCAATGTTCTCTGGGGTCAGCAGTTGCACGTTTAGCTTCCATGCCCCCCTGCCCACCCTCTGGTCTTCCTCTAAGTGACAGTCAGCCAGTAGGAGGCAGTGGTCAGAGAAGAACACCGGCTTGACGTCGATGGATCCGACTGCAAACGCACGGGACGCAAACAGGAAGTCTATCCTGGAATGGATGGACCGGTCTGGCTGCGACCAGGTGTATCTATGCTGCCCTCCGTCTGCAGGGTTGCTGAAGCCGTAGTGCAGCTTGGCATCCTTAACTGTTTCCATCAGGGATCTGGATGTAGCGTCCAATCTGCTGTCAGCTCTGCCGGATCGTCCAGCCGCATCGATGATGCAGTTGAAGTCACCGCCCAGAATGACTGGCCTGGAGGTCGCCAGCAGCAGTGAGAGCTGCTGAAAAACCTCCAGCCGCTCGGCCTTTTGTGCCGGGGCGTACACGTTAATTAACTGGAGTGGAGCATTCTTGTACATTACGTCTGCTATGCGGAGGCGCCCGCCCACCACCTCCTTAACCTTGGAGACGGTGAAGTTGCCTCCCCGCAGCAGAATACCCAGGCCGGAGGCACGAGAGTTGTTTCCTACCGACCAGATCGATGGCCCATGGGATCACCGTCGTGATCATTGCCAGTAGGAGCTGAGGTGCGGTATCACACACTCCTGCAGAAACAACAGGTCAGCTTTGACCTTGGCAAGGTAGTCCAAGGTCGCAACACATCGCGTAGTAGATTTAATGCTACGCAAATTTATGGATACAATCTTTACACCCATTTTAAAGCATTTAGTCTCTTACCAAACCTGTTGTCTCTGAGAGTCCCAGACCTTTGGTCTGCTCCTGCATACCCATAGTGTTTACAAATTGCCTCACTTTGGATGGGCTGGTATCCCCTGGGGTGATTTTCTTTTTTGGTGTTTTTTTTTTTGCAAAAATATACTTTATTCACAAAATATCTTCAAACAACATTCCAAAACATTTCAAAATCACCAACGCAAAAATACAAACAGTTTCAAACTTTTACAACACGTATCACGAAATCCATTGATACATACAATAAATATTACATTCATTTTGAGCTGTACAGCCCGAGGGGATTTAAACAGTTCCCAGTCCCTCGGTGCACTATGGCAGAAAGGTCTTAGGCAGCGACCCTTCCCCATTGCGCCTTTGTGGTGGCTGCCCTAAGCTTTAGTGCGTCCCTCAGCACGTAGTGCTGGACTTTGGAATGTGCCAGTCTGCAACACTCGGTCGGGGACAACTCCTTGCGCTGGAAGACCAACAAGTTTCGGGCAGACCAAAGAGCGTCTTTCACCGAGTTGATGATCCTCCAGCTGCAGTTGATGTTTGTCTCGGTGTGTGTCCCTGGGAACAGCCCGTAGAGCACAGAGTCCTGTGTCACCGACCTGCTCGGGACAAACCTTGACAGAAACCACTGCATCTCTCTCCAGACCTTCTTTGCAAAGGCACAATCCACCAGGAGGTGAACAACGGTCTCTTCCCCACCACAGCCATCTCGCGGGCAACGTGCAGAGTGGGTGAGACTCCTGGCATGTAGGAAGGATCTGACAGGGAGGGCCTTTCTCACCACCAGCCAAGCTATGTCTTGGTGCTTGTTGGAAAGTTCTGGTGATGAGGCATTCTGCCAAATGACTTTGACGGTCTGCTCGGGGAACCATCCCACAGGATCCACCCTCTCCTTTTCCCACACGGCCTCTAAGACGCTACGTGCTGACCACTGCCTGATGGACATGTGGTCAAAGGTGTTTTTCTGCATAAATTTTTCAACGAGGGACAGGTGGTACGGCACGGTCCAACTACTTGGAGCGTTCCGCGGCAGCGTGGCCAGACCCATCCTTCGCAACACCGGGGACAGGTAGAACCTCAACACGTAGTGACACTTGGTGTTTGCGTACTGAGGGTCTACACACCGCTTGATGCAGCCGCACACAAAGGTGGCCATCAGTATGAGGGCGATGTTGGGCACGTTTTTTCCCCCTTTATCTAGAGGCTTGTACATTCCTGCGGACCCGATCCATTTTCGACCTCCAGATAAAGCGGAAGATGGCTCGGGTGATCGCCACCATGCAGAAGTGTGGAATGGGCCAGACCTGCGCCACGTACAGCAACAGTGAGAGTGCCTCACACCTGATGACCAGGCTCTTACCCGCAATGGAGAGGGAGCGTCGCTCCCACATGCCCAGTTTCCTTTTCACCATAGACACTCGCTCCTTCTAGTTTCTAATGCATGCTCTGGTCCCTCCGAACCATATACCCAGCACCTTCAGGCCATCAGCCCTGACGGTGAAGGGGACAAAGGATCGGTCAGCCCAGTTCCCAAAGAACGTGGCCTCGCTCTTCCCACGATTTACCTTGGCTCCCGAGGCTAGTTCGAACTGGTCGCAGTTGTGGATCAGTCTGCGCACCGACAGCAGATCTGAGCAGAAAACGGCGACATCGTCCATGTACAGGGAGGGTTTGACCTGAGTGCCTCCACTGCCTGGGATTGTCACTCCTCTTATGCCCGGATCCTTCCTGATGGACTCAGCAAAGGGTTCTATGCAACACACAAACAGAACAGGTGAGAGAGGAAAGCCCTGCCTGACTCCAGATTTAATAGGGAAGCTATCTGTTTCCCACCCATTGATTGAGACTGCGCTACTGATGTTAGTGTAGAGCAGTTGGATCCAATTGCGAATTCCCTCCCCAAACCCCATTTTGGAGAGCACATCCACCATGTAGGTGTGCGATATTCTGTCAAAGGCCTTCTCCTGATCCAGGCTGATGAGGCAGGTATCCACACCGCTGTCCTGTACATAGGCAATCGTATCCCTGAGCAGCGCGAGGTTGTCAGAGATCTTCCTGCCCGGCACAGTGTAGGTCTGGTCAGGGTGGATCACCAATTCCAGAGCGGATTTGACCCGATTGGCGATGACCTTGGACAGAATCTTATAGTCCACATTTAACAGTGAAATGGGTCGCCAATTTCTAATTTCCTCCCTTTCCCCCTTGTGCTTGTAGATGAGGGTGATGATGCCTTTCCTCATTGATTCTGACATGCTGCCGGCCAGGAGCATACTCTCGTACACTTCTAGCAGGTCTGGGCCGATCAAGTCCCATAGAGCCAAATACAACTCCGCCGTCAAGCCATCGCTTCCGGGAGTTTTACTCTTCTCGAAGGACTCAAGGGCCTTAGTCAGTTTGTCAGGAGTTAGCGGTTAGTCCAGGCTCTCCCGCGTACTGTCGTCTAAGACCTCCGTGATAGTGGACAGGAAGGACTGGGAGGCCGTGCTGTCTGTGGGCTTCATGTCATACAATCCGGCATACAAGGATTTGCTGATCCTCAAGATGTCGGACTGTGATGACTTTACTGAGCCGTCTTCTTCCTTCAGGCTGCTGATCACAGAGCTCTCTCTGTGTACCTTTTAGAAGAAGAAACGTGAGCACGTCTCATCCTGCTCCACAGAGCGGACTCTGGAACGGAAGGTGATCTTGGAGGCTTCCGAGGCAAAGAGCGAGGCTTGCTGGCTCTTCACCTCTTGGAGCTCCTCCTTGACATCGACCCCCATCGACTGCAGCCGGAGCAGATTCTGCATGTTTTTCTGGAGTCGGGACATTTCCCTCTGTTCCATTCTAGCTTTCTGGGTGCCTTTGAGGATGAAAAACCTCTTGATGTTTCCCTTGATCGCTTCCCACCAGTGTGTCAAGGACTCAAAGAGGGGTTTCACGGTTCTCCAACCTTTGTAATCCCTCTTGAGCTCCTCAATGTTCTCCGGGGTCAGCAGTTGCACGTTTAGCTTCCATGCCCCCCTGCCCACCCTCTGGTCTTCCTTTAAGTGACAGTCCGCCAGTAGGAGGCAGTGGTCAGAGAAGAACACCGGCTTGATGTCAGTGGATCTGACTGTGAATGCACGGGACACAAACAGGAAGTCTATCCTGGAACGGATGGACCCGTTTGACCGCAACCAGGTGTATCTACGCTGCCCTCCGTCTGCAGGGTTGCTGAAGATGTCGTGCAGCTTGGCATCCTTAACTGTTTCCATCAGGGATCTGGATGAAGCGTCCAATCTGCTGTTGGCCCTGCTGGATCGTCCAGCCGCATCGATGATGCAGTTGAAGTCACCGCCCAGAATGACCGGCCTGGAGGTCGCCAGCAGCAGTGGGAGCTGCTGAAAAACCTCCAGCCGCTCGGCCCCTTGTGACGGGGCGTACACATTAATTAACCGGAGCGGAGCATTCTTGTACATTACGTCTGCTACGAGGAGGCGTTCGCCCACCACCTCCTTCACCTCGGAGACGGTGAAGTTGTCTCCCCGCAGCAGAATACCCAGGCCGGAGGAACGAGAGTCGTTTCCGCCCGACCAGATCGAAGGCCCATGGGACCACCATCGTGACCATTGCCTGTAGGAGCTGAGGTGTGGAATCGCACACTCCTGCAGAAACAACAGGTCAGCTTTAACCTTGGCAAGGTAGTCCAAGGTCGCAACACATCGCGTAGTAGATTTAATGCTACGCACATTTATGGATACAATCTTTACACCCATTTTAAAGTGTTTATTTTCTTACCAAACCAATTGTCTCTGAGGGCCCCAGACCTTCAGTCTGCTTCTTCATACCCATAGTGAGCTCAAATTGCTTCACTTTGGACGGGCTGAGGAAACGGTCCTGAAACTCCCCATTGGAGATGTTCCGCTCAGGTGGCATCTGGGGGTTCGTGTAGAGAACGGGATATGAACTGTCCTCTGTTGGAGAAGCTTCTCCAATCCTCTCCCCCTCTGGGGCGTTGCTGCTCCCGGCTTCCCGGAGCTGGGGTGCGCTGAGCGCCTCACCGCTGCCAGATTCCTGGGGCTGGGGTGCGCTGAGCGCTTCATCGCTCCCGGCTTCCCAGAGCTGGGGTGTGCTGAGCGCCTCACCGCTCCCAGATTCCTGGGGCTGGGGTGCGCTGGCCTCTTCGGGTTGTGGACAAAATTGGGGAGCGCTGGTCTCCTCTTTGTCTCCAATGTTCTGGAGCTCGGGGGTCTCGTCCTCCAACTCCCTAGAGCTTTGCCGCTTCTTCTGTGGGTGCCGCCCTGGCCCTTCTTCGTCCGAAGAGCTGCTTCCTTTGTCATCCGTGTCGGATGGGAGATGCCTCTTGCCACTTGTCTGGGAAATGGCTTGGTTCCTTCTTAGCCCCTTCTTCCGTTTGGCTCTTTTCACCAGCTGCCACTCCCCCTGCTGCTTTCCCACTGCTGCCTCCTCCTCCTCCATTGATTCACTCTCCTGAGGAGTAGGAGATTCAGGGGGCAGTGCTGTTGATAGAGGCAAATCTGTTGCCTCACTCTTTTCCTCCACCTTGTCTCTCTCTGTGTCTTCCTTGTTCCCGATGCTCTCACTGGGGGCCTTGGTGGTTGGAGTGACACGAAGCATTTCTTTTGCTTCCCCCTCGTTGGCTTTGGCTGCCTGTGCGAAAGTACGGCAGCGTTTGGGGCAGGTCCTGTAGAGGTGATCTGCCTCGCCACACAGGTTGCAGCACTTAGCCTGTTTGCAGTCTTTGGTCTGGTGCCCCTCCTGTTTGCAGTTCTTGCAGAGGACGGCGCTGCAGTTGGCCGCCACATGACCAGACTTGCCACATGAGCAACAAAGTTTGGGTTGCCCAGCGTACACAAGGTAGCCACGGCTTCCCCCGATAGCGAATCTGGATGGAGGTTGGAAGATGGCTCCTTTGCCGTCGGTCTTGAGCATGACCTTCACCTGGCGTTTGCATGTCCAGATCCCCAAATCGTCTCTGACCGCGGTGCAGCTTCCCACCTTATCGAAGTGACTGGTGAGGAAGGTGACCACGTCGGCGACAGGGACGAAGGGGTTGTATAGATGCACCGTCACCACACGGTCCCGTTGCAAAGGCAGAGCAAAGAGCGGCTCCGCTGTCAGGATTTTCATCTCTGACAGGTCACTCTTCTCCTTGAAAACCTTCAGGTGCTTGACGCAGTCTGCCACTCGCTGGAATGTCACGTCGAAGTATCCAGCGCTGGGGAAATCCTGCAGGCAGTAGACATCCACAGCCTCGAAGCCGCACACCTTCAGCAGGATCCTCCTGGTGAAGAGAGCCCAGTCCATCGCTGCTCCTCCTTCTTCATTACCCTTCACTGTGACTCGGACAGTGTTAGGTACCCCATGATATGGGGTTTGATTGGTTATAGCCATTTTACCCTTCCCTGGCAGAATTTGTGATCGAGGTTTCTCCCCTGCCAGGTTTTCTTTTTTGGTGATTTTTTTTTTTGCAAAAATATACTTTATTCATAAAATATCTTGAACCACATTCCAAAACATTTCAAAAACACCATTACAAGGGTACAATCCGGTTCAACTTTTACAAAATGTATCACCAGGTGCAGCAGTACAAACAACATTACAATCGTTTACAGCCTTTCATTTTGAGCTGTACAGCCCGAGGGGATTTAAACAGTTCCCAGTCCCTCGGTGCACTGTGGCAGAAAGGTCTTAGACAGCGACCCTTCCCCATTGCGCCTTTGCGGCAGCTGCCCCAAGCTTTAGTGCATCCCTCAGCACGTAGTCCTGGACTTTGGATTGTGCCAGTCCGCAACACTCGGTCGGGGACAACTCTTTGTGCTGGAAGACCAACAAGTTTCGGGCAGACCAAAGCGCGTCTTTCACCGAGTTGATGATCCTCCAGCTGCAGTTGATTTTTGTCTCGGTGTGTGTCCCTGGGAACAGCCCGTAGAGCACAGAGTCCTGTGTCACAGAACTGCTCGGGATGAACCTCGACAGCAACCACTGCATCTCTCTCCAGACCTTCTTTGCAAAGGCACAATCCACAAGGAGGTGAACAACGGTCTCTTCCCCACCACAGCCACCTCGAGGGCAACGTGCAGAGTGGGTGAGACTCCTGGCGTGTAGGAAGGATCTGACGGGGAGGGCCTTTCTCACCACCAGCCAAGCCACGTCTTGGTGCTTGTTGGAAAGTTCTGGCGATGAGGCATTCTGCCAAATGACTTTGACAGTCTGCTCGGGGAACCATCCCACAGGGTCCACCCTCTCCTTATCCCTCAGGGCCTCTAGGACGTTACGTGCTGACCACTGCCTGATGGACTTGTGGTCAAAGGTGTTTTTCTGCATAAATTTTTCCACCAGGGACAGGTGGTACGGCACGGTCCAACTACTTGGAGCGTTCCGCGGCAGCGTGGCCAGACCCATCCTTCGCAACACCGGGGACAGGTAGAACCTCAGCACGTAGTGACACTTGGTGTTTGCGTACTGAGGGTCTACGCACCGCTTGATGCAGCCACACACAAAGGTGGCCATCAGTATGAGGGCGATGTTGGGCACGTTTTTTCCCCCTTTATCTAGAGGCTTGTACATCGCGTCCCTGCGGACACGATCCATTTTCGACCTCCAGATAAAGCGGAAGATGGCTCGAGTGATCGCCATCGCGCAGGAGTCTGGAATGGGCCAGACCTGCGCCACGTACAGCAACAGCGAGAGTACCTCACACCTGATGACCAGGTTCTTACCCGCAATGGAGAGGGAGCGTCGCTCCCACATGCCCAGTTTCCTTTTCACCATAGCCACTCGCTCCTTCCAGTTTCTAACGCATGCCCCGGTCCCTCCGAACCATATCCCCAGCACCTTCAGGCCGTCAGCCCTGACAGTGAAGGGGACAAAGGATCGGTCAGCCCAGTTCCCAAAGAACATGGCCTCGCTCTTCCCACGATTTACCTTGGCTCCCGAGGCCAGTTCGAACTGGTCGCAGATGTGCATCAGTCTGCGCACCGACAGCGGATCCGAGCAGAAGACGGCGACGTCGTCCATGTACAGGGAGGCTTTTACCTGAGTGCCTCCACTGCCTGGGATCGTCACTCCTCTTATGCCCGGATCCTTCCTGATGGACTCGGCAAAGGGTTCTATGCAACACACGAAAAGGACAGGCGAGAGAGGACAGCCCTGCCTGACTCCAGATTTGATCGGAAAGCTATCTGTTTCCCACCCATTGATTGAGACTGCGCTACTGATGTTAGTGTAGAGCAGTTGGATCCAATTTCGAATTCCCTCCCCAAAGCCCATTTTGGAGAGCACATCCCCCATGTAGGTGTGCGATATTCTGTCAAAAGCCTTCTCCTGATCCAAGCTGATGAGGCAGGTATCCACACCCCTGTCCTGTACATAGGCAATCGTATCCCTGAGCAGCGCCAGGCTGTCAGAGATCTTCCTGCCTGGCACAGAGCAGGTCTGGTCAGGGTGAATCACCAATTCCAGAGCGGATTTGACCCGATTGGCGATGACCTTGGACAGAATCTTATAGTCCATATTCAACAGTGAAATGGGTCGCCAATTTCTAATTTCCTCCCTTTCCCCCTTGTGCTTGTAGATGAGGGTGATGATGCCTTTCCTCATGGATTCTGACATACTACCGACCAGGAGCATACTCTCGTACACTCCTAGCACGTCTGGGCCGATCAAGTCCCACAGAGCCGAATACAACTCCGCCGGCAAGCCGTCGCTACCGGGAGTTTTACTCTTCTCGAAGGACTCAAGGGCCTTAGTCAGTTCATCAGGAGTTAGCGGTTTGTCTAGGCTCTCCCGCGTACTGTGGTCTAAGACCTCCGTGATAGAGGACAGGAAGGACTGGGAGGCCGTGCTGTCCGTGGGCTTCACGTCATACAGTCCGGCATAAAAGGATTTGCTGATCCTCAGAATGTCGGACCGTGATGACTTTACTGAGCCGTCTTCTTCCTTCAGGCTGCTGATCACAGAGCGCTCTCTGTGTACCTTTTGGAAGAAGAAACGTGAGCACGTCTCATCCTGCTCCACGGAGCGGACCCTGGAACGGAAGATGATCTTGGAGGCCTCCGAGGCAAAGTGCGAGGCTTGCTGGCCCTTCACCTCTTGGAGCTCCTCCTTGACATCGACCCCCATCGACTGCAGCCGGAGCAGATTCTGCATGTTTTTCTGGAGTCGGGACATTTCCCTCTGTTCCTTTCTAGCTTTCTGGGTGCCTTTGAGGATGAAAAACCTCTTGATGCTTCCCTTGATCACTTCCCACCAGTGTGTCAGGGACTCAAGGAGGGGTTTCACGGTTCTCCAACCTTTGTAATCCCTCTTGAGCTCCTCAATGTTCTCTGGGGTCAGCAGTTGCACATTTAGCTTCCATGCCCCCCTGCCCACCCTCAGGTCCGTCTCCAAGTGGCAGTCCGCCAGTAGGAGGCAGTGGCCAGAGA
Source organism: Cetorhinus maximus (assembly GCF_964194155.1). Lineage (NCBI taxonomy): Eukaryota > Metazoa > Chordata > Chondrichthyes > Lamniformes > Cetorhinidae > Cetorhinus > Cetorhinus maximus. The sequence goes on from NC_135890.1 coordinate 60,369,787, forward strand.
AGAACACCGGCTTGACCTCGGTGGATCTGACTGTGAATGCACGGGACACAAACAGGAAGTCTATCCTGGAACGAATGGACCCGTCTGGCCGCGACCAGGTGTATCTACGCTGCGCTCCGTCTGCAGGGTTGCTGAAGACGTCGTGCAGCTTGGCATCCTTAACTGTTTCCATCAGGGATCTGGACGTAGCGTCCAATCTGCTGTTGGCCCTGCCGGATCGTCCAGCCGCATCGATGATGCAGTTGAAGTCCCCGCCCAGAATGACCGGCCTGGAGGTCGCCAGCAGCAGTGGGAGCTGCTGAAAAACCTCCAGCCGCTCAGCCCCTTGTGCCGGGCCATACACGTTAATTAACCGGAGTGGAGCGTTCTTGTACATTACGTCTGCTACGAGGAGTCGCCCGCCCACCACCTCCTTGACCTCGGAGACGGTGAAGTTGTCTCCCCGCAGCAGAATACCCAGGCCGGAGGAACGAGAGTCATTTCCGCCCGACCAGATCGATGGCCCGTGGGACCACCATCGTGACCATTGCCTGTAGGAGCTGAGGTGCGGTATCGCACACTCCTGCAGAAACAACAGGTCAGCTTTGACCTTGGCTAGGTAGTCCAAGGTCGCAACACATCGCGTAGTAGATTTAATGCTACGCACATTTATGGATGCAATCTTTAAACCCATTTTAAAGCATTTATTCTCCTACCAAACCCACTGTCTCTGAGAGTCCCAGACCTTTAGTCTGCTCCTTCATACCCGTAGTGAGCTCAAATTCCTTCACTTTGGATGGGCTGAGGTAGATCTCCTTGGCCGTGTTCTGCTCCAGTGGCATCTGGAGGTTCACGTAGAGAGCGGGTTTTGAGATGACCTTTGCTGGAGAAGCTTCTCCAAAACTCACCCCCTCTGGGGTGTTGCTGTTCCCGGCTTCCTGGAGCTGGGGTGCGATGATTGCCTCACTGCTCCCAGATTCCAGGGGCTGTGGTGCACTGGCCTCCTCAGGTTGCAGGCAAAGTTGGGGTGCGCTGGTCTCCTTGTTGTCTCCAATTTTCTGGAGCTCGGGTGTCTCGTCCTCCAACGCCCTGGAGCTTTGCCGCCTCTTCTGTCGGTGCCGCTCTGGCACTTCATCATCCGAAGAGCTGCTGCCCTTGTCATCCGTGTCGGATGGGAGATGCCTCTTGCCGCTTCTCTGGGAAACGCCTTTGCTTCTTCTTCGCTCCCTCTTACTTTTCTTGTTCTTCACCGTCCGCCACTCCCCCTGCTGCTTTTCCACTGCTGCCTCCTCCTCCATTGATTCGCTGTCCTGAGGACTGGGAGGTACAGGGGGTAGTGCTGTTGATTGGCTCTCTGTTGCCTCGATCTCTTTCTCCACCTTGTCTCTCTCTGTGTCCTCCTTTGTCCCGTTGAGCTCCCTGGGGGCCTTGGTGGTTGGAGTGACACGAAACATTTCTTCTGCTTCCCCCTGGTCGGCTTTGGCTGCCTGTGCGTAAGTACGGCAGCGTTTGGGGCAGGTCCTGTAGAGGTGACTTGCCTCGCCACACAGGTTGCAGCACTTGGCCTGTTTGCAGTCTTTTGTCTGGTGCCCTTCCTGTTTGCAGATCTTGCAGAGGGAGGCGCTGCAGTTGGCCGCCACATGACCAGCCTTGCCGCATGAGCGACAATGCTTGGGTTGCCCAGCGTAGACCAGGTAGTCCCGGTTTCCCCCGATAGCGAAACTGGAGGGAGGGTGGAAAATGGCTCCCTTACCATCGGTCTTTAGCGTGACCTTAAACAGGCGTTTGCCTGTCCAGATCCCCAAGTCGTCTCGAATCTCGGTGCCGCTCCCCACCTTATCGAAGTACCTGGTGAGGAAGGTGACCACGTCGGCGACAGGGACGAAGGGGTTGTACACATGCACCATCACCTCACGTTCCCGTTGCAACGGCAGAGAAAAGTGCGGCTCCGCCGTCAGGATCTTCATCTCCGGCAGGTCTCTCTTCTCCTCGAACACCCTCAGGAGCCGGACGCAGTCTGCCACCCGCTTGAACGTCACGTCAAAATAACCGCCTTTGCGGGAGTCGTGCAGGGTGAAGATCTCCGTAGCTTGGAAGCCGCACGCCTTCAACAGGATCCTCCTGGTGAAGAAGCCCCGATCCATAGGTGATCCTCCTTCGCTGTGGTTCACCGTGACTCGGACGGTGATAGGTAATCCACGGTATGGATTTGGGTTGCGATTGGTTATCGCCCTTCCATCCCGACCTTGCCTTGGCAGGACCATGGTGTCGCCCCTGCAACACTTGATCTTAGCCAAAAGGCCGAGAAGCGATCCCCATCCTTCGCAATACCTTAGCAACCCTAGTAATGTGCAGGAGCACAGATTGCTGGACTGCTGTGAGAGCCTGCATGCTCCTCTGAGTAATAGTCTTCTCAGCCATGGTGACTTCTGTTTGAGCTGCTATGGAAGCTGAGACTCAGCCAATATCACTGTTTGCAAATACTGTCATGTTGTTGGCACCACTTGCACACTGGAACGAATGGGCCCTGACCTCTGCACAAAGCCTTGTGCTAATTTGAAGCAAGAATTAACATGACTGCAGGCTTTGTGACAGATGTGCTTGCATCGAGCATCTCTGAGTGCATGCCCATTAACCTTGTCCTGTGCACCGCCCATGTGGAGCCCTCAGTAGCATAACTCACCCTCCGGTGAGCTGGGACACGGAATCACAGAATCACCCAGTGTAGAAGAGGCCCTTCAGCCCACTGAATCTGTACCGACACGTGAGAAACACCTGACCTACCTACCTAATCCCATTTACCAGCACTTGGCGCATAGCCTTGTATGGTATGACATGCCAAGTGCTCATCCAGGTACTTTTTAAAGGATGTGAGGCAACCCACCTCCACCACCCGCCCAGGCAGCGCATTCCAGACCATCACCACCCTCTGGGTAAAAACGTTTTTCCTCACATCCCCCCAAACCTCCTGCCCCTCACCTTGAACTTGTGTCCCCTCGTGTCTGACCCTTCAACTAAGGGGAACAGCTGCTCCGTATCCACCCTGTCTGTGCACCTCATAATCTTGTACACCTCGATCAGGTCGCCCCTCAGTCTTCTCTGCTCCAACGAAAACAACCCAAGTCTATCCAACCTCTCTTCATAACTTAAATGTTTCATCCCAGGCAACATCCTAGTGAATCTCCTCTGCACCCCCTCCAATGCAATCAGATCCTTCCTATAATGTGGCGACCAGAACTGTACACAGTACTCCAGCTGTGGCCTCACCAAAGTTCTATACAACTCCAACATAATCTCCCTACTTTTGTAATCTATGCCTCGATTGATAAAGGTAAGTGTCCCATATGCCTTTTTCACCACCCCACTAACATTCCCCCTCCGTCTTCAGAGATCTATGGACACACACACCAAGGTCACTTTGTTCCTCAGAAATTCCTAGTGTCATGCCGTTCATTGAATACCTCCTTGTCAAATTACTTCTTCCAAAGTGTATCACCTCACTCTTTTCAGGGTTAAATTCCATCTGTCACTTATCTGCCCATTTGACCATCCCGTCTATATCTTCCTGTAGCCCAAAACACTCAACCTCACTGTTAACTACCAATGACGAATAATAGGGCATCCAGCACAGATCCCTGTGGTACGCCACTGGATAAGGGCTTCCAGTCACTAAAGCATCCTTCTGCCATCACCCTCTGTCTCCTACGACAAAGCCAATTTAGAATACACCTTATCAAATTACCCTGTATCCCATGAGCATTTGCCTTCTTTATAAGTCTCCCATGTGGGACCTTGTCAAAGGCTTTGCTGAAATCCATATAAACTACATCAACTGCACTATCCTCATCTATACATCTGGCCACCACCTCCACAAATTCAATCAAATTTGTTAGGGATGACTTCCCTCTGACAAAGCTATACTGACTATCCCTGATCAAACCCTGCCTCTCCAAGTGGAGATAGATTCTCTCCTTCAGAATTTTCCCCAGTAGTTTCCCTACCACTGACGTGAGACTCACTGGTCTGTAGTTCCCTGGCTTATCTCTATAACCCTTCTTAAAAAGCGGAACCAAATTAACTGTTCTCCAGTGCTCTGGCACCTCCCATGTGGCTAGAGAGGAATTAAAAGTTTGTGTCAGAGCCCCTGCGATCTCCTCCCTTGCCTGCCTCAGCAGTCTGGGACACAAATCATCCAGAACTGGAGGTTTGTCCACTTTTAAGCCTGCCAACACCTCCAATAACTTGTCACTCCCTATATCAATTTGCTCAAGATCCTCGCAGCCTCTCTCCCTGAGTTCCATACCTTCATCCTCATTCTCTTGGGTGAAGACAGATGTGAAGTATTCGTTCAACACTCTACCGATGTCCCCTGGCTCCACCCATAGATTGCCGCCTTGGTCCCTAATGGGCCCTGATCTTTCCCTGGTTACGCTCTTCCCATTGATATACTTGTAGAATATCTTGGGATTTTCCCTGCTTTTACCAGCCAGAGCTTTCTCATATTCCCTCTTTGCTCTCCTAATTGCTTTCTTAAACTCCACCCTGCACTTTTTGTGCTTCACTAATGCCTCCGCTGATTTGCTTCCCTTGTACATGCTAAAAGCCTCTCTTTTCCTTCTCATCCTATCCTGAATATCTCTGGTCATCCATGGTTCTCTGGGCTTGTTACTCCTTCCTATCACCCTAGAGGGAACATGTTGAGCCTGTACCCTCCCTATTTCCTTTTTGAACCCCCCCCCCACTACTCTTCTGTAGATTTCCCCACAAATCGCTGTTCCCAGTCTACCTTGGTCAGATCCTGCCTTATTTTACTATTATCCGCCCTCCCCCAATCCAAAACATTTTTTTGTAACTTGTCTATTTCTTTGTCCATAACAAGCTTAAATTATACCATGTTGTGGTCGCTATCACTAAAAAGCTCCCCCATCACTACCTTAGCCGTCCCTTGTTGGACCCTCTACATATTGACCTAAAAAGTTCTCCTGTACATATTTCAAGAAATCAGCTCCATCCAAGCCCTTAACACTGTCTATCCCAATTAATGTTGGGATAGTTGAAATCACCCAATTTAATTACCCTATCATTATTGTTTTTACAAATCTCCGCAAATAGTGCACATATTTGCTCCTCAATTTCCCACTGACTATCTGGGGGCCTATAATAAACGCCTAACAGTTTGGCGGCCCCATTTTTATTCATAAGCTCTACCCACAAAGCTTCCTTCGATGCCCCCTCTAAGATATCATCTCTCCTTACTGCAGTAACTGACCCCTTAACTATAAATGCAATGCCCTGCCTCCTCCTCTCTCTCTCTCTCTCTCTCTCTCTCTCTCTCTCTCTCTCTCTCTCTCTCTCTCCCTACCCCCCCCACCCCCGTCTTGCCTGAAGATTCTATATCCCGGAATGTTGAGCTGCCAATCCTGCCCCTCCCTCAACCACGTCTCTGTGATGGCTACTGTATCACAATTCCACGTGTCAATCCTTACTTAACTTAACTCATCCATTTTACCTGTAATACTCCTACACAGACTATACTTTTCCCATGCCCTTGCTGCAGCCCACTCATGCGTAGTAACTCAGCACATGCTGATCCTGCACTTTCACTAGCCTCTATAATGTATCTGAGCTGGTGGGTCTGAGTGTCAAATCAAGTGACAGTCCTTCTTTATCAGCGGTCATCAGCAGCCTACACTTGTTCATGCCCTTCAGGGTGAGTTTGCACTAGTTGACTGGGCAGCAAAACTTGGGGTATCTGAAAACAAAAATGCAGAAGGGAAAGGTTGGGGTGATGGAAACAGGGGGGGATGGAAGGCAATAGGCCTGTTGTTGCATCATCTGCAGCTTGCAGTTCAAGCCAGGTAGCAGGATGATGGTGAAGTGGGATTTGAGAAGATATATAAGGCAGGAACATAAGAACATCCTGAATGTTCTCAGCAGCACCAGATGCAGCAGCGTCAATGACTGCCAGTCCTATAATGTGGAACACCATCTCCTCCAAACAGCTGAGGAGATGCTGTTGTGCCTGTCCTATGCTGCTCCATGCAGTTACATGCAATCATGTTCTGCAGGAGGGAGAGGAGAATATTAGTGAATATGTGTGGGTGATGTGCCTGCTATAGCCGAGTTGCTGGAAGTTTGTAAAAGCTGCAAGAGGTGCATTTGATGCTGGCATGAGTCCTGGTTGCCAATGGAAGAGTGATATTGTTGTGATGGATTAAGTAGTGTGAGAGATTGATGTTGTGATGAGCAGAAGATGGCATTTGAAGATGCATTCACTGGCTTTCACCACTTGTGTGAGATCATAGATTTTTTGCAGCATTGCAGCCAGGTCCTTGGGGCTAGACTCTGGGAATTGACCTCCATGGTCATCTGCTCCTGTTCTCTTTGGAAGTTACTTCTTGTGGGCCTCTTGGGCCCTTGTGGCAACATCACCTTTCTCCTCCTTTCTCCCTCCATCACTATAAGGACACCAGCATCACATCCGAGAAGTTGGAAGCTCTGTCTCTAGCCTGGCGCTTCATTATCGGTCTTCTTTCTTCTGTTCAAGCTTTCCTGAGGCTGTTCGAGCAGCTGTTGTAGCCTGGGTGCACCTCTAAGATGCGCAGACTGCCTTTAAGCGGTCATACTTACCATGTATGCTTCTTGTGCTCCCTGTTGAGCATGCAATCAGTCAGCAGTATACTTGCACTAAGATGTATGCTACGATCATGTTGGTGAGAGAGCAGCTGAAAAGTTTGTGAAAGTTTGAAAGTGCTGTCTGCCTCAATGGAGCCGAGCCTGTGGTAATCTCCCATTTCGATCCCGGTGCCAGAAAATGGGACTTATTGCAATTTCCATATTGATAATTCCAAATCCTTTAACTTCCACATCCTCAATCTAACCTTAATAGTCGGAGTATTACATGCAGTTCTGGTCACCTTATCACAGGAAGGTTATTAGAGTCCTGAAAAGGAAACAACTGATATAAATATTGAAAAGTTATTATGAAGAAAGGCCAGAAAAATTTGGACTGAGATGGTTATAACTTTTCAAAGGTTTTGAAAGAGTGAGGAATAATTTAATGTTTTCAGCTTTTTAGTGATTTGGTAACAAAGGGATCCAGACACAGGACATCAGGTGAATAAAGGGGAAAGCTGGGAGAAAATTTTCTTACAATGGTTATCATAGTATGGTATGCTTTACCACAAGTGAGACAGAGACCATAACCTAATTTAAAAAGGAATTGGACATGTTTTTAAAAAGAAAGATTATAAAATGACATGTGGTGACGGAAGGGAAATGCGGTGATAGTAGATTGTTCCTACAATGATTTTTGAAAAAATGGAGTACATTTGCTCGTATCATTCCAATCTGCTTGCACTGATTGGCCAAGGACCATTAGTTGGATACTATGTCCCAAATTGAACAGGCTAAGACTATGAGATCAAGGTAATTGCAGCCACAGGTATTGCCAGTGATACTGTTCAGCAAGCAGAGTGATATCTCAGAAAAGAATATCTGCTTCTTATTTAGAATGGCCTGCCCAACATCAGAAGATATAAGATTTGGAGAGGCATTTTTGGTGAGAAAATCAATTAAGAGAAACAGTTAATGTCTGACCAGATAAACTGAAATGTTTGTTTTTCTGGCCCTGTAAATTTTTACATTCCGAAGACCTTTTGAAAGAGGTTGTGTCTTCCAAGCAGAAGTATTTGTTCAATGACAGTACTCCAAAATACAAAGGGGAAATGGATTGGTGTTTAAAATGTGTAATTAATTATGCCTTTTTTATGCCAGATACCTTATTTTGAGCTTTGATTATTAAAAGTTTGGAAGAAGAGAATTGGTGAATGAAAGCATTTTAAAATGTATTATGAGCGACTTCATTGATTAAGTTTCTGTTTACATATTGGTAGATTTTGCTCACTGTTAATGGTTAGATTTCTGATTTATTACTATTCTATAAATATTGCATTTATAGTAATCAGCTTCAAGAAATTTCCATAAAAGAAAATGTGCTAATGAATTATAACCCAGGATTTGTGGTGGATTGGAAATGCATAGTTTGCTGTTTTCTTAGATTTTTAGTTTTTGTAAAACAAGTGCAGATGATGCCATCAAGCCTGAATAATTTAATAAAGTATGAGAGGTTGAATAGCATGAGTAAAATTATGTTGAGCATTTCCTCATGATGCCTCCCACTTCACCGTAACTTTATCGGAAACTTGGTGAAAAGCCCGATAATGTGTGTAAACAGGGTTTCTGATAAACATCTGCTGAAGTTATATTGGTAGAGCAGGAGAAATCATGAAGGAATTCCCACCAACAGTCATTAATATACTGTTACTTCAGTGTCAATAGTATAGGTTATTTTAAGACCATAATTTAAACATAAATGTCTTCAAAATAACAAATGGACATGACAAAAATGATAATGTAATCATAATTGTGCGTAATTAGTTAAATTTTAAAATTGTTCTTGATGATGAGAGTTCCTACTAAAGAAAATATATTATTTTGTAGAAAGCTGTGACTCTGCTGCAGAAGGCTGAAGATGAGGAGAAGATGCTATATTCATTAAGCACACCACAGCCAACAGCAGAAAACGAGGAGCTTGATGTTGTACCAGCCCCCATCCTGATGTCCAGAACACACAATTCTATGATATTCAAACCAGCTCCTTTTACTCCATCCAAAAAGGTTGATAAACTTTTAAAGTATTCTTTTTGACAACGTTGTGTTAATTTATATTTTTGCTGTTGCAAAAATGGACATCACCATGTTCATAGTGGTTATAATGCATAACATTTTAACATTTTTATTGTAGGACTAGTAATAGTTGGTTCAATGATTGTGGGAAATGGTAAAATAGTGGTAATGTCACTTGACTAATAATCCAAAGGTCTGGACTAATGACCCTGAGCACAATAGCTGGTGGAATTTAAATTCAATTAATTAATAAATCCGGAATAGAAAGCTGGTCTCTGTAATGGTGATCATGAGCTGTTGTAAAAACCCACCTAGTTCACAATGTCCTTTTGGGAAGGAAATCTGCTATTCTAACCTGGTCTGGCCTACATGTGACTCCAGATGCACAGCAATGTGGCTGACTCTTAACTGTTCTCTCAAATGGCCTAGCAAGTCATTCAGTTGTATCAAACCATTGCAGAAAAGTCAAAAAAGAATAATACTAGCTCATTTGGAGTACACTTGCCTCTGAGTCACAAGGTTCCGGGTCAAAGTCCCACTTCAGGGCTTGAGTGCAAAAATCAAGGCTGACATTCCTATGCAGTATTGGGGAGCGCTGCACTGTTGGAGGTGCCGTCTTTTGAATGAATCATTAAACTGAGGCCCCATCTGCCCGCTAGGTGGATGTTAAAAGTCCCATGGCACTATTTTGAAGAAGAGCAAAGGAGTTCTCCCTGGTGTCCTGGCCAATATTCATCCCTCAACTGACATCACAAAATACAGATTATCTGGTCATTATCACATTAATGTTTGTGGAAATTTGCTAAGTGCATATTAGCTGCTGTGTTTCCTACAGTACAACAGTGACTACATTTCAAAAAGTACTTCATTAGTCGTAAAGCGATTTGAGATGTATGGTGATTGTGAAATGTGCTATATAAATGCAAGGTCTTTCTCTTTTTTTTAGTGTTTGTTAAAAGAAGCAATGAGGGTAGCAATAGTGCAGAATGTACTTTGGGTTGGGGACTTCAACGTCCGTCACCAAGAGTGACTTGGTAGCACCACTACTGACTGAGCTGGCTGATCCTTATATATGCCAAACTGAGCCTGTGGCAGGTGGTAAGGAAACCAACACAAAGGAAAAACTGACTTGACCTTATCCTCAACAATCTACCTGTTACAGATACATCTGTCCATGACAATATTGATAGAAGTCACAGTCCTTGTGGAAATGAAGTCCAGTCTTCACATTGAGGATACCCTTCATTGTTATGTGGCACTATCAACGGATAAATGGGATAGATTCGGATCAGACCTAGCAGCTCAAAACTGGGCATTCTTGAGGTGCTGTAGGATCGCAGCAGCTGAATTGTATTCAATCACAATCTGTGACCTCATGGCCAGGCATACCCCTCATTCTATCATTAACATCAAGCCAGGAGATCAATCCTAGTCCATTTGATTGGTTGAAGAGCTATGCTATTTCTTGTACTGTTCACAGATGTCCCAGACCCCCTGAAGAAGACTCTGTGCTGGATCAGATGCCTGATGACAGCAAGTGTCCGCTCAAAAATCCAGTGGCCAGCTGTCAGCATAGTGAATGGCGAATGCTGTTCCTTTGCTGCTGACCACAAAATCTGAACCATAAGGTGGGATTTTTCGCTCCGCGGGCTAAGTGCAGTGGTGGTCGGGAAAAGCAGCTTTTTCCCCGCCAACCGCAATGGCATGTTTTCGCGCCCGATTTTCTGTCTCTTGCCTCATTAAGTATGCATAAGCTAGAATCACACCATTTCGCCGGCAGGCGGCCTGTGATTCACCTGCCCCGCCGTGACCTCAGTGGATCCTCGATCCGGGCACCATATTTAAACAGCACCTGCACACAGACCTTTCAATGTCTGCAGCCCAAGACTGCTCCAGGCGAGAGATGGCCCCCAAGAAGAGTGCAGCCCCCAAGTTTAGTGATACCTTGCTGGATCACCTGGATGCTGTAGAGGCCTGTCGTGAACTTTTCTACCCTGGGGATGGTCGGTGGAGCTCCAGCAGGGTCACCATCCTGGCTTGGGAGGAGATGTCTGCAGTGGTGAGTGCCAACCCAGCCCACAGGAAAACAGTGATACAGTGCTGCAAATGGATGAATGATCTCATCCGCTCAGCCAGGGTAAGTCAAACTTATCCTTCTAAGCTCACTCTTTCACAAGCCCCTCACATGTTTGCAGGATGATAGTCCATAAGGATCTCATACACTACCAGCACAAGGGACATCACCACACAATCTCCCCCACACACCCTGACATCTCATCTGGGCTCACATCCTGTGCTGTTCAGGTCCTAATCCCGTACATGACTCCATTCAGCCCCCACAGAAGGCAGGCATCCTTATTATCTGCTGTGGCATACTTCTTGTTCAAACTCTCTCCATCTGTCTTCATACAGGCCAAGCTCGCTCATAATAAAAGCGAGAGGTCCCAGACTGGTTGCAGGGTGCCAGAGATCAGTGCCCTCACCCAGTATGAGAAGCGTGCAATACACCTAGTTGGAGAGGATCGGGAGCGTGCCTGTAGTAACGGTGAAGTCAGTGGCGCACACCCAAGTGAGGATCTTGCACCAGCTGACCCTTCAGACAGTGAGACTGTGAGTGCAATGTTATGTCTTGGAGTCTGCTGACATGCACTAATTATCTCTACTCTTTCATAAGCATCACAGCCAAGTGCCTTAGGGATACGGGGAGCCGGCCCCTCATCTTGAGCCCCGAAGATGAGGATTTTGAGGACCCACTTGTGGAAGACCCGTCACAGTGCTCACTCACACCCTCCAACAGCGTAGAGACACACACCACCATGGGGCCTAGATCTAGAGCAGGCACATTGTCATAATCTGGTGAGCACAGCACAGATTCTGGCTCACAGCAGGTAGAGGCCGGGACATCCAGGGTCACCAACACTTGGAGGACTGCTGGAGTCAGGATTCTGTTGAGTCCCAGTCAGATGATGTGCCTGTAGACTTGGCTTCAATGCAGATGTTGGAGGTGCAGCAACAAACATGGGAATATCAGGCAGGGTTGTCAGCTGCATTCCACAGATTGCAACGTATGGTGGAGGAGTCTGTTTGCATTTAGTCTGAGGTAATAGCGCTGGCAGACCAACATACAAATTAGGGCCAGGAGTAGGCCACTCGGTCCTTTAAGCCTGCTCCACTATTCAACAAGATCATGGCTGATCTGATTGTAACCTCAACTCCACATTCCCGCCTTCAATAACCCCCTTACTTATCTATCTACCTCTGTCTTAAAAATATTCAAAGATTCTGCTTCCACCGTCTTTTGAGGAAGAGAGCTCCAAAGACTCACAACCCTCTGAGAGAAAAAATTCTCCTCATCTCTGTCCTCACTGGGCGACACCTTATTTTTAAACAGTGCCCTGTAGTACTAGATTCTGTTGCAAGAGGGAACATCCCCTCTACATTGACCCTGTCAAGTCCCCTCAGAAACTTATGTGTTTCAATCAAGTCTTCTCTTACTCTTCTAAACTCCAGTGGATACAAGTCTAGCTTGTCCAACCTTTCGTCATAAGATAACCCGCCCACCCCAGGTATTAGTTTAATAAACCTCTGAACTGATTCCAAAACCTTTACATCCTTCTTTAAATAAGGAGACCAATACTGTACACAGTACTCCAGATGTGGTCTTACCAGTACTCTGTATAACTGAAGCATAACCTCCCTACTTCGGTGTTCAATTCCCCTCTCAATAAATGATAATATTCATAATGATATCAATTACTTTCCTAATTACTTGCTGTACCTACTAGCCTTTTGTGATTCATGCACCAGGACACCTACATCCCTCTGCATCTCAGAGCTCTGCAATCTCTTACTATTTAGATAATATGCTTTTTTATTTTTCCTGACAAAATGGACAATTTCACATATTCCCACATTATACAACATTTGCAGGTCTTTGCCCACTCACTTAACCTACCTATATCCCTTTGCAGAATCCTTGTGTCCTCTTCACATCTTACTATCCTACCTATCTTTGTGTCATCAGCAAATTTAGCAACTGTACCTTCAGTCCCTTCATCCAAGTCATTTATATAAATTGTAAAAATTGAGGCCCCAGCACTGATCCCTGTGATGCACTACTTATTACATCTTGCCAATCAGAAAAAGATCTATTTATGCCACCCCTCTGTTTCCTGTTAGCTAGCCAATCTTCTGACCATGCCAATGTGTTACCCCCTACACCATGAGCTTTTATTTTTCTGCAATAGCCTTTGATATGGCACCTTATCAAAAGCCATATGGAAACCTAAATACAGTACAACCTTTATCCACAGCATACTTGAAAGAACTCCAATAAATTGGTTAAATATGATTTCCTTTTCAAAAAACCATGTTGATTCTGCCTGATTATCCTGAATTTTTCCAAGTGCCCTGCTGTAATGTCTAATAATAGCATGCCAGTGCACTGAGGTCAACACTAGTAGGAACTTGGTTCAGGACATCGCGCATGTGCTGCTGCGGGAGTTGCACTCCATCACTGTAGGCATTTGCGATATCCAACTAGTAGCTACGTGAGAGGGGGCCAGGGCACCTAGATATAACTCTCGGTGCATCTTCTCCTCAAAGAGTCATCCAAGGGCCCTTGGGCACCCATAGGGACGAGGACCATCCACCCAGATAACGCAAGGAGCATCCTGCCCATCCCAATCCTCTCTGCCTGTGACCTCATCACCTCCAGCTCCACAAACCAAGGAGGGTACACCTGCCCCACAGCAGGAGACCCAAAGCAGCCTGGGGCCCTTCAGGAGTTGGCCCTCTAGAGGACACCTGCTGAAGTCATCACAGACAACAGGGCTTAGCCGTCAGCAGGCTGCTTCCATCTCCTCTGTGGATGTTGGGGATGCAGCAAGACACAGCGGTAGGGTTAGCAAGATCAAGAAATAGTAGGAGCACAACAGTGGCACAGGTGTTCGCCACATGTATAAACTTTCCACCAATGTAAATAGAATTGCACCATTCCACATCTCCTCTTCTGTATGCCTCCTCTGTATGTTGAGTTGTGTTATGCTCGATCAGATGTGATACCATGTTCCCTCCCCCAACTTGTCACAGATTTTGCATCATGTGCCACTGGTCATCTCATCATAGTGTGTGTCCCTTCTCAGTTCGTTATTGGCTTCAGTGATGCCTCACCCTCAATGTAAATTGTGCTTGTGCAAGGCATCTCATCGACATGCACTGCATGTTCGAGTGATGTTCATTCTTGGCTGTGTCAGGTGGAGGCTCATGTAGTGTTCCATTTCACCTGCATTGTGGAAAGGCGAAGGTATCGTGTAGAAGGGGCGATGTAGAGATGCATGGAGAAGGATAATCTTTCTTTGAACTCCATGTTCTCTGTCATCTGTGAGGGTTTGCAATTTATAAGTCCATACTCAGAGGTTGTGTGCACTTGTGCCAGCCTTAACACGTTGTCGACTCTGACTGTACAGCTGCTAAGCTGTTCATAAGTGTGTGCACCTTCCCACCTCAATGTACCAGTGCTCTGACCCTCATGGGCACAATTTTGTCCTGGCTCTCAAAGCCACAGCTTTAACTGTTTTGCACCTTGGAATTGTCTGTATAGTGCCCACAAGGCTACTGTCAAAAAGAAAGGATGTAGCACTGGCCCAATCATTCTGCTTAGCCTCCCCTCCCCTAAACACTCGCTGAGCTCAGCGATGTTACATCCATGTGGAAATGTGTTGCAGTCAATGGAACTGTTGATCACAGTCTCAATGCTCAGATGTTAGCTTGATGGGCAGGCAATGCTTAGGGCATAAAGGGGCTGACAGCTGATGTGTGCTTGTTATTATCAATATAGTGAAACTTTGAGGGCTCCATGGTGTGTCTGCATTTTCGAGGTTGCAAGGGCCAGGGCTGACCATTATGGGAAACTGACAATGTCAAAAAGGAGGCTTTTTCATGTCTGTCAGGCAAATGTGTGAAGATGGTCATCCTGAGGTGATCTATGTCCATTGAAAGGTCAGGCTAACTGAAGCCCTGCATCCCTAACTGAGAGTGGAAGGCCTCAGTGTAATGGGGATCAGGGTAACGCTGAGGACAGAGTGCTTTGAACAAGTGTTAACACATCTTGACCTTCCTCGCCCGCCTTGGCCCAAGTCTAGCCTCACAGCATCACTATCGAAGTGACACGTAAGGTGTTTTTCTGTTGCTGGAGATGGACCTCCTTGAGGTGCTTTGTTAGACTGAAGGTACACTGCTATGAGTCCTCTGTGGACTGCAGAGCAACTCCTGCCTCTTGTAGGCTGCCTTAGCGGCTGGGATGCTGAAGAGACGCTTGAAGAGTCAGCACCTTCTGTCGTGTGATGTTGTAATGACCTCCTGCAGTTGGTACCTCATCTCAACAAGGACACATACCCCCGAAGGTTCATCATCCTTCAAAGGATGGGGACATGGTGAGCAGAATGTGTAAATACTCAATCTCAGAATGAAGAGGATGGTTGAGAACACTAGCCACGCTGGTGGTAACATGGTCTTATCATGGAAGGCACTGGCCAACAGGATAAGCACTGTTGCTTGTCGTTATCCTTCTGGAATCTGGTGGCTATGAGTGCCTCATGTGCACGCTTGCCTCGTCTGGCCTGTGCTATGGCTTCTCCCCTTGCAGGCTTGGCTTCCAAGACCTCATTGCCCTCATTCCTCTCAATGTCCTCCTCACCGTTGAATTCGTGCTGCTCCTCCAACACGGCATCTGGCAAGTCCTTCCCACCTTTGCAGCACCAGGTTGTACAGGGCGCAGTAAATCACGATGATCCATGATATCCTTGGGGAGTGTACTGGAGTGCTCCACCAGATCTGTCGAGGCATCGGAATTGCATCTTCAAAATGCCAATGGTCTGCTCTACCAATGTTCATGTGGCAGAATGACCATCATTGTACCTTCCTTCAACTGGAGTTTATGGCTGTCGCACTGGTGTCATCAGCCACGTGCTTTGTAGCTATCCTTTGTTACCGAGGAGTCAACCTTGGATGTTGTGTGGTCCCTCGGGTTTGCCTGCGATCTGCAATCTACTTAAGATGAAGGAGTCGTGGCAGTTTCCCGGCTTTCTCGCAAAAACTTTCATGATATATTCCTGGTGGTAGTAGACCAGCTGCACATTGAGCGAGTGGAAGCCTTTCCTGTTGATGTATT
This sequence comes from Cetorhinus maximus, assembly GCF_964194155.1. Classification (NCBI taxonomy): domain Eukaryota; kingdom Metazoa; phylum Chordata; class Chondrichthyes; order Lamniformes; family Cetorhinidae; genus Cetorhinus; species Cetorhinus maximus. The sequence continues at coordinate 60,385,625 of NC_135890.1, forward strand.
GTACTGCCTATTTCCAGGGAACTCCTAAAGCCAAATGAGTGCTGTCAATGGCACCCTGCACCTGTGAGAATCCGGAAATAGCAGCAAAGCCCAGTGTTCTGGTGTCCTGGCTTGCTTGATCTTTAGCAAAGTCAAAGTAATTGTGGGCCTTGGCAAAAAAGGGAATCTGTTATCTCCTGTATACACTTGTGCATGGAAGCTTGAGAGACGCCCCAATGGAGCACTGGAAAGAGCCACTCACATAGAAGATAAGAGCTGTGGTGACTTTCAGAGCCACTGGCAAATGATGTCCTCCTAGTCCCCACAGCGTCAACTCATGGAGGATGTGAACTACCAGATCCCTGGACATGCGAAGGCATTGACAACACTGTCTCTTGTTTGAATGCAGAAAAGACATGTGTCTTCTATACGCCCTCGAGAGGCGCCTATGTACAGTGTTTCTGTGAGCCTCGTCCTTTTTTTTAATTGATTCACAGGATGTGGGCTTTGCTGGCTGGGCCAGTATTTATTTCCCATCCCTTGTTGCCCTTGAGAAGGTGGTGAGCTGCCTTCTTGAACTGCTGTAGTCCATGTGGTGTAGGTACACCCATAGTGCTGTTAGGAAGGGAGTTCCAGGATTTTGACCCATCAACAGTGAAGGAACAGCAATATATTTCCAAGTCAGGATGATGAGTGACTTGGAAGAGAACTTCCATGTGATGGTGTTCCCATCTATCTGCTGCCCTTGTCCTTCTAGATGGTAGCAGTCGTGGGTTTGGAAGGAGCCTTGGTAAATTCCTGCAGTGCATCTTGTAGATGGTACACACTGCTGCTACTGTGTGTCGGCAGTGGAGGGAATGAATGTTTGTGGATGCGGTGTCAATCAAGTGGGCTGCTTTGTCCTAGATGGTGTCAAGCTTCTTGAGTGTTGTTGGAGCTGCACTCATCCAGGCAAGTGGGGATTATTCCATCACATTTCTGATTTGTGCCTTGTAGATGATGGACTGGCTTTGGGGAGTCAAGAGGTGAGTTGCTCGTCGCACGATTCCTAGCCTCTGACCTGCTATTGTAGCCAGAGTACTTATATGGCTAGTCCAGTTCAGTTTCTGGTCAATGGTAACCTCCAAACTGTTGATAAAGGGGGATTTAGTGATGGTAATGCCATTGAACATCAAGGGGTGATGGTTAGATTCTCTATTGTTGGAGATTGTCATTCCCCGGCACTTGTGTGGTGTGAATGTTACTTGCCACTTGTCAGCCCAAGCCTGGATATTTTCCAGATCTTTCTGCATTTAGACATGGACTGCTTCAGTATCTGAGGAGTCACGAATGGTGCTGAACATTTTGCAGTCATCAGCGGACATACCCACTTCTGACCTTATGATGGAAGTAAGGTCATTGATTAAGCAGCTGAAGATGGTTGGGCTGAGGACATTACCCTGAGGAACTCCTGCAGTGATGTCCTGGAGCTGAGATAACTGACCTCCAACAACCACAACCATCATCCTTTGTGCTAGGTATGATTCCAACCAATGGCAAATTTTCCCCCTGATTCCTATTGACTCCAGTTTTGCTAGGGCTCCTTGATGCCATGCTTGGTCAAACACGGCCTTGATGTCAAGGGCAGTCACTCTCACCTCACCTCGGGGGTTCAGCTCTTTTGTCCATGTTTGAATTAAGGCTTGTAGTAAGGTCAGGAGCTGAGTGGCCCTGGCAGAACCCAAACCAGGCGTCAGTTATTGCTAAGCAAGTGCCACTTGATAGCGCTGTTGATGACCCCTTCCATCATTTTACTGATGATGGAGAGTAGAGGGGCAGTAATTGGCCGGGTTGATTTGTCCTGCTTTTTGTGTACAGGACATACCTGGGCAATTTCCCACATAGCCGGGTAGATGCCAGTGTTGTAGCTGTACTGGAACAGCTTGGCTAGGGACGCGCCAAGTTCTGGAGCACGGTCTTCAGTACTATTGCTTGAATATTGTCAGGGCCTATAACCTTTGCACTATTCAGTGCCTTCACCCGTTTCTTGATATCATGTGGAGTCAATCAAATTTGCTGAAGGCTGGCCTCTGTGATGCTGGGGACCTCCGGAGGAGGCCGAGATGGATCATCCACTCGGTACTTCTGGCTGAAGATTGTAGAAAGTGCTTCAGCCTTATCTTTTTCCCTGATGGGCTGGGCTCCCCTATCATTGAGGGTGGGGATATTTGTGGAGCCTCCTCCTCCAGCGAGTTGTTTACTTGTCCACCACCATTCATGACTGGATGCGGCAGGACTGCAGAGCTTAGCTCTGATCTGTTGGTTGTGGAATTGCTTATCTCTGTCTGTCACTTGCTGCTTATGTTATTTGGCACACAAGTAGTCCTGTGTTCTAGCTTGATACCTCATTTTTGATACCTGGCTAGGGTGGGAGAGCTGTGTGCCGGCTTGTCCTCTTATCCCACACCCTTAAAAATGCCACAGGTTGGAATGGGGGTGGGAATCCTGGAATCAGGTTCCATCCGACATTTTTAAAACCCTGCCTGTGTCCATTCCAACACAGACAGAGGCATGAAGAAGTGGCCCTCAATCTTGATCACCACATTCTTTGTCTGAGTGCATCATAGGTTAACCTAATAATCTAATAAGGTATGGCAAGTTTAATAGTCTGGATGCATGATTTAACTAGTTTTTATATATTTACATTTTTAACAATTAAAAGCATGCTGAAAGCTTTTCATTCCTCTTTGTTAAGGTTTACTGGTATCGCATATTTGGTCGTACTGCAACAGGAAGCATTCTCAAAGTACGGCTGAAGGATTCTCACTTTGGGGGTACAGGGCATGAGGTACAGAAAGAAAATCCATTTATGATCCAATGATTGAATGGCGGTTAATTATTATATTATGATATCTAGTGAACTACAATTTCCATTAAATATATTTTAATAAGGCATTGGGCTGTAACCTCCAAGCTCCCCAGCATCGGATTTGGGGGGAATCCCAAAGATGCACTGGGGAATCCCTCTTGGAGGTTCTTAGGTAAGAGTTTGCATGGCAATTGCCCAGAAGGCCACACTTCCTCTGGATGATTGTCCTGCACTGGGAACCACCCGAAAATGCGGTTTAAATCACAAACCTCAGATGGCTCCATCAAGGTTACACCAATAGTTACTCAGAAAAAGTTAGAAGAACTAAAACCTCTTCTGACTTCTGCGTAACTATTGTAAACACCCAGACCGACCCCACAGGACTCTCCCGACTCCCCCTCCACGGTTTCCCCCCACATCCCTGACCCTCACTACAGGACTACCCCCACACCCCTGACCTCCAACTCCCCCGCCCCACCCAACCTCTGACCTCCACTACCCCCGACCTCCAACCCCCTCATACCCCCACTGCTCTGACCTCTGATCCCCTCAACTTCTAACCCCTTTGACCTCTGACACCCCTCACCCACCACCCCTCTGACCTCCGACACCCCCATACCTTGAACCCCCAAACAACCTCCAACCCCCCCAACCCCCGACTCCAGCCCCCACCCTGACCTCTGACCCCCACACCTCTGACCTCCCATCCCCCAGAACTCCGAGCCGCCCACCCCCCCCCCCCCCACAGGACTCCCCCCACACCCTCAGCCCGCCCGGACCTCTGACCCCCCCCCCCCCCCCCCCCCCAAATACACTATCCCCCGACCTCCAACACCCTCCACCTCCAAGCCCCTCGCCCCTCCCTGACCTCTGGCATCCCCCATCCACCCCTGGACCTCTGATAACCCCCCACCACCCGAATCCTGCTGTCCTCCGATCCCACCACCCGCCACCCCCCCCCCCCCCCCACCCCCCAGGTCCTACCCACTTACCTTAGACACTTAGCTTCCCCCTGGCCTGTCAATTTCATTGGGCCCATTAAACTTACCTGCTTTACGGCAACTGGTGCTGTAAAAAGGGGCGTGGCCTCCTTGAATCCGCTGGAGCTGTACTTTGCTGGGACCTGTGAGGAGTCTTTTGATGCAGGTGCCAAGCAGCTCCGGTGGATGGAAGTATCAATGTAATTTTCAAGGGCAGGTATGTATTTATTTCTTCTAATTCCAGCAGGCTGTCTCTTTCCGACACTAGTTGGGAGTTACAGCCCATTATCTTTTTGATGTTATATATTGATCTAGATTTTTGCTGAGCGGGAGTCCTTAAAAAATGATACCGGGGACCCGATTCCAGATTTCCTGCACCCATTCATGTTTTCAGCCATTTTTTGCTGGTATGGGATAAGGTTGTGGGTAGTTAGCCTTCATGCAGCACCCTTGCCCTTGAATGCCCCATTGCAGATTTGGGCATTTCAAACCCCACTGCAATTTTGATGAAACAAGGCCTGTTCTATTAGTAAACATGGTTCATGGACTCTCAGAGGAGTTGTGAGCCATAGGGAAACCCTCGTCCTGAGTTGGCCATAAAAAATGCCAACCGCTCAACAGTCCCATTGAAATAAATTTCCCTGCCTACCTTCTCATAAAACTGCCAATCAATTACAGCCATTCATAGTACCAATGTCAAAAAGTTTTTAATCTAGTTCAGACCTCTTAATCTTGTGTAAATGAACATACTGGCATTGAAAACCACATCAAAGAAAGATTAAGTTATTACAAGGTAAAATATATGTCAGTCAAGCAAAGCTTGCACTCCCTTTCAAGCTGTGTAAAAATTGCCTGCTGAGCTAAGTGTCATTCTTGGAGTTCAGCCAGGCATTTGTAATGAGGCCATCTGGCAACTGTATCAACAGACATTGTTGTTCTAGATGACCTCATTATGAATGCTTGACTGAATTCCAAGAATGATGAATTAATGTAGCTCAACAGGCAATGTTTACACAGCTTAAAGGAAAGTGCAAGCTCTATTTGACTGACATCTCTATTACCTTGTAATAACCTGCTCTTTATTTGATGTGGTTTTTCAATGCCTATGTGTTTAGTTACACAAGATTAAGAGGTCTGAAGTACATAAAGGTTTTTGAAATAGATACTATGAACTACTGGGATTGATTAACACTTTTAAGAGGTTGTAAGCTGAGCAGTTTATTTTGAAGTATTTTTTCAAAACTTCTGCTTATGTTGTCAGTTTCAGGATAATTTCAAAGACTTGCCAGATTTGCTGCAGGCTTATTTCTTCTGTATATATTGGATACATGGAGAGTGGGTGTGGATGATACATGGGAGTATGGAAGTGTCTTGGGGGTAATGGAAGGGGCATGGAATGGACATGGGAGATATTGAGGGCATGGAAAATATGAGGGGGCATGGAGGGTGGATGGCAGAGTGAGGGGGTTGAAGGGTGAGAGCTTGAGGGCCTGACAGGACTGATGTCCCAGTAAACAGAGATGGGCCTTCTAGCTTGCCAGTGTTGTCATCCGGCCGCCCTGATTGTCAACTCAGGTTTGCTTCCATCCCACACCCACTCCCTGACAGTCAAATAGTGCAGGCAATGGCCTCCTTAATGGGGAATATGTTTGCAGGGTCGGAAACATTCCTGACTCCTGATACTTGTCTCTTTGATGAAAATCCAGCCCATTGTGTGAACATTGTGAATTGTGTGAAACAATAATATCACCTTTCTTCTATCTGAAGGTACCAGCACTTGGAGAGTGTCTACTGGAGGTAAAAGACATCGAACCTAATGAAAAATACATCTTTGCAGTTGCTGCTTATTCAGAAGATGGAACAATCATTGGAGATGGAATAGGACAGACAACAAAGCCAATTCTAGCATATTATCCTCTTCCCATCCTTACAGCATGGACCTGCCTTTGTCAGGTACAACCAGTTCTGACCTGGACTAAATGTGGTTAATTTTGACTTCGCATGGTAGTGGGTGATAGTGATTCTGGAACATTTTGCATCTTTTCTTATTTTCCATTGCAGTAAAAAGGTGGAATGTAAAATGGCCTGCCAACTCATTATCACTGTCACACTAAAGTAAAATCATGTTCAAGGTTGTGCTTGGGGGCCTAGGCTGACCCAACACCAAGGTCTGGATATTCCTCTTGGGATCATGAAATGCAAATCAGGCCCTTTTGTGGTTTCCAAAATGCACACCCGGCTAATGACCGACTTTGCCTACGATTTTTGTTTTTTTGCGCAAGGGGCAGGTACTATGTGCAGTTTGCAAGCTGCAATGTAGTGTGGGAAGAGTGTGGAGGCGTAGGTGGGCTGGTTAGAATCCCCACCTCATTCTCGTTCAACAACATCCCAACAACATTCTTAAGCCTACTAACCCTCATCCCTCAACACTCATGCTCCCTCATTTCCCCCATGCCTCTCCCATGTCCCCTTGTATGCTTCATAGCCACTCACCCAGTATCCACTACGCTCAGTACTTAGGATTCATGCAATAGCAATGGGTGTGGATGAAAAAAAATTAAATGTGTAACGATCTAATAAAATTCACATTCAAATCTCTGTCATTGATACTGCTGAGAAAATCTGTAGTCCCGTTGGAAAAAAGTTTAATCCCTTAAGTGGCTATCATGTTGTATAAGCAAACAACCAAATACTCAGGAACCACATCAAAGGCAGGTTATGTTACAACAACCTGGTAAAACTGTCAGTCACTCCCAGGAACAGCTATGTCAACAGAGCTGAGTACTCTAGAAGCTTTTGGAACTCAGCCAAGCATTCATAATGACCAGAGCTATCAAAACATCAGCTCTTAGCTCCAGACATCGCTCTACCGCAAAACTGAAAAAAAAAGATGTTATCTTTTCCATCTCAAAGCAGACTGCCTTTCAATCAATGGATTGGATCAGAGCAATTTTTTCAAAGTAAAAGATATCTGGACAATTAAATCTCAGTCCAAAGTTTGACAGGAAAGTTTCTGAGCACATTTTCTACAGTTTTGAATACATTATGGCACTATCTCCATTGATAAAAGCACTGTAATGAGGAAAGGTTGGACAGACTATGCTTATATCTGTTGGAGTTTAGAAGAGCATGAGGAGACTTGATTGAAACATGTAAGACCCTGAAGTGTCTTGACAGGGTGGATGTGGAAAGGATGTTTCACCTTGTGGGAGAATCTAAAAGTAGGGGTCATTCTTTAAAAAATAAGTGATTGCACAATTAAGACAGAGATGAGGAGAATTTTTTTCCCTCAGATTTTTATGAGTCTTTGGAACTCTCTTCCTCAAAAGCTGGTGATAGCAGAGACTTTGAATATTTTTAAGTTAGAGCTAGATAGATTCCTGATAAGCAAGCGAATGAAAGGTTACCAGGGGTAGTTAGGAATGTGGAGTTGAGGTTACAATCAGATCAGCCATGATCTTATTGAATGGTGGAGCAGGCTCGAGGGGCTGAGTAGCCTACTCCTGCTCCTAATTTGTATGTTCGTATGTATTGCATGTCAACAGTTACACAATCTGGTGAATGTAATGGTCAATTTACCTTTTGAAGGACAGAGCCCTCTGATGAATCACTGCATTAAAAGCATATCTACATTTCAAAACAGCATCTAATTGTGATATTTAAAGGTGTCAAAACATTTAACACTTGTCTGAATAATCCCAGCTCCTCAGCTAGCTTCCCCCAGTGGTCATGAACTCTCCATGGAGGTGCCAAAAGCTACACCAGCATACGAAAATAGCATGGGGAAGGAAATTCAAATTTCCTATGGTCCTCACAATGGCGACCCTGACCTCAGAATAGGCCTATGTGCGTTTAGCACCTAAGCACTGGCGGAAGGGCCAGATGAAAATAGTGCTGGGTCAGGAAGGCAGAGGAAATTTGTTTTTGTAGGTAAAAAAATCACAATTTCAGGTTTCCCGGCATGATTGTCACCTTATTTGGCCTCAGACATCTTCCTGACCCCACTGAAGTATGAATGCTGATGTAAAGCAATGTGCTGGATGTATTTTCACCAGTTGCTCATGTGAATTAAGGAAGCCTTAATAATGCATTTAAAAAATCATAATTTGATCAGATAAGGTCAACAGGGTTTTACAAAAGGGAAATTGTGTTTGACAAATTTGTTAAATTTTCTTGACGTTGTAACTAGTAGGGTAGATTAAGGGGAATCAGTTTAATAGATTAAGTATACTTGGGGCTGAATCTTCCGTGAAGTGGATTCTTCTGAATCACCGTCGGATTGCCACTCCACTCCTTTTTACTTACCCTAGATTGGAGCTGCACATTTCTCGCCTGGATTTCCGACCCGGGCCTGCTGAGAAATGTGCAGCGCAGTGCTCTGGGAGTCCCTTTGGTGTAGTACAGATTGGCAGGGGGGAGTGAAGCCATGTTCCCTTTTTACGCCATTAGCTGCCATAAACTGGTAAGTTTAAAGGTCCCAGCCACTTGGACAGGAGAGAGGGTAAGTGAGTGAGGGGATAGGGTGGTCAGTGGGATGGGTGAGGAGGGTAGGGTTGTTTGGGGGGTGGTAGGTTGGGTGGTCCAGCGGAGTTGGGGCTGTAGGGGTGGGGAGGTCAGGTAGCCAGGATAGTTGAGGGTAGGGGAGGGGTCGGGTGGTCAGTGGGGAATGGGGGGTGGAGGTGCAGTCGGGTGATGGTGGGTGGCTGGCGGGGGGGATGGGGTAGGTCCAGTGGGGGTTCAGGGGGGTCAGTACCATAGTTACCAAGGAATTAGAAGTGGTTTTAATCTTTCTAACCATTCTTGGATAACTGTTCAGAGAAGAGAGTTGGAACCATGCAAAGTCTCAGGATAAAGGGCTAATCATTTAGGATTGAGATGAGGAGAAATTTCTTCAATGGTTTGTGAATCTTTGGAATCCTACATTCCAGAGGGTTGTGGTTGTTCCATCATTGAATATATTTAAGACTGAGATAGACAGATTTTTGGTCTCAGGGAATCGACGGATATGGGGAGTGGGCATGAAAGCGCAGTTAAAGCCAATGATCGGCCATGATCGTACTGAATGCCAAAGCAGGTTTGCTGGTCCATTTAGTCAACTCCTTTCTTAAGTTGTTATGTTTTTAAGCAGTAACAGCTTGTATAAGAATTTGAAAGTATACCTTAGTCTTAGGTCTCTGCCATTCTGGATATACCCTCCTCACTCCCCGCACTGACCACCTATCCCCTCACTCACTTTCCTTACACACTTACTTTCTCTCCTGTCAAAGTGGCTGGGACCTTAAACTTACTGGTTTATGGCAGCTAGTGCCGTAAAAAGGGGGCATGGCTTCATTTCCCTTCAACATTCTGCACTAGACAGAAGGGACTCCCGGAGCACTGTGCTGCACATTTCTGAACAGGTCATTTTTTCACTGAGGGATAGAAGCTCCCCAGTTTGTTGCTTCAAAATGTCACTCCGTATCACCGCAGAGCAGAATTTAATGCCACCGCCACACCCCCCACACCCCTATGTTGGTGGGTGGTACTGTTTAGTAAAGCAGGAAGGTGCATGATCCCAATTAATTCTGAGGTGGGGAAGATCAAGGCCAGCCTTTCCACCTGCTAGGCCAGTTGAGGCCCTTGTGTGGCCAGTTAACAGTCTCATCCTGCCTTTGCTGAAATTCTATCAGTAGTGAGGGTGGGGCCCCATCACATGGGTAGGCTGCCACTTTACCCTAGTAGCCTGGCTGTGGGCTGGTGTGGAGGCCCTTCATGTCCTGGTACCCTATGCTCAACGGAGAGTTCCAATGGCAGCAAGGGAAGAACCCCCTCGCCCTTCAAATCAAAACCCCTCCCACCTCTCCACCCTCCCCCACAACCAGGGCCTGTCTTCCCAGCCCTGGCGCGGCATCCCCACAAATCTGGGTTCTGGGGCATCCATGGCTGCTGTATGAGCAGGGCATTCTGTAGCCCCAGCAGCGCCCAGCATTTCGGCTGGCACTACTGGTATTGAAGGTCTGTTGGCCTCTGATTTTCTGGAGGCAGGAATTTCATCCTGAAAGCCCAGGAACCCCAACAGAAGGCAGGTAAACATCTGATTGGGATTAAATCCCATCATGGCTTCCGGAAATGGCTGCAACAGGTTGTTACAATTCGCAACTCCTCAGTTACTGAAGCAGTCCACGTCCATATGTAGCAGGACCTGGGCAAAACTCAGACTTCGGCTGATAAGTGGCAAATAAGGTTTGCGCCAGACAAATGCTAGGTGTTACGAGGATGTGTTTTTTAAAGATATAATTTCTAATATTTCTTTTCTGTCTGGATTTTTAAAAAACACTACATGCAATGGAAAACTGTGTAGACTGTGGCAATCCACACAATCTCAGATTGGGACAGAAAAAACAGACACTTAACTCCCTGGTGACTGTCAAAGACCCCATCACCCTGCGTTGGCTTCACACCATCCTGATACATTTTAAATGTTTCTGACATTATACCAAAATCCCATTATCTGTTCTAAAATAATAACTGCAGCAGAAATGAACTAATAGAATTTATCTGGAATATACAGCCAGCAAGGTACTTTTAAGCACTGGTTACAAATATACTAACAAGGAGCAGGAGTAGGCCATTTGGCCCCTCGAGCCTGCTGCGCCATTTAATAAGATCATGGCTGATCTGATAGTAACCTCAAATCTGCATCCCACCTATCCCTGATAACCTATCACCCCACCTTGCTTATCAAGAATCTATCCATCTCTGCATTTAAAATATTCAAATATTCTGCTTCCACCACCTTTTCAGGAAGGGATAGTCACAAATAGTCACAACCCTCTGAGAAAAAAAATTCGCCCCATCTCTGTTTTAAATGGGCGACCCCTTATTTTTAAACAGTGACCGCTAGTTCTAGATTCTCCAAGAGAGAATCCTCTCCACACCCACCCTGTCAAGACCTCTTAGGACCTTGTTTCAATCAAATCGCCTCTTATTCTTCTAAACTCCAGCGCCGGCGATACCCAGGTCCCATGAATGAATAAAAAAAACCTTCCCTGAACTGCTTCCAACAGATTTACATCCTTCCTTAAATAAGGTGACCAATACAGTACACAGTACTCCAAATGTGGTCTCACTAGTGCTCTGTATAACTGAAGCATAACCTCCCTACTTTTGTATTCAATTACCCTTGCAATAAATGATGGCATTCTACTTGCTTTCCTAATTACCTTTTTTTAATTCATTCACGGGATGTGGGCGCCGCTGGCTGTGCCAGCATTTTTGCCCATCCCTAATTGCCCTTGTGAACATGGTGGTAAGCTGCCTTCTTGAACCGCTGCAGTCCATGTGGTGTAGGTGCACCCACAGTGCTGTTAGGGAGGGAGTTCCAGGATTTTGACCCAGTGATAGTGAAGGAACGGTGATATATTTCCAAGTCAGGATGGTGAGTGACTTGGGGGGGAACTTCCAGGTGGTGGTGCTCTCATCCATCTGCTGCCCTCGCCCTTCTAGATGGTAATGGTCATGGGTTTGGAAAGTGCTGTTGTAGGAGCCTTGGTGAATTTCTGCAATGCATCTTGTAGATGCTACATACTGCTGCTACTGTGCGTCGGTGGTGGAGGGAGTGAATGTTTGTGGTTGGTGTGGCAATCAAGCGGGCTGCTTTGCCCTGGATGGTGTCAGTCTTCTTGAGTGTTGTGGGAGCTTCACTCATCCAGGCAAGTGGGGAGTATTCCATCACACGCCTGACTTGTGCCTTGCAGATGGCATAGGCTTTGGGGAATCAGGAGGTGAGTTACTCGCCACAGGATTCCTAGCCTCTGACCTGCTCTTGTAGCCAGAGTATTTATATCGCTAGTCCAGTTAAGTTTCTGATCAATGGTAACCCCCAGGATGTTGATAGTGGGGGATTTAGTGATGGTAATGTCATTGAACATCAAGGGGTGATGGTTAGATTCTCTCTTGTTGGAGATGGTCGTTGCCTGACAGTTGTGTGGTGTGAATGTTATTTGTCACTTGTCAGCCTAAAAATGGATATTTTCCAGATCTTGCTGCATTTAGACATGGACTGCTTCAGTATCTGAGGAGTTGCGAATGGTGCTGAACATCATGCAGTCATCAGCGAACATCTCCACTTTTGACCTTATGATGGAAGGAAGGCCATTGGTGAAGCAGCTGAAGATGGTTGGGCCAAGGACGCTACCCTGAGGAACTCTGGCATTGATGTCCTGGAGCTGAGATGACTGACCTCCAACAACCGCCACCATCTTCCTTTGTGCCAGGAATGACTCCAACCAGTGGAGAGTTTTCCCCCCGATTCCCATTGACTCCAGTTTTGCTAGGGCTCCTTGATGCTGCACTCGGTCAAATGCAGCCTTGATGCCAAAGGCAGTCACTTTCACCTCACCTCGGGGCTTCAGCTCTTTTGTCCATGTTTGAACCACGGCTGTAATGAGGTCAGGAGCTGAGTGGCCCTGGCGGAACCCAAACTGGGCATCAGTGAGCAGGTTATCGCTAAGCAAGTGCCACTTGATAGCACTGTTGATGACCCCATCCCTTACTTTACTGATGACGGAGAGTAGACTGATGGGGCGGTAATTGGCCTCGTTGGGTTTGTCCTGCTTTTTGTGTACAGGACATACCTGGGCAATTTCCCACATAGCTGGGTAGATACCAGTATTATAGCTGTACTGTAAGAGCTTGGCTAGGAGTGCGCTAAGTTCTGGAGCACAAATCTTCAGTACTATTTTGGAATATTGTCAGGGCCCATAACCTTTGCAGTGTCCAGTGTCTTCAGTCGTTTCTTGATATCACATGGAGTGAATCGAATTGGCTGAAGACTGGCATCTGTGATGCTGTGGACCTCCAGAGGAGGCCGAGATGGATCATTCACTCGACACTTCTGGCTGAAGATTGTGGCAAATGCCTCAACCTCATCCTTTGCACTGATGCTCTGGGCTCCTCCATCATTGAGGTTGGGGATATTTGTGGAGCCTCCTCCTCCCGTGAGTTGTTTACTTGTCCGCCACTATTCACAACTGGATGTGGCAGGACAGCAGAGCTTAGATCTGACCCATAGGTTGTGGGATTGCTTAACTCTGTCACTTGCTGTTTATGTTGTAATGCATGCAAGTAGTCCTAGTTATAGCTTCACCAGGTTGACACCTCTTACTTGCTGTACCTGCATTCAAGCCTTTTGTAATTCATGCACTAGGACACCCAGATCCCTCTGCATCTCAAAGCTCTGCAATCTCTCACCATTTAGATAATATGCTTCTCTTTTAACCTTCCTGCCAAAATGGACAATTTCACATTTTCTCACATTTTACTCCATTTGCCAGATCTTTGCCCACTTACTTAACCAAGCAGATAAAGATTGAACAAAATCAATGCTGTACTGAACAGGTTGTTTGAAGCTGTGTGCCTTTCTGCTGCTCTGTCTGGGAAGTGCTGCCTGGTTTTGCAATGTAACCATCCTGAGAAGAGAAATCTACTGTGAACTTAGACCTTTTGGAATAAAACATGGAAATCCACTACAAATAATGACACCCAGGAAGACAACGGAAAGAATGGTTGCAACATGGAACCATCATGTTGAGACTCGCCAAGTAACAGCTAACCGTTTACTCCTCTTCTATTTTCATGAACTGTAAAAATCCTATAAGCCTATCCTCTTACTCTGCCATCTGTCCTGGTATGTGTGTGGGTCCAAATGAATGTGTGTGACGTATGAATGGTGATTGCGATTTACCTAGCCTTTTTTTTAAGCTCAGGAATAGTTTCAATAAACACACCTTGTTCTTTGTTTGACCCAAGAAAACCTGCCTGACAAACTCTTTACAATCTGAAAGCATAAATAGTGGGACTGTTCCGTCAAACCTGGAGTGGGAGTATAGCAAAGTCATTTCACCCCTCCTCATGTGGCCATAACATAAGCAACGACCATATCCAGCAAGAAAATCTAACTATCTCCTCCTAACATTCAAAGATATTACCATCGCTGAATCTCCCACTATCAACATCCTGAGGATTACCATTGACTAGAAACTGAACTAGACCAGCCACATATATACTGTGGCTACAGAAGCAGATCAGAGGCGGGGAATTCTGCAAGAGAGTAACTCACCTTTGGACTCCCCGAAGCCTGTCCACCATCTCCAAGGCACAAGTCTCCGATGCACAGTGGCAACAGTGTGTAACACCTACAAGCTGCACTGCAGCAAATCACCAAGGCTCCTTAGACAGCATCTTTCATAATCACACCACAACCACTACCATCTAGAAGGTCAAGGACAGCAGACAGATGGGAACACCACCTGAAAGCTCCCCTCCAAGCCACTCACCATGCTGACTTGGAAACATATCGCTGTTCCTTCACTGTCATTGGGTCAAAATCCTGGAACTCCCTCCCTAACAGCACTGTAGGTGTACCTACATCACATGGACTGCAGCAGTTCAAGAAGGCGGCTCACCAGCACCTTCTCAAGGGCAATTAGGCGTGAGCAGTAAATGCTGGCCTAGCCAGCAATGCCCATATCCCATGAATGAGTTAAAAAAAATAAAAAGTTAAAATCTGTGCATAAACTGGTATTATAATAGGAACTCTAGCACCTACTGTGACAATATAACAGTGGAGCAAAAGGAATGACAGACAAAAGGAGAAGCTATAACGTTGAATGAAGAGTGATTTAAAAAAATGAAGATTAAGTGAAGCTGAGAATCATTAGTTCAAGAAATGGCACAAGATAATTGAGGAATAAAATGATGCAGTGAATTAATAAATCAAGAAAAAATAGAAACAACATCACCATTAAAGAGGGGAAAGTGAAATGAGTACCAGAAGAATAAGGAGTGGAATTCTCTTTGGCATGGAATTCTGGCAGGGTTGTACTTCTGCTCATTCCTGCATATTCACCTAGACCTGACATATTTTCACTGGTCAAACTCAAAACATATACCTGGTGAGCTCAGTGCGATTTCACTTGTCAAGAGCCAATCTGTGTGTGCAAAGAAGGAAATCCAATGGTGCTGTATCAGTAATAAATGAACATAGAGAATGCATTCTCCCTCCATCAACATGAGTCAGGGTAATTAGTGCCATTTCCTTGTGCCTACTGCCTCATCTGTATGGCAGTGCCTGGGAAGTGTTGGTAACATAATCAGAAAGATGGAGAATGTGCCAGACCCAGGCATCACCACCTGCCACCATTTGCATGTGGCAAGTGAAGATGGAATGGGCAAAAATGGTGATAGTGAAAACCCGTTTGGGAAGATGAGGCAGTGGTAGTCCTCACTGCCCCATTCTTATGCTGTTCCTGTCACAATCCCACCCGGACTGATAGGGGAGCATAAAGGACCACCCCCCCCGCCTCCACTGCACCAAACCCCTTTGGATGTTTTCGCCTTGAAAATAAAACAAAATCCTAACAGAGAGACAAACAAATGAAATGGGAAAAACTGAAATCAAAGGATTCTTTGCCAGTTTTGGTTAATGAATTTACTTAATTACTTCTCAATAATTTTATGAAAAAACTGCCGATTTTCTGTACAATCATTGGATTTTTTCCCCCCAGAGAATATTACATTCTAATTCAATTGTAATTTTAATTTAATGTTTGTTTTTAGGCTGCATATCAATTGGGATATTATCCATTGGCAAAGGTAGCTTTCTCAGTTTTGTGGAAGCACTTTGTTTCACAGGAATGTCAAACATCAGAACCTAACCGGCTTGTTTCTGAGAAGACTGATTGGTGCATCACTCAGAAAAGGTACAATTGTTACAAATTCTATGACTGTTTTGCCTCCACTCCAGATGCAATTTATTTTGCCTCAGAAGATGAATTTGAATATCATTAGCCTTCCATTTGGAAGAAGTATTTCAGTATCCCATTCAGAATTGAAAGCTGATTTCAAATCAAATAGAAGTAAACAAATTTTATTCAAGCTATTTAATTAATAATCAGGGGTGCAAAACTACCTGATGAACACTGTAGCTTCTATCTGTTTGCCAGTCGCTTCCTATGTGCCTCACACAGTGTTGCTGGATAAAGGGGCGCTTGCAGGGATGTGCCATACATGTCTGGAAGACCTCTAATGGGAACTATGCCCATGAATGGGTGCTTTCCTGGAAACACACAGCCCGACCGACTAATGAAATAGCTGGATTCCAAAATTGGAACATTGAATGTGCAGGCAGTGTCACTGTTGTTGACTTTGCAAGCAACAAATGTGAAGCTGCAAGTTGCGCCCTGCATTGTTATTTGAAGGGTAAGGCACCCAAGCTTGTAGGCAAGGTCATGTTTTGTCCTGTTTTCCATTGCATAGTGTCTGGAATTACTCGAGTGTTTTTTGAGGTGTTTTGGTGAGTTCCTGTATTTGCCGGAGATTGTTGCCATATCATCATAGCGGAGGAAATAGGGATAGGTGACTTATCAACAGAAAGGCTGTGTCGGCTATGTGGACAGCATGGCAGTGCCGAGGTCATGCTCTTTGTGATACTCTCTGCCTTGTTGGACCCGGACTCCTCCATGCTCTTTGGCAGTGACAGGAGGCTAATCAGCAGGTCAGCAAGTGTTCCCAGCATCTTGACGTGCGTGCCATCGGTGTTCACCCGTATGCTACTTCACGTTCCTCAGTTGAATTCTGTGCAGCAAAGACAAACCATCCTTTACCCCTGGCCTGACTGCAGGCCACTCGTGCCCAGATGACTGATCCATAACAAATATCTAGTTCGTGGTTCATGTTAATATTTTAGAGGTAATGTTTAGTTCTGGGAGGATTGTTGTTGTGAAGTAAGGTAACTAAAATGCTGAGCTTTAGAGATTGCCAGAACACCAAAAAGAAAGTGGCAATTCAGAAGGTTACCCGTGTTTGTTTAATAGAGTCAGAATAGAAGAGATGGAGCCATAAAACAGCAGGGGGACTTATTTAGCTGGAGAAATTGTAAATGAGAGATAATTGACTTGGAGGGCAGTTTGAGGATAGATCAGAGCACATTACATTGTCATGGAGATGGGTGGAGCTTAAGAAGTTTCTCTGGTTTAAATTTCATCTGCGTGTTTGTTGGAAGAGGCAATGGTTGCAGTTTGGACCTTGTGTGCTTTGCAGCTCACAGAGAAGCCCTGGAAACTGTTAGCAGGTTCTAGGTAGTTAGAGCTCAGAGAAGTCCTGGGGAGCTGAGAAGGTGGAAAAACATTGGTTCCATGTCAGGCAGTTCGGGCTCAGGGAAGCCCTGGGAGCCATTTATAGCTTCGTGCGGCTGGGAGACTGGAGTTTGGAGAAATGCAGGGCAGTGCCAGCTTAGTGAAGCTAGTTATATGTGAAAGAATTGGAAATGTGCCAGTAATTAGAGATAGGAGTGCAGTTTTGTGAATCCTTTGGAACACAGTTTCAGGAGAGGAGACTGGACCATTGGGAGGTGAACAGTCATTGAGACAGTCCGTGTCAGACCGGCTTTTGAGGGGATTCAGAGGCTAGATCTTCAAAAGTGAAGAGTTGAAATCCCTCATGAGGGAGACAGAGTTTTAATGAGACATTGTGACTCACAGCGGTCACTGACATCTGGGTGTGTTGCTGAGAAATTTGTGGGATTTGCCTTGGCCACATCTGCCATTTAATGTGCAATGTAGTGTGTTCTCCAACAGTTTGCCCGTTAATTCATATTTATCTCATGTTAATTCTGAATATTAGAGTATAAGATAGATACAGTAGATGGATTTACTTTTCTGACTTTGTATAGTGAAGTTTATTTTATTTGTTTAAAACCATGGAACCTTGTGACTTTATTCTCCTAGTGGGTAACTGGTATTTCAAACTTTGTCTACTTTAAACAATGTGCTGATCTCAACTCTGTACTAGGCCTAAAGGTATGTGCAGTGCCAGTATCTGAGCTGGTGATAGTGAGTGTCAGATCAGAGGTGGCTAATGAGGTAGTTGATGCGCTGGTGTTAATTTTACAAAATTCATTAGATTCTGGAAAGGTTCCATCTGACTGGAAAGTAGCAAATATAATCCCTCTATTCAAGAAGGGAGGGAGGCAGAAAACAGGAAACTATTGGCCAGTTAGCTTGACGTCTGTCGTGGGGAAGTTGTTTGAATCAATCATTAAGGATATTATAGCTAGGCACTTAGAAAATCTCAAGGCAATCGGGAAGAGTCAGTATAGTTTTGTGAAAGGAAAATAATGTTTAACCAATTTATTGGAGTTTTTTGAAGGAGTAACATGTGCTGTGGATAAAGAGGAGCCTGTAGATGTACTGTGCTTGGATTTCCAGAAGGCATTTGATAAGGTGCCACATCAGAGGTTATTAAGGAAAATAAAAGCGCATGGTGTAGGGGGTATCTTATTAGTATGGATAGAAGATTGGCTGGTTGGCAGAGAGCAGAGAGTATGCATAAATGGGTCTTTTTCTGGTTGGCAGGAGTGGAGTCCCATAGGGGTCTGTGCTAGGGCCTCAACTTTTTACAATTTACATCAATGGCTTAGATGAGGGGAATGAAGGCATGGTAGCTAAATTTTCAGGTGTCACAAAGATAGGTAGGAAATTATGTTGTGAAGAGGACATGAGATTGCAGACAGACATAGATAGGTTGAGTAAGTGGGCAAAGACCTGGCAAATAGAGTTTAATGTGGGAAAATGTGAAGTTGTTCACTTTGGCAGGAAGAACAAAAAAGCAGACTATTACTTAAATGGAGAACGGCTGCATAATTCTGAGGTGCAGAGGGATCTAGGTGTTCTAGTACGAGTCACAAAAAGTTAGTATGCAAGTACCGCAAGCAATTAAGACTAATGGAATGCTATTCTTTACTATGAGAGAAATTGAAAATAAAGGTAAGGATGTTATGCTTCAGTTATACAGGGCATTGGTGAGACCACATCTCGAATACTGTGTGCAGTTTTGGTCTCCTTACTTAGGGAAGGATGTAAATGCATTGGAGGTGGTTCAGAGGATGTTTTACTAGATTGATACCTGGAATGAGTGGGTTGTCTTATAAGGAAAGGTTGGACAGACTGGGCTTGTTTCCACTGGAATTTAGAAGAGTGAGGGGTGATTTGATTGAAATATACAAGATTACGAATGGCCTAGACAAGGTGGACGTGAAAAGGATGTTTCCTCTTGTTGGTGAGTCCAGAACTAGGGGGCACTGTTATAAAATTAGAGGTTGCCCTTTTAGGACTGGGATGAGGAGAATTATTTTCTCTCAGAGGGTTGTGCGACTTTGGAACATCTGCCTCAGAAGGCGGTGGAGGTGGGGTTCATTGAATATTTTTAAGGGAGATTCTTGTTATGCAAGGGAACCAAAGTTATCTGGGGTAGATGGGAATGTGGAATTCGAAACACAAACAGATCAGCCATATCTTATTGAATGGCGGAGCAGGCTCGAGGGGCCGAATGGTCTACTCTAGTTCCTATTTCTTATATTCTTATGTCCTTATCATGTGTGGAGGCCTCTTCATCAGTTGCTCTCTTTCTTTCTCCTGGAGCTGCTGTGGTTGGGCAGGCAGCCGTTAATGGGTATCTCAAAGTAGGAACTCAGAAGGGTGTGAGGGAAGGGTGGGGAGTGGAGTGCAAAGCAAGAGGTTTGTGCTCACACCATAAACAGCTTGCTCATCCTACCAGATAGCAGTATGAATGTATGCAGTGAATTGAGAAGGGTTATGAGGAAATAATAGACTGTCATTCTCAGTGTTTTCAGCAATATCAGATGCCAAAGCCCTGCCTCAGTTGGCTCTATGATGCAGACAAATGTCTCCCCTGTGGAGCTCAGGAGGTGCAAGCATCCTGTTAGCTGCTCCTTCTGCTCTGTTCCCATCTATTGTGTGCTAACTTTCTCTTTAAGAGAAAGTCAGTGGTTGTATTGTGTTTGGGGGATGTGCCTGCCATAGTTGAATAGCTGGAGGTATGTGGAAGCAGCAGAAGGTGAGAGAATGGAAGCATTGATATCAAGTGGAGTATCTGCATGTTAGGCATGAGCGCTGAGTGCCAGAGCCATCTGATTACTGAGTGATGCAATGCAATAACAACAACTTATATTTATATAGTACATTTAATGAAATGAAATGACCCAAGGCACTTTGCAAGAGTATTATAAGCCACATAAGGGGATGTTAGGTTAGAAAACTGAAAGCTTGGTTAAAGAGGTATGTTTTAAGGTGTGTCTTAAAAGGAGGAAAGCAAAATAGAGAGGCAGAAAGAGATGGAGGAAGGGAATTCCAGAGCTTGGGGCCTAGGAAACTGAAGGCGCGGCCTCCAATGACAGAACAATTATAATTGGGAAAGCACAAAAGGCCAGAATTATGGGAGCGGAGTGGAGATTACAGAGTTAGGGAGGGGAAAGGCCATGGAGGGATTTGAAAACCAGGACGAGAATTTTAAAATCAAAACGTTGCTTGACCGGGAGTCAATGTAGGTCAGTGAGTACAGGGATGATGTGGGAACTGGATTTGCTACGAATTAAGACACATTCAGCAGAGTTTTGGGCGACCTCAAGTTTGTGGAGGGTAGAATGTGGGAGACCACCCAGGCGTTAATTGGAATGCTAAAGTCTAGATGTAGAAAGGCACGGCTGAGGGTTTCAGCAGCAGATGAGCTAAGATAGAGGCAATGTAAATTGCTGCAAGGTGTACACCAGGGCAGAGAGAGAATTCCATAGTGACGGATGCACTTCTGGAAAAGTAATGGTGCAGATGGTCATAAGGAGAGGTGCTATGGTTCCATGGGATGCCAGGTGGCACATAAGGGTCACTCTCAAAAAGAAACGGGAGCAGGTGGCCAGGAAAGTCCATTTCCAGAATTGGAGCTGATAATTTCTGGTGGCGGCTAGCTACTATGAGGGTGGGGAAAGTGCTGGAGCTCCCACAGGAAACATGCTGGAAGTTGCCTCATAGACCCCTGTCAGAAATGGTTCAAAACAAATTAAAATAATTTCTGAAGTCTAATCCTGGATCCCCATGTGGTGTAGGTGGAGGCTCTGTCTCAAACAAGGCCAGGAGCCAGATTATTCAGACCTTAATTTCCTGAACTTTATAAGTCACAACAGGAGTAGGGCAAAAGGGCTGTGGATTTTTAGCCCATTGCTCGATTATAACTTCAATCCACAACCTTCCTTGTGATTTGGAGACAAGGGTGCTGCAAAGTGAGCAAAGCTGACTTTGTATAATGCACACATCACTCTAATATTTGAGTGATACAAAAGGCTGAATGTTCCGGAGGTTGGCTGGGTGGGGTAGCGGGATGAAGTGGTAGGGGGCGATTGGGTTCTGAGTTTGGAGGTCCAGCTTGAGTGTTACTAGTGGTGTTAGGCTGGCAGCCCCACTGGACAAGGTAGGTGCTGCTGAGACAGGCAGGTGCCCTCATATGCCTGCATTGAAGCCATCAAGTAAAGAGGCCCGAAGCTGGTAGGGCCATCAGGTTGGAGGGGAAAGCTCTGTGCAGGAATGGTGATGAACATGGCTGTGTCCTTTTATTCCTACAGCCTGTCATTGGGGCATGGACCCTCTAGCTCCGATGGCAAATGGCCTTCTGCCAAGAGGCTGCCTCAATTGAGCTGGCATATTCCACATGATGGTGGGCCACTATGATGGTGTGAAAATACTGGCAGTGTTGCAAACTGGTGCATAAGTGGGCTGTTAATTGCCTTAATTGGCCACCTGCCAACTTGGTTCCCAGTCCACCCCAGGAAAGTTCCCTGGAGGTGGAATCCATTGGGGAGCTGTCCTGACACGACTCCCTGCTAGTTTATTGGTACCCCTGCTCCATGCCTCCAACGCTATCAGCTCAGAAATGAAGATTAATTAAAATGTGTTGAAATATCTAACATGAGTGAAAATATCTACTTTAAACAACACTACATTTCAAAAACATGTTTTTACCATATTAACAATCTTCTCAATTGTTCACTTTTAGCTTAAATAAGGATGCTGTATCTTGGGCATCTCCCATCCTTCTGCGGAATTTTCTGGGAAGCATCTTCATCGATTCCGATATTAGTTGCCAGGAAGGTGCTGTTTACTGTGACTCTCTGTCCGATAGCGGACCACTCTACAAAGGACAAGTATGTTCTGGAATAAAATAGGTGACTAAGAATAGAACAGGAAATTTTATATATGCAATAGATTATAGTAAGCTCAAGCCATAAAAGAATAGTTTCTTCACCATTTAACTGCAGTTAAATAGTATTCGAGGTTTTGTGGCAGAGTAGGTAGTGTCCCTGCCTCTGAGCAAGAAGCTTCGGGTTCTGGTCCCACTCCAGGACTTGATGGCCAAGGAAGGTGCGTTCACAATGCGGCCAAACAAGTTGAGCATCAACTTGTAAATCCTTCCGACACACACCAATGGCAGGTGGTAAGAGCAGGAGAGATTCCTATCAGCCATGTGATGGAAAGAAATTGGAGCCTTCACCATCACTATCCATAGCTCCTGACTACAACATGCATGTAAAAGTGTACATTGCCGGTGTGAATCAGATTGGTGCCAGCAGCACTGTCCTGGCTGGGGTGGATTCAGGACCTGCCTCTTTGCGCTGCCCGTGGCTATGGGTCGGACCTGCCTTTGGGCAGAGAACTGAAGATGAAAAATAATTTTCACTGTAAAGTAAATGGTTGATTTTCTGAAATAAAAACAGAAAATGCTGGAAATACTCAGCAGGTCAGGCAACAGAGTTAGTGGGCAAAATTTTACAGTGCCATGGTGGCTAGCTTGCAGGCGGGGGGAGTTGCATCGGGACAGTTCCATGATGCATACTCACAGCTGAGGAGTTTTCCCAGGAGTGGGTGCACGGGTGGTGTTGGGAATCGGACAACAATTTGGATGTTTAATACTCCAATTACAAGCCATAATTGGCCTCGGACATTTTGCCACTGAGAGAGCTGCTCACTGCTGTGTGTGGGGGCTGCCAGTTCAATGGTTGCGACCTCCCTGTGAAAGGCCGAGAAGCCATCAAAGCCAGAGGTTCCTTGCATCGATAACAGTAAAAATGATTCCGCTAGAGGTGGTTCCTCTCTACTCTTGAGGTACCTAAAGGCTTTGGTCCTCATAGTTTTTGAATTGCATCCATGCTTCTGAGGGCACCTCCATGTTGAAGCGCCCTTGTTGTCTCTCGGACCTGCCACAGCAATGTCTATCCCTCCCTGTGGGGCTGCCAAGGCTCCACTGCAGGCTGCCCTCTGATTGGACTAGTAGCATCGGGAGCCTCCCTGCCGTCCTTAACAGGACCATGAGCATGGAGGCTGCCAATCAGGAGATCTGCTCCAAGAACATTGTGTTGCTAGTCTCTGCTGGCAAGTTTTGATCCGAACCCTGGAACCCCATTTAGTCCCGACGTCGGGGCCCTGAAACCCACAGGAAAATCTAGATGAATGTTTCTGATATTGCCTGACTTGCTGAGAATTTCCAGCATTTTCGTTTTTATTTCAGATTTTCAGCATCTGCAGTATTTTTCTTTTGTATTTGTAGCTGATTTTCCTTTTAGATTAGGGAAAATTGGATATGGAGCTGTTCCAGCGACTCGCTGTGACATGATTGACCCTCGACATTTTCCACCAGAAATGACATTCACCATTTATTACATTTTCCCAAATATATGTGGTATATTACAAGGGGTTGTGAGTGGTGAGATGATGTCATGTAATGTATTTTTCAGTATTTGTGCCATAGCAACACTGGGTGCTAGGAACACATATGGAACCCTGGCAACCAATGTTACTTTGGGTCACAGGGCTTTCTTTACAGTTTGAATGCCCAGTTTACCATCAGTTACATTCGGCAAAATGCGAACTTTAAAATCTTTTAATATTTTTCCCAACCTTCTACCAACAATGCTGAGCATCCTATGCTGTAGCAAAACACCACAGCAATTTCCGTCACACTCCTATCTGCCCACCACCCCCCACCCTCAAACCTGGGCTGGCATCCCAGCAGAGCAGAATCAGGGACATGGAAAATGGGAAGGTGTAAGTCCAGTACTGGCCATGGTCTGTCAAAATTCCACTGCCACTATGACTTAAAAGAAACTCAAGGCCATTTTCATTGAATGATGATAGTATCTTTGACAGACAGTATTAGAATCAGACTGAAAATTGGATACTTTTTGTTTATATTACTGAATATCTTTGACCAAGTTGGCTGTAAAATTATATCATCTATATATTTTTATTAAAATTATGCTTGTTTAACTCGTCTAAGTTCGTTGCTGACTCTTTTAGTCCAATCAATTCTTCCACAATTTCAGGCAGGAGTGCAAAATTGGCTAGTTTGCCACTGGATTGCAAATATTCCAGTTGAATGAAAAGGAAGGATCAAAATTTCCAATTTTGGCAGATTGTCAAATTAATTAAAATGAAAAAGTGAAAGCCCATAACTGTCAGTTATACAGCACTATCTTCTATAATTCACAAATTAGCAGTAGAATCCAATACTGGGCTCCTCAAAATCAGCCATAGGGTTCAAAAAGCAAGGGAATCAAAACAAGTATCTGCAAGAGAAACAAAGGTATGAGATTAATGAACCATTTGCTAATTCAAATTATTTTATCAATTAAAGTTTTCCAAGCATTGTTCATTTTTCTTTTTACAGTGATGATAAATGGCATCATTCCTTTAAGTACCATCAAAATATACATCTAAATGAGGCAAACTAAGCGAATACAGAAATCATAGATTATTTCTAGACAGTCATAGTCTTTGAATAGAAAAACATGTTTCTGTTTGAAATCAAAGCAAAGTGCTCCACAGGTTACTAACCTGTTGTTTTAATTTTCAGCTTGGTAGACTGGCTAAATGTGAAAGAATTCTGGTGGCCATTGAAATTGCCAGCTGGATCAATGATGCCAATCAAGCATTGCAGGCTGTTGTCCAATGCTATGGACTTCTTGCACCCTTGATCTTTCACAGAATTCCTTCAACTCCTGTTGTACAGGTCAGAATGCTTGAAAAATAAGAGGGCCAATTTGAGTTTGTTATGCTTGGTTTCTTGGTGCTATGAATGCTATTTTGCATCCATTTTTCTACATTACAAGAGTGACTACACTTTCTTGACTACAGTGCACTTTGGGATGTCCTGGGTTGTGAACGATTTTATATAAAGGCATGCCTTTATTTTTCTTTCCAAAATGACATCATAGTACGTGTGTACACTTCTGGTATTAGCCATGCTTGATGCCATTATAGTGAGGAAGTTAGCAATGTGCAGGGACCTCAGGCTGTATGTAAAATAGTAAATCATGACTTCAGTTAGCAAGTAATGCTGATTTGACACCCAGCACTGCCATTCAGTGCAGAGAAGTGATTCAGTTTGATGCCTGCACTGGAGTGCTGCTTTGGGCGCATTAGAGTGATTAAATTGGGGTTTGATGAATGAGGGAGTGTTAAGAGTTATTTTAAGGTTAATTTAATTTAAGGGTTAATTTCTATTTAATTTCTATCTAAAGTTTAGTCTTTTCTTTCATTTAGCAATTAACTAAAAGTTGCTCTTTGGGTTGGGAGAAGTTGAGCTTTATTCCAGCTTTAAAGCAGGGGCTTACAGGCTCTCCTTGGAGATGCAGCTAGTTAATTAGATACCTGGCTCAAACTGGTTTTTAGAAGCTTGAATCAGGGAGCATAAATAACAGGCCTTCTTCAGTGCTGCTTGTCTGCACTGGAGTGCTGCTATGGGTGCACTAGAGTGCTTAAGTTAGAGTTTGGTGAGTGAGGGAGTTCAGTGAAGAGGGGAAGGAGCTGCTCCTTTCTTTTGCTACCTTTCTTCAGCCTCCAGTAGTTGGCTCTTACTTTGCTACAGGGGAAGAAGCTGATTGAATGTCATAGGAGCCCATAAAGTAGCGGAGAGGGAGAGCCAGGAGTTTATAGATAAAATCTAAAAGTGCATTACAAGAGTTCCGCAAGTTGATTGGTTGGTAAATATTGGCCTTTCCGGACTCTGTACAAAGAAGACAATTGGTGAGTGATAGGTGAGTTATCATGTTATATCATACTGTAATAAGCACTTTATGTAAAGTTTAAGGTATGTCAATGCAGCTCGGCCATGTGGAATGTGCATCTTGATTGTAGGAAGTCGTGCAGGCACAAGGTGCCCTGGATGACTACATCGGTAGGAAGTGTCACCAGTTGTAGAAACTTGATCTCCGGGTTGCGGAACTCGAGCAGCAATTCGAGTCACTGTGGTGTATCCACAAGGCTGAGGATTATATGGATAGTACATTTAGAGAGGTGGTCACACCGCAGCTAAGAAGTACACAGACAGAGAGGAAATGGGTGACTGCCAGAGTATCTAAGAGAAACAGGCAGGTAGTACAGGAACCCCCTGAGGCTACCTTGTTCTCCAACTGTTTTTCCATTTTGGATACCAGTGAGTGAGATGGTTCCTCAGAGGACTACAGCAACTGCCAAGTTCGTTGCACCATGGGTGACTCAGCTGCATAGCAGGGGAGGAGGAAGAGTGGACGTGCTATAATGGTAGGGGATTCCATAATTAGGGGAAGAGAAAGACATTTCTGTGGCTGTAGATGTGACTCCAGGATGGTTGCCTCCCTGGTGCCAGGGTCAAGGATGTCACAGAGGCTGCAGGACATTCTTTTGTGTGAGGGTAAATATCCAGAGGTCATGGTCCACATTGGGGCAATGACATAGGTAGGAAGAACGATGAGATCTTGAAAGCAGATATTAAGGAGTTAGGAAGAAAATTAAAAATCAGTACCTCAAAGAGCAGTAATCTTAGGATTACTCGCAGTGCCATGTGCTAGTGAGCATAAGAATAGGAAGATTGAACAGTTCAACATGTGGCTGGAGAAATGGAGTAAGAGGAGGGCTTTAGATTTCTGAGGCATTGGGACCGGTTCTGGGGCAGGTGGGATCTGTACAAGAAGGATGGGTTACACATGAACAGGATTGGGACTTATGTCCTCACAGGGAGGTTTGCTAGTGTTGTCGGGGAAGGTTTAAACTAGATTGGCAGGGGGATGGGAATCTGAGAGGAAATTCAGAGTGGAGAGGGGAGGAATTGGCAGTCGGAAGTAGAGAAGTATTAACTGATAAGGAGGATATAGCAGAGAGTGGCATCAAGGTAGATGTAATACTTGGAGAATTTGATAGAATTAGAGTAGGCGTAAGTCATTAGATGGGATCAGAGTAAGGGGGAAAGTAAAAAAGCTTAAATCAGTGCTAATGTGCATATATGTGAATGCACAGAGTGTGTTTAATAAGATTGGTGAACTACAGGCAGAGATTGACAAATGGAGTTATGATATTATTGCTATAACAGAGACATGGCTCAAAGAAGGGCAGGACTGGGCATTGAATATTCCCAGGTACAAGGTGTTTAGGAGAGACAGGAAAGGAAGAAAAGGTGAGGAGCGACAGTATTGATTAAAGATGGCATTACAGTACTGGGGAGAGAGGATGTTCCAAAGAGGTCAAGGACAGAATCTTTCTGGCTAGAGGTAAGGAATGAAAAAGGTGCTATAACATTGATCAATGTAGTATATAGACCACTAACTAGTGGAAGGCGTAGAGAAACAAATCTGCAAAGAAATTACAGAGAGGTGCAAGAATTATAGAGTAATTATAATGGGGAACTTCAATTATCCAAATAAAGACTGGGATAGGAATAGTGCAAAGGGACAAGAGGGGCGAGAGTTTCTGGAATGTGTTCAAGATAATTTTCTGCAGCAGTATGTTTCCTGTCCAACGAGAGGGCAGACACTGTTGGACCTGGTTCTGGGGAATGAGTTGGCCCATGTGGATCAAATATCAGTGGGAGAGCATTTAGGGAACAGTGACCATTGTATCATAAGGTTTAGGTTGGCCATGGAAAAGGCAAGGAACAATCCAGAGCAGGGATAATTAATTGGAGGAAAGCCAACTTCGATGGGATGAGAATGCATCTGAGTCGAGTGAGTTGGAATCAAATGTTGGCAGAAAAGATGGTGGCTGAACAATGGGCCTCCTTCAAAGAAAAAGTATTGGAGGCAATGTCAAAGAATATTCTCTTGAAGGGGAAAGGCAGGACAAAGGCAGAGCACCCTGGACGACGAGAGAGATAGAGGTGAAGATGAAAAGGAAGAAGTGCGCTTATGACAGATGTCAGGTAGAAAATACAATGGAAAATCAGACTGAATATAGAAGGACAAGAGGGGAAGTGATAAAACTAATAAGAAAAACAAGGAGAGAGCAAGAAAAGAGACTGGCAGCTAACATAAAAGGGAATCCAAAGGTTTCCTATAAGCATATAAATAATCAATGGGTAGTTAAAAAAAGAGTAGGGCTGATTATGGATAAAAAATGGGGCTTGCATGTGGAGGCAGGAGAAATAGCAGACGTATTAAACGAGTGCTTTGCACCTGCCTTCACAAAGGAAGAAGATGCTACCCAGATCGAGGTGAGAGGAGATAACTGGTACACTAGAAGAATTTACAACTGAGAAGGAGGAGGTGTTAGAAAGGCTATCTTTACTTAAAATATATAAGTCACCAGGACCGGATGAGATGCATCCAAGGGTACTGAGGAAAGTGAGAGTGGAAATTGCAGAGGCATCAGTGATAATCTTCCAGTCTTCCTTAGATACAGGGGTGGTGCCAGAGGACTGGAGAATTGTGAATATTATACCCTTGTTCAAAAAGGGGTGCAAGGATAAATCCAGCAACTACAGACCAGTAAGTTTGACTACAGTGGTGGGGAAACTTCTGGAAATTATAGCTCGGGACAAAATCAATGTTACTTAGACAAGTGCAGGATAATTAAGGAAATCCAGCATAGATTCATTAAGAGAAAATCATGTTTAATTAACTTGCTGGAGTTTTTAGAGGAGTTAACAGAGAAAGTTGATAAGGGCAATGCTGTTGATGTGGTGTATATAAATTTCCAAAAGGCATTTGATACAGTGCCACACAACAGACCTATGAGCAAAATTCTAGCTCATGGAATAAAAGGGAAAGCAGACACTTCAATAAGAAATTGGCTGAGTGACAGGAAACAGAGAGTAGTGATAATTGGTTGCTTTTCAGATTGGATTAGGTTTGTAGCAGAGTTACTCAGGGATCAGTGTTGGGATCCTTGCACTTCCTGATATATATTAATGACAGGGCATTATTTCAAAATTTTAAAATGATACAAAGATTGGAAACATTGTCAGCTGTGATGAGGATAGCCTTGAACTTCAAAAGGACGTAGTCATGTTGGTGGATTGGGCAGACAAGTGGCAGATGAAGTTCAATGCAGAGAAGCGTGAAGTGATTCATTTTGGCAGGAGGAATAATGAGAGATAATATAAAATAAAGGGAGAAACTTTAAAGGAGGTGCAGGAACAGAGGGACCTCAGTATGTCTGTACCTAAGTCATTGAAGATGGCAGGGCATGTTGAGAGAGCAATTAATAAAGTGGATAGTACCTTAGGCTTTATTAATCGGGGCATTGAGTACAAGAGTAAAGAGGTCATGTTGAACTTAGATAAGACACTAGTTAGGCCTCATCTGCAGTACTGCATCCAGTTCTGGGCGCCTTACTTGAGGAAGGATGTGAAGGCATTGGAGAGAGTACAGAGGAGGTCCACAAAAATGATTTCAGGGATAAAGAACTGTAGCTATGAGGATAGGTTGGGACTGTTTTCCTTGGAGAAAGGAAGGCTGAGAGGAGGCTTGATAGAGGTATTCAAGATCCTGAGGGGTATGGATAGGGTAAATAGTGAGAAGCAGTTCCCATTCAAGAGAGCATCAAGAACCAGAGGGCACAGATTCAGAATAATTGGCAAAAGGAGTAAAAGTGATGTGAGGAACATTTTTTTCACCCAGAGAGTGGTTGGAATCTGGAATGAACTTCCTGAGAAGATGGTGGAGGCAGGTTTGATCGAGGTATCAAAAGGGATTGCTACCTGAAAAGAAAGAATGTGCAAGGTTATGGGGATAAGGCAGGGGAGTCTTATGTAAAATACGCTTTCAGAGAGCCAATGCAGCCTTGATGGGCCGAATGGCTTTCTTCTGCACTGTGAAGGACCTGTGATTCTGTGATCCTGATAAGAAGAATGTAGAGAGACAATCTAAGATAATTATAAAGAGGGTGCAGAAGCAGAGGGACCTGGATGTATATGTGCATAAGTCATTGAAGGTGGTAGAACAAGTTGAGAAACCAGTTAATAAAGCGTACAGCATCTTAAGCCTTATCAATCGGAACATGGAGTACAAAAGTAAATAGGTTGTGTTAAACTTGTATAAAACATTGGTTTGGCCTCAACTGGAGCGTTGTGTCCAGTTCTGGGCACCACACTTAAGAAGAGTGTGAAAGCAGTAGAGAGGATGCAGAAAAAATTCACAAGAATGGCTCCAGGGATGAGGAATTTCAGTTACGTAGAAAGATTGGACAAGTTGAGACTGTTTTCCTTGGAGAAGAGAAGGTTGAGAGGAGATTAGAAAGAGGGATAGAGGGGTCTAGACAGAGTAAATAGGGAGAAACTGTTCCCATTCATGGAAGGATTGAGAACCAGTGGGCGCAGAATTAAAGTAATTGGAAAAGGAAGCAGTGGTGACATGAAGACAATTTTTTTTCCGCAGCAAATGGTTAGCATCTGGAATTTTTTTATTCATTCAGGGGATGTGGGCTTCGCTGGCTGGGCCAGCATTTATTGCCCATCCCTAGTTGCCCTTGAGAAGGTGGTGGTGAGCTGTCTTCTTGAACTGCTGCAGTCCACGTGGTGTAGGCATACCCACAGTGCTGTTAGGAAGGGAGCTCCAGGATTTTGACCCAGCAACAGTGAAAGAACGGCGATATATTTCCAAGTCAGTGAGTGACTTGGAGAGGAACCTGCAGGTGGTGGTGTTCCCATCTATCTGCTGCCCTTGTCCTTCTAGATGGTAATGGTCGTGGGTTTGGCAGGTGCTGTTGAAGGAGCCTTGGTGAATTCCTGCAGTGCACCTTGTAGATGGTACACACTGCTGCGACTGTGCGACGGTGGTGGAGGGAGTGAATGTTTGTGGATGTGGTGATCCACATCCAAACAAGTAGGCTGCTTTGTCCTCGACTGTGTCCAGCTTCTTAAGTGTTGTGGAAGCTGCATTCATCCAGGCAAGTGGGGAGTATTCCATCACACTCCTGACTTGTGCCTTGAAGATGGTGGACAGGTTTTGGGGAGTGAGGAGGTGAGTTACTCGTCACACAATTCCTAACCTCTGACCTGCTCTTGTAGTCACAGTATTTAAATGTCTAGTCCAGTTCAATTTCTGGTCAATGGTACTCCCCAGGACCTTGATAGTGGGGGATTCAATGATTGCAATGTCATTGAACATCAAGGGGTGATAGTTGGATTCTCTCTTGTTGGAGATGGTCATTGCCTGACACTTGTGTGGTGGGAATGTTACTTGCCACTTGTCAGCCCAAGCTTGGATATTGTCCAGGTCTTGCTGCATTTGGGCATGGACTGCTTCAGTATCTGAGGAGTCGCGAATGGTGCTGAACATTGTGCAATCATTAGCGAACATCCCCACTTCTGACCTTATAATGGAAAGAAGGTCATTGATGAAGAAGCTGAAGATGGTTAGGCCTAGGACATTACCCTGAGGAACTCCTGCAGTGATATCCTGGACCTGAGATGATTGACCTCCAACAACCACAACCACCTAGGTCTGCTAGGTCTGACTCCAACCAGTGGAGAGTTTTCCCCCAGATTCCCATTGACTCCAGTATTGCTAGGGCTCCTTGATGTTACACTTAGTCAAATACAGCCTTGAAGCCAAGGGCAGTCACTCTCTCCTCACCTCTGGAGTTCATCTCTTTTGCCCATGTTTGAACCATGGCTGTAATGAGGCCAGGAGCTGAGTGGCCCTGGCAGAACCCAAACTGAGCATCAGTGAGCAGGTTATTGCTAAGCAAGTGCCACTTGATAGCACTGTTGATGATCCCTTCCATTACTTTACTGATGAATGCATTGCCTGAAAGTGTGGTGGAGGCAGGTTCAATCGAAGGAATTTGATTATTATCTGGAAAGGAAGAATGTGCTGGGCTATATAGGGAGAAAGCAGGAGAATGCTGAGAGCCAGCACAAACACGGTGGGCTGAATAGCCTCCTGTGCTGTAACCATTCTATGATCCCGTGATAATTGGATCCTCCGCCTTCCACTCCAAGTTCATCTCTAGCTGTAAGGCAATGTCTTTAACTCTGCTACTAGGCAGGCAACATAACCTTCAGAACTCCCGGTCATGGCTGCATAGAACAGTATCTATTCCCCTGACTATGCAATCCCCTATTGCAACCATGTTCTTTTCTCTTCCCCCATGAATGGCATGATTAGTGGAGATTGTTGGCAGGTGGATGATTAGAGTGCCGTGCTTTGAGCACTGTGTGTTGGTAGGATATGGCATTTAAAGATCCGTTCACTGACCTTAACCACTTGTGTGTGGTTATTGAGCTTCTTGTGGCACTGCATCCAGGTATTCCTGGCATTGAATGCTGTGACTCTCTTTTCGTACTGGTTTCTCAGAGTTTGACTGGAGTTCCTCTTGGTCCCCTGTGGATAGATTACTTCCCTCCTCCTTTCTACCTCCTGAATCAGGAGCCCATTCTCTGCTATGTTGTGACACACTTCTGCCTTTCCCTGGTCAGAATCAGATGTATAGGACTTCCAGCACCTATTGTAGCCACAACACGCCTTCTGTTTAAGAGGTTCAGGCAACCTTCATGCAGGCTAGCAAAACAAGAGAGGGAATATTGCTTGTGACACAGATTTAGACATTCCACAAATGGAAACATCATCTCCAAGTCTACACCATCTCCCTCCATCCCTTGTACCGAGCTAATAAATCTCGCCCTTCCTTTAGGAAGTCCCTGAACCCCTTCCTAAAGCTCGATTGAACTCAATCCTCCAGCTGAGTCCTAACCAGCATTTTATGAAGGCTTAGCTTTTGCCTTCATAGGGCCAAATCCTGCGCCCTTCCCGTGGCGAGTGGCAGGGAGGCATTTAATCATGTAGGAGGGTGGCAAAGGAGGCCCTGCCACCTTCCTGTTTCCACCCTGTTTAAGTCCTGGATGGGAAAGCTAGTAGGCAGACTCCCTGCCTTCCTGTGAATTGAGGCCCTTAAATGGACAATTAACGCGCTTCCATTTGGAAATCTATTCTTCACTAGTTTTTTGGTTTCTAGATATTATTGATGAATTGCTAATTCTCTCAGCAAGCACTTTTATTTTTATTTTCTGTATATATATATATTTTTTTTTCTTGGTTGCAAATAATTGCATACTATTTTGTTGCATGTTTGTATATTCCAAAAATTTATGTCAGCCTTGTAATAGGCTTGAAATACTCTTGGTATTGTCAGCATAACAGTTTTAGTGAAGTAATGTTCAGCAAAGTATTCTTAATTTACTGTTACAAAACATATGTACAATAACACTGGCTTAAGGAAATTTCCCATGTATTACTGCAAAAAGAATGATTATATCTTCAATAATTGTGTGACAGATTCTCACAAAATGTCTGTGTATTCTACAAGAAGTTGTTGGTGCCTACAGGCAAAGGAAACAGTTTGGAATAACCGAAAGTTTGCAACACATGACGGCTTGCATCACTTACCATTTAGCAAAGGTACAGTATTTACATTTGTCTACGATTTTTGCATTCTGCTTTTTACTGCAGTAATGCACAGTAAGTTATTTTACCATAATAATAGGTTCAGGAATAGGCCATTCAGCTCCTTGAGCCAGCTCCGGCAATCAATTAGATCTCTGCATCTATCAAGGCATTTGTGTACTCGGACTTCCAAATCTCTGTCTTCCTATAGTTCCTAGTTTCCCACCAATTAAAAATGCTGCAATTTATCTTTCTTGTGACCAAAGTGGATGACATCATACTTGCCACATGAAATCCATGTGACCTAGTTTTGCCCACTCACATAACCTTAAGTCCTTTTTCAACTTCCTGATTCCATCTGCATGCCTTACTGTCCCCCCCTAATTTATTCATTATAATAATTTTCTCCCCGGGGGGGCGGGGTACCCCAAAGATGCACTAGGGAACACCTGACCCTGCTCACCCCAGGAGTTCCCAGGTAAGGATTGCCCAGCAATTGCTTAAGGAAGTTGAAACTTCCTTTGGGCCATTGCCCTGCACTGGGAATCATCCGAAATTATGATTTAAATCGCAAACTTCCTGACTCACCCCACAGGCTGACTCACCACCCTCCCCCACTGACCATGTGACTCCCCCCCACTGACCGGTCTCTCCGCCCCCAGCACTAACCACCCAACCACCATCCTCCCCCCGACTGGCACCTGGACAGAAATCCTTGCACAGACCATGCAACTCCCATACTCCCCACACACCTCCACGGACTTACCCACCCATTAACCAACTTAGTCCCCCAACCAAAACACCCTGACAGCACCCCTACATTGACCACCCGACCCCCATCCTCCCCACTGACCAGCCGCCCCCACTGACCAGCTGCCCCCATCATTTGACCCCTTTAGCCACCTGAATCCCCCTGATTGACCATCCTCGACTAACCACTGCCCCCAATTGATTCCCCACCAACTGACACCCCCGACCACCTGAAGCCCCAAGACTGATCCCCAACCTCCAATGACCACTAGACCACCCCGACCGGCCCCCCCACTGACCACCTGATCTCCAACCCCTGACCGACCTCCCTTGACCCCCACGCCCCCACCCGACCCACCCCAACTGACCCCCCAACAGACTCCCCAAACCTACCCCCCACTGACCGATCGACATCCCCCGATCGACACACCCCAAACCGACATCTCCCCCCTCAATTGACCACCCTCATTGACCATCCGACCCCCGCCCACCATCCGACCCCCACCCGGACCAACATCCCCCTGATTGACCCCCCTTGTCTGGCCACTCCCCAATTAATGCCCCCTGACTGGCACAGCCCTGCCCCACTGACCAACTTGACTGACCCAACCGAACCTCCCCAGACTACCTGACTCCCAACCCCCCACTGATCACCAGACTGAACCCCCCAACCAGCAACACCCGACTGACTGCCCCACTGACCAATCGACCTCCCCTGACTAACCCCTCCAGACCAACATCTCCTCGATCGACCATCCTCCCGATCGACACCCCTTCCCCAACCAACACCCCACTTACCACTTGACCAGCCCCCCAAGACCACCTGATCCCCCCTGACTGACCCGCTGGCAGACTCCCCCCACTGACCACACGACCCCCACTGATGCCCCTCCTGACCGACCCGGTGGGGGGATGGTGAGGGAGAGTGAACATTGTTGGGGAGGGGTGGTGAGGAGAGGATGAACATTTTTGCGGGAGTGAGGGGTGGGTAAGCATTGTTGGGGGGCGTAAGGAGAGGGTGAGCATTATCAGGGGGCTGGGGAGGGTAAGCATTGTCAGGGGGTGAGGGGACGGTGAGCATTTTCAGCGGTTGAGGGGGGGGATGGCGTTGAACATTGTCTGTGGAGTGAGGGGAGGGTGAGCATTGTTGCTGAGGGTGAGCATTTTTGGGAGCGGTGAGAGGAGACTGAACATTGTCAGAGGTGGAGGGAAGGGTGAACATTGTCAGGGGGTTGAGCATTGTCAGAGGCACTGAGGGGATTGCAAACATTGTCAGTGGTTGAAGGGAGGGGGCGCGTTGTCCTGGGCGTTGTACTGTTGGTGGATGGGGGAGGGTGAATATTATTGGAGGCTGAGAGGAGAGTGAACATTGTCAGGGGTGTTGAGGGGTTGAGCATTGCCAGGGGGTGAGGGGGGTTAGCACTGTCAGTGAGGGGAGGCTGTGCAGTGTTGGAGTTGACAGCTCCATTTATAACAGTCTAAGCCAATGAAATGAATACAGACCTTAAGGGGGGACGTGTCTGCAGTTCCTGATGAGAAAAGGGGGTAAGGCAACGTTGGAATTATATTGGACAGTTGTTCTGCAGACTCTGTTCATCCCTACATTCCTGCTGAAGCCGGCATCGGAGGGTGCAAGGGCTCCATCGTAAAATGTTAAGTGGGCAATCAGCATTTGAAACATCTCCACCGCTGTCTGGAAGATCTGGGCCATTATCTTCGCCCACCTTCAGTGGCACCAACCATGTAGCACCTGTCCAAAATGGTGCTGTTTCCAGCTTAAGATTCTAAACCATATTGTGGAGCTAGGAATGTAGTGCACAAATCCTCTGTGCCACCTGCACTTACCCATAATATTGTGTGTTGCAGTATGTGTATGTTCTGTGTATGTTGTAGTGCACTGTTAGCCTATGGTTTAATTGCAAAATAATGTGAGGTTTCTGCAGTAGATTTTCTAATTATATTATCAACCCTTAAAACTTTCTACTTTCTTTCTTGGATTGGGATTTCTAACTTTACATATAACTTTATAAATTTTGAGGTAAGTTTATTATCCTTACCCAGTTCAACTGTTTGGTAACAGACCTGATACTCCAGAATCTAAATATTTTAAAATGTTTTTTGTACTACATTAATAGACATTACGATGCTGGAAAGAGTATGATCTTGCTTTAGAAGTCGTAATTATTGGAAAAGAGATTCTTCATTCTGCACTTCAGGAAACTGCTGTAGAACAAAAGGCTGGCGGAATCGAGGATGAAGCTGAAACATTGCAAGTATGGATCTAAATGCCTTTTCATTAGCAATAGAATAAACATATTTGTGTCTTTTAAAATTGAGGGGCCAGATTTTGCTGAAAAAAGTGATATGTGAATGACAGATGCTGTGATTAATGTGCAATTTGGCTAGCAACTTTTATTGAGGAATTGGAAGAATGACTTCCTTCTGTGCAATAAATGACTAGATGACTCTAAATAATACAATGTGAAGTGTGAATCCCAAAAATGGCATAGTTTCTTTAACCACCCCCCCCCACCCCCGTGACTTTCAAGGAATTACTACTTTTGCACATTAATTGTTCATTCGACTTGGCACAGAAAGTTAAGTCTAGTGTCAGTGTAAGTACCCTTTTAGCAACTGTCAGTCAGCTTCCCTTGCTGTGAAAGTAAACAATTATAAATGTGTAGCCTTATTCCTTTGGGTCATGAATCATTTCAGGAAATTTTAAACATGCCGATTTTATATTTTTTCATTTTTTATTGATTTTTCTTTCCAAACCTTTTTATCACACTTATGCTAAAGTTTCTGCCCTTCTCTTTATTTCTCTTCAGCTAACTTTTCAGCTATTCTTTCCATTTATTCTTCAATCCTTTAATCTTATTGGTTAAGGAGATACACTTTTTGTCCCATTGTTTACCAGGTCCCAGGTTCCCTGTTGCCTTTGCCTCACCGTTATCAACTCACACATTTAGTAATTTTGTTGGCAAAAGTTTTTGAAACCTAAATGTGCAGTTGCCTAACTAATGGGGCACCCCATGAGATGCCCCATTCCAGCGAACTGACCCAAGGACCTTGATGCTGAGCACCTGAGTTAATATGTTGTTTAGGGTTATATCAGTTTTGAAAGGTAGAAGCGTAATCATTATTTCTTGATGAAAATATGTTAGAGGTATCACAAATTTTTGTATTTGTATGCAATTCAATGAAATTTCATCTTTCCCTTTTGCCCAAGTTCCATGTACAAAGTGAAGAAAGTTAAGTGATCTTACCCCATTATACTATTTACCATGTCTCAATCCAGAACTTACCTTAATGACTTCTCTTCAATGAATGGCATCAGATTTTTCAGTTGCGTAATATCAGCCAGAAAAATATCAGTCATAGTTTTGCTCCTGATTATGCCCATTCATTGTTCCTCAAAGTGCAGCTGGTGTAGTGGTATTGACTAAGGAAAGAATCAGACTGTCCCAGATGTTTTGAGCTCCTATCTGGGTGTCCTGTCTGAGTCCTTGCCAACACTCATTGCCCAAGTTCATAAATTAAGCATGGTCCCTCAAGTGAGTTATTCATTGTTATGGAACCCTACGACAAAATGAATCGGCATTTGCAGAATGAGGGAAAGAAAGGTGACAAAAAGACAATTTTTTTGTAGGTTTCATAAGCTTTATTTGTAGTTTAGCCATCAATGTTAGAAACGTTTTCTCACCAATTCTTTTATAGGAGCAGCCCACTGTGTACTACTGTGATTGAACTGATTCTAGTCAACCTCGCCTGGGCCACTGATTCTCTTTGCTGTCTCCTGTCATTCCACAATTTTCTTAAATATATATGCTTAAACTCAGCAGAAAGGTTCAACAGCTACAGCTCATTTGTTGGGTGATAGTCCTCCAACAACAAAGGTTAAAAATCAGCTTTTATCAGCACAGAATGATATTGGAGTCCAAATCAATCCAGAAGCAAGTCTTCATCCTTAAGTCGGAAGAGAACTGAAGCATGAGCAAGGATCATTTGCAGGAAGATATTTACAGCAATGCACCAGCTGAGCCATGTTCTGAATCATCTCCAATACTAGGAAGATAAGATTAAGGGAAGAATGAGTGTCTCCAGGCCTTAAAGGAGCAATTGACATGTTAACTGAACCTGTGGAGTTAATCTCTGCTTTGATGTTCATTCAGTATTAGTTCTGGTGAAGTGCCTAAAGCATTGAGAAAATCATTGGCATTCATGATCCTTACCAGTGCAACAATCCTCCTTGAAAGTCTTAGCTCCAAAATTGATATTGATCAAGGTTGATTGTAAAGCTGAATCCCATTGAGAGTACCAAGCAGAACCAGTCTTCTAATCGTAACATTCTACCCACAAAAGTAATGGCAAATGGATAGATCTTCCTCCTCTGTGCTCCCAACTAGTATACCAAAAGCATGTGCAGTGTAAAGGAAAAATAGGTGCTAATCCTTTGCACTTGAATAGCATCGTATCCAAAGTTCCTCTGGCTTTTCTGGCTTTTTTAGTGACCATACCTGACTGCAACAGAAGACATAGCAGCATAAACACTATGGAAAGGAATGCAAGCAAGCTTTCTCAAATAGAGGCAGATGGAGATTGGAGGCAAAGCATCCTCATGGAAAACTGTCAGTACTACTTCCTGAACTGTCTTTTAGGTGCTTTCTGTCTTAAAGAGGCAGCCTAGTATATTGATGAAAACTTTTAATCTTTAGCTTTTGGCATTCAAAATGGTGTTGCAACTTTAATACTTGTTGCAAAATGCTTTAGTCTCACATTTATTGATGATGATGATAGTGTTTATTACTGTGTAACCTCCCTTTTTTACATTATAACTTACCTGTTGGAGGCTGACAAGAGGAAACAAAACACAAAACCTTTTAACAGCTGCTGAAGAAATTTAATCCTCTTGACAGTTTCCTTGCCACTAAGCAAGGATCCTCCATGTCTCTCATCGTAAAATTGTTGAATCCCACCTTAAACAGAAAGAGAAGCCATGCAGGTTAAGCAGTAGCTTCCACCTGTGCCTACACCACCATTTTCTTATCCATACAATGTTTTCCTTGTTTCTCTACCTACTGTTTGATACTATGGTTTTGTCCCTTCACCAACTTCTTCAGCCTGAGATAATGGTATGGTCGGTGGGGAAGGTGCGCGGGGATGGAGTTGCTGGTGAGGTTGCAGAATTGGTGATGGGCTTGCAAGCATTGGATCAATCTGTGAGGAAATACAAAACGCTAGTGACAATGGTAACTTTTGCGCTATGTATGACAATATCAAAAGAACACTCAGGCCCATCATCATCAAAGTTCTTCCTTTGGGGGAGTACTCACTGTCAGGGAAGAAGTGAATTGCCTGCAGGATATGGTGAAGTGAGGCGAAGTGACTGCCTTTGACATCAAGGCAGCATTTGACCAAGTGTGGCATCAAGAGGCCCCAGCAAAACCAGCGTCAATGGGAATCAGGGGGAAAACTCTCCACTGGTTGAAGTCATACCTAGCACAAAGGAGGTCGTGGTTGTGGTTGTTGGAGGTCAATCATCTCAGTTCAAGACATTCACTGCAGGAGTTCCTCAGGGTAATGTCCTCGGCCCAATCATCTTCAGCTGCTTCATCAATGACCTTCCTTCCATCATAAGGTCAGAAATGGGGATGTTTACTGATGATTGAACAATGTTCAGCACTATTCATGACTCCTCAGAGACTGGAGCTGTCCATGTGCAAATGCAGCAAGACCTGGACAATATCTAGGCTTGGGCTGACAAGTGGCAAGTAAGGGGAGGCGATTGCGTAGTGGTATTGTAGATGGACTAGTAATCCAGAGACCCAGTGTAAAGCTCTGGGCACCTGGGTTCGAATCCCGCCATGGCAGATGGTGGAATTTGAATTCAATAAAAATCTGAAATTAAAAGTCTAATGATGACCACAAAACCATTGTTGATTGTTGTAAAAACTCATCTGGTTCACTAATATCCTTTAGGGAAGGAAATCTGTTGTCCTTACCTGGTTTGGCCTACATGTGACTCCAAACCCACAGCAATGTGGGTTAAATGCCCTCTGGGCAAGGGTAATTAGGGATGGGCAATAAATGCTGGCCTAGCCAGCCAGTGATGCCCACATCCCATGAATAAGTAAAAAAAAAATTTGCACCACACAAGTGCCAGGCAATGACTATCTTCATTTCCAAGACAGAATCAATGGCATTACTATCACTGAATCCTCCACTATCAACATCCTGGGGTTACCATTGGCCAGAAACTGAACTGGACCAGCCATATAAATATTGTGGCTACAAAAGCAGGTCAGAGACTAGGAATCCTGCGGCAGGTAACACACCTCCTGACACCCTAAAGCCTGTCCACCATCTGCAAGGCACAAGTTAGGAGTGTGATGGGATACTGTCCACTTGCCTGGATGAGTGCAGCTCTAACCACATTCAAGAAGCTTGACACCGTCCAGGACAAAGCAGCCCACTTGATTGGCACCCCTTCCACAAACATTCACTCCCCCCACTACAGACGCACAGTGGCAGCAGTGTGTACGATCTACAAGATGCACTGCAGGAACTCACCAAATCTCCTTAGACATTGCCATCTAGAAGGACAAGGGCAGCAGACACGTGGGAACACCACCATCTAGAAATTCCCCTCCAAGCCACTCACCATCCTAACTTGGAAATATATCGCCATTCCTTCACTGTGACTGGGTCAAAACCCTGGAACTCCCTTCCTAACAGCATTGTGGGTGTACCTACACGCCATGGACTGCAGCGGTTTAAGAAGCCTGCTCACCACCAGCTTCTCAAGGTCAATTAGGAATGGGCAATAAATGCTGGCCTAGCCAGCAATGGCACATCCCATGAACGAATAAAAACAAAGCCATCAAAAAAACGGCAGCACATGACCTCACCAAAGTTCTGAGGATGCATTCCTCTCATCTCCCACAAATGGAAGGATGCCAACACGATAGGGCTTGAAGATGATGGCCTTTGTCTCCCCACTTGTAGCTGGAAGAAATTGTGGCTTTTCCAAGACTGGGTGTTGGCAGGCAGCTTTTTTTTAAGATTGCACCTTTACTGTACCTATGTAAGTAGTTTCTAGTAGTTAATAAATACTTACTGTTGAACTACCTAAGACTACGAATACCTAATAAGGCCGACCCAACTTATCCCAACAACTTTCAACGTAGTGGCAGTGAATGGAACAACTGAAAACCTCGCAGAGATGGCAGAAGAAAATTGAAATCCTGGAAAACTAAAGAAAAAATCTAAGAAGCATTCGGACCTGAAGAAAAGCTCAAGAAGCAAAGGTGCGGAAGGAAATCGCCAGAGAAAAGCTCCAAAGAAA
This sequence comes from Cetorhinus maximus, assembly GCF_964194155.1. Classification (NCBI taxonomy): domain Eukaryota; kingdom Metazoa; phylum Chordata; class Chondrichthyes; order Lamniformes; family Cetorhinidae; genus Cetorhinus; species Cetorhinus maximus. The sequence continues at coordinate 60,427,042 of NC_135890.1, forward strand.
GACTTGGAATCTGAAGGCAGAAATTAATTTCCCCATTGCAACAGAAAACTCCATTGAATACCGTGGAAGCCCAGCTTCAATACTCGGAGTGTGCAGAGTCAGCAGACCTAGCAGGGGTTTTGAATTTTAAACACCTGGACAATACAAATCCTGAAAAAAGTTAAATACTGCACTGGTTAGAAATTGCCCTTTAAGCCCAGTGCAAGAAACCTGATTCCTGAGTTGCGCTTGAACATGAACCAGCTCACTCTGAGCAAAGAAAAAAAATTAATAATTAAAAATAAATTGTGACTGAGTAGGCAACTTAAAAAACCCAGCAAAAGTCAGGATTCAATGCTTCCACGACTTGAGAACATTGCTCTAAAGCGGGGAAGACTCTAAGCAGTTGATCTAGGCAGCCATTTTGAAAAAATTCAAATGCTGAGATTGTGAACGCCATTATTGCGGAAGCCCGCCGAAACCGGCAAGCGTTGGAAAATCCTTTGTGCAGAAGTGTACAACGGAGTCATTTTGGATTTTCAGGAACCTCTTAAAGCTGAAGCTGCAATTTAAAAATTTTAACCATTGATCAGAAATCCACACTTCCAGATCAATTTGGATTTATATAAGGCCCAGAACAATCACAAAATTTGGGACTTTGGAGAAAGAGGTTCCTTACTTACATGATTGCTTCAGGTCTGGATAAAAGACAGAAGCTGAACAAATTAGCATACTGCTTCATTTGGTGGTCCAGATAGCCGGTGATATAATAACTAGACAAGGAATCAACGAACCATCTGCAAAATTTGATGAAGTTTAAAAATGATTTGACACTTATTTTAACCTCAGAAGTAGCAACATCCTTGAAAAGGCTAAAATAAACATGTCCAGCAGCCAGGAGAACCTGTCGATTCCTTCACTAATGAACTGTACAGAATGGCTGAAGGCTGTGATTACGGTGACCTGAAATCTGAGCTAATCAGGGATTGAATAGTTGTAGGAGTGGCGGATGATGCATTCTCAGACATGCTTCAAGGAAGGAAGATCTAACCCTTGAGAAGGCCGTCCAGATTGTCAAGCAATCTGAAATCTGTTTGCAACACGGATCCATATTAAGGGGAGAAAGCAAACGCTGGTACAAAGTAAACTCCACTGTCCAGTTAGTGAAACCGCACAGAAACAGGGATACTCCACGTCAAGGGAAGTAATACCCTAACCGACCAGTAGAGCGACCATGCCAGCGCTGTGGAGCAAAACTCCCCACAGGCATGATCAATGTCCAGCAATTTCAGCCCAATGCTTTCAAAGTAACTGAATAAGACACTTTGGGAAGCTGTGCAAAGCCAAAACATCAAAATGCACTGAAGATCCCAAGAGGATTCACAAGGTTGAGACAGCACACCAAGAGGACACACAACATGCTTCTTGGTTGAGGTCAAAGATCTTGGATTTTTGTTGTGGAATGTGGACATCTCGCTTCACGGCCATCTCATAAAATTTAAATTGGACACGGGAGCCAGTGTTACAGTCCCTATTGGATAAAGAGCCATGGCTGAGAGACCTCTGGCTGCAAACAACAGACACACCACTTTATGTGCTGAGAGGAGTCTGTCTTGGTCATAGGTATGATTCCGGAACCATTAAGACAGCAAACAAATCTTTGAGCTGATGCACGTCATCCAAAGCAGTCTTTTTTTCCCTTGAGCAGAGATGCCTGTGTAACTCTGAATCTCCTCAAAATGGCAGAAGATGTCAAGACAACCACTGTCGTAAATTATACAGAACTGCAAGTTTCTGAGGGCTCCAACAAGAAAGATTCTCTTGACTGGGACTTCAGCTCTGAATTGTCTTCTCTCTTTGTAGTTCAAGTTTGTCCACTTTCATTACAGGTACCAGAAGGCCTTCATTGGTCAGACCAGCCAACCACTCAGATGGTTTTCACAACACCTCGAGTAGATGACAGTCAAGAGAGGAACCAGCAAAGATAAGAGCCTCAACCTCCAGCTCCGATGCCAGTTGAAGAGAGAAACCTTGAGAGCACAGAGCAGACGCTGCAATTCCTAGCCAGCATGACAGTGCCACAAATGATGCTGGAACCCAGTAGCAGTCATCCATTGATGACAGTGCACCATACAGACAAACACAAAGATGAGCTTACTACTAAGTCACACTCTCACAACTGAAAGAGCCATCTTCCATCCTGGCGTGTTTCATGGCGAGCCGCACGAAGGAAGAGAAACAAATGCTATAGAGATGAGACCAGAGCTTTGTCTGTTCTGTAAAGAGCAGAATAAACCACCCGCCATCGATCACTACAACTGGGGAATCGACAAAGTGCAATTTGATGCCAAAGAATAGACAATGAGTCTGAAAAGACTCCCAGATGCCAGAAGAACCTCCGATTCAACAAAGTTTACCTGCAGGAACAGAGCTCACTATTCCTACAACAGTAGCTAGAACAAGATATGGAAGGGCTATAAGGCCTCCAGACCGCTTGAACCGATAAATTTAAGACTTGAGGGGGGGGAGATAGGTCATTGTAATGATGCAATACATGGGGATAACTTGTAAATGTAAACTTGGATAACTTGTAAATACATTGGATAAAGACTTGGGGGGAGCTGTAGTATAAGGGCCTGGCAAATAAAGGGTTAATGTGGGACTGAGTATAGTACCGCCCACACAGTGATGTAAGAGAACACATGACCTGCACCTAGGGGTCAGTGTAATGTTGTACAGAGCGTGTGTAGGAACAAGCATGGAGTCAGCTCCTAGCTTGGACCTTTACTGTACCTATGTATATAGTTTCTAATCGTTAAATACTTAACGTTGAACTACTTGAGACTATGGATATCTTAATAAGACCTACTGAACTATGCCCAACATCTTACAACAGTTTGGACAGTTTTATTGCTGTGGGGGGGACTGACACTCAATTTGGGGGATTCAAACAGGAGCTGTTAGAAATGGGTACAGATTTAGGAGGTGAGTTTTCTTCCATTGAAAAGGAATATCATTTAGTTAATCTGTAGGAAGCTTTAGAATTTTACTCCACCATGATGCAGATAAGAATTTCATAGACTGTTGATGAGCCCATTATGAAGTAAATGTTCACAAAATAGAGTTGGGTATACATATACATGTGAGATCATTTTTTTGCTGGCTACAGTACACATTCAAGTTGGTTTCAACTGTGTTTCAAGCTAACTTGAAGGAGTAGGCCTCCAGACTTCCAGTGTCAATTTATCTACAACTTGCCTTTCCTCCTGACTATGTCAAGAATTGGGACCAGAAGATGATAAGAACTCTCATATCTTATGGTATACGTCATTCTTTGAAATAAGTAAAACCATCCATGCATTCTCCTTCCCGTATCCCTTGTTTCTTATCTGACTTAGTATAGCTTGGAGCCACACCAATATTCTATTCCATTCTTGCTTTTACTTAAAGAAAAACCTTGCATTTATATAGCTTCCTCTATGGCCTCAAGCCTTTCGTAGGGCTCTTCATCACCAGTGAAGTATTTTTGAAATGATATCACTTGTAATGTAGGGAAGCACGACACCAATTTGAACACAGGAAGGTCCAACAAACAGCAATGAGAACTGTCCTGTTTTCCTTCAAATTGTGCCATGGGATCTATTACATGCACCTCAGAGGGAAGTCAGAGCCTTGATTTAACATCTCATCTGAAAGATATCACCCTCCTCAGTAATGTATTGAAGTGTCAACCCAGTTGCTGTGCTTAAGTCTTCAGAGCTTGAACTCCTGACATCTTGGCTCAGAGATAAAAGTGCTTCCACTAGGTTAAGCCTCAGGAGGGCGGGATTTTGGACTGAAGCACTTAGACCTATCCCTCAGGTTGCCATGACAGTTTCTCAATGCAAAACTGACACACTCAAAGTTTAAAAGGCTCCGAAGAGAGTGGTAAGTGGTAACCCACCTGAAATGGATAAATGGCCAGTTAAGGCTCTTAACTAACTTGTCAGTTCGTTAAGGGCCAGTTTGTAATTTTCTTTATAAGGGACGAGATCCACACAAGGGAGGAGGAGGCAGTGATACAGTGGGGAGTGAGTCAGAATGGTGGGACAGCAGCAAGACACACCATTGAAGATGGAAGGCTCAGAGAAGGCCCTTATTCACAGGCAACCAATTGTAGAGCCTCAGGAAAGTTATCTGCAATGTTCCTTCACTTGATGAGGGCATTTTGTGGGGGGTGGTGGGCAGGTCCTTCTGCATTGTTTGTAAGAAGGGAAAAGTTCAAGAAGACTGGACATTATAATTGAAAGAAAGGATGTAACAAGAAATGGGATTAAACTATTCCAAGATTGGATTGACCAGCAATGAGAAGCAGCATCTGTAGGAACATAGACAGAATCCTGGGCAACAGGGGTGCAGGTGTGAATGACGAGGGGCAGGAAGGCATTGAAGGCAATACCTTCAGCATAGGGTCTACCACCGAAGGAGAAACTACCTGGACATGTTGGAGCGACATTGTCGCAGAAGGCTATGCCTGTCCAGGCAGATAAGTACTGACCTCTGTGCTCCCGTTGAGGGTCATCGGAGAGTTTGCAGATGTTTTGTGGTTTGTCTCGTGGCCAAACCTATTCTGGGAAGATTTCCCTTTACTTATGTGTGACTCAGATTAGACTCAGGAAGGTTACTTCAAAACTACTTTAGTACCATTATGTGCATGATAGGATAGAGGTAGTGTAAAGAACATATCTTTTTATTTCCGTTGGACAGTGGACTGCAATGGCTGCAGTTTGAAAGACATGACTACTGAAACAGTGTGAGGGATATATACAATGTCGCTGTCCTGGAATAGAGTGTGCCATGAAAGACAGGATAGTGCTGGAAAGAAGTTCTGGTTTAATGGGGAACTGCCTGGCAACAACGTTTTAATTGGCTCCTGACCAGGTGACCAGGTTTTGTGTGAGGGCAGTGCAGCAATATAACTCATAGCCTGAAAGGAACAAGACCTAAAACCTCTGTCTCCTGTGTGTGGAAGATTTCAGTAATTCCACAATAATAGCTAGCTGGCTTTTTCTTCCCATATCTCTATAACCTACTGTCTCTCTAAAAACCCCTGTCAAGCGGCAAAGGGGAAAATCACTGTTAGATATATTGAAAGGCAAAAGCTCAACCAGTGAACTAAATACAGAAAATGGTGAAAGACCACCTCGTGTCATCAACAAGGAGTGAAATAAATTTGGAAGTCATCAATCAAAATCAACCCATCGAGTCCTGTACCCTAAAATTGGTGCTATTGAACTATTTTATCCCACCCTTAAAACACATGTTTGGTGTGTCTTATGTATCTTGTGTGTGTTTGTGTGTGGATTTAAGAAGGGGTAGAGTTTAAGTTATAGATTTAGAAACTAGCAGTTCATATTTCTTTCTTTTGCCACTGGTTAACGACAGTTTTTTCAATAAACAGTTATTTACTTATTAAGTTTATAAACCCGTTGCTTGTATTCTGTTAACCTAAATTCAACAGTTAGGTAGAATTGGGGCAATCTGGTGGTTTGGTCAAATTTTTCACATTTGTCGCCGCTTGGGGAACAGTGGGGCTTGATATTACAGCACACTATCCCCAGTAATTTGTGACAAAGATTGGGGGCTCGACTGAGATATTTTGGAACAAAAGACAATGATGATTTGGGTATAGAGTTAGTAAGTAAAGAGCTAAAAGGAAACACCAGGTTTGTATTGTCAAAAATAAGGTGGCACTGGAAACTGTTAAAGTTTTCCTGCTGGAAGAGATGTCCCTGACTACTTTACAAAAGCCAGGTTAATCGAATTGGCAAGTAAATTAAGAGTAAGATTGCCTGCCAAAGCTAGGAAGTCAGAGATAATCGAAGAGATGGCACAGCATTTGAAATTGGAAAGAATACCTGAGAGACCGGGTTCTCCGAGAGGCGGTTCATTGGAATGAGCTCAAATTCAGTTGCAAATTAAAAAATTGGAACTAGAAGCAGCAGAAAAGGAAAAATAAAGAGCATTTCAAAGGGAGTTAGAAATTGTGAAGTTAGAAAAGGAGGAAAGAGAAAAAGAGAAATAATTCCAGCTTAAAATGTTGACAGTTAAAAAAGAGACGCCAGTGGGTGAGGCAGATCAGATCAGAACCCAGTGGGGAGATATTTAAATTTGTACAAGGCTCTTCCAAAATTTGAAGAAAGAGATGTTGAAGCATTCTTTATTTCATTTGAGAAGATAGCTAAACAGATGAACTGGCCAAAGGAAAACTTGACATTGCCCATGCAGAGCAAATTGACAGGTAGAGCACAGGAAATTTATGCTTCACTGTCAGGAGAGGTTTCTAGGGATTATGATGTGGTGAAAAAGGCCATTTTGAGTGCATGAGTTGGTCCTTGAAGCAAACAGACAAAAGTTTTGAAATTTAAGAAAACAGCCTGGGCAAACTTACATTGAATTTGAAAGGATTAAGCAAAGTAGTTTTGCTTAGGTAGATACGAGCATTAGGAGTTGAAACTACCTATGAAGTTCTCAGAGAGACCATTCTCTTGGAAGAATTTAAAAACTCCCTTCTGTAATAAGAACCCATGTTGAAGACCAAAGGGTTGCAACTGCTAAACAGGCAGCAGTAATGGCTGACGATTATGACCTGATCCATAAAACTAAATCTTTTTTCCATCACCCCCATAAATTTGAAAAGGATAGCAAGTGGGAGAGTGAAAGGAAGGCAAGTAGCCAGGGTAAAGAATGGATAGCTGGGAATGCCTTGAGATCTCCTCCCTAGATCAGGAAGGAAGGTACTGAGGGTGGAGGTGAAACTCAAAGACCTAAGTGTTTCCATTGTAATAAAGTGGGACACATTCATTCAGAATGCTGGAAGTTGCAAGGGAAGCCCATGGGACTTATTGGAGTTCGTAAGAGTGAGTCCGAAAAGGGAACTCAAAAAGAAAATGCCACGGATCAAATTGTAGTTTTAACTACACATAAGGGACTGGAGATAACCACTGCTGGGAATGCAGTGAAGTGAATAAGGTAGATGAGAGATATAAAGGGTTTTTGTCTAAAGGAAAGATAACCCCTTTTTCATCAAATGATTCAGCTAAACCCATGACTATATTAAGGGAATTGAGTTACTTGAACTCTTTTGCTGGAGAAGGACCTAGTTTTCCCTCCAGAGGGTTCAGTGGAAGCTAAAGTATTGGTAAACAGAATAAGTGGAGAGTATATCCCGATTCCATTGTACAAAGTGCAATTGGAATGTGACTTCTTGTCCAGATCAGTGGTTGTAGGAGTGGTTAAGAAATTACCCATGGATGGAATTAATTTTCTCCTGGGGAATGATTTGGCAGGAGTGAAGGTTATAGCTTCGCCCATAATTACAGAAAGTCCGAGAGAGGCTAAAGAGATGGAGCAGTTACAAGAGCAAGCTCCTGGTATTTTTCCATTGTGTGTGGTGACCAGAGCAATGGGCTAAACAAAGTTTATCACCAGAGGTCAAAGTAATACCATAAACAGATGTTAGAGTAGCTGAAACTTTCTTTAAGGATGAGGATAATTCAAAGAAAGTGTTTAGTAGGTCTTCATTAATTGAGGCCCAGAAAGCAGATCCAGAGTTTAAAAAGTTAGCACAGTCAGCTCACAATGAAGCTGAGGCTGAAGGAGTTCCAGAGTGCTATTACATTAAAAACAGAGTTCTGATGAAGAAGTGGAGACACCCACACAACTGCGGATGAGGAATGGACAGTTGTTCATCAGATATTGGTATTGCCCAAATATCGTAAGGAGATATTGCGAGTAGCACATGACATCCCTATGGCAGGACATGTAGGAATAGGGAAAGCCCAAGCATCGATAAACAGCCACTTTACCTGGCCAAGACTTTATAAAGACGTAGTGCAATTTTGTAAAATGTGTCATACATGTCAGGTAGTAGGTAAACCTCAACATGTAATCAAACCAGCACCTTTAATACCCATACCAGTTTTTGAAGAACCATTCAGTCAGGTATTTGTAGATTGTGTCGGACCATTACCCAAAATGAAAGCAGGACATCAATATATCCTTACAATCATGGATATGACAACCTGATTTCCAGAAGCTATTCCTGTAAGGACAATTACAGCTAAGATGGTAGTGGAAAAGTTAACTCAGTTTTTCACTGGTTATGGCCTACCAATTGAAATACAATCTGACCAAGGTTCCAACTTCATCTCTAAAATTTTCCAGGACATAATCAGCAATTTGGGTATCAAACAACTAAAGTCTACCACCTATCACCCACAGACACAGGGAGCTTTAGAGAGATACCATCAGACTCTCAAAACCATGATTAAGACCTATTGCCATGAATACCCAAAGAATTGGGACAAGGGATTAGATTTCTTACTATTTGCTACCAGAGATTCTCCGAATGAATCTACTGGATCCAGTCCATTTGAATTGATCTATGGTCATGAAATGAGGTCCACGAAAAGTGATTAAGGAAAGGTTCCAAAAGCAGAAAGATGAACCTCCCCATGTTGGATTACATTCCCATGTTTCTAGAAAGACTCACAGGAGCATGTAAAGTAGCACAAGAGCGCTTAAAAATTTCCTAAGCCAAAATGAAAGAATGGGCAGACAAACATGCAACAACTAGAACGTTCCAAGCAAGAGATGAAGTATTAGTATTATTACCTTTGCAGGGTGAACCCCTGAAAGTGAAATTCAGTGGCCCCTACAAGATAGTTAGGAGAGTTAGTAAAGTGACTTATCTGATAGATACTCCTGAGCGCAGGAAGAAGAAATGGTTATGTCACATAAACATGTTGAAGCAATATCATCGCAGAGAAGATGATAAGACAAAGCAAGTGTGCCAGGTAGTAGGAGTAGTGGAGGATGACAGAGACAGTTAGGGCAAGGTAGAAGGAGAAGTAGACAGTGCCCAAAGTGAACCTTCTACAATTCAACAAGCCAATATGACAATAATGGGACGGTTAGACACTGTGTTCTCATATTTAGAAGAAGGACCAAGGAAAGATCTAATAAGGTTACTTAGGAAGTATAAGGGAATTTGTAGGGATACACCCGGATGCACTATGTTAACTAAACATGATGTGGACGGAGGAGACTCAGTGCTGATAAAACAACATCGTTATTGGTTGAGCCCAGAAAAACAAGCTCGGTCAGAAACAGAGATCCAATAGATGCTGGACAATCATTTCACTGAGCCTAACCAACGTGGCTGGAGTTCACTGGTAGTATTGGTTCCTAAACCAGATGGATCCACTAGATTTTGTATAGACTGCAGAAAAGTGAATGTAATAACAAGAACAGATTCGTACCCAATTCCTCAGTTAGAAAATTGCATCGATAGCATTCGTAGTGCCTCATTTCTTTCTAAAATTGATCTATTGAAGGGGTACTGGCAAGCGCCATTAACATCAAGGGCTAAAGAAATATCCGCCTTTGTTGCACAAAGTGGGTTGTATAAATGTCTGGTCATGCCATTTGGGTTTAAAAACACCCCAGCTACATTTCAGAGACTTATGAACCAAGTCATAGCTGAAGTACCTAGCTGTGTGGTTTATTTTGACAATGTTGTAATATATAGTAACACATGGGAAGAGCATGTAAAGCAATTAGAGTACTTGCTTAAGCAATTGCAGTTGGCTGGCTTAGTCATAAGTCTGGTCAAAAGTGAATTTGCAAATGCAAGGGTAACTTACCTTGGTCACATCGTAGAACAAAGGCAAGTGTTGCCAAGAGCAGCCAAAGTGAATGCTCTAATAGAATTTCCCATTCCTAAAAATAAACGAGAAATCCTGAGATTTTTTGGCGTGTGTGGGTTTTATAGGAAGTTTGTGCCTAACTTTAGCACAATAGCTGTACCTCTCACCAATTTGTTTAAAAAAAAACAGGCAAAAGTGGTATGGTTAGCAGAATGCTAAGCAGCCTTTGAAAAGCTGAAGGCAATCTCAATAAATGAACCAGTGTTGGCTGCCCCTGACTTTACCAAAACTTTTAAATTGGCAATTTATCCGAGTGACTTGGGGGTAGGTGCAGTCCTATTACGAGATGATCAATTAGGGGTAGAGAAGCCAGTGGGGTACTTTTCCAAAAAACTAAATAAATATCAGAGGAAGTACTCTACAGTAGAAACTCAAGCATTATTGTTATCTCTTCAACACTTTGAAGTTTATGTCCAACACGAAAGCAAAGAAACATGTAGGAGTTCATTGAAAAGTTTAAAATTCGAAATGCGAGACTGTTTAGATGGAGTCTATTGTTTCAACCATTCAGTGTAAAGATTGTTCACATTGTCGGTGAAGATAATGTGACCGCGGATGCATTGCCCCAGGTGTAAAATACTGAAATAAGTCCTGGAACAGAGTGTGCCATGAAAGATAGGATGGTGCTGAGGAGGAGTCTGGCCTAATGGCGAACTGCCTGGCAACAACATTTTAATTTGCTCCTGACCAGGTGACCAGGTTTTGTGTGAGAGCAGAGCAGCAGAATAGCTCCTAGCCTGTAAGGAACAAGACCTGAAACCTCTGTCTTCTGTGTGTGCAAGATTCCAGTAAACCTACAGTAATAGCTAGCTAGCTTTTTCTCCTCATATCTCTATAACCGTCTCTCTCTGAAAACCCCTGATAAGAGGCAAAGCGGAAAATCGCTGTTAGAGACATTGAAAGGCAAGTGTTCAACCAATGAACTAAATACTGAAAGTGCTGGAAGACCACCTTGTGTCATCAACAAGAACTGAAAGAATTTGGAAGACATCGATCAAAATTAACCCATCGAATCCTGTACTCCAGATTGGTGCTATTGAACTTTAAAATCCATGTTGTTTGTGTGTGTGTGTGTGTGTGTGTCTGTGTGTGTGTGTTTGTGTGTGTGTGTGTGTAGGGATTTAAGAAGGGGTAGAGTTTAGGTGAAAGAGTTAGAAATTAGAAGTTCACATTTCTTTCTTTTGTCACTGGTTAACAACAGTTTGCTCAATAAACAGTTATTTACTTACTGGGCAGAATTTTATGGCCCTGTTTCGACGGGGGCGGGGCCGTAAAATGTGGCGGGCCGTTATAAATGCCATTGACGACAGCGGGAACGTAAAATCCCGCTGTCATAAAATTCTGCCCATTAAGTTTACAAACCTGGTGCCCGTATTCTGTTAACCTAAATTCAATAATTAGGTAGAATTGGGGCAATCTGGTGGTTTGTTCAAACTTTTCAGATTTGTCATGGCTCAGGGAACAGTGGGGCTTGGTATTACAGTGCACTATCCCCAGCGAGTCGTGACAGTAAGTACAACTCTCTTGTTTACAGACCATTCCATTTGCTGTACACAGTCTCTGGGACATGACTGCTGATATCATTGTTACATCATGATTCACATCACCATCTTATTACTGTCAAGAAGAGATATTAATGTATATCATGTTATTGGAAATTATTTTTTTAAAACAGAGCGTTAGTCTGTGTGTGTGTTAATTGGATTAAAGCCAGCTAGTCTGGGTGCTTAGATGTATAGTAGTTTTGAGATGTAAACAGTAAGGTAGCGAGGACATTTGCATTTTGTTGAATAGAGCATTCAAGATTGGGAGTGGAAGCTTGCATCTAGCTGGGAGACACCAAGCAATATTTATATTACTAATAAAATTGGTACTATGAAAGGGGTTCAAAGGGCCTGGTGATCCATGAGAATTTGCATTCAAAGGGGAAGGCTGGGTGTAACAGAAGAGTTTTGTGTGTGCAGGTCAGAGGCATGTAAGATCTAAGCCTGTAAGCCTACAACTGTCTGCAAAAGAACAAATTGAAAGGAACCTCATCCTGAATTCGTAAGGTGAAATTGCTTTGCCTGGTTAAAATAAATCCAAAATACAGCGGATGCTGGAAATCTGAAACAAAAACAAAAGTGGAAACACTCAGCAGGTCTGACAGCATCTGTGGAGAGGAATACAGAGTTAAAGTATCGAGTCCATATGACTCTTCATCAGAACTACAGAGGAATAGAACTGTGGTGAAATATAAGCTGTTTAAGAGGGGTGGGACAGGTGGAGTTGGATAGAGGGCCAGTGGTAGGTGGAGGCAAAGGAGAGATTGCCAAAGATGTCATAAGCAAAAGGACAAAGGGGTGTTGACGGTAGTGATATTAGCTAAAGGATGTGCTAATGGTGACATTAAGGGTAGAAAGCAGGATGAGCAAGTAATAGATGGCCCTAGTGGGGGTGGGGTGGGGGGAAGGGATCGAAATAGGCTAAAAGGTGGAGATAAAACAATGGATGGAAATAAATTTTAAGAATCATGGTACAAATAGGTGGGAAAAGAAAAATATACATATAAAATAATAATAATAATTATTAGAAAAAGGGGGATCAAAAAGGGGGTGAGGATGGAGGAGAGAGTTCATGATCTGAAGTTGTTGAACTCAATATTCAGTCCGGAAGGCTGTAAAGTGCCTAATCAGAAGATGAGGTGCTGTTCCTCCAGTTTGTGTTGAGCTTCACTGGAACATTGCAGCAGGCCAAAGACAGACATGTGGGCATGAGAGCAGGGTGGTGTGTTGAAATGGCAAGCGACAGGAAGGTCTGGGTCATGCTTGTGGACAGACCGAAGGTGTTCTGCAAAGCGGTCACCCAGTCTGTGTTTGGACTCTCCAATGTAGAGGAGACCGCATTGGGAGCAGAGAATGCAGTAGACTAAATTGAGGGAAGTGCTGCTTCACTTGAAAGGAGTGTTTGGGCCCTTGGACGGTGAGGAGAGGGGAAATAAAGGGGTAGGTGTTGCACCTTCTGTGGTTGCATGGGAGGATGCCGTGGGAGGAGGTTTAGGTGTAGGAGGTGATGGAGGAGTGGACCAGGGTGTCCTGGAGGGAATGGTCCCTACGGAATGCCGACGGGGGTTGAAGGGAAGATGTGTTTGGTGGTGGCATCATGCTGGAGTTGGCGGAAATGGCGGAGGATGATCCTTTGAATGCGGAGGTTGGTGGGGTAATAAGTGAGGACAAAGGGGACCCTATCATGGTTCTCGGAGGGAGAGGAAGGTGTGAGGGCGGTTGCGTGGGAGATGGGCCGGACACGGTTGAGGGCCCTGTCAACCACCATGGGTGGAAAACCTTGGTTAAGGAAGAAGGAAGACTTGTCAGAAGAACTGTTTTGGAAAGTGGCATCATTGGAACAGATACGACGGAGGCGAAGGAACTGAGAGAATGGGATGGAGTCCTTACAGGAAGCAGCTGAGGAGCTGTGGTCGAGGTAGCTGTGGGAGTCGGTGGGCTTGTAATGAATATTGGTGGATAGTCTATCATCAGAAATTGAGACAGAGAGGTCAAGGAAGGGAAGGGAAGTGTCAGTGATGGACCATGTGAAAATGATGGAGGGGTGGAAATTGGAAGCAAAGTTCACACATTTTTCCAGGTCCAGACGAGAGCATGAAGTGGCACCGAAGCAGTCACCGATATACTGGAGAAAGAGTTGTGGGAGGGTGCCTGAGTAGGACTGGAACAAGGAATGTTCCACATACTCCATAGACAGGCATAACTGGGGCCCATGCGGGTACCCATGGCCACACCTTTTATTTGGAGGAAGTGAGATGAGCTTAAGGAGAAATTGTTCAGTGAGAGAACAAGTTCAGCCAGAGGGAGGAGAGTAGTGGTAGATGGGGATTGTTCGGGCCTCTGTTCAAGGAAGAAGCGGAGAGCTCTCAGACCATCCCAGTGGGAGATGGAGCTGTAGAGGGATTAGACGTCCATGGTGAAGAGGAGATGGTTGGAGCCAGGGAACTGGAAATTGTTGATATGATGTAGGGTGTCAGAGGAATCACGGATGTAGGTGGGAAGGGACTGGACAAGGGGAGAGAGAATGGAGTCAAGATAGCAAGAAATGAGTTCCGTGGGGCAAGAACAGGCTGACACGATTGGTCGGCCGGGACAGTCCTGTTTGTGGATTTTGGGTAGGAGGTAGCAGCGGGCCGTCCAAGGTTGGGAGACTATTAGGTTGGAAGCTGTGGAGGGAAGGTCGCCAGAGGAGATGAGGTCAGTGACAGTCCCGAAAACAATGGCTTGATATTCAGTGGTGGGGTCATGGTCCAGGGGGAGGTAGGAGGAAGTGTCTGCGAGTTGGCGCTCAGCCTCTGCGAGGTAGAGGTCAGTATGCCATCAACAACAGCACCACCCTTGTCAGCAGGTTTGATGACAAAGTCAGGGTTGGACCTATTTTCACATGGTCCATCACTGGCACTTCCCTTCCCTTCCTTGACCTCTCTGTCTCAATTTCTGGTGATAGACTATCCACCAATATTCATTACAAGCCCACCGACTCCCACAGCTACCTCGACTACAGCTCCTCACACCCTGCTTCCTGTAAGGACTCCATCCCATTCTCTCAGTTCCTTCGCCTCTGTCGTATATGTTCCGATGATGCCACTTTCCAAAACAGTTCTTCTGATATCTCTTCCTTCTTCCTTAACCGAGGTTTTTCACTCACGGTGTTTGACAGGGCCCTCAACCGTGTCTGACCCATCTCCCACGCATCCGCCCTCACACCTTCCTTTCCCTCCCAGAACTGTGATAGGGTCCCCCTTGTCCTCACTTATCACCCCACCAACCTCCGCATTCAAAGGATCATCCTCCGCCATTTCTGCCAACTCCAGCATGATGCCACCACCAAACACATCTTCCCTTCACCCCCCATGTCGGCATTCCGTAGGGACCGTTCCCTCCGGGACACCCTGGTCCACTCCTCAACCTCCTCCCAAGGCTCCCCCCATGCAACCACAGAAGGTGCAACACCTGTCCCTTTATTTCCCCCCTCCTCACCATCCAAAGGCACAAACACTCCTTTCAAGTGAAGCAGCATTTCACTTGCACTTCCCTCAATTTAGTCTACTGCATTCATTGCTCCCAATGCGGTCTCCTCTACATTGGAGAGATCAAACACAGACTGGGTGACCGCTTTGCAGAACACCTTCGGTCTGTCCGCAAGCATGACCCAGACCTTCCTGTCGCGTGCCACTTCAACACACCACCCCTTTCTCATGCCCACATGTCCGTCCTTGGCCTGCTGCAATGTTCCAGTGAAGCTCAACACAAACTGGAGGAACAGCACCTCATCATCCAATTAGGCACTTTACAGCCTTCCGGACTCAACATTGAGTTCAACAACTTCAGATCATGAACTCTCTCCTCCATCCCCACCCCCTTTTTGATCTGCCTTTTTCTAATAATTATTATTATTTTATATGTATATTTTTCTTTTCCCACCTATCTGTATTATGATTTTTAAAATTTATTTCCATCCATTGTTTTATCTCCACCTTTTAGCCTATTTCAATCCCTTCCCCACACCCCACCCCCACTAGGGCCATCTATTACTTGCTCATCCTGCTTTCTACCCTTAATGCCACCATTAGCAAATCCTTTAGCTAATATCACTACTGTCAACACCCCTTTGTCCTTTCGTTTATGACATCTTTGGCAATCTCTCCTTTGCCTCCACCTATCACTGGCCCTCTATCCAGCTCTACCTGTCCCACCCCTCTTAAACAGCTTACATTTCACCACATTTCTATTCCTCTTTAGTTGTGATGAAGAGTCAAACGGACTCGATACGTTAATTCTGTATTCCTCTCCACAGATGCTGTCAGCCCTGTTGTGTTTTTCCAGCAATTTTTGTTTTTGCTTTGCCTGGTGTCTGGTTATGTCTATTGGTTATCATTGCCTTAATGGAGACTAACTTGGGAATTTGTTAAAAGTTATGATAGTAGTAATTTGTAGCCATGTGCATGTGTTTATTTTGTTTTAAAATATAAATGTTTCATTTAGTTTAATATAAAAACTTCTTGAGAACTGGTGGTCTTATTCCTGAATTTAGGGCTGCAACTCAAAACATAGCAACTGAAAATATAGGCTATGACAGTTGTTTAAAATTTCCCTCTGGGATTTTAAATAATTCAGCCTTTACAAACTGCTGTGTCATAACAATTACCATAACTATGAATTAATTATGCTACAGCAGGAACAAGTGTCATGGCCTTCCCTTGGTTTTAAGTCATACTGGCCTTGTGTTTGTTTGCAACCAGTTCCTTTCAAGGAGTGGCAGCAGACAGTGGTCGCCACATTATAGGAAGGATGTGATTGCATTGGAGGGGGTGCAGAGCAGATTCACCAGGATTTTGCCTGGGATGAAACATTTAAGTTATGAAGGAAGGCTGGATAGACTTGGGTTGTTTTCGTTGGAGCAGAGAAGACTGAGGGGCGACTTGATCGAGGTGTACAAGATTATGAGGGGCATGGACAGGGTAGATAGGGAGCAGCTGTTCCCCTTAGTTGAAGGGTCAGTCACAAGGGGGTATAAGTTCAAGGTGAAGGGCAGGAGGTTTAGGGGGGATGTGAGGAAAAAACGTTTTTATCCAGAGGGTGGTGACGGTCTGGAATGCACTGCCTGGAAGGGTGGTGGAGGCGGGTTGCCTCAGATCCTTTAAAAAGTACCTGGATGAGCACTTGGCACGTCATAACATTCAAGGCTATGGGCCAAATGCTGGTAAATGGGATTAGGTAGGTAGGTCAGGTGTTTCTCACGTGTTGGTGCAGACTCGATGGGCCGAAGGGCCTCTTCTGCACTGTGATTCTGTGTGATCTCACAGTCAGCAGCATCACTGCATCACAGTGGTGTCAGATGCTCTATTCAAAAGGAAAAGGGATTACATTGAATTTAAGGTGGATAGTAACTCTCAAGCTTAAAGGGCAGTGAGATTTGTCTCCTTCATTGGATTACCTCAGGTGAATGGGATCATCGATTGCACCCGTGTGACTATCAAGGCACTGACTGACTAGCCAGGGAGGTTCCTCAATAGATAAGGATTCCACTCACTAAACATTCAGCTGGTATGCAGCCACAGCAAGCCTTTATGCAGGTTTGTGCATGATACCCTGGAAGCTGCCATGATGCCTTCATTCTCTGGCAATCACAGGCTGCAACTCTTCATGGAGCCATCAGAAATCTGTGGATGGCTGTTAGCAGATAAGGCTTATCCTGTGGGGAGCTGATTGGTGACTCCAGTGCATTAGCTTGCCATGGAGACTGAGAGAGACATGACAACTGATGGCACCTGATCACAAAGGTCATCATTGTACAGGCCAACAGCCTCCCGCAGATGAGGTGTAGGTGCTTTAACAGGTTGGGGTGTGCCCTCCAGTACACTACCTTAAGGGTCTCGTGCACTGTGGCAGTCTCTGCATAACAAGGCCCTCCAGAGAGGTGTCGACCTTGAAGAGCGAGTAGTGCTGGAATGCCACAACCCCTTAGAGAGAGGAAGAGGAAGAATAGGATGAGAAGGAGGCTGAAAGAAAGATGGAGATGTCATACTGTTAGGCACAGGAGGTGATGTGCTGATCAGGATGGCAGGGATGCTGGCGCCACTCTGATCCAAACAGGTTTCACCTGAGCATGACTCAGTCTGCAGGACATTCAGAGAGGAGCGTCTCCTTCATCTGAGTGAGAGCAAGCATCTGTTAACAACCAAGGTCAGCAACTTTCTAATGGCACAAACACTGCAAGACTTCAGAGTCTCCCTTGACACACTCTTCACCAATGAACTCCTTTGCTTTGCTAACCTTATTTTTCACTCTATTGCTTTCACTATGATGAAATAAAAACACATGGGCTGGATTTTATGGAGCACTGTGTTCCCAGCACCTCCCCCCAACCTGACTAAAAAATCAGCTGGGAGCCTGCCTGCGATAAAGCTGGTTACCCCACAGCCATTTAACGCTTGGCGGGGCGTTAATCAGCTGAGAGCAAGATTCCATCCCAATCTTTAGAGTAGGTTCCGCCTTATAGAGCTGTCTACCAATCGGATTGGCTGGCAGCTCTGTAGTCCCAGCGGCGGCAGGTTCGAGGAGGAGGTTATGGAGGCTGGACTTCAGGTATGTCCAGGATATCACTGGGGCCCCAGCGATGGGGGGTTGTGATGATGTGGGGTGGGTTTGAGAGGCCGGGGGGAGGGTGGATGGGTATCATGACCTTGCCTTCAATGGGGACCCCCAAAGAATGCATCCTGGCCAAACGCCAGCCTGCACAGCTAAAGCGACTGGGTAACCCACTAGGCGTGGGCCTCCACCTGCTGCAGCGGGGCGGATTGAGGCCTTTAACGGGCCATTAATTGGCCACCTAAGGGCCTCAATAGGCCCAAAGGTGGATGGGCTGTCCAATACCTCCACTGCCCCTTGTAAAATTGGAGGCAGGTCGGGGATGGGTGTAGGCGTTGGGCAAGCCACAGGCTGCATTTTATGAGGCCCCTGTCTTCAGACCTGCTAGCGGGGAAACGTAAAATCCAGCCCACAAGTTTGCCTTAGTGTCACATACCCAGTACTTTATTATTTAGCAATTTAATATTATTTACAGCAGAAACACCCAATTGACTAACACCTGTCATCACTGACACGGTGACCTCCGCACGGCCACTTCTATAAATTGTTGCCCTTGTGGCTGAGGATGAGGTGAAGGCAGACTGCTGGCTAATGTCTGTCTGGGATTGAGACGCCCATGCAGTTGGCCTCGGTGTAGAGGTGCTAGGCCGGGGGAGGGTTGCCTCCAAAGGCTTCTGCACTGGCATCAGTGCAGGGGCAGCCTCTGTCACAAAGTGTAACTCTATGGATGCTTCACCCATCAGAGAAGCCATGGAGATGGCTGGTGATGATGGAGCCTCATGAAGGGTGGACGCCTCATTACCATCTCTTGCATCCTCAGCCCTTTCATGCAACCTCTCCAGCTGCACCTAGCCCTGTGGGGAACAAAAGCGAAATTGGTTGTGAGAAATCAGCAAAATTAAAAGTTACTGCTGCTACCTAAAATAATTAGATGACAGATTGTGCATTGGCAACTTGTTGCATGGGGAGGATTGCAATGCATCCTCTGAACCTGGCGATGTTGAGATCTTTTCACCTTGTCTGTGTTGGACCCCCATTTCTCCATCTCTAACATCTCAGCGGCTTGCCACTCTGGTCAGATCAAGGGCCAGCTCATCAAAACTCACCAGTGATGTGAGCTGGAGAACCTCATTATCCAAACATACCCTCTTGCTTTCCTGGTGTTGTACTCCCATTTGGTCTGCAAGGTGAAGAAAGATGCTATTAGGACAATGCCTCCCTCCATCACCACTTAGAGTTTTTATTTGCATAAGATGTTGCAGTCTTCACTCTAGCCCACTATCTAAAAGGACTGGGGTTATGAACTATGCGAATGGGTCATCAATGTTGTTGAGA
The DNA here is from genome assembly GCF_964194155.1 of Cetorhinus maximus. Lineage (NCBI taxonomy): Eukaryota > Metazoa > Chordata > Chondrichthyes > Lamniformes > Cetorhinidae > Cetorhinus > Cetorhinus maximus. Next base: position 60,446,240 of record NC_135890.1, read on the forward strand.
TGAACTCTCTGCAACCTCAGGATGCCCCTCTCCTGGCATTCTGGTGACTGTTGACCAGGAGGCATGCCATCTGGGTCTATCTTTGGACTCATCTTTCTAGACCTAAGCTGGTCATTGAAATGACTTCTGCATTGGACTCAGTTACTTCCCACACTCCTCTGCTGCTGACCTCATGAGCCAGTTCCAGCCATGCCTTTTTGCTCAGCCTTGCAGGCTTTCTCGTGCCTCAGGGAAAAGGATATGTCTGTATGCTGTCACTGCCTCCAGCAACACCTTGTGAGAAAAACGGAGAGTTGCCCCGGCATGGGAGCCTTCTCTGTCCACCTTCCACTGCTCAGATACTCTTTCCAGCCTTGAGACGACAGCAATCACGGCAATGGTTTTCACTCGCACTTTAAATTGGGCCATTGCCTCATGTTTTCTACCTCTTTCTCACGCATACTGTTGCTAATTGGATGGTAAATGCGACTTTGGCCCAATTAAGTTAATTTTCAATTATATTTAATCACATTCAGTGGTGTGTTTATTGCTGACATGGCGCAGGGTCATGACCTGGAAATTAACTTGACGTTAGTGTCCTAACCCCAGAATTGAAATCTTGCTCAATATGTCAGAGTGCCAATTTGCTATACCTAATCCATGTTTCTGACTTTCTACTTGTTAAAATAATTGAGTGTGATTCTTAAGCCAAGTCACAGCTACTTAGGCATTCAATGATGCCTCTTGCAGGCAAATATTTAATTAAGGCATAGTCCAGAAAGAGCCTGACAAGATGATTGATTACAACGCCGAGATCTGGGAGCTAAAAATAAGAAGATTACCTATTGGACAACAAACCTTTTATTGAGGGTTGTCCAGAAATAGGAGTACTATTTAAGTCTTGGACAGACTTGGAATTTATAGACATTTAAGAGTTTTTGAGGAAAAAGGTAGTGTTTACTTCAAAGGATAAAATAAGCAATGGTGACTGTTTTGACAACAACAGAATTTCATTTGTAATCAAAAAGGGTATCAAGTGGGTATGTGAAAAGTAAAAATTGGTAGTTGTTGGCTAGAATTCTGAGATTGTATGTTGTGCCAGGGACCGGAGACTAACCAATGTAAAGAGGAGAGAAAGGGAAACCAGCTAACTAGAGACTGGCTAGTCTTATAGCAGTTGTGGGAAATCTCTTAGAATTCATAATTCAAGGTAAAATAGTGAACATTTAGAGATGCATGGGATAATATAGGACCACCCTCCATATTTAAAGTATAATTGTTACTTTTATGTTGATGAATATAATTTTTGTAAAATACTACATAATGTTAATCTGTTTAGAAATGCGCAGTGCCAGAACCTGTCAAATGCTTTGGAGATGACCCAAAGCAATGACAAATACAGCAGTGTGTAAGAGCAGAATTCCAGAGGTTCATAATTCAGGCAACAAAATCATTAATGCAGTGACTATACAGAACACCACAGTTGGTCAGTGGTTGAAAAGGCAAAGCCATGAGTATAAAATTAAGAAAAATTAGCCTTTTAATTCAAGATTTAAGTGTGTAGAGGTGTATGGTTGGATGGAAAATATTTTTGTGGAATTACTTGAAAGCTTTAAAGATATAAATCATGCATATGAGAGTTCCTTTCCATTGAAATGGCCTCTTTCAATATAAACAGAATAAGCAACCATCTGACTTTTTTCTAAATATTCTCACACTTTGTTTTTTTAGAACAAATGGGAAAGCACCATTGACCAACAGAAATTAGCCATTGAGAACTCTATGCAGATGAAGGCAATGGATGAAGTTTTGGCTGATCTGAAAAAGGAAGGTAGAAAACTTTGTACAAAGTTTTGTAACTACATTTTGGCAAAGTATGATGTTTCTGGACAGTTTTTACTGCTCAAAATTTGTAGTAAAGCTGTACACTTATCTCTCATTTAGTACTCCTAATGTGTTCCTAACAAACGGTGTGCTAAATAAAAATGTGCTTAACGAAAATCACTTTCCCATAAGAAAACATCCTGACCTGTAATATTTACATTAAAAACCTATTGGCTGATTTGAACATAAGTGGCACAAAATCCTCTTACCACTCTTACTAACTAATGACCTTTACTAACTTACTACTCTATCTACTTATTACCCGCTAACCTCTTCCCGCCACTTACATGCTGCTGCTCTCCCGGCCCCCTCAATCCCTCCCACTTGCTGCTTCTTTCTCCCTCCTATTCTCTGCTTCCCTCTTCCGACCTCCTCAATGCTTCCTCTCGCCACCTAACTTGCTCCCTCCTGCCCACTCCCTCCCTCTTGCCTCCCCACTTCTGAGCCCTCACTCACAGCATTGTTAAATGTGGTCATTGGTTATGGTCCATGTAGGTACCAACATCATAGGTAGGACTAGGAACGAGGTTCTGCGTAAAGTATATGAGGAGCTAGGCACTAAATTAAAAAGCAGAACTTCAAAGGCAATAATCTCTGGATTATTACCTGAGCCACGCGCAAATTGGCGTGGGTTAATTAAGATTAGAGAGATGAATGTGTGGCATAGTGGAATTGTCTCTGGACTGGTAATCTAGTGTAATGCTCTGGGGACCTGGGTTTGAATCCCACTACAGCAGATTGTGGAATTTGAATTCAATAAGTATCTGGAATTAAAAGTCTGATGACCATGAAACTATTGTCGATTGTCGTAAAAACCTATCTGGTTCACTAATGCCCTTTAGGGAAGGAAATCTGCTGACCTTACCTGGTCTGGCCTACATGTGACTCCAGACCCACAGCAATGTGGTTGACTCTTAAAAATGTCCTTTGAACAATGGGCAATAAATGCTGGCTTAGCCAGTGACGCCCACATCCCACAAATGAATTAAAAAAAACTAGTTTAAACAAGGAACTCCAAGATATTAAAATGAGTAAAAAAATAGTGCTAGAAAAATTAATGGGACTTAAAGTAGATAAATCCCCTGGACATAGGAGCAAGAGTAGGCCATTCAGCCCATTGAGCATGCTCCACCATTCAGTACAATCATGGCTGATCATTCACTTCAATGCCTTTTCCTACACTATTCCCAAATCCCATTTTGTTAGTGGTGTTTGGAAATCTGTCAACCTCTGCTTTAAACATACCCAATGACTGAGCTTCCACAGCCTTCTGGGTTAGAGAATTCCAAAGATTCACAACTTTCTGAGTAAAGAAATTTCCCCTCATCTCTGTCCTAAGTGGCTTCCCCCTTATTTTGAAAGTGTGTGCCCTGGTTCTAGACTCCCCAACCAGGGGAAGCATCTTACCTGCATCTTCTCTGTCTATCCCTTTAAGTACTTTGTAGGTTTCAATGAGATCACTTCTCATTCTTCGAAACTTTCAAGAATACAGGTCCAGTATCCCCAATCTCTATTCATAGGACAGTCCTGCCATCCCAGGAACAAGTCTGGTGAACCTTTGTTGCACTTCCTCTATGGCAGTAATATTCTACCTAAGGTAAGTAGACCAAAACTGCACACACTACTCCAGGTCGAACCAGGATTCTATACAATTGAAGCAAGACTTCGCTACTTCTGTACTCAAATCCTCCTGTGATAAAGGCTAACATACCATTAGCCTTCCAGTTGCTTGCTGTGCCTGCATGTTAGCTTTCAGTGACTTATTGATGAGGACACCCAGGTCCCTTTGTACCTCTACATTTTCTAATCTCTTACCATTTAAGAAATACCCTGCACATCTGTTCCTCCTACCAAAATGGATAGCCTCACATTTTTCAAAATTATATTCCACCTGCCATGTTCTTGCCCACTCACTTAGTCTGTCCAAATCCCCTTGAAGCCGCTTTACAGCTTCCTCACAACACAGGTTCCCATCGAGCTTTGTGTCATCTGTAAACTTGGAAATATTTTGTTTGGTCCCCACATCCAAATCATTGATATATATTGTGAACAGCTGGGGCCCAAGTACTGATCCTTGCGGCACCCCACTAGTCACAACCTGCCAACGCGAGAATGACCTGTTTATTCCTACTCTCTGTTTTCTGTCTGTTAACCAGTCCTTAATCCATGGCAGTATATTACCTTCTATCCCATGTGCTTTAATTTTGCTAACCAACCTCCTGTGGGGGACTTTATCAAAAGCCTTCTGAAAATTCAAGTACACTACATCCACCAACTCCCCTTTGTCAATTCTGTCAGTAACACCCTCAAAAAACTCCCATGGGTGCACCAAATATGACTTTCCATTCATAAATCCATGTTGACCATGTCCAATCAGATCATTATTATCCAAGTGTCCATTTATCACACCCTTTAGAATAGATTTTAGCATTTTCCCTACTGCTGATGTAAGGCTAACAGGTTTGTAGTTCCACATTTTCTCTCTTCCCCCCCTCCTTCTTAAATAGTGGGGTGACATTTGCTACCTTCCAATCTGCAGGAACCGTTCCTGAATCTAAAGAATTTTGGAAGATGATCACCAATGCATCATCCAGTATCTCCATAGCTACCTCTTTCAACACTCTGAATGTAGAATATCAGGTCCCAGGGACTTATCAACTTTCAGTCCCATTAATTTCTCCAAAACAACTTTCTTACTTATACTAATTTCCTTCAATTCCTCATTCTCCCTAGTTCCTTGGATCTCTAATTCTGGGAGATTTCTTGTATCTTCCTCAGTGAAGGCAGGCACAAAGTAATCATTTAGCTTCTCTGCCATTTCTCTATCCCCCATTGTAAACTCCTGAGAATGTATGTAATAGACCCACATTTGTTTTAGCCAAATGTTTCCTTTCTGCATACTTTTAGAAGCTTTTACAATACGATTTTATTATTTTTGATAGTTTACATTCATATTCTGTTCTCCCTTTCTTTATCAATTTCTTGGTCCTCCTTTGCTGTATTCTAAAATCTTCTGAATCCTCAGGTTCACTACTATTTCTGTTCTGGCAACTTTATAGACCCTTTCTTTTAATCTTATACAATTCTTAACTTCCTTTGTTAGCCACTGATGATCTGCGTCCCAGAGTGTTAAAAGAGTTTGCTGCAGAGATAACAGATACATCGGTGGTCATCTTTCAAAATTATATATACTCTGGAAGGTTCCTGCAGATTGGAAGGTGGCAAATGTAACCCCATTATTTAAGAAAGGAGGGAGAAACAAAACTGGGAACGACAGACCTGTTAGCCTGACATCAGTAGTAGAGAAAATGCTGGAGCCTATAATAAAGGATGTGATAACAGGACACTTAGAAAATAATGGTAGGATTGGGCAGTCAACATGGATTTATGAAAGGGAAATCATATTTAACAAGCCTGTTGGAGTTTTTTGAGGATGTAACTAGCAGATAAGGAGAACTGTAGATGTAGTATATTTAGATTTTAAGAAAGCTTTTGATAAGGTCCCATACAAGATGTTAGTAAACAGAACTTAACCCTTGGGATTGAGGGTAATATTCTGGCATGGATTGAGAACTGGTTAACAGACAGAAAACAGAGTGTAGGAATAAATGGGTCACTCTCAGTTTGGCAGGCTGTGACTGGTAGGGTACCACAGGGATCAGTGCTTGGGTCCCAGCTATTCACAATCTTTATCAATGATTTGGATGTGGGCATTAAATGTAATATTTCCAATTTTGCAGATGACCGAAAACTAGGTGGAAGTGTAAGTTGTGAGGAAGGTGCAAAGACGCTGCAAGGGGATTTGGAGAGGCTAAGCGAATGGGCAAAGATTTAGCAGATGGAATACAATGTGGAGAAATGTGAGGTTATCCACTTTGGTAGGAAAAACAGAAATACAGAGTATTTCTTAAATGACCAGAGCCTGGGAAGTGCTGAATTTCAAAAGGACTTGGGTGTTCTTGTTCATGAGTCACTGAAAGCTAATATGCAGGTACAGCAAGCAACTAAGAAGGCAAATGGTATGTTGGTCTTTATTAGAAGAGGATTTGAGTATAGGAGTAAAGATGTCTTACTGCAATTATATACAGCCTTAGTAAGACCACACCTGGAGCATTGTTTGCAGTTTTGGCTTTTTTACCTAAGGAAATATATATTTGCCTTGGAGAGAGTGTCATTAAAGTTCACTAAATTAATTCCTGGGACGGAGGACTTGTCCTTTGAAGAAATATTAAGTAGACTGGGCCTTTATTCTCAGGAGCTCAGAAGAATGAGAGGTGCTCTCATTCAAATATACAAAATTCTTGCAGGGCTCGTCAGGGTAGATGCAGGAAAGATGTGGGGGCCTAGAGCCAGGAACACAGTGTCAAAATAAGGGGCAGGCCATTTAGGACTGAGATGTGGAGGAATTTCTTCATTCGGAGGGCGGTGAATCTTTGGAATTCTCTGACCCAGAAGGCTGTGAAGGCTCAGTTGTTGAGTATGTTCAAGACTGAGATCGATAGATTTCTGCATATTATATCAAGGAATACGGGGACAGCGCAGGAAAATGGGGTTGAAGTAGAAGATCAGCCATGATGTGATTGAATCACAGAATAACAGAATTGTTATGGTGTAGAAGGAGGCCATTTGGCCCATCGTGTCTGCTCCGGCTCTCTGAGCATTTTAACTTAGTGCCAATCTCTTGCCTTTTCCCTGTAACCCTGCACATTGTTTCTATTTAAATAATCATCCAATGCCCTCTTGAATGCCTCAATTGAACCTGCCTCTACCACACTTCCAGGCAGTGCATTCCAAACCCTAACTACTCCCTGTGTGAAAAAAATTTTTCTTACCTCGCATTTACTTCTTTTGCAAAACACTATAAAACTGTGCCCTCTGGTTCTCGACCCGTTTATGAGTGGGAACTGTTTCTCCCTAACTACTCTGTCCAGACCCCTCATCATTTTGAAAATTTCTATCAAGTCTCCCCTTAGCCTTCTCCTCTCCAAGGAAAACAGTCCCAACTTCTCCAATCTTTCCTCATAACTGAAGTGTCTCATCCCTAGAACCATTCTCGTATACCTCTTCAGCACTCTCTCCAGTGCGTTCACATCCTTCCTATGGTGTGGCGCCCAGAACTGTCCACAATACTCCAGCTGATGTTTAACCAGTGTCTTATATAAGTTCATCACAACTTCCCTGCTCTTGTACTCTATGCCCTTATTAATGAAGCCTATAATACTGTATGCTTTAAAAACAACTCTACCTGTCCTGCCACCTTTAATGACTTATGTACAAATACACCCAGGTCTCTCTGCTCCTATACACCCTTTAGAATAGTATACTTTATTTTATACTGTTTCTCCATGTTCTTTGTACCAAAGTGTACCATCTCAAACTTCTCCGCATTGAACTTCATCTGCCACCTGCCTGCCCACTCCGCCAATGTGTCAATGCCCTTTTGATGTTCTACACTGTCCTCCTCACAGTGTACAATTCTCCCAAGTTTTGTGTCGTCTACAAACTTTGAAATTGCCCTCTACACACCAAGATCTAGATCACTTATATATATCAGGAAAACCAAGGGTCCCAATATCGATCCTTGTGGAACTCCATTACAAACCTTCTTCCAGCTCGAAAAATACCCATTAACTATTACCCTCTGTTTCCTATCCCTCAGCCAATTTTGTATCCACATTGCTACTGTTCCTTCTATTCCATGACCTATAACTTTCCTCACAAGTCTGTTGTGTGGCACTTTTTGGAAGTCCATATACACCACATCAACTGCCTTGCCCTCATCAATCATCTCTAATACCTCTTCGAAAAAGTCTAGCGAGTAAGTTAGACATGATTGAATGGCGGAGCATGCTCAAAGGGCTGAATGACCTACTCCTGCTCCTATTTCTTATGTTCTTCTGTTCTTATTATCACATTGCTGCTTGTGGAACCTAGCTGTGGACAAATTTACTGCCATATTTCCCACATATCAAAAACCACTTCATTAGCTGTAAAATGCTTTGGGACATCAGGAAGTTGTTTTTTTTTTCTTTTATTGTTGTTCTTTATCACTGTATTTGCAATTTTGCTATTAATATTCAACTTGGGTAATCTGTTCCTTTTATGTTTCCACATTTCATTAATTAATTGATCTACTAATTAACATTTCTAGAATGTATTAGACAAATTTTGGATTAATATCCAATTAGTTTCCACTTTTGTAATTGTGATGAATTCCTAAGTTAATGATATATTTCTTCTCCATTTTAAATTATTTTTCCAGAGAAACCAGAAGCATTGTCTGGAAGTGAAGCTGTGATTTACACAACCATCTTATTTGCACCTATAAATACTGCTTACAATGCAGGTCGAACATTTCATCTTTGTGACACTTTAAATAATTCAATTATATTTGAATATTATATGGTAAATTTTCATACTATATATCTCTGACAATCACTGGGACCATGCCTATTGGGAACCTCCACCGCTGACCCCAGGGGGGACGTTTTCCAAAGTTTGGGCACAGTCCATGCCCTTGGCAGCTGCCCACAACCTTGGGAGATGGTGGGTGAGAAATCAGAGCAAATGTGGATGTGTTGAAAGAATATTGAGTTGGATTAGGGAGGTGATCCTGTCACTTTCTAACTCAATGATGCGACCACAGTTAGAATACTGTGTACAGTTTTAGTTGCAGAGGTACAAAAAGGATGGGCGGAACCTTGTCATAGAGGTCTGCAGCACAGAAAAAGGCCCTTCGGCCCATTGAGTCTGCGCTGCTCAAACAAGCAGCTAACTATTCTAATTCTATTTTTCAGCACTATGCACATAGCCTTGTATGCCATGGCATCGCAAGTGCACATCCAAATACTTCTTAAATGTTATGAGGGTTTCTGCCTCTACCACCCTTTCAGGCAGTGAGTTCCAGATTCCCACCACCCTCTGGGTGAAAAAACTCTTCCTCACAACCCCTCTAAACCTCCTGCCCCTTACCTTAAATCTATGCCCCCTGGTTATTGATCCCTCCACCAAGGGGAAAAGTTCCTTCCTGTCTTGACCTTGTGCTGTCCACTGTGGTGGGTTTGCTTTTGGGGGGCATTTAATCGAGTGGGAGGGTGGCAGGTGGGGAAGCCTTCCCACCTTTACACCAATTAAGTCCATGGCGGGAAAGCCATGGACAGGGCATATTCAGGAATGGTGTTGCAAGAGTCTGAATCGGCTGGAAGGTATAATTCTGTGAGTTTGACTATGTAAAGTGATTGCATGACTGATCAGTGAGTCATCTCTCCCATTATTTGCACAAACTTCCAGTTGTCAATGAGGAGGACTTTGCATTGTTGACTGGGCTGGGCCTTTGTCATATCTGAATCCAGTGCCTTGATTGATCATGGTGGGCCATCCGGTTTTATTCTTCATAATTTGCCATGTTCTTGCTTGTATAATGTATATTGATCTGGCAGAGTAACCCTGTAAGAAATATGATTGGATTTCCAACCAACAGAAACATTATCTTGTTGAAAGCCATTTTAATATCTCCTCTGTTATAGTCATGAAGCTTAAAGACAAAAGTCGATTCCTGGAATATTTTGTACTGTTGCTGCACAGACTGGTACAAAAGGAGCATTTTGCACACATATCAAATTGGGAGATTGAAGTTGTCGGGTTTCTACGAAAGTAAGCACATTTCTACTTAAATGAAACACCTCTAATTAATGTTCATAAACATGAGCAAATTGGAAAATGTCCTATGTTGCCCAAAAAGTTGTTTTTCACTCTAGAAGAAAATTTGCTTTGACAAGCCGAATCTCCAATTTGATTTGCCTCTGGTTAGTATTGTAAGTATCCCATTGGAAAGAAAGGCTACAAGCCAACATGAACATTTTCAGAAAAAGAGAAATGATAGACATTTGTAACTTTCTGTTAGGAATTGTTAATTTTTTAACCAATGGCTGGGATTTTCCGCCCCCGATCGGTGGTGAGATCGGAGAATCTTGCGAGAAGACCCGAGTCGTGTTCCCCAACAACGTAAATCCAGGACAGGATTGTTCCCTCCCTCTGTCGATGGCGGGCTGCGTTTCCTGCTGTCGAACGTTGGGGACTTAATTTTAATAAATTTGCATATCATTGTTGTGGCCACACGCCGGAATCATCCTCCCATGTCATATTTAAATCCCACGTTGGCCTCATTTACAAATGACTTGAAAAGGCGTGCACCTGGTGACCTCAACTTCGAGGGGAACTTGGAAGTGGATGCACATAACTTAGCACTCACGATGATCCCAGCAGCTGTACAGATTCTCGGGGGGCGGGGGCAAAGGCATGTCTCTGCAGCGGTTTCTTCATGGCTGGCTTGTGGTGCCAAGGCAAGGGTGGAGTGCAAGGGGGGAAGGGGGAAAAGGCAACCTCAGGGCAAGGGCAACAGTGCTGGGGAGGGGGTTCATGGCTGCACCAACTGAAGTTTGAGCGCATGTGTGGGGTGGTGGGGGTGGTGGAAGAAGGAAGAAATGGCCAGACTTATGGCAAAACATGTCAAAGATGAGCAATCCACTGCAGCTGAAAGCGTTTAGCTTGCGCTTGATTGTCATACTTGGAGTCAGCCTAGTCAAGCAAATGTGCCCACTCAAGAAGCATTAATTCCTCACAGTGCCAGTGATTGCTCCTCTACTGCTAGCTGCGTGCATGCCCACTTCAAACTCGAATGAGTGTTATGGTGCTGAAGAGCCATTGCATGACTGGGTAAGCCTGGGTTTCCTGTTGGGAAAGGTGGCCATCGAACACTGACAGAGGGGTGTGCTTCTAGTCCCTTGCATTATTTTTCAGTTGACATTGAAAAGTTGCCCTCATGGTACAAGTAAACTGTGAAGTCTTGGTATCTAGGTTAGGAAAATGCCTGCGCCTGAGATGAGAGGTCAGGATGCAATTGAGTGACCAAAGCTGCCATCACTTGGTCTTGTGGGAAGTGGAAGGAAGATCACTGCTTCCAGATTAGCGCCAGTTAGATTTTCCATAGGGCGGAATCGTCCCAGATTTGCACTAAATGTGGTTGCAGGCGGGTAATGCAATGGCGGGTTTTCACACCATATTGTCCCAAGCTTGCCACATTATTTATGCATTCTCGGGAAACACTCCGTTTCCATGGCAGGCGGGCTCTCATTCGCCCACCACACCATCACCTCACTGCTTCATCACACCGGGCACCATATTTAAAGTCCAGCCACATCTCAGTGGTTCTAGCCTACGACTGCTGCAGGGAAGATTTCCACGAAAGGCAGGAAGACTGCAGCCCTCAGATTTATCGCTAATGTAACCCCCCTGTTTAAGAAGGGAGTGAGGCAAAAGATGGGAAATTACAGGTCGATTAGCCTGACCTCGGTCGTTGGTAAGATTTCAGAGTCCATTATTAAGGATGAGATTTCAGAATACTTGGAAGTGCATGGTAAAATAGAGCAAAGTCAGCATGGTTTCATCAAGGGGAGGTCATGACTGACAAATCTGTTAGAATTCTTTGAGGAGGTAATGAGCAGGTTAGACAAAGGAGAGCCAATGGATGTTATCTACTTGGACTTCCAGAAGGCCTTTGACAAGGTGCCGCACAGGAGGCTGCCCAGTAAGATAAGAGCTCATGGTGTTAGAGGCAAGGTACTAGCATGAATAGAAGATTGGCTGTCTGGCAGGAGGCAGAGAATGGGGATAAGGGGGTCCTTCTCAGGATGGCGGCTGGTGACTAATGGAGTTCCGCAAGGGTCATTGTTGGGACCACAACTTTTCACTTTATACATTAATGATCTAGATGAAGGAACTGAGGGCATTCTGGCTAAGTTTGTAGTTGATATAAAGATAGGTGGAGGGACAGGTAGTATTGAGGAGGCAGGGAGGCTGCAGAAGGATTTAGACAGCTTAGGAGAATGGGCAAAGAAGTGGCAGATGGAATACAACGTGGGAAGTGTGAGGTCATGCACTTTGGTAGGAAGAATAGAGGCATAGACTATTTTCTAAATGAGGAGAGAATTCAGAAATCCTAGCCCAGGATTCTCTTAAGGTTAACTTGCAGGTTGAGTCGGTAGTTAGGAAGGCAAATGCAATGTTGGCATTTGTTTCGAGAGGACTAGAATATAAAAGCATGGATGTGCCGCTGAGGCTTTATAAGGTGCTGGTCAGACCACATTTAGAATATTGTGAGCAATTTTGGTCCCCGTATCTCAGGAAGGATGTGCTGGCCCTGGAGAGGGTCCAGAGGAGGTTCACGAGAACGATCCCAGGAGTGAAAGGCTTAACATATGAGGAACGTTTTAGGACTCTGGGTTTATACTCGATGGAGTTTAGAAGGATGAGGGGGGATCTGATTGAAACTTACAGAGTACTGAAAGGCCTGGATAGAGTGGACGTGGGGAAGATGTTTCCATTAGTAGGAGAGACTAGGACCCGAGGGCACAGCCTCAGAGTAAAGGGAAGACCTTTTAGAACAGAGATGAGGAGAAACTTCTTTAGCCAGAGAGTGGTGAATCTATGGAATTCATTGCCACAGAAGGCTGTGGAGGCCAGGTCATTGAGTGTATTTAAGACCGAGATAAATAGGTCCTTGATTGGGAAGGGGATCAAAGGTTACGGGGAAAAGGTGGGAGAATGGGGTTGAGAAACTTATCAGTCATGATTGAATGGTGGAGCAGACTCGATGGGCGAATGGCCTAATTTCTGCTCCTATGTCTTATGGTCTTATGGTTTAGTGACGCATCACTGGAACACCTTTTGTATGCCGTGGAGTCCCGCCGGGATGTCCCCTACCCCCGCACTGGCCGCAGGATGAGTAGCGGTGTGACCAACCAGGCTTGGGAGGCGGTGGCAGCGGTGGTCAGTGCTAACACCCTTCAAAAGAAGACAACCTTCCAATGCTGCAAGAGGATGAATGTTCTCCTCCATTCTGCCAGGGTAAGTCACTCTTCTCATCACTCTCAACTCACACACAAACCCATCACACATCTGCAGGAATCTCACTACTGCCAATTCAAGGGACATTACCATTCACTCTCTCACACAAATACCATCATTGTCCTCATCCCGTCCATGGGACCACTCATCACCCACACATGCCAGGCATACTTGTCATTTGGCCTGGCAGGCATCCTGCTTACACTCTCTCCATCTCTATTCATGCAGGACAGGCTGGCACACAACAGGAGGGAGAGCTGCAGACAGGTGGAAGAATGCCTGAAATCAAGGCCCTCACGGACTTTGAAAGCAGAGCCATCCAGATGGCCGGTGACGATCTGGACTGTTCCTGTGCTGACGGTGAGGTTGGCAGTGTTCTACCCAGTGAGGGTCCAGCAGCATAACACATATCAGACAACCTTACTGTGAGTGATGTGTCCTGTTTCACAGGCCACTGCCATGCACTAGTTATCTCTCTCTGCTTCCGCAGGCACATCTGGGAAACAACCGATGGAGTCCATGACCCAGGACCTCCAATCAAGCCCCGAAGAAACCTCTGAAGAGGAATCTGGAGGTGCACCCCCCTTGTAATCCCATCACAGCGCTCACCCACACCCTCAACCAGCGCAGAGACACATACCTCAGTGGGACCTAGCTTTAGAATATCCTTGGGATCACAACCTAGTGAGCATATTGTACTGTCTGATCCACAGCAGGCAGTGGCAGGGACTTCCCAGGTGCCCAGCACTTGGAGGGCTGCTGGAGTCTGAAAATTTGCTGAGTCCGAGTCAGATGATGAACCTCTGGACTTGGTCATGTCACAGTTGCTGGAGCTGCAAAGGCAAGCTCGGGAACATCAGGAAGGGATGTCCAATGCACTCCTCAGATTGCAAGGCACGATGGAGGAGTCCACCTGCCTTCAGGCTGTGGTGATATTGCTGGCACACCAGCACACTGAGGTCAACGCTGGTGGGATGGCAGCTGCCATGGAGACCTTGGTCCAAGATGTCGGTCTGACACTGCTGCGCGGGCTCAACTCCATCGCTGATGCCTTGTTGGCCTCCAACAATGTGTACGTGAGACAGGTGCGGGGCAGCTTGATCTCACTCCAGCTACCCCTTCTCAAGGAGTCAGCCTCGGGCACCCATAGGGAGGAGGATCAGCAGGTGCACGCCCCAGGCCCATACAGCCAGGTGACTCCAGGAGTGCCTGGCCCATTTGAATCCCCTCTTCCTTTGACCTTAGCAGCTCCAGCTACACAGGCCAAGGAGGGTGCCACTACCACACAGCAGGACCCCGAAAGCGGGCTGGGGCCCTCCAGGTCTCAGCCCTCCAGAAGACGCCTGCCAAGGTCATCACAGACAGGGTGTTGGAGTCAGCAGGCTGCCTCTTCCTCCACTGTGGATGTCCAGGGAGCACCAAGACGTAGCAGCAGGGTTAGGAAAGTTAAGAAGATGTAACTCTTTTCATGTCAAAACAAATAAACCAAATTAAAAAATCAGGGACAAATTAAAAAGCAGCCCCTTAAAAGGAAACTGCAAAGCAAAGGCAAAATTTCAACAAGGAGGGCTTCCTTTGAGCCGGAATTGAACCCATGACTTAAGGATGTCAGTTTTAAAGTCACCTACAGTCCTCCGCTCTACCAGCTGAGCTATTGAAGTGGAATACCATTAGCCTGAACTTCTGGATGACTGGTCCAGTGACGTTGCAACTAGTTGCACAGCCTGGACATGGGTGTTAATCACTTGTATATACTGTTCACTATTGTCAATAAACTCCCAAGAATGTCTCCCTGCCTATGGCTCCTTGTTCTGATGAGCAGTATTCGTGTCACTTAGATGTGAAACCTTTCTACACAAGATAAAGGCAGGCATCTCAATGCAGGTCCTCTTCCCTGTGCTTTGTGCAGCCTTCAGACCAAAGTGATGGTCCAGCCTCACACTCCCTGGACACATTACTGATGCCTGCAACGTGATGGTGTTTGTCATTGCTGCCAGGATGTCGTGGGCAGGCGTCACAGAGTTCCATCATTCTCTCTGTGTGCTCTCAGGTGGGGCTGGCCCTCATCCCTTCAGCATCTGTGACCAGTGATGCTGTGCTCCTGAATGAGTCAGGTGCTGAAGACGGACAAAGGATCAGATGCTTCTAAAGTTTCATGGCTGCGTCTCTATTATATGACCTTGATCACGGAGCGCAAGCGAGCTGCCTTTGGCCAGACAGGAGTCAGACATTCACAGGGGCTATGTGAAGATCTATGGAGTGTCCTCACTGCATGTTATCATCATCCTCCTGTAATCAAGCGATTATTAGGGCCTCCACTGCATCTCCATGACAGGAGCATTATCACAGAGGCTATGTGCGCTGCCACAAGCCAGACTGGAGTCAAACGTTGACAAATGCAATGTGTGGATTCTGTGGGGTCTCCTCACTGCATGTCATCATCCTCCACAAATCTAGCTGCTATGAGGGCCTGCTGAGCACGCCTGCCTTGTCTGGCCAGTGCGAGGGTCTCATCACTATCATCTTCGCCTTCGAGGTCCTCCTCACTCTCATCCCCATTGGCGTCCTTCTCATCGGAGGAGACATGCAGCTCCTCCATCTCCTCCTCAGGCAGCTCCTCTCCCTGTTGTAGCACTGTAAAGGGCGCAGCAGATGACAATGATGCATGACACTTTCTGTGGACTGTATCGCAAGGCTCCACCAAACCGGTCCAGGCACCAGAACCGCATCTTCAGCATCCCGATGGTCTGCTCCACCAAGTTGCAAGCTGCAGCATGAGCCTCATTATATCTTCGTTCTGCTGCAGCCTGAGGACGGTGCACGGGTTTCACCAGCCATGGCCTCTATGGGTAGCCCTTGTCCCCGAGGAGCCACCCCTGCAGTTTCTGTGGACTCTGGAACACTTCAGGGATCTCTGACCAACTGAGAATGTAGGCGTCATGCACACTCCCTGGAAACTGTGTGCACACCTGTAGCATGCATTTTTGGTGGTTTTATACCAGCTATACATTCAGTGAATGGAATCCCTTGTGGTTCATGTGATTGACTGCATGTTGTAATGGAGACCTGAGCGCCACATGAGTGCAGTCGATTGTACCCTACACCTCTGGGAAACCCAAGATCTGGGCGAATCCAATCGCCCTTGCATCCTGGCTATCTTGGTCCCAGGTGAAATGCACAAAGTTGTGTGCCCTTGCAAAGGTGGCATCCATGACCTCATGGATGCATTGGTGGATGGAGGCTTGAGAGATCCTACAGAGGTCACCTGTGGAGCCCTGAAAGGAGCCATTGGCGTAGAAAAGGAGTGCTGCTGTCACTTTCACAGCCATTGGCAGTGGATGCTCTCCCTGTCCCCGTGGCACCAAATCCTGCAGCAGGTGGCCTCCCCCCATAAGTCATTTCAATGGCAGGGCTGCCCCTGCCCACCCCGCCCCCAACCATAAGTCGCTCAACGGCAGGGTTACCCTCCCCCTCCCCCCCTAGTCTTTGCCCAGAGTGGAGGACATCGTGGCAGGCCTCCACTGCACCCAGTATGTGCTCGAGGAAGGTGTCGCCATGTTTGGGATAGCATGTTTCTTCCCTCTGGCAGCCATGACTTTTCAGCAGCTTTCGATCCCTTAGAGTGCTAGCTCTGTGCAGGGCGCCCTTTAAATATGGCGCCCGGATCACTGAAGGCCTGAGGTCACGGTGGGGTGGGCGAATCAGACGCCATGCCACCAGCGATCTGAGTTGAAACCCGTACCTCTGCATTTTTCAACAAGGCGCCGCATGATACCATGGAGAAAACTGCCATTGCCATCGACAGGACATATCTCTTTCCCCACCTGATATTGGACTTTGACGATTTCTGGGATGATTCCGCCCAATGAATACAGTACAAGAAAGTGAGGAGGGTAGCGTTAACTTCCCAAAAACTAGTGGGTTAAGGTTGGATGGAAAGTTAAACTTAAAAATCTGAAACAGGAACCCAGTGATATTCAGTTGTAACTGAAGCGGGATTAGGGCAACCAATTAATTCTCAGCGGGAGATTGGTTATTGATACCTTTTAAAGATCTGTGTGCTGCCAATTTAACAGTGATTCTATTTTTAAGCACAGCTGGGCTTCCTGACCCTTGGAGAACCTAATAGGTAAAACAAGGCAAGAAGGCCTGGATCCAATAGGTGCATGCCTTTACATACTTCTTATGGGCTAGGAGGAACAGGTGTCTTTCCTCAGGCCGAACAAGATAACCCTATAAACCCCTCCTCCACCTCCATGATCTCCCCTGACACACTACCCCATCAGCAACTTCAGCCATTTTTTACCAACTGGCTTCTTTGACCCGTATAGCTCCTTCTGTCCTCTAATCCCCCTCACCTCTGTCCCCAATCTCTCACCCTTCTCCATTCTCTCCTTGCACCCCACCCCATCTTCAACTCTCCCCTATTCCCCATCTCTGTCTTCGATCCCTAAGCCCTTTGATTTCTTCTTGACACACCCAACAACTGAGCTTTCCTGACCTCCCACAATTTCTACCACCCTCAGTCATCTCAGATCCTCTTAACCATGCTCTACCCTGACAATCTCTATCTACAGCAAGCACTCACTTGTGCCCTTTTCTTGGGTGTTCTCTACCCAACAGGTAGCCAAGCCTGCCAGTAAAGTTGGCTTCGGGGCTGGGAACCTGTTCAAAGCTGTTGGGCCCATAACTCTTCCACCAATGAAGCTTGGCCCCAGTAACTATTGGAGCTAAGGTGTCTATCAACATATTTATTAGTTCTTTGCTTGCCTAAATACATAACAGCATTTTGTTTTAACTGAACAGGCGGAACAGAGCTCTTCTTGGCAAAAAGAAAACATCTGGAAAAAAATCTGCAATTAAACACCTGAAAAATGCAGCAGTTGTGATAGAGTATCACAATGTAAGTTATAGCTGGCATACTCGGTGGTGATTTCTGGTTGTACTTACTAGTTACCTCGTTTGGATTTCCTGCAACAGGCATTGTTCTAGCAAAAGTGTAAACATTTTATACCAAGTGTTGTGGATAAGCTGAAATCCATTGTGATTGAACGTGCAGAGAATAATTTGGGGAAAATACAGGATTGCCAAGATTTCTCGCAGGGTAAATTTTGCAAATTTTGTGCTGTTCTGCCAGTGGAACTATTTATACTTGTACACAGCATGTACAAGGTGGGGAGGCAATGGAGTAGTGGTATTGTCACTGGGCTCATAATCCAGAGACCCAGGGTAATACTCTGGGGACCTGGGTTCAAATCCTGCCATAGCAGATGGTGGAATTTGAATTTAATAAAAGTCTAATGATGACCATGAAACCATTGTTGATTGTTGTAAAAACCCATCTGGTTCACTAATACACTTTAGGGAACGAAACCTGTCGCCCTTACTTGTCTGGCCTATATGTGACTCCAGACCCACAGCAATGTGGTTGACTCTTGGGCAATAAATGCTGGCCTAGCCAGTGATGCTCACATTCCATGAATTAAAAAAAATGTTGTCTGGGAAATACTTTATCACTTTCCTAATGGAAACAAGAATCAAGTATAGCACAGATAGAGCCATTCATCCTATCAGGACTGTAGCTCTATCGAAGAGCAATCCAGATAGTTCCACTCAGGTTCTTTCCCATATCCCTGTGATTTCTTCTCCTTCAGTATTTATTCAATTCCCTTTTGAAAGCTACCATTGTATCTGTTTCCTGTCAGGCAGTGCATTCCAAATTCTAACCTTTTGTTGCATAAATTACCATTTCCTCATGTTGCCTCAGCTTTTTTTGCCAATCACTTTAAATCTCTGGTTATCGGTCGCTCTGCCATAGGAAGCAGTTTCTGTTTTTTGCTCTGTCTAAAACCTTAATGATTTTAAACACAAGTCAATTTCCTCCTAGCCTTCTATGCATCAGGAGAACAACTCCAGCTTCTCCAATCTATGCAAGTAACTGTAATTCCGCATCCTGGGAACCGTTCTAGTAAATCCCTTCTGTACCTTTTCCAAAGCCTTTGTGTTCTTTCTATTAAGCTGTGGTGCCCAGAATTCAGCACAATGCACCAGTTAGGGCCCAACTACTGGTTTATGTAGAATGTATAGCAATTTCCTATATATTGGGGAGACCAAACACAGATTGAGTGACCACCCCGTGGAACACCTCCTTTCAGTCTGCAAGTGTAATTCCAAGCTTCCTTTCAACTGTCATTTCAATTGTCCTTCCAGTCCCACTCCCACTCAGCCTCCTACACTATTCCAATGAAGCTCAAGCAACAACATCTCATCTTTTGACTAGGGACTTCATAGTCTTCCAGACTCACCACTGAGTTCAACAATTTCAGAGCCTAATCTCCGTCCTCTTTTTTTCCTCTGTTATGGTTTTCTTTGGTTCTCTTGTGTTCTTTTTCTGTGGTTGTGTTTGGATGTCAACAATTAGTGATGATTCTACTTTTCCCATTTACACCCCCTTTAGATACATTTTTATTTCTTTACTTGTCCCATTACCATCTCCTTTTGACTTGCTCCAACATGTCCTTTGTCAGTTAACCTGTCCTGCCTTCCAGCCAATCACAGATTTCCCTTTTGCTCTTTCCTCCACTCCTTTTTCCCTACTTTGCTTAAAAACTGTTACCTCTCTAAGAACTCCCAGTTCTGTTGAAGGATGACCGACCTGAAACCTTGGACATAATTTTGTGCACCCTCGGTCCCCGGGAACTGTCCGGCAGGTGGGCATGGGGGCATAAAATCGGGTGGCATGCCAGTGGGATGTGGCATCACCTACTCACCTCTGCTACAATTTTACCAGTGGCAGCTACTTCAGAGCCCCCTTCTGCCACCACTGGAAGGTGCCCATGACATGCAGAAAAGGCGCCAGGCTTTGGCCTCGATGGGGGTTTGTGGGCTTCCTGTTTAGGTATCAAGCCCATCTGATGACCCCCCACCCCCAACAGTAATGGCCACCCCTTCTTGTTGTGGCCACCCCTGGCCCCCAATCTTGACTTCTCCACACGCCTTGCTAGGCCTGCTTGACTGGTCCCAGCGAAGGTATCCAGCCTCCTCCATGTCTCCTCGTGGTGGTCTGCTGCACTTTCAGCAGTGTCCACCACTCCTGATAGTGCTAATGGGACTGGAGAGCTGGCATTTCTTGAAGGCGGGTATCCTCTCACATTGGGGCAGAAACCACGCCCTCAGGCAGCCTGATAACCATAAATCTGGTCAAGGCTTCCGAGCCTGGTACAGGCATACTCACTCCCGACTTTTCAGCTGGAGAATGGAGAATCGAAAATTTCTGGCCTATAACCCTGTTTCTGCCTGAATAGATGTTGCTTGACCAGCTGAATATTTCCAGCATTTTCTGTTCTTATTTCAGATTTACACCATTCTGCAGTATTTTGCTCTTGGGATCATTGGTTTATGTAGGTTTAGCATAATTTGTAGGCTTTTCTACTCAATGCTGCTATTTGTAAAGTCCAGAATCCCAAATGCTTTATTAACTTGATGACAAGGGTGATACCAGAAATGTGAGCTTATACCTATGAAAGAATGAAGAGGCTCTGTCTCTTTTCTCTTGAAAGGAGAAGGCCGATAGAAGTTAATAGGAGTTTTGATTTTAATAGAGTAAACACAGAGAAAATGTTTCCACTTTTGGGCAAGAACAAAACTAAAGGCTGTTAAAGATAGTCACCAAGAAATCAAATAGAGCATTCCGAAGAAGCTTCTTCACCCAAAGAGCGTTGAGAATGTAGAACATGTTACCACAAGGAGTGGTTGAAGTGAATAATATAAATGCATTTAAGGGGAGGCTTAGATAAGCACAGGCAGAAGAAGGAAATAGAGTTTTGCCCTCTGCTGGTAGAGTTAGATGAGGAAGAATGGGAGGAGGCTCAGCTGCAGCTTAAATGCCAGCATGGATTGGTTGGACCAAATAGCCTGTTTCTGTGCTGAATATTCTGTGTACTGTATGAAATGCTGTGCTTTGTTAACCTATCTGGCTAATTTCAAAGATTTGTGCTTACACATTCTAGGCCTCTCTGTCCTTGCACCCTCTTTAAATTTGTACCACTTAGTATTTATTGTCTTTCTTCATTCTTCCTACCAAAATGTATCATCTCACACTTTGTTTTGTTGAATTTCACCTGCCATGTGTCTGGCCATTCCACCAACCTAGCTTTGACCTCTTGAAGTCTATTACTATTCTTCTCTCTGTTGACCAAACTTCTAAATTTTGTGTCGCCTGCAAATTTGAAATTGTGCCCTGTACCCGTTGTGCCCAAGTTATTATTGAGTATCAAAAGTAACACTGGCCTTAATACTGAGCCCTGGGGAACACCACTGTATATCTCCCTCCAATCTGAAAATAAGCCATTCAGCACAACTCTGTTTTCTATCCCTTAGCCAATTTTGTATTCGCTACTTTTCCCTTTATCCATTGGGCCTCAGTTTTGCTAAGAAACTTATTACTTTGTGTATTATCAAGCTCCTTTTGAAAGTCCGTATACACTGCACTGCCTTCATTTACTGTTATGTTATCTCATCATATGACTCAATCAAGTTGACCAAACATAACTTGCCCTTAACAAATCCATGATGGCCCTTCTTTATTCAGCCATATTTGTCTGAATGGCTATTAATTTTCTCCCAGGTTAATGTTTATAAAAGCCTCCCCACCTTCAATGCGAAACCGACTGACCCGTAATTTCCAGGCTTGTCCTCCTTCCCTTTTTTAAACAGGTATGTAAAGTTTGCATTCCTCCAGTCATAGAGTCATAGAGTTATATAGCACAGAAACAGTTTTCGGCCAATTTCACTGCTTTGCCACACCAATAAGCTGTTTGAACGCCTGATACTCAGTAGGATAGCACCAACTGTAGATGAGAAGATCATTCCAGAGCAAGCAGGTTTCCGCCCTGGCAAACCAACAACAAGCCAACTGCTCAACCTCACACAACATATCTAAGATGGTTTTGAGCAAGGGATGATAACAGGTGCTGTTTTTGTAGACCTGTCAGCAACATACGATACAGTGAACCATAGATGTCTCCTCTGCAAGATCCTAGAGATGACAAAAGATATTCACTTAACAGAGCTGTTAGAAAGCATGCTTCAGAATCGCCGGTTCTATGTTGAACTAGGTGGGAAGCGCAGCAGGTGGCGTATTCAGAATGGTCTTCCTCAGGGAAGCATGCTTGTACCGCTGCTGTACAACATCTACACAAATGACCAACCTATGGACGGTGTCACACGCCGTTTTATATATGCTGATGACTTATGTGTCACTGCCCAAAGCACTGATTTTAACACTGTGGAGAAAACGCTTTCTGAGGCCTTGGAGGGACTAACATCCTATTATGAAGAAAACCACCTTCGCACAAACCCATCAAAGACGCAAGTTTGTGCATTCCACCTCAGAAACCGTGAAGCCAAACGCCAGCTTAAAGTAACCTGGTGTGGAGCAACACTGACGCATTGTGAGCACCCTATCTACTTAGGAGTCACCCTTGACAGATGCCTCACCTTCAAGAACCACATCGAAAAGACAAAGGCAAAAGTGAGTGCACGAAACAACATCCTGAATAAGCTCACTAACACAAAATGGGGAGCAAGCTCGAAAACATTGCGAACCAGTGCACTTGCTCTTTGCTATTCCACTGCCGAATACGCCTGCCCTGCATGGGAAAGAGCTACTCATGCTAAGAAGATGGATGCCATTCTGAATGCAAGCTGCCGACTTATCACAGGTTGTTTAAAACCAACAAACACCAACAGCCTATATATCCTGGCGGGTATCGCTCCCCTTGATATAAGAAGAACGGTAGCCAGCAAGAAAGAGCGATTCCGTCAAACATCAGATGAGAGGCACCCTCTACATGGTCATACACCTACACCCAGTCGCCTAAAGTCAAGGAAGAGCTTCATGAACAGTGTTGTCCCATTACAATCAACCCCATCTGAAGCCCGCATCGCCTTGTGGAAAGACCGGCTCACCAGTCTCGAACCACCCCCAGCGATGGAAATTCTATCAGATGAAAGCCTTCCCCCAGGAGCTAATTGCAACTGGGCAACCTGAAAGTGCCTTAACAGACTTAGGACTGGTGTAGGTCGTTCAAAGGTGTCACTAAGCAAATGGGGATATACAACCTGCCCGACAACTTGTGAATGTGGAACTGAGCCACAGATTATGCTACATCTCCTGCAATGCCTATCGCTAGAGGAACCCTGCACTGTGGCAGCTCTTGCCGAATTCAACAACAAGGTGCAGAAATGTGTCCAGTTCTGGCTGGGCCATGTATAGACTGTCCGTGGACACGATAGGAAGAAGCACAGAAACAGGCCCTTCAGCCGATTGTGTCCGTGCTGGCCATCAAGCACCTATCTATTCTAATCCCATTTTCCAGCATTATGCCCGTAGTCCTGTATGCTATGGCATTTTAAGTGCTCATCTAAATACTTCTTAAATGTTGTGAGGGTTCCTGCCTCTACCATACCCTCAGGCAGTGTGTTCCAGATTCTAACCACTCTCTGGGTGAAAAAAATTTTCCTCAAATCCCCTCTAAATCTCCTGCCCTTTACCTTGAATCGATTCCCCCTGGTTAATGACGCCTCCAATAAGGGGAAAAGTTTCTTCCTATCTACCTTATCTATGCCCGTCATAATTTTGTGTACCTCTATCAGGTTCCCCCCTTAGCCTTCTCTGCTCTAAGGAAAACAACCCTAGCCTATCCAGTCTCTCTTCATAGCTGAAATGCTCCAGCCCAGTCAACATCCTGGTGAATCTCCTCGGCACCCGCTCCAGTGCAATCACACCCTTCCTATAGTGTAGCGACCAGAACTGCACACAGTACTCCAGCTGTGGCCTAACTAGCGTTTTATACAGCTCCAACGTAACCTCCCTGCTCTTATATTCTATGCCTCGGCTAATAAAGGCAAGCACCCTATATGCCTTCTTAACCACTTTATCTACCTGTGCTGCTGCGTTCAGGGATCTATGGACATGTACACCAAAGTCCCTCTGATCCTCTGTACTTCCTAGGGTCCTACCATTCATCATGTATTCTCTTGCCGTGTTAGTCCTCAAAAAATGCATCACCTCACACTTCTCAGAATTAAATTCCATTTACCACTGCTCTGCCCATCTTACCAGCCCATCTATATCGTCCTGTAATCTAAGGCTTTCCTCCTCACTATTTACGACACCACCAATTTTCATGTCATCTGCAAACCAACCTGACCATTCCTCCTATATTCATGTCTAAAATCATTAATGTACACTACAAACAGCAAGGGTCCCAGTACCGATCCCTGCCTTACACCACTCGTCACAGGCTTCCAATCGCAAAAACAACCTTCGACCATCACCCTCTGCCTCCTGCCATGAAGCCAATTTTGGACCCAATTTACCAAATTGCTCTGGATCTCATGGGCTCTTACCTTCTTGACCATTCTCCCATGTGGGACCTTGTCAGAAGCCTTACTGAAGTCCATGTAGACTATGTCAACTGCACTACCCTCATCTACATAAGTAGTCACCTCCTCGAAAAATTCAATCAAATTTACTGTACATGATCTCCCCCTGACAAAGCCATGCTGACTATCCTTGATTAATCCCTGCCTCTCCAAGTGGAGATTAATCCTGTCCCTCAGAATTTTTTCCAATAGTTTCCCTACCATTGATAGACTCACTGGCCTCTAATTACCTGGTTTATCCCTACTATCCTTTTTAAATAATGGTACCACATTTGCTGCCCTCCAGTCCTCTGGCACCTCTCCTGTGGCCAGAGAGGATTTGAAAATTAGTGTCAGAGCCCCTGCAATCTCCTCCCTTGCCTCACATAGCAGCCTGGGATACATCTCATCTAGGCCTGGGGATTTATCTACTTTTAAGCCTGCGTAAATCGCGAATACCTCCTCCCTTTCAATGCTAATTTGTTCAAGTATATCACAGTCCCCTCTCTGATTTCTACACCTACATCATCCTTCTCCATAGTGAACAGAGATGAAAAGTAGTCATTCAAAACCTCACCTATGTCCTCCGGCTCCACCCACAGATTGCCACTTTGTTCCCTAATGGGCCCTACTCTTTCCCTGGTTATCCTCTTGCCCTTAATATATTTATAAAATGCCTTGGGATTTTCCTTTATCTTGCCTGCCAGTGTTTTTTCATGTCCCCACTGCGCTCCCCTAATTACTTTTTTAAGCACCCCCCGACACTTTCTATACTCCTCGACTTCTGCAGTTTTCACCCCTCTATATCTGCCTTTTATATAAACTTCCTTTTTTCTCTTATCCAATCCTCTTTATCCCTTGACAACCATGGCTCACTGGACTTGGTCCTCCCTTCACCTTTACGGCGACATGTTGGCCCTGAACTCTCACCATTTCTTTTTTGAATGACTCCCACTGGTCTGATGCAGACTTTCCTACAAGTAGCTTCTCCCAGCCCACTTTGGCTAGATCCTGCCTTATCATATTGAAATCAGCCTTCCCCCAATTCAGGACCTTCATTTCCGGTCCAGCTTTGTCCTTTTCCATAACTACCTTAAATCTTACAGAGTTATGGTCACTGTCCCCGAAATGCTCCCCCACTGACACTTCTACCACTTGCCCGGCTTCATTCCCTAAAATTAGGCCCAGTACCTAATTCTCTTGTAGGACTTTCTACGTGCTGGCTCAAAAAGCTCTCTTGAATGCACTTTAAGAACTCCAACCCCTCTAAGCCTTTCACACTTAGACTATCCCAGTTAATATTGGGGAAGTTGAAATCCCCTACTATGATTACCCAATTATTTTTACACTTCTCTAAGATTTACCTACATATCTGCTCTGCTTTCTCCCCCTGACTGTTTGGAGGCCTATAGTACACTCCCAGCAAAGTGATTTCCCCTTTTTTGTTTAACTTTTACCCATATGGTCTCATTTGAGGAACCTTCTAAGATACCATCCCTCCTTACTGCAGTAATTGACTCATTGATCAATAGTGATTCTCCTTTTTTACGCTCCCCCCACCATCACGCCTGAAGATTCTATACCCTGGAATATTGAGCTGCCAGTCCTGCCATTCCCTCAACCATGTCTCTGTGATAGCAACAATATCATATTCCCATGTGTTAACGCCCTCAATTCATCTGCCTTACTTGTAAGACTCCTTGCATTAAAATAGATGCAACCCAGCCTTGCATTATTCCCTTGTGCCTTAACAGGTCTACATTTGCTTTGCCTTCCAGACTGACTGAGCTTCTCTTCTATATTTGGCTGTGCATCACCCCCTACTGTACCTCCAATCTGTATCCCATCCCCTAGTCCTCTGGCACCACCTCTTTTTCTAAGGAGCTGGAAGATTGGGCCAAGACCTCCGCTTTCCTCAGCAACATAGACTTGCCCCATCCATACTGGGTGACTTCTCCATTTTAAGCACTACCACCCTTTCTTTATTTTTAACTGATCCAGCATCCCAACAACTTCCTTGTTTACTGTGGCATGGGTAAAATTGTGTTCCTTGCTAAACACCAAAGCAAAGTACTCGCTTTGTACCTCATTTAGCCCTTCTGCTCCTGCCAGTAGATCTCCATTTTGGTCCTTAATTGATGCCACCATTGCCCTAACAACCCTTCTTCTGTTAATATGAAAACCTTTGGATTCCCCATTACGTTAGCTGCCAATCTATTTTCGTATTGCCTTTTTGCCCCATCTTATTTTTCACTTTTCCTCTGTATTTTTTATATTCAGCCTTGTATTATCAAACTGACATATGTTTCATCCTATTTGCTAACTTCATCCAGGGAACTTTGGCTGCCCCCCTTGCAGGAATGTGCCAAGACTGTAGTAGAATCATCTTCCTTTTAAAGGCCACTATTACATTACAGTTTTTTACTCCAATTCACCCAGTTCTTCAGTTCACTGAAATTAACCCTCTTCCAGGTTATCCTTGTTCTTCCCCATAACTAATATAAACCACAATGACACCGTAATCACTTATCTCGAGATGCTTACCCACAGTGACATTAGCCGTCTCAATTTCTCTGCTCCTCTCATCCATTCTAATCTGTCTCTCTCTGAACTTACTGCACTCCGTTCTCTCAGGTCCAACCCCAACATTGTCATCAAACCCGCTGACAAGGGTGGTGCTGTTGTTGTCCGGCGCGCTGACCTCTACCTCGCAGAGGCTGAGCGTCAACTCGCAGACACTTCCTCCTACCTCTCCCTGGACCATGACCCCACCACAGAACATCAAGCCATTGTTTCCAGGACTGTCACTGACCTCATCTCCTCTGGAGATCTTCCTCCCACAGCTTCCAACCTGACAGTCGCCCAACCTCGGACGGCCCACTTCTACCTCCTACCCAAAATCCACAAACAGAACTGTCCCGGCAGACCGATCGTGTCAGCCTGTTCCTGCCCCACGGAACTCATTTCTCGTTATCTTGACTCCCTTCTCTTTCCCCTTGTCCAGTCCCTTCCCACCTACATCCGTGATTCCTCTGACACCTTACGTCACATCAACAATTTCCAGTTCCCTGGCCCCAACCGCTTCCTCTTCACCATGGATGTCCAATCCCTCTACACCTCCATCCCCCACCAGGATGGTCTGAGGGCCCTTAGCTTCTTCCTTGAACAGAGGCCCGAACAATCCCCATCCACCACTACTCTCCTCCGTCTGGCTGAACTTGTTGTCACACTGAACAATTTCTCCTTTAACTCCTCTCACTTCCTCCAAATAAAAGGTGTGGCTATGGGTATCCGCATGGGCCCCAGCTATGCCTGTCTCTTTAGGGGTATATGGAACATTCCTTGTTCCAGTCCTACTCCGGCCCCCTCCCACAACTCTTTCTCCAGTACATCGATGATTACTTCGGTGCTGCTTCATGCTCTCGTCGGGACCTGGAAAAATTTATTAATTTTGCTTCCAATCTCCACCCCTCCATCATTTTCACATGGTCCATCTCTGACACTTCTCTTCCCTTCCTTGACCTCTCTGTCTCAATTTCTGATGATAGACTGTCCACTAATATCCATTACAAGCCTACCGACTCCCAAAGCTACCTCGACTACAGCTCCTCACACCCCGCTTCCTGTAAGGACTCCATCCCATTCTCTCAGTTCCTTCGCCTCCGTCGCATCTGTTCTGATGACGCTACCTTCAAAAATAGCTCCTCTGACATGTCCTCCTTCTTCCTTAACCGAGGTTTTCCACCCACGGTCGTTGACAGGGCCCTCAACCGTGTCCGGCCCATCTCCCGCGCATCCGCCCTCACGCCTTCTCCTCCCTCCCAGAAACATGATAGGGTGCCCCTTGTCCTCACTTATCACCCCACCAGCCTCTGCATTCAAAGGATCATCCTCCGCCATTTCCGCCAACTCCAGCATGAGGCCACCACCAAACACATCTTCCCTTCACCCCCCCGGCGGCATTCCGTAGGGATCGTTCCCTCCGGGACACCCTGGTCCACTCCTCCATCACCCCCTACTCCTCAACCCCCACCTATGGCACCTCCCCATGCCCATGCAGAAGATGCAACACCTGCGCCTTCACTTCCTCTCTCCTCACCATCCAAGGGCCCAAACACTCCTTTCAAGTGAAGCAGCATTTCACTTGCATTTCCCCAAACTTAGTCTACTGCATTCGTTGCTCCCAATGCGGTCTCCTCTACATTGGAGAGACCAAACGCAAACTGGGCGACCGCTTTGCAGAACACCTGCGGTCTGTCCGCAAGAAAGACCCAAACCTCCCTGTCGCTTGCCATTTTAACACTCCACCCTGCTCTCTTGCCCACATGTCTGTCCTTGGCTTGCTGCATTGTTCCAGTGAAGCCCAACGCAAACTGGAGGAACAGCACCTCATCTTCCGACTAGGCACTTTACAGCCTTCCGGGCTGAATATTGAATTCAACAACTTTAGATCTTGAACTCCCTCACCCCATCCCCACCCCGTTTCTTCCCCCTACCCCCTTTACTAATGTATATAGATTCTTCTTTTCCCACCTATTTCCATTATTTTTAAATCTAAAACTAATACCTTGCCAGTCTTTCCACCTCACCCCCACTAGAGCTGTACCTTGAGTGTCCTGCCATCCATTCTTAATTAGCACTTTTCTCAGATAATATCACCACCTTCAACACCTCTGTGATCCTTTTGTCTGTGACATCTTTTGATTATCTGCTCCTATCACTGCTTGCTTGTCCCTACAACCACCCCACCCTCAACTTCTCTCCCCCCCGCCCCCCACCTTAAACCAACTTATATTTCACCCCTCTCCTAACTATACTTCAGTTCTGTTGAAGGGTCATATTGGACTCGAAACGTCAACTCTTTTCTTCTCCACTGATGCTGCCAGACCTGCTGAGTTTTTCCAGGTAATTCTGTTTTTGTTTTGGATTTCCAGCATCCGCAGTAGCTTTTTGTTTTTTTCTCTACTTTACTACTCTATCACTACGCATTAGCCCTTGCAACTTTTAGTAATTTCCCTGCAAATCAACTCCTCCATCTCCCTCCCACTGTTTGGTGCCGTATAATATATACAAAATAATGTCATAGCCCCTCTATTTCTTCTTAACTTCAACCAAATAGTTCTATCTTTGACTCCTCAAGGACATTCTTTCTTTCTAGAACTATAATATTTTTCTTAATAAAAACTGCAACTCCTCATTCTTTTTCTCCAACCTTATCATTGCTGAATATTTATACCCAGGAATATTAAGCATCCAATTTTCCCCTTTTTTGAGTCAGATCTTCATCACTATCAGTGTCCTGAATGTTAGTATTGACCAGAAACTTAACTGAACTAACCATATAAATACTGTGGCTACAAGAGCAGGCCAGAGGCAGGGAATTCTGTAATGAGTAATCACCTCCTGATCCCTCAATGCCTGACCACCATCTACAAGGCACAAGTCAGGAGTATGATGGAATGCTCTCCATTTGTCTGGATGAGCGCAGCTCCAACAACACTCAAGAAGCTCAACACCATCCAGGATAAAGCAGCTTGCTTGATCAGCACTTAATTCACCACTTTAAGCATTCGCTCCCTCTACTACCAAAGCACACTGGCAGAAATGTGTACCATATACAAGATGCATGCAGTAACTCACCCGTTTGCTTTGATGGCACCTTCCAAACACTTGACTTCTGCCATCTGGACAGACAAGGGCAGCAGATGAATGGGGACACCACCACTTGAAGATTTCCCTCCAAGCCACACACCATCCTAACTTGGAACTACATTGTGATTCCTTTACTGTTGCTGGGTCAAAAATCCTGGAACATCCTTCCCAACAGCACCGTGGGTGTACCTACAGCAGAGAGACTGCAGTAATGCAAGAAGTTGGCTCACCATCACCTTCTTGAGAGCAAATAGTGATGTGCAATAAATGCTGGCTTTGCCAGCCACACTCACATCCCATGAAAGAATTAAAAAAAATCACCTTTGCATCCTGATCACATGTGGCTATTTGCATCTGCAGCTCACCAACCTTCTCAACATTTTGTGTATTCACACACAACCATGCCAAACCTAATTTAGATTTCTTTGTATGATCCCGCCTAATTCTGTATTATTTCTAACTTTGTCTATTCCGCTCTTCTTTGCACCTTATTTCTATATATTTTAGAAGGAACCCATTTGGCTATCAGGGCTCCACATGACAATCTAATTGCCTACATGGATAGCGAGAGATATGCGTTGTGTAAATATGTGGATGGGTTCTGATTACAGAAATGTGATTTTGGACATAAATGCATGGTATCCTGCATTTTTTAAAATTTAAATTTTATTTTATTCTGCTTTTATTAGCACTTGGTGTTCGTTGTTCGAACATCCCAAAAAATGAATGAATGGCTGGCTGCTTGAATTTTCCACTTTGGTGGAATCCCAGTGAGCTTACATTAAATCAATGGTTCCGCCCACACCAGACCCTGGTGGATTGTCCTCTGCCTGGAATAGTTTATTCCAAGTGGGATTCCTGTTTCCATGGAACAGCCCATCTCTTGCTAGAGGAAAATAGCCACAATTTAGTACACCTGTATGTCAGCTGCTTGTGGAGCAACTGAAGAGAATACCTGAAGCTGCTGAAAGAACTTTTAATTTTATGGAACTGGAGAGTTGAATTGATCACTCTTTGATTGGCTCAAAATGGTTTGCAATACTTCAAAATTTATTTTGTCTCTGCCTAAGCAATGGTGGATGCCAGGAATGTACTGTTGTTATTAAGATGGCATATTCTTGTCACTTGTACAGTGCCTGCCTATACTTGTGACCCATGATACTTCCAGCAATAAAATCTCAGAAATAGCAGAGGAGAGCAGAGAACCAGGAGTGATATGAATCATATGAGTCATATGGGTCATATGAGCTTGTGTAATGCTGGGTGGTTGTTAACCTCGGTAAAAAAATCCTACCTTGTGGCTCATGAATCCTATTAAAATCCCCTGCACAGTAGCAGTGCATGAATGCAGTAAGCTCAGTGTCACTGCAAGAGTGCTGTGTGTCAAAAAGCATGGTGATCAGATTGGAAGAGGTAGAGGGGGATTGGAGCGCTTGACCACAAGATGATTAGCATGGAATTCTGTGATGAAGGGCTATGGTGGGCCTAGGAGATTCATCTGATCAGCTACCTTCATCCAAGCATTTCACACTTGGATATTTTCCTCAGCATCAAAAAAGGCCATCACCTTACATGCCACTTTTTGCAGCAGCATCCTGCTACTGAAAGAGATTGGCATATACTTATTGTGCTGTGCCTTTAGGCTCAAACTTCCCTATTATTTTAACTTTGTACCTTAGAATCATAGTCATATATTACACGGAAGGAGGGCATTCAGCCCATCGAGTCTATGCCGGCTCTTCATGGACATCCAGGCAGAATCATTTCCCTATCCCTGTAATCCTGCAAGCTTGTTTTCTTCAAGAGCCCATCAAATTGGTAGTCACCCAGCTTTCAGACCAGATTCCCCTCAAACATTTTCCATGTGCAGAGAGCCTATTCAAATTGAGGGGATTGACTCATAAAATTCAGTAAAACCAGTCATCCCTACTTCTAGTAAAGTCAAAATCGAGCCTTATATCCATACTTCTGTCATAAGTTACTTCATTGTCCATGTGTTCAAACATTTTATAGAAACGTACAATATTTGACTGATTTTAAAGCATTGCTCACAAGAATTAAGATTCTGTTATTGGTTTTCGATTGTAAAATTGCGCTGGAGTCAGTGATGTTGAATGTAAATGCATAGATGATTAATGTTGCCTTAATTCACAATTTAGGAATTAATGGAATAATTCTTTTGGAGATTTGCAGTTTTAATGTAACATATTATTTTTTGCTGTTCAGAATCCTGTGAGCAAAAAACCAAAAAAAGAAAAAGCAACGTTGAAGGAACTCCTGCAGACCATTCAAAATAATCCAAGCATTAAGTTGGACCCATTGGCACAAAGGTAGCTAAGACTTTTCCTTGTTATGAGGGCCCCATTATAATATTTTGGGTTCGGGAGTCACAGATACCCAAGAAAGGCAGTCGAGCATTAGTAAGTAATTTTAAGGTAGTTTATTAAGAGTCAACAGTTTAGATATGATGCATTAGCTAAATAGACAGGAAAGATACACAACCTGTGATGGTTGAGAACGGTTCACTGATCCCAGAATACGAATGCACAGAATGTGTTGATCTCAGTAGCTTCTGGTAGCAACATTCTGTTCTCCAGTTGAAATGTTAGGGAACTTTTACTATGTCGTCCTCTCTCTTTCCTGGTCTATCTTCCATTTGAAGAAGGCGGCTGCCTGATGACGACTTCTCCTGATGACGACTTCTCCTGATGAGGACTGTCCCATGACGAGGACTGCCCCCTGACGAGGACTGCACCCTGACGAGGACTGCCCCCTGACGAGGACTGCCCCCTGACGAGGACTTCACCCTGAAGAGCCCTGCCCCCTAATGAGGACTGCCCCTGACGAGGACTGCCCCCTGAAGAGCCCTGCTCCCTGATGAGGACTGCCCCCTGAAGAGCCCTGCTCCCTGACGAGGACTGCCCCCTGAAGAGCCCTGCCCCCTGAAGAGCCCTGCCCCCTGAAGAGCCCTGCCCCCTGACAAGGACTGCCCCCTGATGAGGACTGCCCCCTGAAGAGCCCTGCTCCCTGACGAGGACTGCACCCTGAAGAGCCCTGCTCCCTGATGAGGACTGCCCCCTGACGAGGCCTGCCCCCTGACGAGGACTGCCCCCTGACGAGGACTGCCCCTGAAGAGCCCTGCTCCCTGACGAGGACTGCCCCCTGAAGAGCCCTGCCCCCTGACGAGGACTGCCCCCTGAAGAGCCCTGCTCCCTGACGAGCCCTGCCCCCTGAAGAGCCCTGCCCCCTGACAAGGACTGCCCCCTGACGAGGACTGCCCCTGAAGAGCCCTGCCCACCGACGAGCCCTGCCCCCCGACGAGCCCTGCCTCCTGAAGAGCCCTGCTCCCTGACGAGGACTGCCCCCTGGCGAGGACTGACCCCTGACGAGGACTGCCCCCTGACGAGGACTGCTCCCTGACGAGGACTGCCCCTTGAAGAGTCCTGCCCCCTGAAGAGCCCTGCTCCCTGACGAGGACTGCCCCCTGAAGAGCCCTGCTCCCTGACGAGGTCTGCCCCCTGACGAGGACTGTCCCCTGAAGAGCCCTGCTCCCTGACGAGGACTGCCCCCTAATGAGGACTGCCCCCGAAGAGCCCTGCTCCCTGACGATTACTGCCCCCTGATGAAGACAACCCCCTGACGACAACTGCCTCCTGTCTCTGAGCACTCATTAATATACTCTATTTTTGGGGCTGGTAGCTTATCCAATGTCAATCGCTGGTTCAAACCCTTCTGACCAATGGATACAGGGCAGATACCCAAGATATCAGGGTGGTCACATCCTCTCCTGTTCTTCTCCCTGGCTTGGGGTCGCTGGTGTACACAATGCGCCAGGAGGCTTTCCGCTATCGGTTCAGGAATGTTTATAGAGTCTGGTGACCCTCACTGCAGGGAGCACAATCTTCGTGACCTTTATCTCTACCATGTCTTGGTCGCTGATTGCTTAGAATCTTTTATGTTTCTTTTAGAAAGTGAGAGAATTAAATGCTGTGTCACCTAGTTCCATTAGAGTTCCATACAACTTTAAAAAACACAATTTCTTCAAGGTCCCTATTTCTGACACCAGCTCTATGTCTGAATGGTTTTTTAATCACTGGCCTTGATTG
This sequence comes from Cetorhinus maximus, assembly GCF_964194155.1. Taxonomy (NCBI): domain Eukaryota; kingdom Metazoa; phylum Chordata; class Chondrichthyes; order Lamniformes; family Cetorhinidae; genus Cetorhinus; species Cetorhinus maximus. The sequence continues at coordinate 60,480,193 of NC_135890.1, forward strand.
CTTTTAATTTGCTATCACTACTGCTTCTTCACCCTAGTGTATGTTCACAACTTTTATTTTTTTACCATCTTGATCAATCCTTCCTCTCCGTCCATTCTTTCTCTCCTCAAGCACCATTGGTGGAAGACTATGGCCAGCCAGATGATTGATTTATCTATATCCCAGATTCACTTCATGATTTTTTTTGGCTTTGGTGAGTTGCCTTAATATTGGCGCTGCATGTAGTATTCAAAATTTATAGAACTTTTCAGAGCACCAAATTTTCGACATCCTCAACAGCTCTGCACAATTAAAAAAACTTATTCTTGTACTCTAATTCTTTTACAATAAAGGCCAACATGCCTTTTGTCGTCTTAATTGCTTGCTGTACAGCATGCTAACTTTCTGTGTTCCATGTACAAACAAGTTTCTCTGAATAACATTTTAAAGTTTCACTCCTTTTAAACAATATTCTGCTTTTCTGTTCCTATGATCGAAGTGAATAACCTCATAGTTCCCCACATTGTACTCCATCTGCCACCTTGTTGTCCAATCAGTTAATCTTTTTGTATCTTTCTCACAGCTCACATTTCCACACAACAAATGTATTAACAAACAGATATATTACTTTTGGTCTCTTTGTCTAAGTCATTAATATAGATTGTAAATAGCTTAAGCCCCAGCACTGAGCCTTGCAGGACCCAACAGTCACAGTCTCCCAACTAGGAACTGTCCCATTTATCCCTAATCTCTGCTTCTTGACAATTAATCAATCCTCTATCCAATATAATATATTACACCCAGCTCCATGAGCCCTTATCTTGGGTAGCAGCCTTTCGTGTGGCTCCTTATTGAATGTCTTATGGAAATCCAAGTGTCAGACACCTACTGGTTCCCCAGATTTCTGCTGGGCCTTGTGTGGTAAAAGTGGTTCCTTATTTTCTCCTAAATAACCTATCTGTAAATCTAAGACTATGCATTCTTGTTCTGGATTCATCAACCACAGGAAATAGTTTCTCAGTGCTAGTGAATCACTTAACATCTACCTCATTTAGATCACCCTTGAACCTTCTATAAACTCAAGGAAATACAAGACAAGTTTTTGCAACATGTTCTGATAACCTCTTGTGTCATTCTGGTAAATTTATATTGTACTCCTTCCAAGGTCAATGGAAGGCGGATGTTCAGCTCCTCTTGTCTGTGCATGTCAATGTGGGATAAAAATACTTTTTAGCTCCTTTTGTGCTACTGTTGGGGGCAGGGTTGGTGGGAACAACCCCATGATACTATTATTTGTGTAAAAGTCGACCTCTACTTTTTGGCTAATAATTTAATCCTAGAAACTTGACTTTTACACGATCATGTATGGTAGTTTTTTTTTACTTATGTGATTTTCTTTCAATCAATGATATGTGTACATTTTTGATCATTTTGTTTAGGAAACAAAGAGAAAAATTGGAAAAGAAAGCTAAGGAAGTTTTTCGAACTCTGCTTAGACCAATTGTACATCGCTACCTGCAACTTAAAAAATTCAACAAATTTTGCATGATTGAGATGCCGTGGCGTAGTCAGTTAAACGTGCTATTGGGAATTCTCTGTTTTAATTCATTCATGAGGTATTATGAAGAAGACGGTTGGACCTCAAAAAGCATTAGCAGGTATTTTGAAATCAACTGCTAAGTACTTTCACAAATTGCCACTCTGCACATGTAATATAAGGAATGATCCATAGGGCAGTGGTAGCACTCCACCTCTGATTCAGAAGATTGTGGGTTGGAGACCCACTCCAGACAGTCCAGGTGAGCAGCACTGAGGGTTCTGATCTCTGAATATCAAGTTTGACTGAGGTTGACTCAGGTGCTCGCATTTGATGTGAGTGGAAAGGTAATCCTCTTCACAGATAGTGGGTTCTCCTGGTTGTGGATTGTGATTCAAGCTAACTGTCCACAGAAGAAGGAACTTTATTATGGAAACAATCCAGAACAATATTATTTCTGTTGGATATAATATTGAAAGAAATGGGCCACGACACGCATGCCAGACTCAGAAGGGAAGAAAGCTATCTCATGTAAGAGCAATTCTTTGCTTGGAAGAATAGGGAAAGGTTAGATTTACCTGTCAGGACAGGCTGAATTTTCAGAGATTTGCAATTTTACACCATTGTGCATGGAAAATGATGGGCTATGCCCTCATAAGCTGCTGATGATGTGGGTTTTAGAGAATTTAACATCATTAGCTAAACAGTAACAATGGAAATATTTTTGTCAATCTCCCATGAGATTACATGACTTGACAGAACTAAGTGCAGTTTTTAGGTGAAGTGGAGGATAATTAGATTGGAGCCTAGACACGATTGTGAAATGGTGAGCAGAGCTAGAGACTGGAGGGATTGAAAGTAAAGGAGGCTTAAAAGGCAGGGGCCATTGGAGTATTCTTAGAGGTGGATAAAGATAGTAACAGTAGAAGTTAGAGTCGGGTTAGAAGATCAAAGTTGCGTAAAAATGTAGGGATGCTGGGGAAAGGTGAGAGCACGAGAGCAGGGCTGGAATGAAGAGGAAGTGCCTGCATTGTTGCAACCAGTGACACTTGTCAAGCCTGGCCAAACAAAAACTGAGCTGTTAAATGGGTAGGGGAAAAGGATGGTTAGAGTGAAGAGAGGCAGGGAGAGTACACCACTTCCTCTGTATTGTCAGACTTGTCCGAGCACAGCCCCACCCCACCTGCCCACACTCCAGCACAGTCCTTCCCACCCTTCCACTCAATGCCAACTCACCCATTCCACGACCCCTGTCGAATCTCTCTCTTTCCCCTACCACCCTCAACCTCCCACTATGCCCCTCTAGTTCTCCACACCCGCCCACCTCTTTATTCTTTTCCTCCATGTCTAATCCCCCCACCCTGCCAACAGACCATCACCACCCACCAGTACCTCCTGCAGCCTTCCACCTGCGGCTTGATGATCTGAACCCTGGGTGAAGCTGCTGCTTGAAGATCTGAATCCTGAAAAAAGTTTCTGTTTGAAGATCTGAACCCTGGGAGAAGTTTCTGTTTGAAGACCTGAACTCTGGGAGAAGTTTATGTTTGAAGATCTGAACTCTGGGAGAAGTTTCTGTTCGAAGACCTGAACTCTGGGAGAAGTTTCTGTTTGAAGATCTGAACTCTGGGAGAAGTTTCTGTTTGAAGACCTGAACTCTGGGAGAAGTTTCTGTTCGAAGACCTGAACTCTGGGAGAAGTTGCTGTTTGAAGATCTGAACCCTGGGCAAAGTTGCTGAGCCAAGAACAACCCCCTCCTGGATGCTGCTGCGTAGAGAAGATCCATGTGGTTGATGCTCCACCCACCCACTGCTGCACGTGATGTTTCAGGATCCGGTCACTGGAGCCCTCCATCTTCTCTTCAGATCTCCGTGGGCTGCCCCAGACTTTCATCAAGTAAGTGCCAAATTGGCCCACATGCTCTAGACTGGTGTGACTTCCCGCTGGTGGCGTGGGCACTCGGGTGGAATGGGGGTGTTTCCAGTTGGACCTTCATCTGCATCTGATTAACGGGATGCAATTCCGTTTTACGCTGGCTTCTGGTGGGAATGGCGACCCGCCATAGTGGGCAGGAGTGCAAGATCCTACTGTTATTTTACGCTGGCAGGAAACAGATTTTTCAGCTCCTGCCACATTGTCCTCATCCGCCCCCGCCATTAAACCCACTGCGGGGGGGTGGGAAACTGGAAAATTCTGCCTTATATTTTTTAAATGAAAATTGCTGTAGCAAATTGTGCTCCTTGAGTGACTCATATTAAAGAAAACAAGTTTACCTTTAACAAATTTTTGCTTTCATGTTGTTTACAGATATTCCTTTTTGGACCCTGATATTTTTACTCTACATAATTGTGGTGGTCTACTCGTAGACACAGAGATTGATGATTCAGAAATGATACAAGAAATTCCTGAAGTGTCACTGTACTCACTCAGAAGAAATGAAAAGTCATCAGAATCAGAACATGGCTGTACGTTGCACTGCATTTAAAAATGGTTGGGTTGCTTAAACATCCAATTCATAAATATGTGCGCTTTTTTTCAACAAACATTAAAGGAATGTTCCAGAATAGTTAAGGGCAGCAGGCGCATGGGCACACACCACCTGCAAGTTCTCCTGCAAGTCACACACCACCCTGACTTGGAAGCAAGTCACTGGTTCTTCACTGTCACTGAGTCAAAGCTCTGGAACTCCCTCCCTAACAGCACTGTGGCTATAACCACATCATATGGACTGCAGCGGTTCAAGAAAGCAGATCACCACCATCTTCTCAAGGGCAATTAGTGATGGGGAATAAAAGCTGGCCTTGCCAGCAATGCTCAAATACCATAAAGAAATTTTTTTTTACAAAATGACTCATAATTAAGGCTGCCATCTTTGTTTTAAAATGAAGGTGGGCACTGAACTATGATGTACGCGCTCAGCTTTGTCCCCAGCACTTATTGCTCCCGCTGGAAAAATGGGAACTGAGGCTTGAATAGAAACATGAAATGCCTATTCTGGAATGTGTTAATTGTAACATCTGCCTATTGCTGCACAGAAAGTATTAGCCCAGATATGAATGTACTTTGATCAGCATTATTGCTAGTTTGGATATCCTGCTGTTAGTTTAACAAAGTACCAAAAGCCAAATGTTGATGAACTTAAAAAATAGCTAATTACTAATCATGTAATCAAATTTAATCTTAATGTTGCAAATTTTGCATCGTAAAATAGAAAACTTCACAATACAATGCACTTGATTTGCCGCTGAATGATTGAAAACAATTTAATTCCTTTTTTTTTAAACATCTGGCAGAATTTACAGCAAGACCTAAGTCATGCCAACCTACTGTGTGCAGAAGGATTGTGCAGTAGTAAGGATGGGTTTTACATTCTCTTTTATTTTGGCAATTGATTCAGTATATTAAGCCCCCAACTTTTACCAGGGTTCTACCAGTCTCCTGCAGTAATATCAGCAGCAGGCCTATGGAACCCCCATAGAAGTGGAAAGATCAGTTAAGATTGGTTCTCCACCTTTTTTTGGGAATTTCCCAATTACCGTGTAAGGTTGTAATGAAGGCTTGGGGGTGTCAGACTGTGGGTGGGAACTCCCCATGCACATGTGGACCCCATTGGGAGGGAATCCAGATCAGGCAAATGGCTGGACCTTGAAGAAGAAAAACATTTCATTAAAAATATTATTCTTGATCAGGCCTGAAGAGCCTGAAGGGAGCACTGCCAGCATTGAAGAGGAGGCATCTTCCCCCTCACAATGCTGAATTTCTGCTGCTGGGGCAGGCAGGCACCACAAATGCACCCCAAGTGGCACTTGTTCTGAGCTTGGGTCCTTCTCTCCTAAACTCTGGGCATGGGACTTGGTTTTTAGATAGATTGTAGACATACTCTGGTATCTGCTTAACACTTGTTTATCAGTACTACTTCAAACAGATTACAGAGTAGGCACGTAGCTCTTAGGCATGTTTTCAAACTCTCTTTTGAGACCCTAATGCATGACAGACGAATGTCAGTGGTACATCATCATCTACGTCATATATTAGCATATCCCATCTGTTAACTCTTTATTCTTAAGCACTTACACCCACCCACCTCATGCAAATATCACTGACCCCTGATAACTCCACCGGGATCACTGGTCATTAAATTTTGAGGCCTGATTGTATATCTTGGATATAGATACCTTTACTGTTGAGCCTTTCCTGTGACTCTTCTCTGATAAGGAAATGACTCCATGCTCACATATAATGTTTCACATGTAGGTTGAAAGAACATTCAAACTGTATTGTTAAGTTGGAGTTGTGCCATTTAAAGCTCTATCGCAAAATCTTGTTTTTGATAAAATTTAAAACTCATTTGTAGTTGTCTGGTTGTGGCAATACACTTAAAAAAAGTAGAATTCTGAATCTGCTATTGATGTTTATGCTAACCATAATTTATTTGTTGTATAATCTTTTAAAAGGGAATGATGCCATTTCTGACAGCACTGAAAGTGCTCTGAACACATCACTGACTCAAGTGACCACTGAAGAATTTGAACCCACTACAGAAGGGAGCACACCAAGCGTTTCTGCCATTTTGATTAAAGACCAATTAAACAAAGCCTTTTTACACATCAGAAGAGCAGTGGTATTTTAGTTTACAAACTGTTTTGGTGGATATTACTAAAGTGATGGTTATTGAAATTGATACTCGTTTCTCTAAAGTTATTTTCTTTTCAATGAAAAGGAATTAGATGATTGACATGTAGACATTGCTTACAAAATTACTTCTGCCTCACTCATTCGGTCTTCATATATAAATAGGCATGGCTATTACTCATGGAGAACATGATCTCTATAACAAAAATCATGCTGTGTGGTCATGAACACCACCTACTCAGCTTTGTAAAATATTTTGTTTTGGGCCATGTGTTATCTCTGCTCATAGAATAGGTGACAGATATTTGTTTTGTCTCCCACCAGGAGAAGTGCACTGGCATTATTGGTGAGCTGCCTCAATCAAAGTCAGCTGAAATCTCCAAAAGAAGTTGAAGCAAATGTCATTTGTAATATTATTGGAAATGGCCCGTCACAGACATAGCTCAAATAAAACAGGCTATCAGATGCCTTGCAAATTGTACTTCCCTATTCTGTACACTTGGATGATGTCTGGAGCAGAAATTGATGAAGCTCTAAGAAGGTATTCCCTGACCTTCAATAAGTCCACTGCCATTGCACTCTGCAATTACTGGCCAGTGCTCAGGTTATATGGTGTTGTAAGGAGTGGATATGGACCTATCTGTGGTACCTCCAGGTACTGAGCAAAAGGACATTTCTAGATGATTAGAGAATGTCAATGTCTCAATCAGGTACTTTGAGCCTTCCCAACACTAGAGCTGACTGAGATCATGTTGTCAGTATCTGCTCTCTTGTAAAGATCCACCTTTGAAAGAGTTATGCATCCAGCCTGCAAGTTGGAAGGTGAGATTCCAGAGAAAGAATGATGGGGATTATCTGCATGAGGTGATTTGCTTGATGAAATTTGAAGTATTCAATGCTTGGGTGTCCCTGAAGTTTAACCAATGTAACTCAGCAATGTTTTCTAATGATGTTTTGAAATTTAAATATAAGGGAAGCATATCTACATTTAATATGGTATCTCAGTTGCCAATTTTTATCATGCTCTATGCTTTAAAATTGTTAGGCGTGAAGACAGATTAAATATTTATTTGGGTAATTTATTCAGAATTTGATCAGATGATACCAGGAATGATGGTTGTGAGAAGTACTATCAGCACTTTCATGGCTTCTCAATAAATTGTTTATCTAAAATATCAGTGTTGCTTTCACAGAAATCCTGATTTTTTTTTTAAGTACTATTCCTTGATAATCCCTCTCCATAGTTACCCATAACAGACAGTCTGATTAGGTGGAAAAAAACAGCATTATGAATAATATAGCTTAAGTTTACATTTTCATTGAAGAGTTGTTCTGTAATATTAGGTGCTTGCACACCGTGGAGGCCATTGGACAGCTTTGCAGAATGCTTGTCGACTTCTATGGAACTGTGCACAGACTGCAATGATGTATGTTACCTCTATGGACTCGGCGAAAGAAACCATTTTAACTACAGACGTAATCAAGAATATCCTTTGCCTGCCATTCTACTTAGCTGCGCAGAATCTCCTTGATATGGTAGTGCAACTACAGAGCACCTACAATAATATCAAGGTAGCAGCATCACAATTAAATTAATGAGACTGAAGTGTGTAGTTGAAGGCCAGGAATTTCCTGGGAGCTTTTGCCTGCTCTGTTAGTAGTAATGGTGGAAGAAGGAAGCACCTTTGAGTAATTTCTAGGTCCAGGCAATTTAGAGAAAAACAATCTTAGTGAAGTAATTAAATTTGAGACCTGTTTTGCACCAATGTTCACCCGTTGCCCCTGTGCTCACTGACCTACATCAGCTTCTGGTTAAGCAGCACCTATATTTAAAATTCTCATCCTTGTGTTTATGTACCCCCATGGAAATATTTAGACTTGAATGTAGGAGGGTTGATCAGTAAGTTCGCGGATGACACGAAAATTGGTGGGGTGGTAAATAGTGAGGAGGATAGCCTTAGATTACAGGAGGATATAGACGGGCTGGTCAGATGGGCTGATCAGTGGCAAATGGAATTTAATCCGAATGAGTGTGAGGTGATGCACTTGGGCAGGACAAACAAGGGGCACGGGAATACACGATGAATGGTAGGACCCTGGGACGTACCGAGGATCAGAGAGACCTTGGTGTACATGTCCACCGGTTAAGGGAGCAGGACAGGTACATAAAGTGGTTAAGAAGGAGCATGGGATACTTGCCTTTATTAGCCGAGGCATAGAATGTAAGAGCAGGGAGGTTATGCTGGAACTGTACAAAACACTGGTTAGGCCATAGCTAGAGTATTGCATGCAGTTCTGGAATCTGCATTATGGGAAAGATGTGATTGCACTAGAGAGAGTGCAGAGGAGATTTACCAGGATGTTGCCTGGGCTGGAGAGTTTTGGTTATGAGGAGAGATTGGATAGACTGGGGTTATTTTCCCTGGAGCAGAGGAGATTGAGGGGGGACATGATTGAAGTGTATAAAATTATGAGGGGCATAGATAGGGTAGACAGGAAGGAACTTTTCCCCTTGGTGGAGGGATCAATAACCAGGAGGCATAGATTTAAGGTAAGGGGCAGGAGGTTTAGAGGGGGTGTGAGGAAGAATTTTTTCACCCGGAGGGTGGTGGGAATCTGGAACTCACTGCCTGAAAGGGTGGTAGAGGCAGAAACCCTCATAACATTTAAATATTTGGATGTGCACTTGTGATGCCATGGCATACAAGGCTATGGGCCTAGTATTGGAAAATGGGATCAGAATAGTTGGATTGGCGCAGAGTCGATGGGCCGAAGGGCCGTTTTCTGTGCTGTAGACCTCTATGATTCTATGGCCTCTCCCCTCCCTAGCTCTGTAAATGTCAGACTTACAACACAATGAAATACCTGCACTCCTCCAATCCTGGGCTCTTGAACATTCCAGATATTCATTACTCTCCCCTCCTAAATCTCACTGCCTCTCCCGCTCTCTTTTCTCCTTGAAGACACTCCTTAAAACCCACCTATTTTTATCAAGCTTTTGGTCTAAAATCTTGTTAAGTGGCCGTGTGTCAAATTTTGTTTGATAACTCTACTGTGAAGCATTTAGGAGGCTTAATTATGTTAAAGGTGCAATGTAAATGCATGTTGTTTGCAAAGCTTGTTACTTTGCAATTTAACCGTTGTCATATTTAAAGTGGCCAGTAATTGCAATGTGCAAATGTTTTCCCTTTGACTAGCATCAGGCTCGTCAATTTCATTTCCTTCCTTTTACTATAGTGGTAGAAATATCAAATACATCTCAGTTCATATAATTGCATTTCATGTAAGGTAAATCATTTCTGTATGTTTATGCAATGGTTAACTTTCTCTTTTCATATTTTCTTAAACAGTTTGTTGATCCAGATGGCATCTTTACTCTACCTAGCTGTGTAGGAAGTATATCAGATGATGCTGGTGGATTTAATCTGAAATTTCAACCGCCATTTGATGATGTAAATGTGGTTGATTTACACTTGGTGTGTTCCATGGCACTGTACTCTATAGAAATGCTCTGCAATCAAAAAAAGTGGGAATCCTTAGCCTACTTAGCCATCTACTTCAATGCAGTTACACAGTGAGTGATGTTTTAATCTTCTGTCCCATTTCATGTTGTGTTTTTCTATCATTTTAGGAGAGCTGAGCTGTGCTTGATTAATCCCACCATGGAGAAGCACCTTGATTTCACCTTATGTTTCCTCCAAATGAACAGCAAAACATGAGAAATTTGCAGTGGGATTGAAATATTGTGCATTATTTTAGCACAGTCAATGCATTTCTGCCAAATTTTTGTCAGCTACTTTAACAAGGATGTAACTTCATTTGAAATAATGGGCCCAATTTTACTGCAGGCTTTGAGATCTAACATCTGGACCAAATAGGAAGCCTGCACCTGCAGGCAGCAGGACTGGCTTGGCGATTTTACCAGAGGCGACCTCCAGATGGGTCATCCAATTGGGGACAGCAAGCAGGCTCTTGATGTTGCTGACCTAATCAGAGGGCCGACAGCTCTGAAGCCTCAGCAAGGAGAAGTGGGTACTATTGGGGCTTGTTGATTACTTGGTGGTAGCCTGAGGTGGAGGTGGCCTAGAGAGTTAAGTATAATCCAATATTCAGAATGGCCACAGGGCAAATCCTTCTTGGGGAATCACTGGGGCTGTGAGGGCTACTATTTATGTCCATGGGCTCCTCGGTGAGGCATGGAGCCTCAGGCTCTGATTGCCCCTTAGACTGCCTCAGGGAGGCTGCTTCAATGATTCTGCAGGCTCCCCATGTGGTAGGGAGCCATCTTGCCATTGACAAAATGCTAGTGACCCTATAAAATGGCCTTAGTAGGGTCTTTAATGATGAAAATTGGCTGCCCACCTCCTTGGAGCGGGCAGTCAATCCGCCTCATAACCCGCTGCTGGAAACTTCACTGGCGGTGGGACTGCATCAGGAGCCATCCTGACATGCCTTCGTATTATTTTACTGGTTCACCACCTCCCAGGACTGGTAAAATTCTGCCCAATATAACATATGCAGGAATTTGACTTGAATGGATCACACATTGTCTAAAAGCGCTTTGAAGGATTTCAAGCCAAATATGGGGAATAATTGAAATGATCCATCACCCTCTCATGCTGTGCCACCACATAAGTGAAAATCATTGAGCAAAATGCATTTCCCTGAATATTTTTCAAATACTATAAAGGGGGAGGGGTTTGTTGAATACCTGTTTGTTAAACATTTGTTGACTAGTAAAATAACTGCTTATTCCAAATAATGGTAAATCTTAAAATGGAACAATTATATAAATACTAGTCACCAGCACAAAAAGCATTAATTTAATGCTGAAATAAAAAGAGAAAATGCTGGAAAGATTCAGCAGGTCTGGCAGCATCTGTGGAAAGAGAACCAGAGTTAATGTTTCAGGTCGATGACTTTTCATCAGAATTAGGGAAATTTAGAAATAAAATAGGTTTTAAGCAAGTGAATGGGGGATGGTGGAAAAAGAACAAATGGGAAGGCCTGCGATTGGGTCGAATGCAAAAACAATTAAATGACAAAAGGAATGATGGTACAGGTCAAATGAAACTATGGGCCGGATTTTCATCTTGGAGGGAGTTGGGCCATTTCTCGATGTTAGGATCGCGCCTCCTGCCCTACAGTGCCTGACACGCTGTCTTCATGGCATGGAAGGGCTGGAGTCAGGGTCGCTGCATCCCGGAGCCGGCCTGAGGTGGAGACAGAGGCAGGTGGATGTCAAGGTGGCCAGGTTAAAAGGCCTGCCTCTGTTCGCTGGGAGGTCTGTCTAGTTCTGGAGGTAAGTGTGAACCCCTAACCCTCAACCCCTCACCTCCTCATACCTCCTTACTTCCATACTCCTCTCGCCCCCTCCATACTCCCATATCCCCTCGACCCCTTACCCCCATACTCTCTAGCTCATAACCCTCATACCCCTTCATGCCCTCACCCCATAACCCCTTTCACCTCCAAACCCCCTTACCCCATACACCCTCCATTCCTACCATCACCCTCCCATATCCACTCACCCAATATCCACTATGTACAGAACTCACAAGTCCTAGAATAACATTGGGAAGTCTTTGAAACACACATAAATCTGTCAAGATAAACAGTCATTCAAAATCCACATAATAAAACACAATTCTATTAACTGTTCATAAAACTGTAAATATAGGCAAGCTCATAGTCCCTTTGCCAGCTGTGTCAACACCTCTGAGCTGAATCCATTAGTGGGTTTGGAACTCAGTAAAGCATTCATAATGAGATTCCATTGCACACTTGTATCAACAAAACCTCCAGTGCTGAATACATAAGCCTTTGAAGTCACCCGGAAGCTCAGCCATCTGTCAAGCTTTGAAACGGTCAAACAGATGTCTGAGCTGAACTTCAATGAGTTCAACCATCTGTCCAAGCTTCGAAATAGCCAAACAAATGTCTGAGCTAAACTTCAATGAAAACATGAAAGCAAAGCAGGCAATTAACACAGTTAAATCTGAATTTCAATATTGTATAATGCAGAATAGCACTTTATCCATGTCTAATGTACTTGAATGCATCTGAAAACCTTTTCAATGTCACAATGCTGTACTATTTAATGGTTACTTATCTTTTCAAAACAAAACCTGTCATCAATCACTGTATTAAAAACTTCTTATATAGGATTTTGTTATGACATGTGAAGTTGACAACACCTTTTGAATTTGCCTGTCAAACGGTTCCCAACTCCAAAGTAGGATTCCCCCATGAATCATGACACTTCTGAACTGGTGGCAGCCACGTCGCCTTCAAAAGCCGGCCGAACTCCATGAAAATTATGGTGGGCGTGAAATGCCCACTTCCATAATGGAGCCGGCAACGTCATGACAGCTGGATGTGGCCTCGAGGCCCTCCCCCTTTTCCTGCACCAATCAAAATTGCTGGTGATGGGAATGGCGGTGGGAATCCCAGAATTGGGCTCAGCCCACATTTTTATAGCCTGCCTGATGTGGCTTGGAGTGAACTCAAAGGGTCAAATGGCCTACTCCTGCTTTTTTATGTTCTTATGTCCTGTGGAATAGCACTTCCCCCTTGTTTGGCACTCCTTTATAGATGGCTTGAATGAGATCAGGAACCAGATAAATGCAATTGAGGAAAGCATTTCACCCATCTTAGATTATCCATTTTGATGGGAACATCAACAGTCCCTATCAAGCCATCTAGCTGACTCTTGTATAAGCCCTATTGATTCGTTCAGACAAGATGTTACTTTGTCTGACTTTTATCTTACAGTCTTGGCCTGGTAGTTGTGAAGTCAGTTTGCCTTGTTGATTGCCATTACAGATAATGGAGAAAATCCCCTGCAGTAACTTGCAGCCTTAAAGAGGAAGCGTCATATTTTAGATTTCAGTTGTTGTCTTTCCAGCTCTTTAATTCAGTATATCACGACATTATTTTATCGGCTGATTTCTTGCTTTGTCTGTTTACTAGCGAAAGGTACTCTGAGAAAGTGACTCCCCTCTTGGTCTTTGCCCAGCACCAACTTCTGAAAAGAATCAAGGAGTTCAATGGCCCAATGCCTCCACAGCCTCATTTTGTAGAAGCTGCAGCTGAATCAGGAACTGTGGTAAGTATAGTATCTGTTTCATCTGTTGTGTGGTTTATGATAAATTACCTTGAAGTTCAGTTAAGAGGACACTTATTTCTGCATGTTAGACAGAAAAAAAAGGGGCGTAAGACCGATGCTGGATCATTGCTCCATTTTGCTGCACTCATAAGGCAAGTTCTTCAAATGGCAGAAAAATTGTGACGAGGGAAGATGTAAGCATGTAAATTGAATAGCAATGAGGCACAGATGATGTCATTAGTCCTCCTATCTCATTTTGCTCAGTCTGCACATGGCAGGGACCCAATGCAGGAGTGCCCATAGCACGTGGTCCTTAGTGTTTGTGTCCAGCCCTTTCAGACCAGTGAGTCTAAGAAAAAGTATGCGGCTAACACTTGGAAGCATGGAAATGGCTTGTAGTTTCATTTTTACAGGGCCAGCAGGACCAGAATTGGCTATAGGCATTCTGTCTGTTCTGAAGTGGGCTACTTTCACTGCTGCTACAAACCTCTTGGGTGGTAGCTTCTTCCCTCACTTTTGTCTCAAGCTTGTCCCAGGAGCTTTTCCTATGCCATTAGAGTGTGCATACATGGTCCAGAAATACGGTAAGTTCAAGTCTCATCAGTCAGTTAGTACTTCAGAGGTGGAATTTAATAAGGCACCGGGAGCAGGTTGGGAGGCAGAAGTGGGGGCCAAAAATTGAGAGGGAAATTGGGTGGTTGGGCAGGGGGGGAGAATTGTTGGAGTGCCTATCACCTTCCTGGCATTGTGGAATTCTCTGAACGGTGGGGAAGGTGGAGGACAGGATGACCTTCTCACCCAAAGGCCAATTGAAGCTTTTGTGGCCAAATAGGGGCTGCTTAAGACCCTCTTGCTGCCGCTACTGGCATTTAACCATTGGCAGGGGAACCCTCTGCCCCATTTGGTGACCACTCAGTTAAATATAGTGGCTTTCCTGCAAGCTTGGGGGAGTGCCATCCTGTGGTCCATGAAGGGCACCCACAGTGGCAAATGCCACCAGCCTGAGAAAACACCCATTCTGCCCTCACCAACCACCATTTCCCCATATTGCCGGAGCTAGCCAGTTTGGTTCGAGGGCAGCATCCATGCTGCTTCTCTGGGCCGGGTACAGTCCTAATAATGGCCTTTGCTTCAGGTGGCGCTGTTGGGACTGCAGACCCTCAGATTGGCCACTGCTCTTGGAGGTGGGATATCATACTTTAAAGGACAGGTTCCCCAATGTCAGGCAGTTAATTGCCTGATTGCTACAGAATCAGGTCAGGGCTCCCTGAAATGGCTGAGACATGGTCATCCCTGGCTTTTCTGCCTGCAGTTGGGACCACTGTCACGTGGGCAAAATTAAACTCCAGATGTTGCCCTGTCTGCTATGTTCAGGTGGAGGTAGGAATAGAGGGAAACTTGTCTCTGAGAAACATTGAGAAAGTAACAAACTGAAAGAAGTGAGCTGAACACTGAGCTGAATGAGACATTAGGTTTTCACTAAGGGCAGTTAGGAAATGCTGCTAACTCAATTGGACAGGTTATTTATTGCATTTCTGACACGTTGGATAGAATTTTCCCATCCAGATGTTCAGGAGAAACTGGGGTGGGAAAATCCTGGAAAAGGACCTCAAGTTGTGACCCCAAAGTGATCCTGTCCTCTTCCAGCATTCCTAGGGGCAGCTTGTGAACCCAGTGGGGAACTCCCACAGGCCTGAGAAGGCAGATGGGATACTTGCCTTTATTACCCGAGGCATAGAATATAAGAGCAGGGAGGTTATGCTGGAACTGTATAAAACGCTGGTTAGGTCACAGCTAGAGTATTGAGTATAGTTCTGGAATCCGCATTATAGGAAGGATGTGATTGCACTAGAGAGAGTGCAGAGGAGATTTACCAGGATGTTGCCTGGGCTGGAGAGTTTTAGCTGTGAGGAGAGATTGGATAGACTGGGGTTATTGGTTATTTTCCCTGGAGCAGAGGAGATTGAGGGGGGACATGATTGAGGTGTGTAAAATTATGAGGGGCATAGATAGGGTAGACAGGAAGGAACTTTCCCCCTTGGTGGAGGGATCAATAACCAGGGGGCATAGATTTAAGGTAAGGGGCAGGAGGTTTAGAGGGGATATGAGGAAGAATTTTTTCACCCAGAGGGTGATGGGAATCTGGAACTCACTGCCTGAAAGGATGATAGAGGCAGATACCCTCATAACATTTATGAAGTATTTGGATGTGCATTTGCGATGCCGTGGCATACAAGGCTATGGGCCTAGTGCTGGAAAATGGGATTAGAATAGTTAGGTACTTGTTTGACCAGCGCAGAGTCGATAGGCCGAAGGGCCTTTTTTGTGCTGTAGACTTCTATGACTCTATGTCTCGCAAGAAACCAATTAAGGTTGTTTAAACGGCAATTTACAGGCTTTTAAAATATGGAATTTGTCCCCCCAAAATATACTTTATTCATAAAATTTGTAAAAATATAACAGTTCAAATTTGAGATTACATAAAGTGTAATATAGATCAATTCTTTCAATATAGGACATGAGGTACCTCACTGCGTTTGTCATTACAGATTATATATGTAAAGTACATTTACATTTCATGGCAAGTATTCTGTTGGAATCTTTCTTTGCAAACAGCGCATGGGTTACATGCTGTGTCTGCAACTCGCCAGGTTAGAGAAGGCAAGTGTGCAGCGGGAAATCATTCTAGTGTGAAACTGACCTGATTTGAGCTGTATAAATGGTGAAAGCAGTTTGGTCAGCCACAGTGAAAGGCTTGGGCTGACAGTAGCAGTTCCATCGACCTAAATTCACTGATTTTGTTGGGGTCAGCAACTTTGTAAAACTTATTGCAAGTGCCATGGAACCTCTGAGGGTCATCTCACCTTATTTTTAAAAATTCTTTCATGGAATGTGGGCACTGCTGGCGAGTCAACATTTGTTGCCCATTCTTAATAGCCCTTGAGAGAAATTAAGAGTCAATCACATTGCTGTGGATCTGGAGTGACATGTAAGCCAGACCAGGTAAGGACTGCGATTTCTGTTTCTAAAGGACATTTGTGAAACAGATGGGTTTTTGTGACGCTTGACAATAGTTTCCTGGTCACCATTACTGAGACGAGCTTTCCATTTTAGAATTACTATTCAATTGAATTTAAATTCCACAAGCTGCGATGGTAGGATTTGAAGCCATGTCCCCAGAGCATCAGCCTGGGCCTCTGGATTACTAGTGCAGTGACATTAGCTGTCCCCTGTGAGACTTCCCTGTGACATGGGATCTACATATTCAGAGGAGGAGGTGTAGTGACCTCCAGCTCAGCAGCCAAAGCAGCAGAGGCAGCAGCCTTTTCCACAGCCACATGCAGCCGGATGGAACGGCAGGATGGAAATAAGGCTGCGCCACGAAAGAGGCAATATCCTCAGCATAGGATCTATAGGCCAAGGGCCCTGGACCTTCTTGAACAGCAGTGCCTCTGAAAGCTCAGGCCCTTGAGCCAGGTAGTCACAGACCTCTGCAGCCTCTTGGAAGAAGCCCTCCATCTAAGAGGAACTGGTGGCTACCCATTGCCCGTGGCTGTCAAGGTGACCACAGTCCTCAATCTCTTGACATCCAAGTCTTTCCGGGGCTCAGCTGGTGACATCTGTAGGACCTCACAACCTGCAGCCCAAAACTGAATCAGCCAGATCAACGATGCCTTGCTTGGGAGTGCTTCAACTACATCAACTTTGAGATGGATGAAGCCAGTCAAACCTAGAGGGCTGTCGGCTTTGCTTAATTTGTAGGATTTCCACAGGTTAAGGTGGTAGTATACTGTATATGTGGCAATCAAGGTGCCATCAGAACAGCCAGGTGTACTTGTCAACCAGAAGGGATTCCACTCCTACTCTGCCCCCACCCCCACCAGAAAACTTCCTCCTTACAGACGTGGGTTCCATTCATCACTTTCACAACCTTACCTATGTATCAAGGCTGTTCATGCCATTCACTGGAAGTTAATTGCCCAGGGTCAATAGGGGATCTAATAAAGTAGAAGCCACAACAATAATTAGCTCACAAAACTCATTCTTTCATTGAGATAAAGAGCAGTAATACGACAGCAGCAATGTAATAAACACCCAAGTGATTCCTTTGGTGTAAATAAGATCTTTCCTTTGTACATTTTTTTGTTAATTCTACATGTTGACATTTCTGTGCCTTCAGCAAAGCTCGAGGCTGGCTTCTCATCACCCTGCTTTGACACATGAGATGCTCATGGCATGGTCCTCTGGGTTTTGGGACCAATGAGGTCTGTGCCAAAGACAGCCTCACCTGCATCTATGCAGGGGTAGACACGGTCATGGAAAGGAAACAGTGTGTGTGGCTCTGTCAAAGGGGGTGAGGGCAAGGGCTTTGTCGCGGGATGCCTTGAGAAGAGCCCCCATTGCAATCAGCCCTTTCTCTTATCTTCCATCTCAAGGCCCAGCTGCATTTCCCTGCTAACTAAGAACAGAAGAGCAAAGCTGAATGTGAGTGTGGCATTCACCGTAGCAATCAATGTTCAAACTGACAGCCAGAGTGTGAAGGCTGTTGGTGTGGGTTAGAATGCACTCAATGGCCCGCTGAGTCTGTTTCTCAGTGAGATTGGCCACTCTTTCAATCAGGACAGTCATCACTGAGGATGAGCCATCACTGAACCATCATGGCACACATGCTAGAGATGGACTCCATTTTCTGTGTAAGGGTACACACTGGGCGGAATCTTCTGGTCTTGCCATAAGTAGGAAGCTTGGCGATTGGGGGAACATAATTTGGAATGAGGCCAAAAAATCAGTTTCCTGACAGCAGGATGAACATTTTTTTATTAATTTACAGGATGTGGGCATCAATGGCTAGGCCAGCATTTATTGCCCAGCCCTAATTGCCCTTGAGAAGGTGGTGAGCTGCCTTCTTGAACCGCTGCAGTCCATGTGGTGTAGGTATACCCACAGTGCTGTTAGGAAGAGAGTTCCAGGATTTTGACCCAGCGACAGTGAAGGAAAGGATGGTGAGTGGCTTGGAGGGGAACTTCCATGTGGTGGCGTTCCCATGTATCTGCTGCTCTTGTTCTTCTAGATGGTCATGGTCGTGGGTTTGGAAGGCGCTGTCTGAGGAGCCTTGGTTTCTTTTTCTTTATTCATTCACGGGGTGTGGGCTTTGCTGGCTGGGCCAGCATTTATAGCCCATCCCTAGTTGCCCTTGAGTAGGTGGTGGTGAGCTGCCTTCTTGAACCACTGCAGGGGTCCATGTGGTGTAGGTTAACCCACAGTGCTGTTAGGAAGGGAGTTCCAGGATTTTGACCCAGTGCATCTTGTAAATGGTACACACTGCTGTTACTGTGTGTTGGTGGTGGAGGGAGTGAATGTTTGTGGATGTGGTGCCAATCAAGCGGGCTGCATTGTCCTGGATGGTGTTAAGCTTCTTGAGTGTTGCTGGAGCTGCACTCATCAGGCAAGTGGAGAGTATTCCATCACACTCCTGCCTTGTGCCTTGTAGATGGTTGTCACGCTTTGGGGAGTCAGGAGGTGAGTTACTCACCACAGGATCCCTTGGCTCTGACCTGCTCTTGAAGCCATAATATTTTTTATGGCTGGTCCAGTTCAGTTTCTGGTCAACTTTTGCAATTATGTTCTTTTGACTTTAAAGGTGGGTCGAGTTTCCCGACAAACAATGTCAGGAAGCCTCTTGATTGGGATCGGGTACTAGTAGGCCAAGCTGCGCACAGGCTGGACGTCGGAGGCAGGCTAAGAGTGGAAGGGTTTGTGGCTGTCCAGGGAAGCAAGGCAGACTGTCTGGAGCAGGGAGGGAGGCTGTCCAGGGAAGGAAGACAGAATGCCTGGAGTAGGAAGAGAAGGAGGCAGCGAGGGTGTGGAGAGGTGGGATGGAGGGAAGGGCCTTGCTTCTTAGGTCTGAGGCTTCTATGTTTGGGAGCGGCAGGGGTAGGGCGAGGGGGTTTCTGGACAGGGATGGTGGTAGAGAGATGATCCTAGAGGCGGGGCTGGTGATGGTGTCTACGGTGGGATCCTGGGGGTTGAACTGAGGGTACTGAGCAGCAGGGGGAACAGTCACAGTGAGAACGGGGAGTGGGATGTAGTAGCATGGCAGGTCCAGGGTAATAGCTGAAGGTTTTGGTGGTGGGGTGGGTGGGGTGGTGGTGGTGGTGGGTCATGGAAACAGACAAAACAGTCTGGAATGTGACACACACCATTGTTGATATTCTCTGCTATACAACGCTGTCGTTCTGAAACTGCGATCCCTCAAAGTGGGAGGAGGGTCTTTTCAGGAAGGTGGAGTTCAAGGTGAGCATAATTGGCCAACTAAAGAGACACCCTAAAGATCATGAGGCATTTGGCTAAGAACCATGCTCAGTTGTGTTCCCTTTTCTGTGGTGAAGAAACAGCAGGTTTATTCCCAACTTATGGATCTCATAGCATCACGATCCCAGCAACGTTTGGAACTGCCATTCATTCTGTGCTATTTCCCATCTGCTGCTGTCAAAGGCAGGGACGAAGGGAGGGAGGGAGGTGGATGCCTCCAAGGCTGGTGGACAGCAACAAACTCACATCTCCAAACCTCCATCCTACTGGGTGAATGGTCATGGCTGACAAGGGCTCATGTGGTAAGTCCTTCTTTGCTGCCAAGACAATAGTCTCTCTATAGAGTCTCGAGGGTAATGGAGGCAGGCGGAATAGTGTCAGAGAGGGTTCTCGCACGTGGCTGTTATCACCCCGGTCAAAAAGCAATGTCTCTATGCACAGGCATGTATGAATGGGAGGAACACATATCTCTGTTCTTCCAGGATGTCCTTCACTTGGAAAAGGTGGGATGGGGTTGTCATGTCTGGACGGAAGCCAGGCACAGGGCTTAGCATTGGCATAGTTGCTCAGAGACGAAAGCAAATATGAAAAGAATATGCTCACGAGATTGAATACTGCAATCCATTCACAGATCCACTGAGGCCTAGATGATGCAGGCTCCAGGGCATCCCTGCCTTGCTACTGGCTCTCATCCAGATGTGGAGGAGGAGGGATGAGCGTAGGTTGGCATAGGGCCAGGAGGAGCAACGGCCTGAGCAGCAAGAAACTTGGGGCCTCAAGAAGGTCAGGATGCTGGTGACCAAGTGCCAATGTGATGGCATTGAGCCGAACATGGGTATTTTGCAGACAGTGCACCGATCGACAGATAAGTGAAAGACAATGCTGGAGGCACCTTAGAATGTTCTCGTGGTAGGTCACATCTGCCAGCTTCTCCATGGTGACCTGTGGCCACAAGGACTTGGGTAATCCCATGCCAATGGCATTAAAGGTCACCGCCACATTAAACTTCACTGCCAGTGGTTCCTTCCTAAGCTCCACTGCGGACCTGTGCAACATCTCCCAGCCAGCGATACACAAGTGCATCTGAGAGGTGACAGATGCCCTGTTCAGGAGAGTGCATTAATTTGTCCAACCCTGACTAGACCTCAAAAGCCAGGTTGTAAGAGCTTTGGGTTTTGCAGCAATTGCAGGTTTCCCACAAGTGCAAGGGGCTATTGACTGCACACATGTGGCCTTGAGAGCTCCCTGGCAACAGCCAGTCACATTCATCAAGAGGAACAGTTTATGCACTTTTAACGTGGAGCTGATATGAAGAAGATCACAGAAGATGAATCCTGCATGTCTGTGCTCGGTTCCCAGGGAGCTCTCATGATGCCTACATTCTGACCCACTCCCAGGTACCACAGGTTTTCGAAGGACCACGGCAGTTGCAGGGCTGGATCCTTGGGGACAAGGGATGGCCCCAAAATACCAAACTGATGACACCAGTTCGCGTCCGCAGAGTGCTGCTGAGGAGAGGTACAATGTCACACATGCCTCCACAAAGTCCATGATTGAGCAGACAATGACACTAAAGATGCGGTTCAGATGTTTGGACCGCTCAAGCGAGGGTCTCCAATACTCACCACAGAGAGTGTCCCAGATCATCGTTGTCTGCTGCACCCTGCACAACCTCACACTACAAAGAGGAAACAGCATAGAGGACTGAGATGTCTTCTCTAACGATGAGGACTGTGAAGGGGATGGTGATGATGAGGGCCATGATGACTCGGAGGCACATGCAGAGGCCATTGGAAGGGGACGATAGATAACAGATTCCAGATAGCGTAAACTGCCGAAACATTTCCTTTACTATTTGGTTTTCTGTCCTCTGCTGGCTGGCAAGTCCCAGCTTCTTTTCGATAATAGACATTATGCTTTGCTCTAATGGTCTTAGATTTACAATAGCTGAATTAAATTGCACTACTTAATGTCTGCCCTGCTGGTCATTTGATCCTTTGCATTCACCAAACTGTGCTGATATACAGAGCCCAGGTGCTAAATGTGTGCATTACAACCTGCAAAGCACTCCATTCCCCCGCGACCTCAGGCACCTGTAAGTGGAATTGAGATTTTTCCCATGCCCTCACAACGTCCATATGCTTGGCAGCATGGAAATAATATCAAATCTAACCTCAGCAGGAATGCACTCATGTCACCCTCACACCTGCTCCCAATAGGGGGGCAAACCTGGCAGGGATCTCTTTCAGGTAGAACCACATATGTAGGTCTACAGGGCGGGGCAGCATGAGAACACCATTTGGCCCCTCGACATTGCTCCTCCATGCAGATTAATCAGGGAAAATCATGTTCCTGCCCCCGATTACCACTCATTCACTCACAGTAAACTCGTAACCATTGATATCTTTATCATGCATCAGGTTACTTTGCAGTCCACTCACTGAGAGTGCCTCATCTGCAGTATAGGGGTGTTGAGTAGCGACCATTTCCGACCCTCCAATTGCAGAAACTTCTACAAGTCTCTGCCCTAGATGGCCTTACTCCGAGTGTGAGATTGTGATCTAAGATTGTGAACACCCTTGCCAAGGTAAACAACTTCCCTGCATGGACCCTGCAGAAGCCTGTTAGAGCTGCTGATGCCTCACATGGGTAGCTTCACATTCCTCGGCACGGTCCAGCACACAGGCCCATTCTACTCTCTCAAACCCATGGACTAATACTCCAGTCCTTCCAGAGCTCCGGTGCACTTTGGTTGCAGACCCTTTGTGCGAGGTCCAAAGCAACCCTTGATAATTTTAAAAAATTTATTTAGGGGATGTGGGTATTGCTGGCTAGGTCAGGATTTATTGCCCATCCCTAATTGCCCTCGAGAAGGTGGTGGTGAACTGCCTTCTTGAACCGGTGCAGTCCATGTGGTGTAGGGAGGGACTTCCAGGATTTTGACCCAGTGACAGTGAAGGAATGGTGATATATTTCCAATCTGCATGGTGAGTGACTTGGAGGGGAACTTCCAGGTGGTGGTGTTCCCATGTGCCTGCTGCCCTTGTCCTTCTAGATGGTAGTGGTCGTGGGATTGGAAGTTGCTGCCTAAGGAGGCTTGGTAAGTTTCTGCAGTGCATCTTATAGATGGCACACACTGCTGCCACTGTGTATTGGTGGTGGAGGGAGTGAATGTTTGTAGACAGGGCACCAATCAAGTGGGCTGCTTTGTTCTGGATGGTGTCAAGCTCCTTCAGTGTTGTTGGAGCTACGCTCATCCAGGCAAGTGGAAAGTATTCCATCACACTCCTGACTTGTGTCTTGTCGATGGTGGACAGGCTTTGGGGAGTCGGGAGATGAGTTACTCGCCACAGGATTCTTAGCCGCTGACCTGTTTTTGTAGGCACAGTATTTATATGGCTAGTCCAGTTACGTTTCTGGTCAAGAGTAACCCACAAAATGTTCATAGTGGTTGATTCAGCAATGGTAATGCCATTGAATGTCAAGGGGCGGTGTTTAGATTTTCTCTTGTTGGATGGTCAGTGCCTGACACTTGTGTGTGTGGCACGAATGTTACCTGCCACTTGTCAGCCCAAGCCTGGATATTATCCAGGTCTTGCTGCATTTGGGAATCAGAATCACACAGTGCAGAAGAGGCCCTTCGGCCCATCGAGTCTGCACCGACACGTGAGAAACACCTGACCTACCTACCTAATCCCATTTACCAGCATTTGGCCCATAGCCTTGAACGTTATGACGTGCCAAGTGCTCATCCAGGTACTTTTTAAAGAATGTGAGGCAACCCGCCTCCACCACCCTCCCAGGCAGTGCATTCCAGACCGTCACCACCCTCTGGGTAAAAAAGTTTTTCCTCACATCCCCCCTAAACCTCCTGCCCCTCACCTTGAACTTATGCCCCCTTATGACTGACCCTTCAACTAAGGGGAACAGCTGCTCCCTATTCACCCTGTCCATGCCTCTCATAATCTTGTACACCTCGATCAGGTCGCCCCCTCAGTCTTCTCTGCTCCAATGAAAACAACCCAAGTCTATATCCAGCCTCTCTTCATAACTTAAATGTTTCATCCCAGGCAACATCCTGGCAAATCTCCTCTGCACCCCCTCCAGTGTAATCACATCCTTCCTATAATGTGGCGACTGGAACTGCACACAGTACTCCAGCTGTGGCTTCACCGAGGTTCTATACAACTCCAGCATGACCTCCCTACTTTTGTAATCTGTGCCTCGAATGATAAAGGCAAGTAAGTGTCCCATATGCCTTTTTCACCACCCCACTAACATGCCCCTCTGCCTTCAGAGATCTATTGTCACACACGCCAATGTCCCTTTTTCCTCAGAACTTCCTAGTGCCATGTCGTTCATTGAATACTTCCTTGTCAAATTACTCCTTCCAAAGTGTATCACCTGACACTTTTCAGGGTTAAATTCCATCTGCCACTTATCTGCCCATTTGACCATCCCATCTATATCTTCCTGTAGCCCAAGGAGAACATGCAGTGAGGCTTTGCTAAACTGTAGGGCCACATGTTGTCTGCTCTGTGACATTCTGGTTGATGCAGAATCCGGAGCACCTTACTTGCAGTGAGTGGTTGGCTGTCCAGGTGTCCGTTAAATATGGCGCCCAGACCTTCAACCTCATGAGGTAAAGGCTGGGACCATGACTTCCTGCCCACCCTCGCTGCACGAATTGGTGAGCTCCTCGTAGATGCACATGTAATGAGCTGAACAGTGCAAGATCACGTGTTCAGCCGTCACCCCCACCCGCCAGCAGAAATCACTCTCACTTCCACGCCTGCCACCGAACTTAGACTTCACGATGGAAAATTCTGGCCACTGCATCTTGAAATTTTGACAGATGAACACCTTATTTCCTGGTTTTGCTCCACCAGTATCCATTTAGCGTATGATCCCTGAGGATCCGCATCTGTGTTCAGCTGAGCGGAGCTTCGAATGTCCTGTGTCCCTCCACTGCTGTCCCTGTTTCCAGCACCTGCAACTGCTCACATATGATGTGCTTCTCATCATATACCACCCTATTTAACTGAGAAATTAGACCCACCAAGGTGTGCATATCTGAGCTAGTGGAGGGTGGGCAGGAGTCATGAGGTGGTACATCCTCATAGTCCTGGCCCTCCTCTGAAGAACCCTTGGGCTCCTCTCTTATCTCCTGTATCAGCTCCAGCAATGCATTTGTGGGAGATGAAAGACATGAATTCATGCTGAATATTGGTGAAATAGAGTACCAAGGTAGCATTGTGCAAATCATGACATTTAACATGTTGGTGACATTGTTTCAATATAAGTGACAATTAAGTACCAAGTGGCTGTGTGATATCTAAAGCTGTCATCAGATCTTTGGACCACCCTGAACTCTCCATGCACAATAGTACTGGTATCACCCTACCAATCTCAAAGGCTTCCTTTTTGATTGATGTCATATTTGTCATGGCTGCAGCTTCATCACCTGGTTCTCTGCCTCTGCTTGGAGTTCTGGGCTCTCCTCCTGCGATGGGAAAATGCAAAGAGTTAGGAATGTGAGGAGTTAACTGATTGGTGAGGATGGAGAGTAGGCATTTGAGGAGGATTGCTTTAGGGAAAAGGCCTGAGAGGGCAGTAGGTTGCTGCTGAGTGTGTGCGCTGTCTACTGAGATGTAGATTTGAGAAAGAGGCTGGAGAAAGAAATGTATGTCAAGGCAAGGTATCGATCAAAGGAGTACTGTGCAGAAGACTGCTCTGGAGGTAAGAGAGGGATGGCTGCCAGCTGAGAATTGTACAACCTTACCTTACCAGACCTCGTAAGAATTTCAGCCTTCTTTGAAACTGTATCCGGGTCCTCGGCACCACCTTCAAGCCATGCCTGCTTGGTGAGGCTGGCTGGCCTCATCCTGCCAAACTCAGAGACTTCTTGGCTTGCCCTCATTGCTTGAATCGTGAACTGCAGAGGTGAGTCAGTAAACCAGGGAGGGCAGCCTTTCCACATCTTGCATCTGTGCTCCTGCTCTTTCTCCCCTCATCTGGATGTTTTCCTCCAAACGGTAAATCCTGTTGGGGTCACTTTAAGTATACATCCTTCATTACTGCATTAGCTGTGTCATCCCATGCCCTCCTGATTAGTCAAGGAACCTGGAGACAAGCTGCTAATTGGTTTGTTCTGGGAAAGAGTAATCACAAGGCATGCAAATCAGGGAGATGGCTTTCCAGGTCAGAAACAGTCTCACCATTGTGGCAAGGAATAAGGTGAAAAGATTCCATTCATTGGCCCCGATATTAACTCAGAGATGCATTGAGAGCGAACAGGTTCATTTACATTTAAGGCACCTTTAAGCTCAATGTTCCAGTTGCTGGTTTGTTAACATTGTCAGCTCACTTGGACAGTGGGTGTGCTGTGGATCTGCATGGCGCAATCTCCAGTATTTAAAGAAATAATCTGAAGATGCAATTTCATGGTGTTGCAGTTGGAAAAATGGAAATGGCAGTTTAAGAATAGATCATAGAACAGCATAGGTTATCCTGCTTTGCAATGATGCCTCCCTTGATGGGTGCTGCTAGGGTTGGTGAGGAACCAGAGAGAGATATTTGTCCTTAACAACAGTAGGAAGAAATCTTCAGCTCACATCTTCTTAGATCTGGGGCTGGTGCCAGAGAACTGGACAATTGAAAATTGAACCCTTGTTCAAAAAGGATGACATGATAAACCCAGTCAGTTTAACCGCGGTGGTGTGAAAGCTTTTAGAAACAATAATCAGGGACAAAGCGAACAGTCACTTGGACAAGTTTAGATTAATTAAGGAAAGCCAGCATGGATTTGTTAAAGACAAATCACGTTTAACTAACTTGATTGAATCTTTTACGAGTCAATAGAGAGGGCTGATGAGGGTAATGTAGTTCTGGTGTATGGACTTCCAAAAGGTATTTGATAATGTGCCACATGATGACTTGACAGCAAAGTTAAAACCCTTGGAATAAAACTGAAAGTGGCAGCATGGTTACTGAGTTGGTTGAGTGACAGGAAACAGAGAGGAGTAGTAAAGGAGTTGTTCTCTTTGACTGGAGGAATGTATACAGTGGGGTTCCCCAGGGGCCATAGGGTCATAGTCATAGAGTCATTGAGGTCTAAAGCACAGAAAAAGACCCTTCGGCCCATCGACTCTGCACCTCTAATCCCATTTTCCAGCACTAGGCCCATAGCCTTGTATGCCATGGCATAAATGTTATGAGGGTTTCTGCCTCTACCACCCTTTCAGGCAGTGAGTTCCAGATTCCCACTGCCCTCTGGGTGAAAAATTCTTCCTCACATCCCCTCTAAACCTCCTGCCCCTTACCTTAAATCTATGTCCCCTGGTTATTGATCCCTCCATCAAGATCCTTCCTGTCTACCCTATCTATGCCCCTCATAATTTTACACACCTCAATCATGTCCCCCCTCAATCTCCTCTGCTCCAGGGAAAATAACCCCAGTCTATCCAATCTCTCCTCATAACTAAAACTCTCCAGCCCAGGCAACATCCTGGTAAATCTCCTCTGCACTCTCTCTAGTGCAATCACATCCTTCCTATAATGTGGATTCCAGAACTGCACGCAATACTTTAGCTGTGGCCTAACCAGCATTTTATACAGTTCCAGAATAACCTCCCTGCCCTTATATTCTATGCCTCGGCTAATAAAGGCAAGTATCCCATACGCCTTCTTAACCACCTTATCTACCTGCCCCGCTACCTTAAGGGACCGGTGGACATGTACACCAAGGTCCCTCTGATCCTCGGTACTTCCCAGGGTCCTACTATTCATCGTGTATTCCCGTGCCTTGTTTGTCCTGCCCAAGTGCATCACCTCGCACTTATCCGTATTAAATTCCATTTGCCACTGATCAGTCTAACTGACCAGCCCATCTATACTCTCCTGTAATCTAAGGCTATCCTCCTCACTATTTACCACCCCACCAATTTTCGTGTCATCCACGAACTTACTGATCAACAATTCAAGTCTAAATCGTTTATATATACCACAAACAGCAAGGGACCCAACATCGATCCCTGTGGAACCCCACTGGACACAGGCATCCAGTGACAAAAACACCCCTTGACCATCACACTCTGCTTCCTGCCACACAGCCAATTCTGGATCCAATTTGCCAAATTGCCTTGGACTCCACAGGCTCTTACCTTTGTTATCAGTCTCCCATGGGGGACCTTTTCAAAAGCCTTGCTGAAGCCCGTGTAGACTACGTCAAATGCATTGCCCTCATCTACACACCTGGTCATCTCTTCGAAAAATTCAATCAAATTGGCCAGACATGATGCCCCCTTAACAAAACCACGCTGACTGTCCTTGATTAATCTGCCTCCAAGTGTAGATTAATTCTGTCCCTCAGAATTGCTTCCAATAGTTTCCCCACCACTGAGGTTAGACTGACTGGCCTGTAGTTCCCTGGTTTATCCCTTCCTCTCTTCTTGAATAACAGTACCAGATTGGCTGTCCTCCAGTCCTCTGGCACCTCTCCTGTGGCCAGAGAGGTATTAAAATTATTGCCAGCGCCCCTGCTATCTCCTCCCTTGCCTCACTCAACAGCCTGGGATACATTTCATCCGGGCCTGGAGATTTATCTATTTTTAAGCCTGCCAGACCACTTAGAACCTTTTCCCTTTCTATGCTAATTTCTTTAATTATATCACAGTCCTTCTGCCTGATTTCCATACCCACTTCGTCCCTCTCACTTGTGAACACCGACACAAAGTATTCATTTAGACCCCTACCTACGTCTTCCGGCTCCACACACAAATTACCACTATGGTCCTTAATGGGCCCTACTCTTTCCCCAGTTATCCTCTTACTCTTAATGTACTTGTAAAATAACTTTGGATTTTACTTTATTTTACCTGCCGATGTTTTTTCATGTCCCCTTTTTGCTCTCCTAATTTCCTTTTTAAATTCCCCCTTACAAATTCTATAGCCCTCTCGGGCTTCCGTTGTTTTGAGTCCTCGGTTTCTGCCATAAGCCTCCCTTTTTCTCTTTATCCAATCCTATATATCCCTCGACATCCAGGGTTCCCTGGATTTGTTGGACCCACCCTTTGTCTTTACTGGAATATGTTGGCCCTGTACTCTCCCTATTTCCTTCTTGAATGAGTCCCACTGCTCTGACGCAGATTTACCTAAAAGTAGCTGCTCCCAGTTCACTTTGGCCAAATCATATCTGATCTTAATAAAATCGGCCTTCCCCCAATTTCTGGCCCAACCTTCTATTTCTGATTTCTGGCCCAACCTTGTCCTTTTCCATAACAACCCTGAATCTAACAAAGTTATGATCACTATCTCCAAAATGCTCCCCCACTGATACCTCTACCATTTGCCCGGCTTCATTCCCTAAAATTAAATCCAGGACCGCCCCCTCTTTTGTAGCGCCTTCTACGTACTGGCTTAAAAATCTCTCCTGGATGCATTATAAGTTCCCGCTACCTCTAAACCTATGACTAACCCAGTTAATGTTGGGGAAGTTGAAATCCCCCACTATTACTAGCCTATTATTTTTACACTTCTCTGAAATTTGCTTGCATCTGTGCTCTTCTATTTCTCTCTGACTGTTAGGGGGCCTATAGTACACTCCCAACAATGTGATTGCTCCTTTTTTGTTTTTAAGTTCTACTCATATGGCTTCATTTGAGGAGCCTTCTAAGATGTCATCCCTCCTTACTGCTGTAATTGATTCCTTGATCAATATTGCGATACCTCTTCCTCTTTTACCTCCTTCCCTGTCTTGCCTGAAGACCCTATATCCTGGGATATTGAGCTGCCAATCCTGCCCCTCTCTCAACCATGTCTCTGTGACAGCAATGACATCATACTTCCATGTGTTAATTTGTGTCCTCAACTCACCTGCCTTATTCGTCAGACTCCTTGCATTAAAATAAATACCATCCAACCTTGCCAAGCTCTATTGTGCCTTAACCGGCTTATAATTTCTATGTCTTCCAGACTCACTTGCTCTCTCTTCTAATTTTGGCTGTGCATCTCCCCCTGCTGAACCTCCTCTCAGGATCCCATCCCCTGCCAAGTTAGATTAAACCCTCCCCAATAGCACTAACAAACCTTCCCGCAAGGATGTTGGTCCCATCCCGGTTCAGGTGCAACCCGTCAGCCTTGTACAGGTCCCACTGCCCCCAGAAACGGTCCCAATGTCCCAGAAATCTAAAGCCCTCCCTCTTGCACCATCTCTCCAGCCACACATTCATCTGGGCTAACCTCCTATTTCTATACTCACTGTCGCGGAGCACCAGAAGTAATCCAGAGATTACTACCTTTGAGGCCCTGTTTTTTAATCTGCTTCATAACTCCCTAAATTCTGCTTGCAGGACTTCATCCCTCTTTCTACCTCTGTCGTTGGTACCAACGTGTACCACGATCTCTCTCTGTTTGCCCTCCTCCTTTAGAATGCCCTGCAGCCATTCAGTGACACCCTTGACACTGGCGCCAGGGAGGCAACGTACAATCCTGGAGTCACGTCTACGGCTGCAGAAATGCCTATCTGTTCCCCTTACTATTGAGTCTCCTACCACTATTGCTCTTCCCCTCTTTTTCCTCCCCCGTTGTGCAGCTGAACCACTCACAGTGCCATGAGCGTGGCTGCACTCCCCAGAGGAACTGTCACTCTCTCCGTTTTCCAACACAGAGAAACGGTTCTCGAGTGAGATGCACCCTGGGGATTTCTTGACTACCTGCCTGGCACCTTTCTTCTGACTGATGGTCATCCATTCCCTCTCTATCTACACGTCCAAAAGCTGTGGGGTGATCACGTCTAAAAACGTGCTATCTATGAAACTCTCAGCCTCGCGGATGCACCTCAGTGCTTCCAGCTGCCACTCAAGCTCCGAATCTCTGAGCTCATGTAGCTGCAGCTGGTGGCACTTCCTGCACACATGGTCAGTCAGAGTACAAGGAGCGTCCTGGACTTCCCACATGTTGCAGGCGGTACATAATGCAGGACTGAGCTGCCCTGCCATGTTGAATAAAACTTACTTTAAGTTAAATACAGTAAAAAATGTTAATTTATTTACGTACTTGAAATAAAAACTAAAACCCTTACCTTTCCTTAGCTTAATCCATTTTACACTGGAGAAAAAAATTGGAGAAAAACACTTACCCACTATTACTTGGTATTAGGAACACTGCTTTTCTTGATCTATATTAATGACCTAGATTTGGATGTGCAGGGAACAATTTCAAAATTTGCAGATGACACAAAACCTGAAAGTATTGTGAACTGTGAAGAAGATAGTGATAGATTCAAGAAACTGTAGACAAGCTGGTAGAATGAGTTTACACATAGCAGATGGAATTTAATGCAGAGAAGTGTGAAGTAATACAGTTTGATATGAAGAATGAGGTGAGACCTTTTTTTATTCGTTCATGGGATGTGGATATCGCTGGTTGTGCCAGCATTTATTGCCCATCCCTAATTGCCCTTGAGAAGGTGGTGATGAGCTGCCTCCTTGAACCGTTGCAGTCCATGTGGCGTAGGCACACTCACAGTGCTGTTAGGAAGGAAGTTCCAGGATCTTGATCCAGCGACAGTGAAGGAACAGTGATATAGTTCCAAGTCAGGATGGGGCATGGCTTGGAGGGGAACTTAAAAAGGTGGTGTTCCCAAAGCTCTGCTGCCCTTGTCCTTCTAGGTAGCAGCGGTTGCAGGTTTGGAAGGAGCTGTCCAAGGAGTCTTGGTGAGTTGTTATTGTGCATCTTATCGATGCTACACACTGCTGCAAATGTGTAATATAAAATAAAAAGTACAATTCCAAAGGTGTACCGAAACAAATAAACTTGGGGGTACATGTGCATAAATCGTTGAAGATTGCAAAGCATTTGAAGAAAATGGTTAAAAAAGCATTTGGAATCCTGGGCTTTCTAATCGGGCCATAAAGTACAAAAGCACCTTTATAAAACATTAGCTCACCGTCACTTGGTGTATTGTGTCCAGTTCTGGGCACTACAGTTTAGGAAGGATGTGAAGGCTTTAGAGAGGGTGATGAAAAGATTTACAGGAATGGTTCCAGGGATGAGGAATGTCACTTATGTGGATAAATTGGAGTAGTTGGGGCTGTTCTCCTTGGAGAAGGGCTGTTTGGCTAAGAGCTCAGACAACTACTACTCTTGTTGAAACAGCTGTGCCCCAGAGAAAACATTGTTCGATTGACAGCTCAGGCTCTCTGATCTCTGCTGTCAATTTCACAATGTTTCTTTACACAATGTTAAGTGGTTTCAAGGGTTTGTGGTTTTTGTTATTGATGCTTTAAAGGGTCTGGATGATTGACACTTTTATTTGCTTGTCGTGAAATAATTTTTTTAATATAGAGAAATTTATGAATGAATTAATTTTTTAAAGCTTTTTTTTAAAACACATCCTACTGTCACAATAAGGTCCATTGGTTCTAGACAGTGTATAGTGAGTCAGTGGGCATGGGAGTGCCATAGCTTAGCATAGGGAACATGAGGGACCATAGAGAGTGGGTGGAAGGGCAGAGCTTGGCATTGGGGAATTAGGGGCCATAAGGGGTGAATGGAAGGGCAGAGTCTGGCATAGGGAGGCATGAGGAGGACCTTTTGAATTTACCTTTTAAATGGCCCCCTTATTTAGATGAGAGTTCATGACTCCTCTGAGTCTTTAAAAACTCGGCCTGACTTCATGAAAATTGCGGAGGAGTAGGACATGCCTAGCTCCGCAATGGAACTGGCCAGATCGGGAGTGCTGGATGCCAGTTTTTGACAGGAACTCACCCACACCCTTTAAAGGCACTCCCAAAAATCAGACAACCTGGGAATCAGGTCAGTAATCCCAGAATCAGGATTTGTCTGCCATTTTTGAAGGCTCCTGAGTCATCACGACTCGTGAAAACACAGGCCAATGCTTCACCTCGTGAGGAATCTAGAACAAGAGGGCACAGTTTCAAAATACGGGGTCTCCCATTTAAAACAGATGTGAGGAGGAATTTCTTTTCTCAGGGGGTCATTAATCTTTGGAATTCTTGACTGCGTTCCTTGATGAAGGAACAGAGAGTGTTAATGAAAGGTGATACAGTAGATGTATATATGTCATTTCAAAAATTATTTGATAAAGCACCACATAACAAACTTATTCTGAAAATAGAAGCACATGATATTAAAGGGACAATGGTAGTTTCGGTCGATGATTGGCTCAAGGATAGGAGGCAGAGAGTAATGGTGAATGGATGTTTCTTCTGACTGGTAAAAAATATGCAGTGGGGTCTTCCATGGAACTGTACCAGGAACTGCTTTTCCTGTGATATCTAAATGACTTATTCTTGGGTGCAGGGAATAGAATTTTGAAGCTTGTAGATGCTATAAAACTTGGTAATGTAGTAAATACTGAACAGGATAGTAGCAGGCTTCCAGAGTACATAAAATGGTGAAATGGGCAGACACATGACAATTTAATGCAGCTCAGTGTGAAGTTATGCACTTTGGGAGAAACAGCATGGATAGGCAGTATAATATAAATGACACTTTTGAAGGGGCTACAAGACTAGAGTGACCTATACCACTATTATTGAAAAATTCACTCCAAGAAAATTAAATGTTTGAAAAGTGTCTTTAATTCAGTATGTATAAAGAACTTTCAGATTTTCAGCAGATACAGATTTGTTTCAAGGGAGATTTTGTATGAAGCAGCAGTGATGGATTTGAAAGGTTTATCATGATTTCTTTGTTTTTATCTGGGAATCGAAGTTAGTCCAGCAGAAATAATCCAGCCTTGAAATTCCTGACATTTCTGCCTTTTGTAAAAGGTGATGTCCACCTCAGACAGAAACAGGTCCAACTCACGCTCCACCACACAAACTGACATTCTGTTCCAAAAGTTCACTATCCTTGAGAAAAGTACTACTCCCTGGTATCTAACCTAGGTCTGCCCTCACACAACTCAAAATTGTGACGCTGCTCCTTCCTAACCTAATTGGAACATAACCTATTTCCTTCATCATTTTATAAACTTCAATATGATCGTAAACCTACTCTTCTCTAAGTGTAGAATCCCAACTCTTTTATACTGGGAATTCGTCTGGAGGCCCTCTTCTGTACCTTTTTCAAAGCCTCAATATCACTCACCATTGAGGAGATCAACATTCGACACAATGGCCAGAAATTTCCCCCCGTCGGGGTCGTTGTGCGGGGGTGGGCGCAAACCCAATCGGCACTCCCGATCGAGGACGCGCCGCCATTTTATGTCAGCGGGCCAATTAAGGCCCACTCGATGTGACGCTCACCCAGAAGCGCTGAGCACTCTCTCTGCGGGTGGGGTGGATTCCCTGAGAGGTTCACGTGCATGCGCGTGAAAGAGCGCATTGGTCTCCCCGAGGCAT
This sequence comes from Cetorhinus maximus, assembly GCF_964194155.1. NCBI lineage: Eukaryota > Metazoa > Chordata > Chondrichthyes > Lamniformes > Cetorhinidae > Cetorhinus > Cetorhinus maximus. Next base: position 60,514,127 of record NC_135890.1, read on the forward strand.
GGAGGTGCCTCAGGGAGATTTGTTTCAGTGCTAAAGTTTTAAATAAAGGTTTTTAACACTTTTAAAACATGTCCCCTCATGTGACACTATCACATGAGCTGGTACATGTCAAAGAATAAATGAATAAATTTTTATTAGATTTTAAAACACTTCATGAAACCTCATCCTGCCAGTGGATGAAGTTTCATGAAAAATGCGGAGGCCGCCTGGGCTCTTCGCCTGCTTGCCAACCTTAAGGCTGGATGGGCAGCTCATTAAATTGAATTAATAAGGTTTTAAATGACCTTAATAGGCCTTTGACAGCTCGGTAGGTACGCAGCCGAGTTGGCTGTGCACCCACTGAACTGAAAATCTAAATGACGCGCGGTGACGTTGGGATGCCCACCCGATGTCACTGCGTGTCATTTTACGCATCGGCGAGCAGGCCCCGCCCCCGCTCGCTGATGGGAAAATTCTTCCCAATATTCCAAGTGAGGGCTGACAAAGACTTTAAAGGACAAGATGGTACACTGCATCTTGCAATCGATTGATTATGAATGTATCCTTGCTTTTAGAACCTTTAGGGATATATGCACTACAATGCCTTTATCCCCTTTCTCCAACTTTAATGCCTTTACAAACATACGAATTAGGAGTAGGAGTAGGCCATTTGGCCCCTCGAGCCTGCTCTGTCATTTGATAAGATCATGGCTGAACAGATTGTGGCCTCAACTCCACTTTCCTGTCTACCCCTTTACCCTTTGACCCCCTTGTCAATCAAGAATCTATCTAACTCTTTCCCAGAAGAATGTTAAGCTTTCGCCCTTCCTACATGTATAACACAGCACTTAGCTAAAGTAAACAATCACTTGCCAGTGATGAACCCAATTTCCCAATACATTAAGATCCACCTGAAGCAGTAGAGCATTATCTACAGTCCTAAAACAAATTGTAGATTGAAAACAGGCATGATTCGTGATTTTGTGAAACAGTATATGGATTTTTGCACAGGCTTAAACATGCAAGCTGAAAACCTGCAGAAATACTGTATTATAAAAACAATTTAAAATATATAGAAATGTTTTCAACCTCTTGATTCAGTGATAAGAAACATAGGGCAGAATTTTCTGCCTGGCGGGGGTGTGGAGCGGGAGCGCAGAGCGGGAGCGGACGTGGACCCGATCCCTGCTCGCAATTGAGTCTGCACCACCATTTTACGTGGGTGGGCCAATTAAGGCCCGCCCAGCATACTTCACGTGTGCATAGCAGGAGTGGGCGGGTGGCGGCGGGTGCACTCAGCCCGCCGGGCCCAATGGCGACCCGGCGGCCTGTACAAAGGAAGGCCCTGGCAGCCGTGGAAAGGTTGCTCGCAATGGCTGGGCGAAGGGCTCTGCAGAGGGGCAATGGAGGTGACACAAGTCCGGAGGGTAGGCCATCGGGGCAGGCCAGGCCGGAGGTTAGTGTGCCCCTCGTTTTTCCAATGACTGCCTTGCTGCTCTCCTCGAGGAGGTGGCAGCACAGCAGGAGGTGCTGGTTCCCCAGGACAGGAGGAGGAGGCCCCCCCACATGACGAAATGTGCCTGGGAGGAGGTGGCGGAGGTGGTGAGCTCCAGCGACATGGTGCAGTGCACCTGGATCCATCCAGTGTCGCAAGCGCTTCAACTTGTTGCGCTCTGGAAGGATGAGGACAATGTTGGCATTGGTCACTTAACTCAGCAGGTCGGCTTACCCCCTTGCTGTCATCCCCCCAAGTCTGAGTGTAGTGACTGCATTGAATCATTGACAGCACGTGTCCTTTGCTGGGTCGGCCAGCAGATATAGCCCATGCCGAGGTCAGCCTGGGAGGGTGGTGAAGAGATGGTTTCTGCGCCCGCAGCGTGTGGTACAGTGAGATCCACATGACTGTTTGGGGGCAACCTGGAGGAGCTGCACCTCGGTGCTGTGCTTGAACTGCAGGACATGTCAAAGTCAAGGTGATGACATGCTGGGAGGAGAGCTTCAAGGTGGCGTGGCAACGAATCATCTGCTGCCCTCTGCGCTCCACGTGCTTGTGCCTCCTTCTTATGGAAGGATATACCATGTGTTGCCTAATGTGATGTCGGCAGCATGTAGCCAAGGGAGGGGCGGAGGGGTGGGGAACAGGCTTAGCACCTTTGTGTGAATGTTCAGCAGCAGCGGGGTGAGGAGGCACTGGAGTCCTGATATGTTCCACTCTGGTTGGGGCGGGCCATGCGCGAAGAGAGCCTATGTACAATTTGCACAAATCAATGTGCTTCTCTCATTTTCAGGAGAAGAATGCCCATAATGCTGCAGAGTGTGTGAGGACTGGCGGCGGCCAAGCGCAGCTAGCCATTCTCAGCCGGTTTGAGCAGGAGGCCCTGGATTTGGAGAGGCGCCATGCGCCTAGGTCCACCTGTGTCGATGAGGCTGGGGTGCCATGGCCAGGTATGTTTACCCAGCAGTGAGGTCAGCATTGTTCTCCCAGCAGCCATAGCAGTGCTGAATGTTAAGTGATTTAATTTTGCAACATGGCTTGACCATTGCTTACGGAAGGATGAGCGCATAATGATCCGGGGCACAGGGATGTACTTTGTCATTGTCTCCACGTTAACTGAGCCAATGTCCTTGTTCTTCCTTTCAGTATCAGCTGAGCAGGGCTGGGAGGAGGAGCAGCAGCAGAGGCCCCCTCTCACACCTGAGGGTCCTGAAGTCTCACCAGCATCACACCATCTCCGCTAGGCAGGCACCAGCGCAGATACTAGCACCTCAGTGGGAGTTAGAACATTGGCTTGTGTCCGGGGTACAGCGGTGAGGGCACTTCACAGCCGCTGCAGGAGCTGGCGGAGACAGAGTGTGCCCATGGCACCAGCAGTCGGAGGACTGCAGGGGACCAGGCACATGCTCAGTCGGTGCCTGATGATGTGCCTCTGGAGTCATCCGCGATGCAGCAGGGGCAGGAAATGTGGCCGGGTGTGCGGGAGCATCTGGGGGAGATACATGAGACTATGCTTAGCTTGGTCTCCGTGGTGCAGGAGTCTACGCGGACGATCGCTGAAGCAATGAGTCACTTGTCCGAGTGCCATGCGTCCTCCATGGAGAGAGTGGCGACTCTCATGGAGAGGCTCCTCCAGGAGATCCATCAGGGCTCCCTGAGGATGCGCTCTGACCAGCAAGCCCTCACATCAGCATTGACCTCAGCTGGTCAGTGCCAGTGTGGGAGATGGTCTGGGCACCAAGTTTCCCAGCTTGGTGCTCATCCATCCACGATGAGCAGGGAGGTCCGAAGCGACCTCAAGTCGGCGCAGCAGCTGCCTGTCATCTCTGCGGGCACCTCTAAGGGCGCTCCAGATGAGGGCAGCAGCTCCTCCACCCCTCTCCCAGTGACTGTTGCATCCGGTGAGGCTGCAATGACTGGGGAGATGCCAGCTGTGGAACTGGCAGATCCCTCCTAGGCGGGGCCAGCACAGGCTCCACGGGCCAGAGGACGACTGCCAAGGTAATCGAGGCCAACAGGAGAGCACAGTCAGCAGGCTGTCTCAGATGCCACTCCCAGTGATGGGGCAGCACCCGGAAATGTAAACATAAGGCACCTTAGGCACACCACGGGTTTATCACTGGTGCTTTTGTGTTGGCTCGAGATGAGGTCTTTATGATTTGCTTTGAATTGGAACACCGTTGTCATTTTTTTTGCTTAAGTTTCTTTGCTTGTGACATTAAATTCAGACATGTGACCATGGCTGAGGGTGCCTCTTTTCTTCTGCAGGTGTATGGTTTTCAAAAATGTTATGAGTGCTTTATGGGACATTCAGCTTTATTAACAAGGCCCTTAGTTACTGCTCGTAACCTGGCAGATTTTGCACTTAGGTATCGAGTATGGAACTTACAGCCCAGGCTTGTCCTGGATGTCCATCTGTGGTGTGCTAGCTGAAGGTTCATTGGATTAAAGCCTCCCAGGTGTCCCTGCCTCCCTACAGAATGCCCGGGTCAGCGTCTACCACCTGAGCATTTCCCTGTGCATGTTCATCCTCGGACTCACTGCTGGATTCATTGTGTGCAGCTGCAGCCACTGCGTCGACGTCTTCATCGTCCACAGTGTCCCCTCTTTCCAGCGCAAGATTGTGGAGAGTGCAGCATGCAATCACTATCACCGACACACGATCTGGGGGGGCACTGGAGTGCGCCCCCTGAGCAGCTCAGGCATCATGAAGCACATCTTGAGAAAACCGATGGTTCTCTCCACTGCAGCCCTTGTGGAGGCATGGCTTCAATTGTACCGCTGCTCAGCTTCTGTTCTTGGATGGCGGAGAGGCGTCATGAGCCACCTTCTGAGGGGATAGCGCTTGTCACCCAGCAGCCATCCATCCAGTTGGGCTGGAGCATTGAAGAGCCCCGGCACCTGGGTGTGTCTGAGGATGTCGGCGTTGTGTGAGCTGCCTGGGTACCTTGCACAGACTTGCAGAATCTGCATCCTGTGATCACGCACTATCTGCACATTTATGGAGTGGAAGCCCCTCCTGTTGACGAAGGCACCGGGCTCACCTGCTGGCGCCTTGATTGCCACATGTGTACAGTCTATTGCACCCTGGACACGGGGGAAGCCAGCAATGGCCGTGAAGCCTCTGGCTTGTTGTGCCTGGCTTGCATGGTCCCAATGGAAGTGGATGAAGGTCAGTGCATGCCTGAACAGAGCGTCGGTAACCTGCTTGACACAAGTGTGGACAGCTGATTGGGAGACACCGCAAAGATCACCCACCGAGCCCTGGAAGGAGCCAAAGGCATAGAAGTTGATGGCAGCTGTGACCTGCAGAGCCACTGGCATGGGGTCCCTGCCCATACAGTTAGCGGAGATCTCAGGCCCAATCATCTGACAGAAATAGTTGACTGTCTTCCTTGAGAGCCTCCTTCGCCACTGCACCTCAGACATATTGAGGTAGCTGCTTCACCCACTGTATGCCCTGGCAGCAGGATAGTGGCGTCTTCTGTGGCCCTTCTGCCTTGGTCTATCTCTTGGCCCTGCGCCCCTTGTGCATGCGCCTATCCTCCCAAAGGTGGCTCCCCTGGAGGCTGAATGTGCACCCCTAGCCTCCTCCCCTTTCTAACCCTCTCTTCCTCAGAGGAGGTGCCTCCAGTAGACAGTTGAACTCCCATTCCCAGGCTAAGGGAAATCTTCCCGAAACCTGCAGGCCCAAAAAAGATTCCTAACTGCAGAGTGCTGACCTGAAGGTTAAGAGTCCAGACAAAGCAGCTGGTATGCGTTTTGAAGTATTGCCGATCACACAGGCAAGTTTGAATAACTTTGAAAAATCAATACTTGAGAGAGCACACTCGCGACCCCAGTGAGCCCTCTTATCCTGCCCGTGGATGAGGGTTATACAAATGTGTTCTACCCGCCTGCCCGTTGCGCCCATGCGCCGACCCGAAGATTGCACGGGCACCAAAAAATTAGCATCAATTGGTGAGTCAAGGGCCTTAAGTGGCCAATTAATTAATGGCGGGCATGCGATGATATCCGATGTGCGCCCACCCAACGAAATATCGCGATGGTGCGTGGTGACGTCGGGACATTGGGAAAATTCTGCCCTTAAAGACAATAATATTGAAATAATTATTTTTCAGATAAATTCCAGAAACTTTATAGGAACACAGTTGATTGTTGCAACATCTATCTACCAAGATGGCCCTTTTGATCTTGATAAGAGCAACGTGTTCTCAGGTAGGAATATTCACATATGTATTGTTTTTTTACATTTGGCAGCCATTAGAAGTTTTTGAAGACATTCTAAGGACTTTTAGCTGGTTTCAAAACCACAAATATATTGCAATTTTCTGTATGTCTGAGTCAGTTTTTTTGGCTGGTGTTTCATTTGCACAGGGAAATAGTTTCCAATGCAATGAGTTAATGTGCTGGTCATTCTGTCCTCCTTCAATGCCTCTTCTCCATTCTACAGCTGGCTGGGACTGCCTCCACTTAGTTCCATTTCTATCCAATGCATAATATCCAGAGAACCTGCTGCAGTTGCAACTTTTCCCACTTCGGCACTGTTACCTCTGAAATCCCCAAGAATCTATTCTTGGCGTTCTCCTATTTACACACTGATAAACATTTGTTTGAAAAGACACATGTTGCACAAATGTATCTCCAAATCCAGCCTACACAGTTTCAAATTGCTCCTATATATAGGAGCACAAGTAAATCCCCAGTTAATGCCCACCACCTATAGAATAGAATCATTGAATGGTTACAGCAGCAGAGAAAGCTTCACAGCTAGTTCCAGTTCCCTGGAGCCCTGCACATTTTTCAGGTGCTCATCCAATTTCCTTTTGAACCGTGCCTCCATCACACTCTTAGGTAGTGCATTCCACATCCTAATCATTCACGGGGTAAAAAAGCTTTCCCACAAGTTGCCTCTGGTTTGTTTACCAATCGATGTTCTCCATCCTTCCGCCAATGGGAATGGGAACTCTCATCATTTTGAATACCGCTATCAAATCTCTTTTTAACATTCTCTTCCCGAAGGAGAACACCCTTTGCCAATCTATCCATGTAACTGAAATCTGAACCCCAGAACCATTCTTGTAAATTTTTTCTGCACCCTCTCCAATGAATACAATTAAACACCCAACTAATATACAATTGACAGATTCCCTCTCTCTCTTTAAATAAAAATTAGAGTTCATATGTACAACCAGAATTTCCAAAAAAATTAAATATTCTGTGCAAAGCATTACAGTGTGATACACTTCTCCTTTCAGACCTTTAACAATTTCTATTTACATGGACTCCTTTTAGTGAAACAGTCTAACGGTTGGTGACTTGAATCCACCCATTTAATTTTAGAAATTTTCTTTCTCTCCTGCATTTGTTCCAATCTGGCAAGGTCAATTCGTAACTTTTGCTCACTCACTTTTTGTAGAGTGTCCCATTATTCCACAATGAACAATTACCTACATAACATTCAATGGGAAAACTATGGGCAGAATTTTAACCTTGGCGGGCGAGCACGCATCTGACCTGCTCGAGCATAAAATGACGCGCGTTGACATCGAGCGAGTGTCCCGATGTCAACACGCAGTCGCGCAATATTTCACTTGGGCGCACGCGAGAATAGACAGCGCGCCCACCGACAATTAAAAGTCCTATTAAGGCCATTAAGAAGATAATTAAATTAAATTTTTTGCTGCTCGTCCAGGCAGGCGAAAAGGCCAAACGGCCTTTGCACTTTTTAGGAAACTTCATCTAGGGGCGGGATGAGGTTTCCAACAGCAAATAAAAATTTTTAAAAATATTTTACATTTTACATTTATAACATGTTCCTGCTCAGGTAACAGAGTCACATGTTTTATAAAATTTTAAAAATCTTTGTTATTGTTTTGAAAGGTGTTCATCTCCCTGAGGCAGCTCTGAGCCTCAGGGAGATTTTTAAGCGCGTACTCGCGTGTATGTGCGAAGTTCGTGCTTGCCCTCCTCCCCAGCCCACACAGGCAGCGTTGAACGCTGCAGCACACATTTCACGCTGGGCAGGCCTAAATTGGCCCGCCAGCGTGAAATTGCAGTCCGGCCCCGATCGCGGACGGCATTCGTCTTCCCATCTGCCCCCGCCGAGTCCACCCGACAAGGGCAAAATTCTGCCCCATCTTCAGTATGCCCATTGTACCGAATATCACTGAAAATATTTGTCAAATTGTGTCCCATTTACACTGCCTCCGCAAAAGCCAATGTTTTCTATTTTTTTAGTTTCCAAACCTAAAGGACAACTGGCTGAATATTTTGGTTAGGCCGCAGGTCCTGATGTTGGGACCAGATGCGAGTGATGGTTCCTCTTGGGTGGGGCCAGCCCTCTTCTGACCAGCCAATTAACTGTGGGGAGGCATGGGGGCCGATCACAGAGTGCGGAGGCAGAATGGAGGGCAGTGGAGGTGGCTTCGGGTGAGGCCGCAGCATTTTTAAAGGGCTGTCAGCACTGTATGTCATGGAAAGACTGGAAAGCTGAGAAGTTTAAGGAAACCTACAGCGAGAATAGCAGAAGGAAGACCCCGGGTAGCCCCAGAGTCAGCAATGCCTTCATGCAGCTTCAAAGAGAGGAGGAGACATGCCTGTCTGACTAAGCAAACCTGGATGGAAATTGCAGAGGATGTCAACCAGCCGTGGTCAGCCCCACTGAACTTGGATCTTGTACTGCAAGCATGTCAATGACCTTATTCGGTTTGTCAAGATGAGTGCTCTATATCTCTTTTCCCTTTGAGGCTATCTTGTGGCAACACACAAAGGTGCGATTGATTGAAACAGAGTGACCATCTAATCTGTGGCAAAGCGGTCAGATAGTAATATATCCTGTCAGAGGTATGATTGCATCTCGGTGACCCTCACAAGGTCCCTCGTGAGCAGCTGTATACAGGGCATTCATTTGCCCCTTTTATGGACTGCAGGGCTACAAATATTATAAGTATTGTGCTTGTCTCTGTAGGGCTCATCATTATGCTTTTAGAACCATAGAAAGGTTACAGCACAGAAGGAGGCCATTTGGCCCATCTTGTCCATGCCAGCCCGAGGACACCCAGGTGCCCTTTCTAATCCCAGTTTCCTGTACCTGGTCCATAGCCCTGCAGCTTACAGCACTTAAGGTGCAGATCCAGGTACTTTTTAAAAGATTTTAGAGTTTCTGCCTCTACCACCAACTTGGCAGCGAATTCCAGACACCCGCTACCCTCTGCGTAAAAAAAGTTCTTCCTCATGTCTGCCCTACACCCTCTGCCACTTATTTTGAATCTGTGTCCCCTGGTTCTAGAATTCCCCACCAAGGGAAACAATTTTATCCTGTCCACTCTATCTATTCCCCTCATAATTTTGTACACCTCAATCAAGTCGCCTCTCAGCCTCCTTTGTTCTAAGGAAAATAACCCCAACCTATTCAATCTCTCCTCATAGCTACACTTTTTTAACCCTGGCAACATTCTTGTAAACCTCCTCTGCACTCTCTCCAGAGCTATTACATCTTTCCTGTAATGTGGTGACCAGAATTGCACACAATACTCCAGTTGTGGCCTCACGAGTGTTTTATACAATTCCAACATTATATCCTTACTTTTATATTCTATACCTCTGCCAGTGAAGGAGAGCATTCCATCTGCCTTCTTTACAACCTTGCCTACTTGAACTGCTGCCTTCAGGGACCTGTGTACTTGTACGCCAAGATCTCTCACTTCATCTACCCATTTTAGTATATTCCCATTTATTGTGTAATCCCTGTAACTGTTTGACCTCCCTAAATGTATGACCTCACACCTCTCTATGTTAGAATCCATCTGCCACTTTACCGCCCACTCCACTAACCCATCTATATTGTTTTGGAGATTATGGCTATCCTCTACGCTATCCACTACTCGGTCAATCTTTGGGTCATCTGCAAATTTCCCAATCGTGCCCCCCACATTCACATCCAAATCGTTAATATATAACACAAACAGCAAGGGTCCCAACACCGAGCCCTCTGGGAACACCACTTGAGACAACTTTCCATTCGCAAGGGCATCCTTTGACCATTATCCTTTGTTTCCTGTTACAAAGCCAACTTTTTATCCAGTTTGCCACATTATCCTGAATCCCATGGGCTTTTACTTTCCTGACCAATCTGCCATGTGGGACCTTGTCAAACTCCTTGCTAAAATCCATGTACACAACATCCACTGCACTACCTTCATCAGCCCTTCTTGTCACTTCCTCAAAGAATTCAATCAAGGTTGTGAGGCAAGACCTTCCTTTAACAAATCCATCCTGACCATCCCTGACTAGCCCATGCCTTTCCACATGACAGTTAATCCTATCGCTCAGGATTGATTCTACTAATTTGCTCACCACTGATGTAAGACTAACTGGTCTATAATTGTTTGGCATTCTCTTTGATCCCTTTTTAAACAATGGAACTACGTTTGCATTTCTCCAGTTCTCCGGTACCTCTGCTGTATCTAGTGAAGATTGGAAAATCATCCTCGGAGCATCTGCCATCTCCTCCTTGACTTCCTTCAGCAGCCTTGGAAACAATCCATCTGGTCCCGGTGACTTATCAACTTTCAAGGATTTCAACCCTTCGAGTACTTCCTCTCTCTTTACGACTATCCCGTCCAATATCTCGCAGTGTTCCTCCTGGACTACTGTATCTACATCCTCTCTTTCCTTTGTAAACACGGAGACAAAATGTTCGTTCAAAACCCTTCACACCACCTCTGCATCTATACACAAGTTTCCATCTTCATCTCTGATAGATTCCACTTTTTCCTTAACTAACCTTTTGGCATTAATGTGTTGGTAAAACATCTTTGGGTTATCTTTAACTTTACTTGCTAATCTTTTTTCATGCCCTCTCTTTGATTTCCTTATTACTTGTTAACTTCGTCCCTGCACTTCCTATATTCATCTAGGCTATCTGCAGTGCCTAGTTCTTTGTGCCTATTGTACACTTTCTTTGTCTGTTTGATCTTCCCCTGTATTCCTCTAGACAGTCGGGAGGGTTTAGATTTGGCAGTACCACTCTTATTTTTGTCGGGGACATGTCTACTTTGTACAATTAGGATCTTGCTTTTTAGTGCTTCCCACTGGTTTTCCACTGTTTTATCCTGCAGCAGTGCTGTCCAGTCCATCTCAGCCAAGTCCCTTCTCATTTCTGCAAAATTTGCCTTCCCCCAGTTTAAGACTTTTACTCCTGCCTTATCTCTGTCTTTTTTCCATGGTAATGCTAAATCTAACTGAATTGTGATCACTGTCCCCGATATGGTCGCCAACTGTCACTTCACCCACTTGCCCTTCTTCGTTCCCCAAGACTAGGTCTAGAATTGCATCTCCTCTCGTTGGGTTTGTCACTAATTGGTTGAAAAAATTTTCTTGGACACACTGCATGAATTTTTCTCCCTCAGTGCCCCTTATATTGTTTGAATCCCAGTTGATATTAGGATAGTTGAAGTCTCCTATTATTGCCCTCTTGTTCTTACAAGCAGACATTTGCCTACATATTTGTTCTTCTATCCCTCTTTCACTATTTGGGGGTCTGTAATGTACTCCCAGTAGTGTGACTGCCCCTTTATCTCAATCCATAAAGCCTCGTTTGTTGACCCATTTAGTATATCAACCCTTCTCACAACTGGAATTGATTCTTTAACCATTAGTGCTACCCCCCCCCGCCCCCCCCCCCTCCTTTTTTACCTCTTACTCTATCGTGTCTGAATACTCTATAACCAGCGATATTAAGCTGCCAGTTTTGTCCCTCCTTTAGCCAGGTCTCTGTTATAGCAATGACATCCTGCTGCCATGTGTCTACCTGTGCTCTTAACTCATCTACCTTGTTTGTAATACTCCTTGCATTGAAGTGTAAACAGTTTAACCCCATCAATTTCCCTTGCTGGACACTTGTTAAACTTTGCTTCTCCTGTAACTCCATGTCTATCACAACGTCCCTAGCTAACGTTCTACCTCCATTTTTCTGATCTGAATCTGACCTATCTGATCCTACTCCTGGGATCCCATCTCCCTGCCACACTAGTTTAAATACTCCCTAACAGAACTAGCAAAAGCCCCCGCAAGGACACTGGTCCCAGCTCTGCTTGGGTGCGGCCCGTCCGGTTTGTACAGGTCCCACCTTCCCCAGAACCGTCCCAGTGCCTCAAGACTCTGAATCCCTCCCGGCTACACCATCTCTCCTGCCACGTGTTCATTTGGTCTATCCTCTTATTCCTGCTCTCGCTAGCACGTGGAACTGGGAGTAATCCTGAGATTATTACATTTTAGGAGAAGGCAGACCATAACTTTAAAGACAAAAGCAAAATACTGTGGATGCTGGAAATCTGAAATAAAAACGGAAAATGCTGGAAGTACAGAGCAGGTTTGGCAGCATCTGTGGAGAGAGAAATGGTTAATATTTCAGTTTGTGACCTTTCATCATAACTTGAAAGAATGAGCCAAGACCAGCGGAGGAGTACTATTCCAGTCCATCCTGTGCCCATGTAGGAGGAGACCTTAGAGCTGGCAGGGCACCATAGTGGCTGCTCCATTATTGATGTCAAAACAGGAGTGCCAACCCAGCAGAGTGAGTGGCTGAGTACAAGGTGCATCTGTAATGCACAAGGCACAGTGCTCATGTATCCACCGCTGGATACGTGGAGCTTCACAGTACTAGTAGTTGGAATGCCACAATGGGAAGTTCATAACCCTTCAATCTATTCTCTCATGTAGGTCAAGTTAGGCTGAAGAGCAGAGAGATGGTGGGGCAGTTGACACCTCGAAAAAGGAGGGAGCCTCAGACAATGCACCATCACATCATCTTCCCACAACCACCACCAGTACAGATACTCTCACATCGATGAATAGCCCTTCATGCTGAGATTCGGGAATATAACCTGATGAGCACAGCACAGGTGCACCCAAGTAGCTGACCGAAGCTGAGACCACTGACAGTCGGCGGACTATTCGAGGCCAGGGGGATGCTGAACTCCAGGCTGGTGACGTATCCCTGGAGTCGCTGGCAATGTGACAAATGCTGCAGTTGCAGCATGAGGTAAGGGAACATCTCGCAGAGCTTCCAGAGGGTATGTAGACCCAGCAGAGTCCATCCAAGCCTTGATTGCTACTCTATCTCTGATGGTTGCATGTTTGGCTTCCTCCAATGAGAGATTGGTGACCCTCATCAAGAGCCAGATCCAGCAGACCAGTCAGTGGATAGCAGAAAATCGTGCAGACCTGCATGCCATCATCTTGTCCATGAGTGGCAGTGACAAGGCAAGAACGGGACAAGCCGCCTGGGGTCTCCACCAGGTCCTTGCGATCCTCATATGCCTTGCAAGCAAGGAGAAGCAACTGCCTTCTGCATCTAGGCCTCCTCTAGGGCTCCTGGTGTGGACAGCAGCTACTCAGCCCGTCTGTCAGTGACACCAGCACCTTGAGTAGAAAGTTTATCTTTATGGTATGGGTAAAACATTACTGGACCAGCTTCTCATTATAGGACAACCCTCTCATCCAGACTTGTACCTTTGCTGTAATGCTTCCAAGGCAAGTATATCCTTCTTTAAATATGAGGACCAAAACTGCACAGAGTACTCCAAGGCCAGGATACTCCACGCCTGCCGGCATCGGATGTGTTCGGTGGCATGAACAGACAATATGGTGAGAAGGCCAAAAATCGGTTTCACGACATTGTGAAACAAGTTTGCGATCGTCTGCTCCGCCCGCTGATGGCGGGAAATGCGGCCCACCATCGGACGTTGGGAGCCTCATTGTAATACATCAGCATATCATTATAAGCCCAGCCTACCAGACCCTGCTGGATCGTCCGCCCATTTGGCAGGAAAACACGCCGATGTGTTTCACAACAGCACATAAGCAATGTGCACCTGGCAGGCTGCAGTTCACCTGGGACTTCAAGATTTGTTTGCCTACCTTGCTTCGAGCAGCATTTACAGTCATCAGCGCCAGGCTTCACAGACAGCACCACATCACTTTTAGGAGGGCTCACTGACAGGCCTCTACCTACCAGACCAGCCATATGTGGGTGGCTTTTCAATGGCTGCAGGGCTAGGGCTTGCTTGGGGAAGAGGAAGAAGCGGCCTCAGGCAAGGGAAGAGGCTGCAAGATGAGGGCTGTACTGGGGAAGGAGGGTATCCCAGGGTGTGTGTGGGGGCGCATGTTGATCTGTGCAAGTGACCTCAAGATGGTGAGGGCTGAGGAGGCAGTCTCCAGAGGAAATGAGGCCAGATAGGCAAATGGAAAGTTGTCTCAAGTGGTGTTCCACAGGGCTTGGTGTTGGGACTCTTGCTGTTTGTGTTATATATTTGGACGTGAACGTGGGGGGACGATTGGAAAATTTGCAGATGACACAAAGATTGGCCGAGTAGTGGATAGTGTAGAGGATAGCTATAATCTCCAAAAGGATATAGATGGGTTGGTGGAGTGGGTGGTAAAGTGGCAGATGGATTTTAACATAGAGAAGTGTGAGGTCACACATTTAGGGAGGTCAAACAGTTACAGGGATTACACAATAAATGAGAATATACTAAAATGGGTAGATGAAGTGAGAGATCTTGGCGTACAAGTACACAGGTCCCTGAAGGCAGCAGTTGAAGTAGACAAGGTTGTAAAGAAGGCAGATGGAATGCTTTCCTTCATTGGCAGAGGTATAGAATATAAAAGTAAGGATATAATGTTGGAATTGTATAAAACACTTGTGAGGCCACAACTGGAGTATTGTGTGCAGTTCTGGTCACCACATTACAGGAAAGATGTAATAGCTCTGGAGAGAGTACAGAGGATGTATACAAAATTATGAGGGGAATAGATAGAGTGGACAGGATCAAATTGTTTCCCTTGATGGAGAATTCGAGAACCAGGAGACATAGATTCAAGATAAGTGGCAGAAGGTGTAGGGGAGACATGAGGAAGAACTTTTTTACGCAGAGGGTAGTGGGCATCTGGAATTCGCTGCCAAGTTGGTGGTAGAGGCAGAAACTCTAAACTCTTATAAAAAGTACCTGGATCTGCACCTTAAGTGCTGTAAGCTGCAGGGCTATGGGCCGGGTGCAGGGAGGTGGGATTAGAAAGGGCATTTAGATGTCCTTGGGCTGGCATGGACAAGATGGGCCGAATGGCCTCCTTCTGTGCTGTAATTTTTCTATGGTTCTATAGACATGTGAGGGTATGTGTGTAAGAATGGGTGGTGATGTCCCTTGAGTTGGCAGTGAGTGAGATGCCAGTGAATGTGTGATAGGCTTGAGTGTATGAGTTAGAGCGCTGAGATAGTTGCCATACCCTGTCTGCACAGATGAGATCATTCATCCTCTTTCTGCACTGGATGGCCAATCTCTTCTATGCAGCATTGGCACTGACCACCGCTGCCAATCGCCTACCATGCCGACGTGGTAATGTAGCTGCCCCTCCTGCAGCCAGAGTGGGGTTAGAGGACATCACAGTGGACCTCCACAGTGTCCAAAAGATACTCAAGGGCTGTAGTCTTCTTGCCTTTCGGGGCCATATCTTCCTTGCTGCACTCCTGGGCTGGAAGCACTGAGCAAAGCTGTACTTTAAATGTGGTGCCTGGCGTAAAGCGGCGAGGTGATGGCATGGCAGGCGAATGAGAGCCATGGAAACGTGTTCCCTGGGAATGCATAAATAATGTGGTGGGTTTCGGACGATACAGCGTGAAAACCTGTCATCGTAACTGGTGGGTAAAACCCACCCTCTACCGCACTTAGTGCAAATCTGGGAAGATTCTGCCCTTAGTGCAATTTCAGACAGTGGGCCTAATGGTGATTATAGCCCAAGGAAAATATCAAGAACTAATGAAGGGAAGTCTAGTCACAGGAGGGACAGGTCAAGTGGTAGCAGTCCAGAAAGGGATAGGAGGTCTAGTAGGGAACGTACTTTAACTAGAGTAAGAACCACAGAACGGGCGAGGAATTACACAAGAAGTAGGAGTTCCTACAGTAGAGAAGCTCTAGTGGCTACGAATAAGTTAGATCATAAAGTACTAAAGGAAGCAAAACAAAACGAATTTGACAGTTGGAGAGAGTTTGGCATCTACACGGAGGTGCCAAGCAAAGGACAACCAGCGTTGTCCCATAGATGGATATGTGCAGAGAAAATACTTTGCAATGGGACATATAAAGCTAAGGCTAAACTAGTGGCTCGGGGATTCGAAGAACAACTGGGCGACCAGGAAGTTAGAGCAGATTCCCTAACAGCAGGAAAAAGTAAGTTTGAGGATTTTCCCAGCACCTCTAGTGACATACCCTTGGGAATGCAAATCCATTGACATCAAAGCAGCATTTTTGCAAGGGCAGCAATTTCAAAGGGAAGTATTCTTAAAGTCTTCAAAAGAAGCTGGAGATATAGAGGGGAAATTATGGAGGTTAAATAAGTGTGTTTACAAGCTAAATGATGCATCCAGGGTATGGTATTTTTCAGTTAGGTCTGTCCTCGTAAAAACTGGTTGTGTTGAGTTAAAAGCAGATCCAGCAATGTTTTATGTGTGTTATGAAGGAAAACAAGTGGGCATTTTCTTATTGTGCATAGATGATTTCCTGTGGAGAGGATCTGTAGTGTTTGAGAAATTTGTAATCGATAAAATTATAAGAAACATAAGAACATAAGAAATAGAAACAGGAGTAGACCATTGAGCCCCTCGAGCTTGCTTCACCATTCAATAAGATCATGGCTGACCTTGTGTTTCAATTTCCACATTCCCATCGAACCCCAATAACCTTTGATTCCCTTGACTAACAAGAATCTATCTACCTCTGCCTTAAAAATATTCAATGACCCCACCTCCACCACGTTCTGAGGCAGAGAGTTCCAAAGTCGCACAACCCTCTGAGAGAAAAAAAATTCTCCTCATCTCTGTCCTAAAAGGGCGACCCCTAGTTCTGGACTCACCGACAAGAGGAAACATCCTTTCCATGTCCACCTTGTCAAGGCCGTTCAGGATCTTGTATACTTCAATCAAATCACCCCTCACTTTTCTAACCTCCAGTGAAAACAAGCCCAATCTGTCCAACCTTTCCTCATAAGAGAACCCACTCATTCCAGGTATAAATCTAGTAAACCTCCTCTGAACGGCCCCCAATGCATTTACATCCTTCCTTAAATAAGGGGATCAAAATTGCACACAGTATTCAAGGTGCGGCCTCACCAATGCCCTCTATAACTGAAGCATAACATTCTTATTTTATGTTCAATCCCTCTCGTAATAATGGATAGCATTCCATTAGCCTTCTTAATTACTTACTGTACCTGCATGCTAACTTTTTGTGACTCATGTGCTAGAACACCTAGGACTCCTGCACCTCAGAATTATGTAACTGTTCTCCATTTAAGTAAAACTCTGCTTTTTTGTTCTTCCTGCCAAAGTGAACAACTTTGCATATTCCCACATTAAACTCCATTTGCCAGATCTTTATCCACTCACTCAACCTATCTATATCCAACTGCAATCTCATGTCCTCTTCACAACATACTTTCCTACCTATCTTTGTGTATTCTTCAAATTTAGCTACCATGTCTTCACTCCCCTCATCTAAGCCATTGATGTAAATCATAAAAAGTTGAGGCCCCAGTACAGACCCCTGTGGGACTCCACTTGTCACATCCTGCCAATCAAAAAAGGACCCATTTATGCACACTCTCTGCTTTCTGCTTTCTTATGAAGGAATTCAAAATTGGAAGTTGGACTTCTGGAGCTATTAAGTACATAGGTTTGGATATTAGACAGACTAAGTTGGGAATAACCTTGACTCAGCAGCCTTACTTAGAGAATGTTAATAGGATCCCGATAAATTGGGCTAGGTCCTCACAAAAGGAAGACTCTGCAACCAAGGAAGAAGCAGATCAGTTAAGAAACTTAATTGGGCAATTAAACTGGCTATACATGCAAACTAAACCAGATGCGTGCTATGATGTACTAGAATTGAGCACTGTGCTGACATATGCTACTGTTGGGGAAGTGCTAAAAGCAAATAAGACATTGTACGTTCCTCTGAACTTAATTTCTTCAATCAGATTTCCAGACCTGGGTGACCTGGAAGGGATAAAATTAGTTATTTTCAGTGACGCCTCACACTGGTTATTCGAGTACAGCAGGATTCATTATATTTTTAGTGGGAAGAAACGATAAATGTTGCCCATTAGCTTGGGAATCAAAGAAGATAAAGAGAGTAGTTAAAAGCACCTTAGCTGCGGAGACACTTGCGCTGGTAGAGTTGACATATATGGCTATGTATTTATCAAGTATTTTAAAGGAACTCCTATATAAGGGGCAACCGTGGGAAAAATGTGCCTATAGAATGCTACATAGATAACTTTTCATTCTCGGACAATGTCCATTCAACAAAGAGTGTCACAGAAAAGAGGCTGAGGATTAATCTCATGAGTATGAAAGAGATGTTGAAAGGAAAGAAATTTCCAAAATTAAATGGGTTGACGCAAGTCACCAGGGATCTGATCTTGAACTCTCTCCTCCATCCCCACCCCCTTTCTGTTTCTTCCCCCTCCTTTTTGTTTTTTCCAATAATTTATATAGATTTTTCTTTTCCCACCTATTTCCATTATTTTTAAATGTATTTCCACCCATTGTTTTATCTCTACCTTTTAGCCTTTTTAGTATTCCTTCACCCCACCCCAACTAGAGCTATCTGTACCTTGTTTGTCCTGCTTTCTACCCTTAATTAGCACATTCCTTTAGATAATATTACCACCTTCAACACCTCTTTGTCCCTTTGTCTGTGACATCTTTTGGTTATCTCCACCTATCACTGGCTTCTTGTCCCAACACCCCCCCCCCCCCCCCCCCAAACCATCTTATATTTCACCCTTTTCCTACCTTTACTTAGTTCTGTTGAAGGGTCATGAGGACTCGAAACGTCAACTGTGCCAGACCTGCTGAGTTTTTCCAGGTATTTCTGTTTCTGTTTTTGTACCAGGGATCTGATTGTTTTACTAAAAGAACTGCTTGTTCAAATAAATTGTTGAATATCCTTGAAGAGGGATGCCTTGTATTATAATGGATTGTGACAACATGGAAATTTTCATGTTATAATATTAATTTTTTATTTTATTTTTATAACGAAGGGTAATTTGGATTATGTCAAAGAGTGATGGTATAATAAGATAAATGATATTTTCATTTTGTATGAATCTTTTAATGCATATCAATTTAATTTTAAAAAAATGGGAATCTGTTAGCATCTAATAGGTTCTGTTTAATGAATGTTAAAAACCCAGTACTTGAAGGTAATAAGGTGAACAGGTGCTGGTGTTGATTTGTTAATGATACTCATTTGTATATAAGGATGAGTTGTCCTTTGTTGCAGTTCCCCTTTAAGGGGCTGTCCCTATAACTTGTTCATTGGATCTTTTGCTAATTTGTTAATTTTTCCCCTTTATTTGTTAATTTGATGCTCAGAACAGTATATAAGGAAGAGTCAGCCAGCACTAGCCCCATCATTGGGTATCTGGGGTGGAGTGTGTTGCACACGGCAGTTCTGTACAACTGTATGTTGTCTTGGTTCACTGAGTCCCAAGATGCCTGTGCATTTTACGGCCTTGAGGAGTCTGTAGACCATGTCTATGTTTCGTGTTGTAGGCTGCACCCCCTTGGTTATTTAAAAAGCCTTTTGCTTTTGTTTTATTTGCACTTCAGCTCCATGCTCCTGGATCTTTGGATACCCAGTGCAGAGAGGGGCTGGGAGGGAGAAGGACCTGCTTGTGAACCTGCTGCTGGGCCTGGCCAGGCGGGTCATCAAAAGGCCCAGGCAGCAGGTGACCTAGGGGGTCAGCCGACCCGACTGTCTGCTCCTCTTCTGCGGCTATGTTCGTGGCCGGATGTTCCTGGAGAGGGAGCACATGGTGTCTACTGGCACAATAGAGGCCTTCTGTGTTCAGTAGGCACAGTGGGGACTAGGGTGCTTCATAGATCCCTTTGATCACATTTTGGTTTAATGTTTATAAGTTTCTTTTAACATTTGACTTTTAGTTCGCAGTGCCCCTTTAAAGGGCTACATCTTGTTCAGTCCCTTGTTTTTCCTCATTTAGTTTAATTGGTTTCATCAAAAGAAAAGCACTGGCTGTCTGGTGTGTTCGAGGGGAGAACTCCACTCTGTAGTGGGCAATAAAGAGTCTCTACCTAAGCATCCTCATCTCTCGTATCCTTCACATTCAGGCTGAGGAGCTAGCTAACACCATGGACTCACATTGCTGCTGCTGCTGAAATTCTGAGTTACTCTGCAGCAGTTGCAACAGCAGCAGCACCAACAGCAGTAACCGTGCTGTGAAGCTGCACATATATAAAAAAAACCTTACAACTCCCTGCACACAGCTTTCTCATAAACAGGCATTTCAGCATCTTTGAAGCTCAAGGTTCTTGGGATCTAAAGCAGCATCAATATCCCCAAACAACCTGCTGCATTTGCCTCCTGAACATTAATTCCTTGGCTGCGTTAGCTTGAGGATGTGAAATGCAGTGATTGTATACCCTGCTGGCAGCTTTACATGGAATTTACAGCGCATAAGCAGGCTATCTGGCTCACCTCATCGAGATTGGTCTTTATGTTCCACACAAGACTCCTTCCACACTTCTTGATCACACTGTCAGGGTAACCTTCAGCTTCTTTATTCCTCATGTGTTTATCAAGTCCCTTGAATGTATCAATTCTAGAATCATAGAATAGTTACAACATCGAAGGAGGCTATTCAGCTCATTGTCTCCGTGTCAGTTCTCTGCAACAGCAACTCAGCTAGTCCCACTCCTCTGCCTTTTCCCTGTAGCCCTGTAAAATGTTTTCTCCTCAGATAATTATCCAGTTCCCTTTTGAAAACCGCAGTTGAATCTGTCTCCACCACACACCCAGTCAGCACGTTCCAAATCCAAACCACTTGTTGCATGAGAGGTTTTTCCTCATATCACAACTGGTTTTTTTGTCAATCACCTTAGGGTTCTGGACCTTCTGCCGGTAGGAAGTTTCTCCCCATTTACTCTATCCAGACCCCTCATGATTTTGAATGTGTCTAATAAACCTCCTCTCAACCTTCTCTTCTCCGAGGAGAACAGTCCCAGCTTTGCCAATCTATCCACATAACTGAAGTCACTCATCCTCGGAATCATTACTCAATTGAAACATATAAGATCCTGAGGGGTCTTGACAGGGTGGATGTGGAGAGGATGTTTCCTCTTGTGGGAGAATCGAGTACTAGGGGACACTGTTTAAAAATAAGGGGGCTTAGTGTGAAGTTATCCACTTCAATAGGAAAAACAATGGCAGAGTATTATTTAAATGGTGATAGATTGGGAAATGTTGATGTACAAAAGAACCTGGGTGTCCTTGTACACTAATCACTGAAAGCAAGCATGCAGGTGCAGCAAGCAGTTAAAAAGGCAAATGGTATGTTGGCCTTCATTGTGAGAGGACTTAACTACAGGAGCAAAGATGTCTTACTGCAGCTGTACAGGGCCATGGTTAGACCACACCTGGAGTATATTGTGTGGAGTTTTGGTCTCCTTACCTAAGAATTGCCATAGAGGGAATGCAGTGAACGTTCACCAGACTGATTTCTGGGATGGCAGGATTGTCATATGAGGAGAGATTGGGTCGTCTAGGCCTATATTCGCTTGAATTTAGAAGAATGAGAGGGGATCTCATTGAAACGTATAAAATTCTGACAGGGATGGACAGAGTGGATGCAGGGATGATGTTTCCTCTGGCCGGGGGTTCTAGAACAAGGGGTCACAGTCTCAGGACAAGGGGTAGGCCATTTAGGACTGAGGTGAGGAGAAACTTCTTCACTCAGAGGGTGGTGGACCTGTGGAATTCTTTCCCAGAGAAGGCTGTGGAGGCTAAGTCACTGAATATATTTAAGAAGGAAGTAGATAGATTTCTGGACTCTAAACATAGAAACTAGGAGCAGGAGTAGGCCATTCTACCCTTCGAGCCTGCTCCACCATTCATTATGATTATGGCTGATCATCCAACTCAATAGTCTGCTCCCGCTTTCTCCCCATACCCTTTGATCCCTTCTGCCCCAGGAGCTATATCTAACTCCTTCTTGAAAACATACAATGTTTTGGTCTCAACTACTTTCTGTGGTAACGACTTCCACAGGCTCACCACTCTCTGGGTGAAGAAATTTCTCCTCATCTCAGTCCTAAATGGTCTACCCCATATCCTCAGACTGTGACCCCTGGTTCTGGACTCCCCCACCATTGGGAACATCCTTCCTGCATCTAGCCTGACTAGTCCTGTTAGAATTTTATAGGTTTCTATGAGGTCCCCCCTCATTCTTCTGAACTCCAGCAAATATAATCCTAATCGACTCAATCTCTCCTCATTGTCAGTCGCGCCATCCCAGGAATCAGTCAGGTAAACCTTTGCTGCACTCCCTCTATAGCAAGTACATCCTTCCTCAGATAAGGAGACCAAAACTGCACACAATATTCCAGGTGTGGTCTCACCAAGGGCCTGTACAATTGCAGTAAGACATCCCTGTTCCTGTACTCCAATCCTCTGGCTATGAAGGCCAACATACCATTTGCCTTCTTTACTGCCTGCTGCACCTGCATGCTTACCTTTAGCGACTGGTATACAAGGACACCCAGGTCTCGTTGCACATTCCCCTCTCTCAACTTATAGCCATTCAGAGAATAATCTGCCTTCCTGTTTTTGCTACCAAAATGGATAACCTCACATTTATGCACATTATACTTCATTTGCCATGCATTTGCCCACTCATTCAGCTTGTCCAAATCACACTGAAGCATCTCTGCATCCTCCTCACAGCTCACCCTCCCACCCAGCTTTGTGTCATCTGCAAATTTGGAGATATTACATTTAGTTCCCTAATCTAAATCATTAATATATATTGTGAATAACTGGGGTCCCAGCACCGATCCCTGCGGTACCCCACTAGATACTGCCTGCCATTCAGAAAAAGACCTGTTTATTCCTACTCTTTGTTTCTTGTCTGCCAACCAGTTTTCTATCCATCTCAATACACTACCCCCAATCCCATGCACTTTAATTTTACACGCCAATCTCTTATGTGGGACTTTGACGAAAGTCTTCTGAAAGTCCAAATAAACCACATCCACTGGCTCCCCCTCATCAACTCTACTAGTTACATCCTTGAAAAATTCCAGTAGATTTGTCAAGCATGATTTCCCTCTCATAAATCCATGCTGACTCTGTCCAATTCTGCCACTGTTTTCCACATGCTCAGCTATTAAATCTTTTATAATGAACGCTAGAATTTTCCCCACTACCGATGTCAGGCTGACTGGTCGATAATTCCCTGTTTTCTCTCTGCCTCCCTTTTTAAATAGTGGGGTTATGTTAGCTACCCTCCAATCTGTAGGAACTGTTCCAGAGTCTATAGAATCTCGGAAGAAGACCACCAATGCATCCACTATTTCTAGGGCCTTCCTTAAGTACTCTGGGATTTAGATTATCAGGCATCTAGGGGTCTGGGGAAAGAGTGAGAGTATGACATTGAGATAGAGGATCAACCATGATCATATCGAATGGCGGAGCAGGCTCGAAGGGCCTAATGACCTACTCTGCCCCTATTTTCTATGTTTCCATATTACAGATGCCAGTCTTCAGCCAATTCGATTCACTCCACATGATATCAAGAAATGACTGAGTGCACTAGATATGGCAAAGGCTATGGGGCCTGATGATATTCTGGCAATAGTACTGAAGACGTGTGCTCCAGAACTTGCTGCGCTCCTAGCCAAGCTGTTTCAGTACAACTACAACACTTGCATCTACCTGGCTATGTGGATAATTGCCCAGGTATGTCCTGTACACAAAAAGCAGGACAAATCCAACCCGGCCAATTACTGCCCCATCAGTCTACTCTCCATCATCAGTAAAGTGTTGGAAGGCTCCTGCCCTCATTGGTTCAAACATAGACAAAAGAGCTGAACTCCAGAGGTGAGGTGAGAGTGACTGCCCTTGACATCAAGGCAGCATTTGACCAAGTGTGGCATCAAGGGGCCCTAGCAAGACAGGAGTCAATGGGAATCAGGGGGAAAACTTCCTCCTTGGTCGGTGTCACACCTAGCACAAAGGAAGATGGTTGTGGTTGTTGGAGATCAATCATCTCAGTTCCATGTCATCACTGCAGGAGTTCCTCAGGGTAGTGTCCTAGGCCCAACCATCTTCAGCTGCTTTATCAATGACCTTCCTTCATTAGGTCAGAAGTGAGGATGTTCGCTGATGATTGCACAATGTTCTGCACCATTCGTGACTCCTCAGATACTGAAGTAGTCCATGTCTAAATGCAGCAAGACATGGACAATATCCAGTCTTGGGCTGGCTAGTGGCAAGTAACACACATTCCACACAAGTGCCAGGCAATGACCATCTCCAACAAGAGAGAATCTAACCATTGCCCCTTGACATTCAAAGGCATTACCATCGCTGAATCCCCTACTATCAGCATCCTGGGGGGTTATCATTGACCAGAAACTGAACTGGACTAGCTATATAAATACTGTGGCTACAAGAGCAGGTTAGAGGCTAGGAATCCTGCGATGAGTAACTCACTTCCTGACTCCAAAAAGCCTGTCCATCATCTACCAGGCACAAGTCAGGAGTGTGATGGAATACTCTCCTCCTGCCTGGATGAATGCAGCTCCAACAACAGTCAAGAAGCTTGACACCATCTAGGACAAAGCAGTCCACTTGATTGGCACCCGATCCACAAACATTCACTCCCTCCACCACCAACACACTGTGACAGCAGTGTGTACCATCTACAAGATGCACTGCAGGAATTCACGAGGCCTCCTTAGACAGCACCTTCCAAACCAATAACCACTAACACGAGAAGGACAAGGGCAGCAGACACATGGGAACATCACCGCCTGGAAGTTCCACTCACCATCCTGACTTGGAAATATATCGGTGTTCCTTCACTGTCGCTGGATCAAAATCCTGGGACTCCCTCCCTAACAGCACTGTGGGTGTACCTACACCACATGGACTGCAGCGGTTCAAGAAGGCAGCTCACCACCACCTTCTCAAGGGCAATTAGGGATGGGCAATAAATGCTGGCCTAGCCAGTAAAGCCAACATCCCATGAATGAAATTTTAAAAAATGAATCAAGATAAGCTTTACATACCACCCCCAGCCAGTAGTGAATAAAGTTTTCCGTAAGTCATGGGCTTGAATTAAATAATTAAACTGTTGCATAATGAAATTCCAGCTATGCTAAATGCTATTGAATCAAAACACCACGTGGTTCAAAATAAAATGCCTGCCAGCACTAATATTTTTCACTTAAGAAGCATAGTTTTACTGATACAAAACAAAAATAAAAATACCTGGAAAAACTCAGCAGGCCTGGCAGCATCTGTGGAGAGGAACACAGTTAACATTTCGAGTCCGTATGACTCTTCAACAGAACTAAGTAAAAATAGAAAAGAGGTGAAATATAAGCTGGTTTAAGATGGGGGGTAGAGCTGTATAGAGAGTCAGTGATAGGTGGAGATAGCCATAAGATGTTATAGACAAAAGGACAAAGAGGTGTTCAACACCCCCCCCCTTAAACCAGCTTATATTTCACCTCTTTTCTATTTTTACTTAGTTCTGTTGAAGAGTCATACGGACTTGAAACGTTAACTGTGTTCCTCTCCGCAGATGCTGCCAGACCTGCTGAGTTTTTCCAGGTAATTTTATTTTTGTTATAGTTTTACTGAGGTTTGAGGACTCAAATGATGAATCCCTAGGAAAACAACATAATAGTAGATTTAGAAATTATGTGGCTAACGCATTTCCTTCGAGATCCTGTACCTTAAAATTTGGCACTCCACACCTGGGGTGGATATTTGGCTTAACAGTAGGTGCACAATTCAATTTTTGAAGAAACTGTGATGGGTAGTCCATTCACTGCACATGCTGTACACTGCTGAAATCAGGCCTGCTTGGACACAGTGGAAGGTGCAGCTCTAGCTTTAGATTTAATGAGATGACAATACCTTAAGATGCTGAATAGTCCTTTTTTACCTGCCACATGTAGCTGGAGCGATGTTGAGCTGGTAAAAAAATCCAACTTGCCATCCAGATGTGAGTCGCATTGATTGGAAAACTCAGAACAATTAAGCCCTGTACAGTGACATGCTCTCAAAAGTATATGTGAGATGGGCACACAAAATGAAAACCCTTCCGGATAAACAAACGGAACCATTTTGCACTTGGTACAACAAGCACAGTATCAGATTAGTGCCTATTTCCTTAAAATATGGACAGCTGCTCATTTACTATTTACACCTACTTATGTACCCATGAAGGAACAACCCCACTCAATGCTGTTTTCGTAAACTACCAGTTTCACTATTGGATTGAATGGGAAATTCAGCTGTCCTTGAGGAAAAGTTGCCTTTACATGAATATTCCATTAACAGACTGTCTATTAACTAACACAACAACAACAACAAAAACAAAAATAGCTGGAAAAGCTCAGCAGGTCTGACAGCATCTGTAGAGAGAAAGACAGAGTTAACATTTTGAGTTGTATGACTCTTCATCAGAACTGATGAAAAGTTAACTCTGTCTTCCTCTCCACAGATGCTGTCAGACCTGCTGAGTTTTTCCAGCTATTTTTGCTTTTGTTTCAGATTTCCAGCATCCGCAGTATTTTGCTTTTATCTTAATGTCTATTAACTAACATGTGATGTACTGCTTGTGTAATGAATTAAACTTTTATTCAAGTTGATTCTCTGACTTGAAGGTAGGTTTAACATAATCTAATGTTGAGATTCTGAACCTGTAACTTCTCAATTAGGGGGCAAAAGAGCAAATGCTTTGGCGTCCGTTCCAGTGAATGTGATGGATACGCTCTGCAACTTCAGGGAATCACTGATCAACACTAATTATGTCAGCAGTGCCCTCAGGCATAGCAGGAAACTCTTGGCATTACTCCTGGCTTACACACAGCAAAGTAAGTGCAAATTATGTCCTAATGTTAAAATAGGAGTATTTTCAGCTCTGTTCAATTAGTTGATTACTCTTAAATAGTGGCAGTGCATATTAAAAAGGAGAGTGCGGATATGAACAAAGAATGAATGACCAAACATTTACAGACTAGAATCGGCCCCAGCTGAAATATTGGGCAGATTTTAATGGTAGAC
This sequence comes from Cetorhinus maximus, assembly GCF_964194155.1. Taxonomy (NCBI): domain Eukaryota; kingdom Metazoa; phylum Chordata; class Chondrichthyes; order Lamniformes; family Cetorhinidae; genus Cetorhinus; species Cetorhinus maximus. Next base: position 60,540,761 of record NC_135890.1, read on the forward strand.
CAGGGAGCGGGGAAAGAGGCGAGTGGGGGAACTTAATTGGATGGAAGGCGAATTTTCAGCTTCCTGATGTCAGGGTAAAGTTGCTGAATTAAGTCGACAGTGGTTTGAAGGCGGATTGGAGTACCAACGACAAGGACCATGACCCTATTTGTAATGCATTAGCATGACATGAATACTCATTTAAACACATGTTGTTCTGATAAAATTGTACCTTTGTGATTAAGCCAGCAGTGAACAGGAAACATGTGCCTTCACTTTCATGGCTGGTTAAAGCTAGTGTGGAGCAGGTGAGGTAGTTTGTGAGGTGGATTTGGAGTGAGCAGGAGCTGCTTTTCTTGTTTGGCGAAGGTTGCTGGAACAGGGGAAAGGAGGTTGAGTTCCTTCACTGTCTGAGAGAGGGTGGGCATTGGCAGTCTGTGGGAGGTTGGGTGCCGGCTGTCTGAGAGAGGCTTGACGCTGGCTGTCTGAGGGAGGGCGGGCGGGCACCGGCTGCCGGAGGGAGGGCAGGCGGGCGCTGGCTGCCGGAGGGAGTGCTGACTGCAGCTGCCGGAATGGGCTCCTGCAATTGGACAACACCGGGAGGGTCGAGGTTGACTGAGGCGAATTAAAGTTTGATGAAGAGGAAGTCCAAGATGATAGAGGAGAGTTGAGGGATGGTGAAGACAGGTCAAGGGTGATAAAAGAGAGTTGAGGGTTGCTGAAGACAGGTCAAGGGTGATAAAGGAGAGCTGAGGGTTGCTGAAGACAGGTCAAGGGTGATAGATGAGAGTTGAGGGCTGCTGAAGACAGGTCAAGAGTGATGGATGCAGGTTGACACTTAGTGGGGGAGTTGAGGGTGACAAACAGAAGGTGGAGAGTGACTGAGAGTAGTTCAACTGTGATGGTGGGATTGAAGATGATTGAGGGAAGCTTAAAGGTGGATGGAGGATCAAGCTGATGGAGGTAAGGTCACAGGTGACTGAGGGAAGGTGGAAAGTGATGGCTGAAACATCCAGAGTGATGGTAGGAGTATCGAGGGACATCACAGCAACAGGCTGAGGTAGCAGGAGATGAGGCTGACGTTGGAGGAGACCAAAGTGGGTGTGTGGAGACCAGGGTGTGTTTGAAGCAAAGCAAAGGGATTCTCATTGGCCCACAGGTGCAAGGTTAGGAACAAGGGCCATGTAGATAATAGTGCACATATCTTCGCCCGCCTTTAATCCACAATCACTTTCTGCATGCTACATGGGTCTGGTTCACTCAGTGTTTTTGGAGGCTCGGGTGGAGGAGAGGAACCAGGAGAGGATGGCCTTGGGTCATGCACAACAATGGTCAGAAGGCCAACAAAGGGTGGCACAAGAGGGTGAGCCTTTAGGATGTCAGCAACCAAGGGCCTGTGTGACATTGGGCATCAAGTGTACAGGGCACAGGCCAACTCCCTGCAGATGTCTGAGAGACAATGTTGGATGTAGCTGAGGATGTCTTGGAAGGCAGTAACTGACCTGTCTGTGCTCATTCATGAAGATCTACGGCCCCATAGGATGGGAGTTAACCTCATGTCACTTGCCTTAAAAGTCATTGCAGCATTGAATTTTTATGCCACCGGATCATTGCAGGCCTCCACTGGGACATATGTGGCCTCTCACAGGCAGCCATTCACAAATGCATTAGGGAGGTCATGCTGTTCAAAAGGGCCAACAACTCTTGAAATTCATCTGACAGCCAGGCTGCTAGAGCTGTGGTCTTTGGAGCTCACCCAGGTTTCCCATAAATCTAAGGGGTTACAGATTGCTCTCATGTGACAATCAGAGCTCCCTGGGAGCAGCCAGCAGCATTCACTAACCAGAAAACAATTCCCTCCATCAATGTGCAAGTTGTCTGTGATCACCGCAAACAAATCCTACAGGTGTGTGCTCTCATGATTCTCATATTCACTCACAAGTGCTACAGCTGTTTGAGGCCCTCACACAACTGCAGGGATGGCTCCTGGGTGACATCTGAACAAAATCGCAAAGGAGAGGTACAGTGCTCCCCACGGCTCCACAAGGGCAACAATTGATCAGACCATAGGGTTGCTAAAGACAAGGTTCCGTAGCCTGGACTGCTTAGGTGGAGTGCTACAGTCTGTGCCACAGATGGTGTCCAGAATCACTGTGATCTGCTGCATACTACACAATCTCGCACAGCCAAGAGCTGAGGACTTGCCAGCTGGGTAGATGAAGGAGCCACACTTCTCTTCAGACGAGAATGAAGGGGAGGAATCAGCTGACCTTGGAGGTGTGGTTCCATCTCGAGATGCCAGGGCGATGGAGGGACACGAGGGGAGGCCCATGAGACCTTCATTCAGACTTATTTTCAGCCAGAGTGAAGTTCCTGTAAGCCCTAATGATCACTGCCTCACTCATTATTGCTGTAGATGTACACCCAATTTGGCCAGCCTCCCTCCAGAACAACCTACAGCCCCTATCACACCTACCACTACCTACTACCTAGAAGAGCAAAGGGCTGCAGGCCTTTGGCAAGAACACCCCCCATCTGCAGGGTCACCTCAAGCCACACACATTCCTGATTTGGAGCTAGGCCACAGATGTTTCATTACCACACAGTCAGAATCCTGAAACTCCCTTCCTAATAGCACTGTGTGCAACTGCGGCAGAAGGACTGCAGTGGTTGTGGAATCCATCGAGATAACACCACCTCAGGAAGATAAAGGAAGGGCATCATATGCTGGCTTGCCAGCAATGTAATAATCACACGAAAGAATTAGGCTTGAAAAATCCAAGAACACCCAATTAGCAATGACTGCAGATACACCACAATGTCCTTGCCTCCATAATAAATGAGATGTCACTGACTCCCCTTAAGGCATTAATCATTGCCATTGATGAGGCAAGCCTTTACAAGCCATCGTTTGGCTAGACAATTCCCACCAACATGACCAATCATCACTAATGAAAAAAGTAATCAAGAGTATATACTTACACGTAATATTAGAATGGAATCAAATGGTTGGGCATTTATGCCACCTTCTTCTTAGACAGTCCCTTGGGATTGAGAATGGCTTACTTCCACTCCATTTCGATTGGCTTTGAAATGGTTGATAAGTCCAATGTGTGATCTGTAGGCTCTGCATCTTTGTGGCCTTTGTGGCATTAGCTAGGGAAACAGGCAGGCGAGTGGGCGGGCATTCATCTGACTCTTCAGGGTCATCGGCCTTATTGGGCTTCTCGGTTGAAGAATGCACTGCATCTGAGGTGGCATCATCTGTCAGTTCCATCATGCACTGTATGGCATCATCCACTTCTGCGCAAGTCTCCATGGTTGTCTCTGCTGAAATTTGCTGATACATTTTGTCCACTTTCCTGATCCATGCCTCAAAATTGCTGGAGGTCATCCAGATGGTTTTGTTAGCCTCGCACGCGCGAGTAGTGTCTCGACATTCACAAAACAATATGGCTTCTTGGACTTTCCAATTACAGGAAGTGGCAGCTTTTCAGTGCAATCCGTGTTGGCACAGAACCGTAACAGTGGCACATTCCTTGCTCCGTCTTCCACTATTATATGTTTCATCTTTAAACATCATACAGTGGTTTGGCAAAAGATGGTAAAGCAACCTGATTTCATCCGTGTTAAAAATGTCTTGAGGTGCATACTCGTTCAAGACATGAGCGAGACCATTTTGGAGCCAATCATCTGTCTTTGCTGCTGTAACTGCCGCATTTCACCGCTCACCATGTGGAAGACGATGCTGTGCCTTGTCTTGAATCGTTCCAGCCATCTGTCGCTGCAGGTGAATGCCATGTGGCCCAGTTTCTTTGCCAGGTTGACTCCCCTTTCCTACAGTGTTGGACCAGAGATGGGAACATTCTCTGTTTGGGCTGTCTTGAACCACATTGGCAGAGCTTCTTCAACTTCAGGATAAGCAGATTTCTCATCCTCTGCCTTGCTGGAGAGAATGCCTGTTTGTTGAACTGCTCCAAGATGTTACCCTTTATTTCATAATGCTGGACAAACTTAATGGTGGAATCTCCCACTCCTTCATGATGTCCACTTTCCACTTCATGCCACGGCTTTCCACTTGCTGTATCAGCTTCACCTTCTCTCTAAAAGACAATCCTTTTAACTTTCTCTTGGGTTTAGCCACACTCGCAGGTTTTGCACGTACTTCCACAGGGAGATCTCGATGTCAAATGATGTCTTGCGCAGTACTCCATAATTTCACACTCTTATGTTTTCTAATCCTGCTCTGATTGGTCGGTGCATTCATATGACAAGCTTAGACAAGTTCTGCTAACCTGGAGTTACCAGTGTGGAATTTCAGCTTATCATGGGCATCGTTCAATGGGATGTTATTCTGCTGGCAGGAACAGTTGACGACTTCAACATAACTGAAATTTTGTGTCATCCAGTAGTGTGCAGGGACCTTCAGCATGTTTACTCTCCTAAGTCAGCAGCAACTTCGTTGGCTGGGTCATGTGAGTTGAATGGTTGACAGTCGCATCCCCAAAGACAGGCTCTATGGCGAGCTTCCTACTGGCACGAGACCAGCAAGTCACCCAAGTCTGTGATACAAGGATGTTGTGAGCGAGGCTTCATGTTCACTGGGATTGGAGTCGACTCATGGGAAGACCTCGCTGTTGACCGGGATGCCTGGAGACTGGAAGAGTGTGAAAAAGTAGAGGATAAAAGAAGCAACTGGATGGCGGAAAATAGAGCCCACTAGAAGGAAAAATCACCAGTTGACCTCAGGTCAACGCCTTTCATCATGAAAGAAGGGATTACTACTTATGAATTGGCCTCTACACCCACAACAGATGATGTTCAATCCAGAAGCGACGTGCACTGTGCACAGTCCATCGTCTCTCGAGACAGACAGATGCCATTTTTCTGTTGTTCCTGCTGTTTGGGGGCCAGATTGATGGACATGATAGATTGGGTAAGTCAGTGATTGGTCCAGCAGTTATCAGTACCTGTCATGGCGCAGGTGATGTGGACATCTCTGAGATTCCTTGCTTGAACAATGACCTAGTTGTGCAGGTGCCAGTGTTTGGATCATGGGTGTTGCCATGAGGTCTTGTGCTTTCCTCACTGGTGGTACACCCTTCCAGAGATCCGCATCCTCTGCAACATAAACCGTTTAGTTTCTACTATGTGAAAGGTTACGAAGAGTAAAACTCAACAAACCACTTGTCTTCAACCTAGACATTGACATCGGACACAGTGAAGGCTCATTCACCCCATTCAATCCTGCAAAGTCTTTTAAAAATTATTTCATGGGATGTGGGCGTTGCTGGCTAGGCTTTGTTGCCTGTCCCTAATTGCCCTTGAGAAGGTGGTGGTGACCTGCCTTCTTGAACCGCTGCAGCACATATGGTGTTATTAGGAGAGGAATTTTAGGATTTTGATCCAGCAACAATGAAAGAACGGCGATATAATTGATGAAAAAAGAGACAAGCTATAGAAGCTTTTCACCTTGTACTCATCAGGACAGATTTGCAAGAATACCAAATCTCAAAGGGTGCAACAATTTATACTGCATGAGAAGAGGATGTTGATTGGTTGGCAAGTGGACTCTGATTGGTGGAGGCATTACCATGGAGCATGCACCAGCTAACAGTTAACTGCCAAGCTTTTGTTTAAATTCAAACCAGGCAAGTCAATTCTGATTAATCTAGGCATTGCCCTGGGGAATGAACCACAGAATGGCTGTCCCCAAAGCTTTTGTTTAGTTGAAAAAGGCGCAATGCGTGAACATGTTATTTTTGTTTGCAAAGGACAGGGCCATGTGTGTGAATATATGTAGCTTCTGGTACACGTAGGTGAGCCACACTGCGAGTCTGATTTATAATCTTAAATTGGCTTTCAGTTTAATTCTTATAATCAGGATTGTTTAGCAACTGTTGTCCAATTGTGGAATCACAAGTAATGTTTATTCCTAGAATAATTCCTAGTCAGGATGTTTTGTGACTTGGAGGTGATTGTGCAGGTAGTGGTATTCCAATGATTCTGTTGCCCTTGTGCTTCTAAATGGCAGTGCTCGCGAGTTTTGAAGATGCTGTCTAAGGAGGTTTGGTGAGTTGCTGCAATGTATCTTGTATGAAGAATCATGTAGGGTTCATGATATTCAGATGGCCTTGGTTCCCTCCAGGTCTTTATTGTGTGCCACCTTGCCCTGCATGAAAGAGGGCAGAACATGATTGTGTAACACTGTGATTTGGGGATTACCTGTCATAGCTGAATAACTGGAGGTATACGGAGGCAATGAGGTGGATAGGAGGCAGGCAGCATTGGCCAATGTGCATAGGAGAGATGGAGTACCTGCATGAGTCCTGAGCGCTAAGGTGACTGCTGAGGGTGGGGTGCATTGAGCAGTGTGAAAGACTGGCGTTGTGGTGGGTAGGAGCTATCTTGTGAAGATGACACCCATGTCATGTAATTAAACTTCTTCTGACACTTCTGCTAGGTCTTCAGGTCCAAACTCAGGTGTTGAACTTCCTGAGCACCTGCTCCCATATTATTCCAAGGGTGGTCCTTGAGGTCTCCTGATCCCTGCAGACACCTGACATATCTTCTCCTGCCTACCTGCACCACTGATGCTTCCAGCTTACATCTGTCGCATTAAATTCTGCCCTGGTGTTAACTTTATGATAACTTACATTGCAGCAATACTTTTCCTTTTAAGATACAACCTGCCTTTAGGAAGTGCAAGCTGGCCATGTACCACATGGTCTGCAAACAATCTTGCCGGTTCCTCCTGCTGTACACAGGGACCACAGCTGTATTCAGGAGTAGAAAATAGCATGGGGACTGCTTGGGCTAATATACAATCATGCAGATGAGTTGGGTACACAAAGTTTGCATGTTGTCCATTTCAATGTGATTGGGTATGACACGTTATAAAAAGTGACACTTTTGCCCAAAAAAATAGGCTAAGCAATTTCTAGCCTCAGCAATCCTACCATTTTTGCCATCTCTTCTACACCACAAAAGTTGCAGACATATATTAAAAATCCTAATGCAACTCCTACTGTTCATGTTTTTCTATGTTTCAATGTCTTATCCTTTCCTGAAGTTTACTATAAATCCCCATTCATTGTGGTCAACAAGTGGTCTTTTGTGTAGAATTTCTGTCAAATGCTGGATGAGGCACATTGGGTGAATTTTCAGTTTGCCATGCAGGAGTAAAACTGAAATTGCGGGATAGCATATGCACATTAATGTTCTCCAGAAGTATGCAGAGCGAGCAGAATATGCAATATTCCATCTGACATCCTGTCTTAAGATCATACAGCTGGCTGTGTGTTAAGCAGCATAACACCCCCACCTGAGCTGTTTAAAGGTATTAGCAATACTTAGTTGCCGATTGATTTCTTCTGGCTACTCACCATGTGTCTGGAGGGCCTCCTGACCCCTGTGGAGAGAGAACATCTCCTATAAGATTTTGATTTAGGATTTTATATTAACTAGGACTAACATTTTGGGATATCATCCTATTCCTCTTTCAAATACCATGCCCTAAAAGGGGCATTGACGACCTTGGACTTCCATTGGATTGGTACATGATTATGCTTGGCAAAGTACTGCCGTGATTTGCCATTGTCTCCTGCAGTATGGCTGACCAGGCAACTCTCTTGCTCTTACAGCTTGCCATCAGGCATATTGGAAGGATATATTGGCTGATAATCAATCGATTTGGCCATGTTATGAACGCACCTTCCGCGGCCATCAATTCCTGGAGTGGGATTTGACCCTGGAGCTTCTGGCGCAGAGGTAGAGATGCTACCACTTATGCCACAAGGCCCCCTGATCTCATTCTAACCACACTTTAAATAGACTAGCTTAAGTTCTTGCCTGCTAAGAGAAGGGTAATTGAAAATTGATCAGGCTGCCAGCAATTGCAGCTGCGAGAATCAAGGCATGTCAGTACTGTGGGAAGAACTATCTTACTGGTGAGAGTTAGCTTGCTTGCTAGTCCGGAGTGTTCACAGACAACACTGTTTTGTTTTAAGGCCTCCGAACAAATCTCAGTATGAATCCCTTCCTATCGTGATAAAGGTTAGTACCAACTTTTTAATTAGAATAGTTTTCTAACATATTGATCATTCAGGAATATAGGGCAAGTCATTTCAGACAACTGCTTTGCTTATCTTTCCTGTTTTACCTGAAAGACACTACTTAACCCTGGTGCTAATAGCTTTGAGGCCATGTGAATGGTGGTGGACAATTAAACAGCTCACTTGAGGAGGAGACACCACAAATATCCCCATCCTCAATGATAGAAGAGCCCAGCACATCAGTGCAAAAGATAAGACTAAAGCATTTGCTACAATCTTCAGCCAGAAGTGCCGAGTGAATGATCCATCTCGGCCTCCTCCTCCAGTCTTCAGCCAATTCGATTTACTCCATGTGATATCAAGAAACGGCTGAAGGCAATGGATACTGCAAAGGCTATGAGCCCTGATAATATTCCAGCAATAGCACTGAAGAATTGTGCTCCAGAGCTTGTTGCGCCCCTAGCCAAGCTGTTCCAGTACAGCTACAACACTGGCATCTACCCGGCTATGTGGAAAATTGCTCAGGTATGTCCTGTATTCAAAAAGCAGGACAAATCTAACCCGGGCAATTACCGCCCCATCAGTCTACTCTCCATCATCAGTAAAGTAATGAAAGGGGTCACCAACAGTGCTATCAAGTGGCACTTGCTTAGCAATAACCTGCTCACTGGCCAGTTTGAGTTCCGCTAGGGCCACTCAGCTCCTGACCTCATTACAGCCTTGGTCAAACATGGACAAAAGAGCTGAACTCCCGAGGTGAGGTGAGAGTGACTGCCCTTGACATCAAGGTCGCATTTGACCAAGTGTGACATCAAGGAGCTCTAGCAAAACTGGACTCAATGGGAATCAGGGGGAAAACTCTCTGCCGGTTGGAATCATACCTAGCACAAAGGAAGGTGGTTGTGGTTGTTGGAGGTCAGTCATCTCAGCTCCAGGACATCACTGCAGGAGTTCCACAGGGTAGTGTCCTCGGCCCAAACATCTTCAGCTGCTTCATCAATGTCCTTCCTTCCATCATAAGGAAGTGGGGATGTTCGCTGATGATTGCACAATGCTCAATACCATTCGTGACTCATCAGATACTGAATCAGTCCATGTCCAAATGCAGCAAGACCTGGACAATATCCAGGTTTGGGCTGAGAAGTGGCAAGTAACATTCGCACCATGCAAGTGTCAGGCAATGACCATCTCCAACAAGAGAGAATTTAACCATTGCCCCTTGACATTCAATGGCATTACCATCACTGAATCCCCCGCTATCAACACTCTGGCAGTTACCATTGACCAGAAACTGAACTGGACTAGCCATATAAATACTGTGGCTACAAGAGCAGGTCATAGGCTCAGAATTGTGTGATGAGTAACTCACCTACTGACTCCCTAGAGCCTGTTCTCCATCTACAAGGCACAAGTCAACAGCATGATGGAATGCTCCACACTTGCCTGGATCAGTGCAGCTCCCACAATGCTCAAGAAGCCTGACACCATCCAGGACAAAGCAGCCCGGTTGATGACACCACATTCACGAACATTCACTCCCTCCACCACCGACACACAGTAGAAATAGCGTGTACCTTCTACAAGATGCAATGCATAAATTCACCAAGGCTTCTTTGACAGCACCTTCCAAACCCATGACCATTTCCACCTAGAAGGACAAGGTCAGCAACTAGATGGGAACACCACCACCTGGAAATTCCCCTCCAAGTCACTCATTATCTTGACTTGGAAATATATCGCTGTTCCTTCACTGTCACTGGGTCATAATCCTGGAACTCCCTTCCTAACAGCACTGTAGATGTACCTACACCACATGGACTGCAGTGGCTCAAGAAGGCAGCTCACCACCACCTTCACAAGGGCAACTAGGGATGGGCAATAATTGCTGACCCAGCCAACGAAGCCCATAAGATGTGAATGAATAAAATAAAAATGTGACCAGTTTCTATGTGCGTGTGAAAGAGCCTGAGAAGGTCAACCGTAACACTAAGAGATAGCATTGAGTACAAAGAATGAACATCTGTTTTCAGTTACTGATTACATGACTTGAGCCATAAAGGTAGGGAGAGAAAGTAAGTGACCACACTTTCAACCAATTGATTGGGTTAATATAAGCTACTTCCAAATATGGCACAAGGACTTTCAGAATTAAGGATAAATATTGAAGGTATCAAGATATCATTAGCAAAGCATCACCATCATTCTTATGGTGAAAACTCTCTTAAGATAAAGCTCAAATGAGGGCAAAGACAAATATCTCACCTGTGCTGCCAACACCTGAGGGATTCTGGACTCTCAGTGGAATAAGAATATCCTAGCCATCCACACTGCCTTTTGTTGAGTATATTTACCAATTTTGCTTGGTAAAATTCTACTTTGATTCAGTACACCTGATTGTCTCCATCACTTGATTGTACCTTGTGGGTCAGCTCAGCAAGACCCGTAGAAATATTTGTTTGGATTTGGATACAAAGATAAATCGACTAAAGGTACCGGCAGCCCTAAATATTAATCACATCCAAATTCTTACACTCCTTTCCACCTCCTCCACTAAGACCTCCAGTGGACCAGAAAACCTTGGTGTATACTCTGATCCATGGTCAGCTGTTGTTTTTTGTTGCTAGCACCTTTCTGAATCATGTCAGGATCTCCAGCAGTCACAATGCACCTCCCCTTTAAGAGGTGCAAAGTAGCTTTAAGTAGTGCTATAAAGTACAATATTGGGCCCCCTGTTGATCTGTGCAGCCAACGAACAGTGCATTTAGTGTTGGTTGCAGGCACAAGTCATAATAATGAGCAATGTGTTACATTGAACTGACGTGGGGTAATTGTGCATTGTGATCTCCCTGCCTGTTTTCAGGTTCACCCAATTTAGGCCCCATAATGTTTAAGGTGTAGGTACGTTAATAAATAATGAGAAAATCATATGCATTAGGTAAGAATGAATTATACAATAACTTTATTTTCACTGTGATAACTGGAATGACATTTGTCGGCAGTAAAATGTTCTGGCTTTCTTGGATTTCACTAGATAAGAACATTGTCACATTGCAGTAAGAGCTGTAATAAAAGGCTGAAAGGCTGAAGCTCCCTCTGCTTACATTTTAGGACGGAGAAATATCACGAAACATGTACCTGGAATTGTTGGGTTCAGTGCATTACCAACACCTATTGAAAATTCCAAGCCTGCTGACCTGTCAAATGAAGACTTTCTTATGTTTGATGATATCTTGTGTAAGCCACTGCCTTGGTCACAGGTTCCACTTGTGATTTTATCATATGAGAATACCATTGGTAAGATATTCACATTACCGTCTACTTTTAATGGTACAGGAGTATGTACCTAAAAGTATCTATCAATACAATAGTAGAGCTTTTATAGATACATTATTACATTGTGGTTCTGCCTATTGTATTCAAATGTCTGAAGATGAACAAGACAATATGGGTACTTCAATTATAAGCATGGACCAACAGAGGAATACTCAAAATACAGACTCAGTAAATAGTTTAACTAACCATAAAAATACTGTGTGCCCTCATTTAGTTTTAATAAATTTAATTTTAAGAAATATACAATGTTAGTGCAATGCTGGACATACATTTATGTGAGTTTAGGTGCTGTGGTCACTGTTGCAAAACAATCACAAAATCTACATACCAATCAGAAGTTTTAAAATGATTCCAATCCACAAGTACCCAAAATGCTCTTTGTAGCTATTTGTTCCTCATAAAGTAACAGCCATTTGCATGGGTAGATGGGGACATGCATTGCATAGTGTGATTTTGCGCTGAGTGATTATAGATTCTATGTATAGTCTGTAACCAGTTTGCTGATTGGATCTGGGGGGAGACAATGATAAAGGTGTTGTAATTAAAACCAGAAAATGCTGCAAAAACTCAGCAGGTTTGGCAGCATCTGTGGAGAGAGAAACAGAGTTAACGTTTTGAGCCCATATGAATCTTCTTCAGAGCTAAAGAGAAGTAGAAATGTGATGGATTTTATATTGTTTAAGAGGGGGTGGAGCAGGTGGAGCAAAATGGAAGGCCAGGGTTAGGTGGGAGCTGAGGAGAGATTAACAAAGATGTAATGGACACAGGGCAAAGGGAATGGCAATGTTAAAGACTAAAGAAGGTGCTGAGGGTGGCATAAAGGTAAGAAAGCAGAATGTGTTAATGGCAGAACAACGGTCAGTGTCCTGTGACAGCACAACATAGAAAAAAATGACAGATGACCCTGTGGAGGAGGGGCATGGTTGGGTAAAAAGGATTAAAAATAAATAAATAAATAAATTTTTGAAAACAAGATTAACAGAGGGGCGAAGATGGAGGCGAGAGTTCATGGCCTGAAGTTGTTGAACTCAATATTAAGTCAGGAAGGCTGTAAAGTGCCTAATCGGAAGATGAGGTACCGTTCCTCCAGTTTGCGTTGGGCTTCACTGGAACATTGCAGCAGGCCAAGGACGGACATGTGGGCATGAGAGCAGGATGGTGTGTTCAAATAGTAAACAACAGGAGGTCTGGGTCATGCTTGTGGACTGAGCGAAGGTGTTCCGCAAAGAGGTCACCCAGTCTGTGTATAGTCTCCCCAATGTAGAGGAGACTGCATTGGGAGCAGCGAATACAGTAGACGAAACTGAAAGAGGTGCAAGTGAAGCACTGCTTCACCTGAAAGGAGTATTTGGGGCCTTGGACAGTGAGGAAGGAGGGGGTAAAGGAGCAGGTTTTGCACCTTCTGCAATTGCATGGGAAGATGCCGTGGAAGGGGTATAAGGAGTTAGGGGTGATGAAGGAGTTGACCAGGGTGTCATGGACGGAACAGTCCCTATGGAATGCTGATGGGGGGAGGGGGGTGAGGCTGAGTGCCAACTCTCAGACACTTCTACATACCTCTCCTGGACCATGACCCCAACCGAACATCAAGCCATTGTTTCCAGGACTTTCACTGACCTCATCTCCCCAGGAGAGCTTCCCTCCACATCTTCCAATGTCAAAGTCTCCCAACCCCACACAGCCCACTTCTACTTCCTTCCCATAAATCCACAAACAGGGCTGTTCTGGTAGGCCCATCGTATCAGCATGTTCTTGCTCCATGGTACTCATTTTTTCCTATCTTGACTCCATTCTCTCTCCCCTTGTCCGGTCCCTTCCCACCTACATTCATCATCCCTCTGATGCTCTACGTCATATCAACAAATTCCAGTTTCCTGTCCCTAACCGCCTCCTCTTCACTATCGACATCCAATCTCTCTACATCTCCATCCCCTACTCGGACAGTCTGAGGGCTCTCTGCTTCTTCCTCGAACAGAGGCCTGAACAATCCCCATCCACCACCTTTCTCCTCTGCTTGGCTGAACTTGGTCTCTCACTGAACAATTTCTCCTTTAGCTTGTCTCACTTCCCCCAAATAAAAGGTGTGGCTATGGGTACCCGCAAGCGCCCCTGTTATGCCTGTTTTGCCGGGTATGTGGAACATTCCAGTCCTACTCAGAACCCCTCTTTTTCCGGTACATCGATGGCTGTATCGGTGCCGCTTCATGTTCTTGTCTGGACCTGGAAAAATTTATCGATTTTTGCTTCCAATTTCCACCCCTTTCTCATCTCCGACACTTCCCTTCCTTTCCTGGTCCCCTCTGTCTCCATTTCTGGTCATAGGCTGTCTACCAATATTCATTACAAGCCCACTGACTCCCACAGCTACCTCGGTTACACTTTCACACCCTGTTACCTGTAAGGACTCCATCCCATTCACCCAGTTTCTCTGCTTCCATTGCATCTTCCAAAACGGTGCTTCTGACATGTCTTCCTTTTTCTTTAACTGAGGGTTCCCCCCACTGTGGCTGACCCATCTCCCACACCTCTGCCCTCACCCCTCCTCCTCCCTCACAGAATCAGGATAGGGTCCCTGTCCTCACTTTTCAACCCACCAGCCTCCGTATTCAAAGGGTCATCCTCCGCCAACTCCAGCATGATGCTACCACCAAACACATCTTCCCCTCACCCCCCTCCCCACCGTCAGCATTCTGTGGGGACCGTTCCCTCTGGGACACCCTGGTCACCTCCTCCATCACCCCCAACATCTCATCCCCCTTCCCATGGCACCTTCTCATGCAATCGTCGAAGGTGCAACACCTGCCCCTTTTCCACCTCCCTCTTCACCGTCCAAGGGACCAAACACTCCTTTCAGGTGAAGCAGTGCTTCACTTGCACTTCCTTTTATTTGGTTTGCTGCATTCGTTGTTCCCAATGCAGTCTCCTCTACACTGGGGCGACTAAAAACAGTCTGGGTGACCTTTTTACGGAACACCTTCGCTCAGTCCACAAGCATGACCCAGACCTCTTGTTGTTTACTATTTGAACACACCATCCTGCTCTCATGCCCAAATGTCCGTCCTTGGCCTGCTGCAATGTTCCAGTGAAGCTCAACGCAAACTGGAGGAACAGCACCTCATCTTCCAATTAGGCACTTTACAGCCTTCCTGACTTAATATTGAGTTCAACAATTTCAGACCTTGATCTTCTATCTTCACCCCTTTTGCCATCTTATTTATTTATTGATTGATTGAATGCATTTTTATTGATTTATTCATTTTTTCTATTTCATTTATTTATTTTTATTTTTTAAATCCTTTTTTATCCTTTTCCCCCAACCATGCCCCCCCACACCCCACCCTTCGCCATCTGTCACCTTTTTCTATGTTATGCTGTCACAGGACACTGACCATTGTTCTGCCATTAACACATTCTGCTATCTTACCTTTATGCCATTCTCAGCACCTTCTTTACTCTTCACCACTACCATTAACACTCCCTTTGTCCTGTGTCCATGACAACTTTGTTGATTCCTCCTTAGCTCCCATCTAACCCTGACCTTCCATTTTGCTCCACCTGCTCCACCCCCTCTTAAACAGTATAAAATCCATCACATTTCTACTTCCCTTTAGCTCTGAAGAAGAGTCATGCAGACTCAAAATGTTAACTCTGTTTCTCTATCCACAGATGCTGCCAGACCTGCTGAGTTTTTCCAGCATTTTCTGTTTTAGTTCAGATTTCCAGCATCTGCAGTATTTTGCTTTTATCAAAGTGTTGTAATTGACTTGTTTGCTTCCGATTTACAGAATGGAAAATCAGTTAGGGTCCCCTTTCCAGAATACTGTCCAATGACTTTCACTGTAAAGTGTGTATGAGGATAGGTTGAGGCTTTGTTGTGATACCCACACAGTCAAACAGACTGCTAATAATCATAGTCTAGACTCATGAACGGTTGATGGCATCTGTGGAACCACACTCTAGGATGAATCTAAGCCTTCAGGAGGAACAGAGAGAGACAAAGAAAACTGGAAACAAGTCCTGCCTTACAAGGTGTAGAATTATATTTGAATGCACCATCTCCATTGTGATGACCAAGTAAAATTATTGGGAAAAAAAGAACCTTGGAAAGGAAATTGAAGGCTATTCTGAATATTAGTTTGTAAAATTTTCTAAAAATATATTGGATAAAACAGTGCTTCAGCATACAGAAATGCTAGTGGATCAATATGGACCATAGTTTCGAAACAAAATTTAGTTTTGAATGATTAAAATCAGCTGTCACAGTACAAGAGACTTGATAATGTTTCTCTTATTCTGGTTTAAATAGAGCTACTTCGAATAAATGGCCAGAGGAGTTTATGTGCACAGGCCCTCCATGAGCAAGGAAATGTTCATTTCTATGCGGGAAACAGGAGGTATTCTTAAAACTTAATTAGATATTTGAATACGATATTATCCTGACAAACAATGTTACAAATGACTTGGTGAGACTTCAATTAATTTAATTTTGCCAGCCTGTATATGAATATATGTTGTTCTAGAAACTGATAACGGTTTTCAGTTAATTTACGGTTATCAGTTGTATCATTTAGTACCTCAGCCATGGCCTCTGCCTGCATGCATTAATCCCCTTTTTGGTTCCTGATCAGCTCTGCTCCTTTTAACACCCTTTTCCTATTTATAAGTCCATAGAAGATTTTTGGGTTCTCTTTTGTGTTAGGTACCAGTTTCTTCTCATGCTGTCTTTTTGATTCTCTTATTTATTTTTCACTTCGTCTTTGAACTTTCAACATTCAACCTGGTTCTCACTACATATTATCAATGTGACATATGTTACACGCGCCCTTTTTCTCCTTCTGTGATGACCTTCGACCTGAAAGCAGTACAATAAGGGAAATTTGTAATTTCTTTAAAATGCCTGTGGGATCTATATTGTTTTTAAGCTCGTTTGAAAAGGACTTTTAAGAGTTTGCATCAATGTAAAGCGATCAATTGTAGTTTTCTTGGATAATAAGAAATACTGGTCCACGTGACCAGGAGACCCTTGACCTTGAAGCAGTACCTACAAGAAGGAAGCTAAGTCAGAGGTCAGACACAAAGGACAGCTACAATCAGGAGAGCTGGAGGGAAAAGGCAATCTGCACACAGATGCAGACACAAAGAGAAAACTGACAGACAGAAAGAGGAACACACAATCCTTGTGAAGTGAAACCTATGAAGAGGCCAGTTTTCTGTTTGGCAATAAGAAGAAAAATAGAATCCCAGAAGTTTTTGGGGCAGTGATATATGGGTCAGCTAAAAGGAACTGAATCCTAAAAAGCAGTGTGAATAACTCAGGCATGGCAAAAGAGCTAAGAGTTTATATCAGAAGAACAGATCATGAACCAAGTTTGTTGGTTGAAAAAGCTGCGCCATCAGAACTGACATGACCCAAGTGAGAATAGGTTCATAGATGCTTGCCTTGTCCGTGTTAACCATACCCAGGGACCTCGGATGGAATACAGTTTTCAATGAATGCAATTTGAGGGCCAAATCAATTGAGTGGAAAAGTGAGAGATTCTACATACCAGAGAGGCTGAGTTGGAAAGACTGTCGGATTGCACATGGTGCCACAGTTGTGTGGGATGTGATGCAGGTGGTTGTAGTTGTGTAAGATGCATCTTTGTTATATCAATTGTTTAAAGTGAAAATTACCTTTTTATTTGAAGTAACCTTTGCCTGTTAATTCAAGTGTAATTTGTGTTGGTTCTGATTTGTGTTAAAGTAAAAGCTACAAAAGTGAAATCTTGTTGGTAATTTCTTCTTTTGGGGGTATTTCAGTAAATTTTGTTGTTTTGGTTTATGGTTCCCACACGGGGATTGTAATACTTCATCTTACTCTCTATCTCTTAGACCATCCAAGGTGTGCAGGCTTTGTTGTTCTTACCTTTTCCCCTCATGGGTCTGTATCCTACCTATCTCCATTTAGAGGCAGCCAATTGCTCCATTACAGTTTTACCTGCCAATCTTTGACTCCAATTGACCTGAGCCAGATCCGTTCTTACCTCAATGAAAAAGGCCCTCCCCCAGTTACTTATTTTCACTCTGGATTGCTCCTTGTCCTTTCCACATCTAACCTGAACCTAATGATACCATTAGTTCTGAAGAAGAGTCATATTGGACTCAAAACATTAACTCTGTTTCTCTCTCCACTGATGCTGCCAGACCTGTTGAGTTTTTCCAGCATTTTCTGTTTTTATTACCAATGATACCATGATTATTGTCCCCTAAGTGATCCACCTGACACATCTCATTCCACAGAACCAGATCCAGCAATGCCTCCTTCCTCGATGGACTGGAAACATACTGCTCTAGAAAATTATCCTGAATACACTACAGAAACTCTTGCCCTTCTCTGCCCTTTACATTATAGCTATCCCAGTTAGGATAATTAAAGTCCCCTATTATACTATTCTATAGTTTTTGCACATCTCTGTAATTTCCATGCAATTTTATCCCTCCGCATCTTTCCCACTAGTTGATGGCCCAGTAGTGTAACTGTTTCTTAGTTTTAACCAAATAGGTTCTGCCCTTGACCCCTCTAGAACATGCTCATTCTTTGACACTGTTATATCCTCGTTAATCAATATTCATAGAATCATAGAATGGTCACAGCACATTACGAGGAACCATCACTGACCAGTATTCAGAACTGAATACTGGTTGGAGAGTCAGGTGCTTATAAAGACATTTTTCTCTCAGCTACCAGTGTGATGAAGTGCGCCAAATTGTTTGTTTCTCTTCCTCCCTCACTCCCCAGTTTGTATCACTCCCTCTCTCAATTGCATTCTTGAAACTCATGGGGTCTCCAAGTGATTTTTGTTGACCCCAGTGCTGCCATCCTCACAACTGGCAATGAAGCAGTGTTTTTGAATAGCGAGGAGACCAGCAGAGCCAGAAATGTGAATTGGCTACAAGTTATGACAGCCGGTCACTATGCATGTATGAATTGCACATACAAGGATCATTGCTCAAGAAGAGTCACCAATACCAATAATCTGGAGACAAATTGACCATTCTGGTCAACTTCTGCCAAAAGCAAAATGGTTGCAAACCTTAATGTTTATGCCAGTTAAAGTTTGCTTTATTTTACAGGGCAGCGTTTCGATGTTGGAGCCAAGCAATTGACACAATATTAAATATGACTGACTTTATAAATAACTGGCAACACTTGGAAAGCATTAGCATTTCATTGGAACATTGCAAAGATTACAGTGAAGCCTTGCTAGATCGGGCTGGTATTTGGGGTTGTTTACAGGCTGGAGTTTTATCTGCGAAAATAGCTCAGTAAGTACCACCAAGGTATACATTATTCTACAGTGCATAACAAACCAAAAATTGCTCCTTGCTTCCTGTTGGCGTATAAGGGTACAGTTTACAAATTGGCACACCAAATTGAGTTAATCGGGAGAAGAGTGGGATGACCTTGCACTCCCTAGGATTTTGTTGAGGAAATTATGTGGGCACACTGGCTTCTACACAAGGCTCTACATTAATTTCACAAACCTATTTCATGAGATGTTCTTCCATTCTGATGTTTGCTGTGAATAAATTGTTAAAGTTCTACAATTTTTTTATTCGTATATTTCAGCAAGTAGCTGCAAATTTTGAGTCGCTATTTAATAATTGTTGTATAAACATTTGGAAGTGGAATACCGAAAAAGTTTATGTGTTTGCAATGGCTTGTCTTAAATTGTACGAGAATGGCTGACAGATGTGTACAACAACTTATATTTATAAAGTGCCTTCAGCTTAATAAAACATCCCAAGGCACTTCACAGGAACATTAAAAAACAAAATATGACATGGATCAACATAAGGTGATATTAGATCAGGTGACCAATAGCTTGGTAAAAGAGGTAGGTTTTAAGCAGTGCCTTAAAGGAGCAAAGCAAGGTAGTGAGGTGATGAAGTGTAGGGAGGGAATTCCAGAGCTTAGGACCTAGGCAGCTGAAGGTACGGCCAACAATGGCAGAGTGATTAAAATTAGGGATTCTCAAGAGGCCAGAAGTAAACGAATGCAGATATCTTGCAGAGTTGTGGGGTTGGAGGAGATTACAGAGATAGGGAGAGGAGAGGCGATCGAGCGATTTGAAAACAAGGATGAGAATTTTAAAATCAGCTTGGCTGGGAGCCAGTGTTGGCCATTGAGCACAAGGGTGATAAGTAAACGGAACTGGGTGTGCGTTAGGTCCCGGGCAACAGTGTTTTGGATCATTTCAAAGACCAGTCAAGACTGTGTTAGAATAGTCAAGCCTAGAGATAACAAAAGCATGAGTGAGAGATTCAGCAGCAGATGAGTTGAGACAGGAGCGAAGTCAGGCAATGTTACAGAGCTGGAGATAAGCTGCCTTAGTGATGGCACAAATTGAGGTCAAATGTGACATCAAGGTTGCAATCAGACTGGTTTAATCTCAGACAGTTGCCAGGGAGAGGGATGGAGTTGGTAGCTAGGGGCCAGAGTTTGGAGTGCAGACTGAGAACAATGGCTTCAGTCTTCCCAATATTTAATTGGAAGAAATTTCTGCTCATTTCATACTGGGTGTCAGATAAGAAGTTGGATAATTTAGCAACTTTAGCATTTAATATTAACAATTTAGTAACTTAATACTTAAGTACAACTTAAGTATTCTTGAAGCAAGCCTTTGGTACACTTTCTAGAAATAGAGGTAGCCC
This sequence comes from Cetorhinus maximus, assembly GCF_964194155.1. NCBI lineage: Eukaryota > Metazoa > Chordata > Chondrichthyes > Lamniformes > Cetorhinidae > Cetorhinus > Cetorhinus maximus. The sequence continues at coordinate 60,560,821 of NC_135890.1, forward strand.
AAGTATACTTATAGACTATGACAATAAATTGGAGGTTCTGAATATACTGAAAGGGCTCCAAATTCATTCTCCAAAACATGCAATTCAGTTGGCCAGTCCCAAAGTTTAACTGTACATGAACTCTTACACCTCTTTACAGCTTCTTTAATCAAAAGTCCATTTGTTGTCTTTATCTTCCTCTGCTTTCTCTTTGGGCAGTCTGTCCCATTCATTCATCACACATGTGGGTCAATTTTGAGAAACTGACACTGACCGATGGAGTTTGCCAGCCAAAATGGTCCAACAGCAGTAAGGACACTGGGATTTGGAGGCCACAGCCTCATTAGCTCCCACTTCATTCTGCTCTCTGTATCGCTCAGCACTAGTTGACACATTGCTGGTAACAAATGTAAACTTCTTGCAAACAAAGCTATTCATTGTATCTTAACTTTGCCTTTGTGATATGGGTTAACATATCTCACTCTTTATCATTACATCTAACCAGCCATTGAAAATGTATCAATTGTCACCAACCATTATAAAAGAGAGGCAAAAATACTGTGGATGTTGGAAATCTGAAATATAAACAGAAAATGCTGTAAATATGCAGCAGGTGTTACCTCGCCTACAAGTATTTACAGCAGTATTTCAAGAGTGCTGAACCAAGAGGAAGGAAGAGCAATGTTGTGGAGAGAACATTGTATTTTTAATATGTGGAATAAAGTAAAGTTAGGGGGTCTGGTTGTATAGCAGTTATGCTACAGGACTAGTATACCAGAGGCCTGGACTTGAGACTCGAGTTCAAATCTCACCATGATAACGGGGGAATTTAATTTCTATTAATTAAATAAACCTTGAGTGTAAAGCTAGCATCAGTAATGGTGATCATAAAACCTCTGGAATGTTGTAAAAACCCATGTAATGTCATTTTGAGAATGAAATCTGTTGTCCTCGCCAGGCCTGACCTATGTGTGACTCCTGACTACAGTAATGAAAGTGATGCTTAACTGCCCCCTTAGCTGTATTCCAAGAAATTGGAGCCTCTATCATCACTATCCATAGCTCCAGGCGACAACATGCATATAAAATTGTATGTTGACACAACTCAGACTTGGGGGGTCTGATGGGCTCAGTTAGCTGGACAGTCAATGTAGATCATACTGGTGACAGCAGCACAGGATTCGATCCCTGTTCCTGCTGGGGTGGATTTGGGAGTTGTTTCCTTTCCCTACCCATGGTGGAGCACTGTGGGTCGGGCCTGCCTTCAGATAGAGAACTCAAGAGCCTTCTCACGTTAAAGATGGAAAATAAATGCTGGATTTACCAGTGATGCCCAGTGAATAAATTAGGAAAAAATAATTTCAATCATAATTTGTTTCATGCATTTTAGGACATCATGTTATCAGCTACAGGATCAAAGTGAATAAGCCCCTATGTCTTTATTGAGTGTGGCAGATGCACCTGGGAAACCTCAGCCATCAAATTACTTCATCCATATTATCTTTTTATTCAAGCAGCTTCACGTTATCAGCACATAATTAAAGTTAATCCTTTTGTTTTAGTTGATTGCATGCTTATCAGTTAAGTTGGTACATTTTCTGTGATTGTCTGCACTATGATAACATAGGTCGAATTAATTTAAAAGCCTGAAATTAAACTAAAATATAAGATACTCAGTTATCCTTGAGCACCTCTTCTGTATCGCACTTCTCCCATTAACTGATATGAACAATTCTGCACAACTCATTGTTTGTTGTGTTATTAACGTGCCATGCTTTTGACTTAGGTTTATGATATCATCAGACTTCAGCTTCAGACTTGACTGCTGCATCTTATCATCATTTTTCTTTAAGGTACAGTACAATCATATTTATGACCCCACTAGAAGAGATGTGTTTACTGCACACTTTATACTTAAATGGTACTGTCCCGTTCCCTTTAAAACTGCCACCATCACTCTCCTCAAAACATCCATGCTAAACTTGCTTGTCCTTGCAGACTACCATCCTATCCCCACTATCCCTTTTCTCTCTTAGTCCTTGAAAGTGTTATTGTTAGGAACAACTGTTTGCCAAGCTCCTCTGTCTATAAGCACTTGATGGTGGAATATACAGAACAGACTTTATTCAAATGCAGCACAGGTGATCAGCCTATGTGTATATAGAGTGACTCTGTTTCCGGATCTAAATTTTAATTGTTGAAACCATGCTTCTCCATACACCTTATGTTTGCCAAAATCAAAGGCACACATCAGACCTCATGATGTACCTGTTCCTGAATTCTTTGAAAATAGTCTGTTTATGCAAACAGTTCTGGTTATTTGCTTCCAAGATACTTCCTTCAAACAAGACTTCCTGACTTAACTGTCTCGAACTCTTTAAGTAATAGTTTTCTTAACAGCTTAACCATCTATACCATATCCTCTGACAATGTTTATTACACTAGCCACTAAAGGCATACCCAGTGAAGATGTTGTCCCAGTCACTTAGCTCCGTGCACAGGTACTTCTTGTAGATAATACATTAAAAGCAAAAGATAAACCATGCTTTCTTCTCATGGTACCCCACTGCTATCCTATCTACCTTGGAAAGCCTCTTGCTCCAAGATATAGGGAAAGTCAGTTATTAACCTTAACTTTCCAAGATGCCCAACAGTCATTACCTCTCAAATCTGTGCCCATCTTTCCCCGAACTCCCTGTTGAATCTCTTCAATCAGGATTCTGCCCTGCCACAAAGCTAAAACAACCTTATTAAGTGTAACAAATGGCCTCCTCAGTGACTGTGATGGCGCTGTATCAGTACATCTTGTAGATGGTACACACTGCTGCCACTGTACATTGTTGGTGGAGGGAGTGAATGCTTATGGATGGCTGCCAATCAAGCAGGCTGCTTTGTTCTGGATGGTGTCAAGCTTCTTGAACGTTGTTGGAGCTGCACCATCCAGGCAAGTGGGAAGTATTCCATCACATTCCTGTCTTGTGCCTTGTACATGGTGGACAGGCTTTGGGGAGTCAGAAGGTGAGTTATTCACTGCACGATTCCTAGCCAATCATTTCAGCTCCTTGTTTTCCTCGTCCTATCTACAACCTTTGACATGGCCAACTGCACAATCCTCCTCTTGTTGGTTCCACTCTGATCTACCAAGTCCAGTTTCCTGCAGCTGAACATTGAGAAGATCAAAAGCAACATATTTGGCCCCTACGACAAATTAGGTATGCTTGTCACCTATCCCCCACCACCCCCCCACCCCCCCACTCCCAATTCCCTGACTGCTGTCTTAGGCTAAATCTGAATATTTGCAACCATGATGTCCTGTTGACCTTAATCTGAGCTTTATATCCATATCCTCTCCAGATTCAGAAGATTCTGAGCATCTTCAAAGATGGTCTATGTTATTGCACACTGCAAAGTTACCTCCACAATTTGTCAAGGATCTTTCTTTCATCCTCTCTTCTGCCATATCTATATAAAATAGATTTTTTAATATATTTTGCAACCTAAGGCATCCCAAACTCAGTTCTTTTTGAAGTGTAGCCACTGTTGTAAAGAAGCATGGCAGCCAACTTGTGCATGACAAGCCTTCACAAATATCGTTGTGATAATGACCAGATAGTCTGTTTTAGTGATTTTTGATTGAGGGATAAAATGTTGGCCAGGAGACCAGGCATAACTCCCCTACTCCTGCTTAAAAGAGTGCAACAGATTACTTATACCCACCTAAAATGCAGACAGGACCTCGGTGTAACATGCTATATGAAAAATGACATCTCTGGCCATTCAACACTCCCTCAGTACAATGCTGGAGGCCAATCATCTCAGCCCCAGGACATTGCTGCAGGAGTTTCTCAGGGTAGTGTTCTAGGCCCAACCATCTTCAGCTAATTCATCAATGGCCTTCCCTCCAACATAAGGTTAGAAGTGTGTTTACTCATGGTTACACATTGTTCAGTACCATTTGCAACTCCTCAGATAATGAAGCAGTCTGTGCCTGCATGCAGCATAGACCTGCACAACATTCAGGCTTGGTCTGATAAGTGGCAAGTAACATTGGTGCCATGCAAGTGCCCAGCAATGACCATTCCAACAAGAGAATACCCAACCATCTCCCCTTGACATTCAATGGCATTACCAGTCCATGTCCTAATGCAGCAAGATCTGGACAATATCCAGGCTTTGGCTGGCAAGTGACAAGTAACATTCGCGCCATACAAGTGCCAGACAATGACCATCTCCAACAAGAGAGAATCTAACAATCACCACTTGGCATTCAATGGCATTACCATCACTGAATCCCCCACTATCAACATCCTGGAGGTTACCATTGACCAGAAACTGTACTGGACTAGCTATATAAATACTGTGGCTACAAGTGCAAGTCAGAGGTTAGGAATCCTGCAGTGAATAACTCCCCTGCTGACTCCCCAGAGCCTGTCCACCATCTACAAGGCACAAGTCAGGAATGTGATTGAATACTCTCCACTTGCCTGGATGGTGCAGCTCCAACAACGCTCAAGAAGCTTGACACCATCCAGAACAAAACAGCCTGCTTGATTGGCACCCATCCATAAGCATTCACTCCCTCCACCAACAATGTACAGTAGCAGCAGTGTGTACCATCTACAAGATGTAGTACAGGTACTCAACAAGGCTTCTTAGACAGCACCTTCCAAACCCACGACCGCTACCACCTAGAAGGACAAGGGCAGCAGATGTATGGGAACATAACCACCTGGAAGTTCCCCCCAAGCCACTCACCCCATCCTGACTTGGAAATATGTCACCATTCCTTCACTGTCACTGGGTCAAAATCCTGGAACTCTCTCCCTAACAGCACTGTGGGTGTACCTACACCACATGGACTCCAACGGTTCAAGATGACAGCTTACCACCATCTTCTCAAGGGCAATTAGGGATGAGCAATAAATGCTGGTCTAGCCAGTGATGCCCACATCCGATGAATGAATATTTTAAAAATTATCATGGCTGAATCCCCCAACCATCTCCCAACAAGAGCGAGTATAACCACCTCCCCATGAGATTCAATGATATTACTATGGCAGATCCCCAACATCAACGTCCTGGGGGGCTACCATTGGCCAGAAACTCAACTGGACCAGCCATATAAATACTGTGGCTACAAGAGCAGGTCAGAGGCTGGGAATCCTGAAGCGAGTAACTCACCTCCTGGCTCCCAAAGTCTGTCCACCATCAAGCTTCTTAAGTGTTTTTATAGCTGCACCCATCCAGGCAAGTGGAGCATATTCCATCATACACCTGGCTTTTGTCTGGTGATGGTGATGCTTTGATGATTCAGGAGCTGAGCCAGTGATTGCAGAGCACCCAGCTTCAAAACTGCCCCAGTAATTTATTTGGCTGATCCTATTGAGTTTCTGGTCCCTGGTGACCCCTAGGATGTTGATCATGGGGATCTGCCATGGTAATATTGAATCTCATGGGGAGGCGGTTATACTCTCTCTTGTTGGAGATGGTCACTGTGAACAAATAAAACTGAACTCTGTGCAACCATCTGCCTGTAAGTGCAGTAATAATGTGTCTAGTAATCACAATCATCTTTCTTTCTGCTAGGTGTGGCTCCAATTAGTGGACTGATTTCCCCTTGATCCCCGTTGACTTTATTTTTGTGAGGACTCCTTGGTGCCACCATCTGTCAAATGCTGCCTTGATGTCAAGCTTAGTCACTCTCACCTTCTTACTGGAATTCAGAACTTCTTTCCATATTTGAACCAATGCTATAATGATGCTGGAGCTGAGTGATCCTGACTAAGTCCAAACTGAGCATCAGTGAGCAATTTATTACTGAGCAACTTCCACTTGATAGCAGTGTTGATTCCTTCCACCACATTGTTGATGAATGAAAGTAGGCTGATAGAATGGTAATTAGTCAGGTTGGATTTGACTATTTTTGTGGTCATCAAATAACACATTATGGGTCATGTGTTCATTTTTTAAACCTTTCCAGATGAACATGTGCACTGAAGTTATCCAAATAAATGCAGGTCTGCACCTACAAATTCCCAGTCTCGTCCATGCAAGGTTGAGAGACACAGAATGGTGACATTAACCTCAGAAGAATAACCCAAATCACCCATGTGACACATCCATTTCCTGCACCATTGAACCTTGTGGCTTGTTTGAATGATATTGCAAATTAGTACCATACTGTGGATGGTTCTATGATGCAGACAAACTTTGTTCAAAAAATTGATTACAAATAGTAAGTATCATAAAATATAACAAATTAGAAATTTAGTCTAACATTTTCACTTTTTATCCTCCTCTACCCCTTAGGGTCTGTTCAGGACCACACTTCCACACCCAAGGTCTGATCGTGAGTATGCATCATATGAAGTAGGATTTGACTGTAATGTTGTTGATCTCATTCCTGGGATTGATCTCTTCTCAGACCGATTCAGAGCTGATATACGCACGGTGGTGGGAAGTCTAGATTTCCTGCTCCATGAGCTACACAGTGCTAACCAAAACCTAAAGGTAGGAAAATCTTACATTACAGATTCATTATATGTTGAGTTCAAAGGACAAATACTATGGGAAGGATTTTCATTCCCTGTCAGGGATGGATATGGACGCAGTCAGGACCTGAAAATATTGGACCTGTCTGATGTGCTGGTCTCCCGCCCCCATTCCTGGCGCCTCTTTGTTCTCCTCCACCTCTGCAGCATTTCTGATTATGAACTCCAATTACTAAACAATATACCTCTTTGATGAATTGGTGGATGATGTATAAAAACTACAAAGTTAGGATCTGGCCATTTTCCCAGCCATTTTTGCCAAGGCATATTCGGAGCCAGTAGTGCTACTTGCCTTGCATGTGGAGGGTAACCCATTAGGCTTGTTAATAGTTCAAATTAAAAGCGGTCAGCTGGAATTTTCCCAAAACAATGGCAGCCAGTTTAACTGCCTGGCATGGGGCCAGGGCTCGAGGCTCTCCCTGTTTGCCTGGATATGAGTACAATCACAGCTCGCCTTATAAAGGGATTTCACTCTCCTCCACGGCTGTAGGAACTATTTTTTATTTTGAAAATGTTGGTGAGAGGACATCTCCATAATTAAGTGCCCTCTCAGTTAATTACCATCCATTGAAGGCTTCTAATTGGCCTCCAACTTTGAGATCTTACACTCTACCCTTACTTGGAGAGGGAACCTGTCTCCATGCCCATTAAAGAAGCCCCTCTATGAAGATCCCAGAGAGTGACTTTTCCCCCAAGCCATGTTTAGGACCCGGAAATTGTCCCGACTCTTGTTTCCCACCCCCAGAGGTAATATCTGGGGAGACAGCGGCGTAGTGGTAATGTCATTGGACTAGTAATCCAGAGGTCCAGGCTAATGGTCTGGGGACATGGTTTTAAATCCCACCACGGCAGCTGGTGGAATTTAAATTCAATTAATTAATTTGGAATATAAAGCTAGTTTCATTAATGATAACCATGACAACTATCATCAATTGTTGTAAAAACCCATCTGGTTCACTAATGTCCTTAAGGGAAAGAAATTTGCTGCCCTTACCTGGACTGGCCCACATGTGACTCCAGACCCACAGCAATTAGCAAGCCAATCAGTTCAAGGGCAATTAGTTAATAAAGTATACAGTTAAGCAACAAATGTTGGCCTTGACAGCAACACCCACATCCCATGAAAGAATAAACCACAGAATTGTTATAGTGCAATAGGAGGCTGTTCAGCCCATCAAGTCTGCACTGGCTCTCTGAGCATTTCACCCAATGCCATTCCCCTTCTCCCCATAATCCTGCACATTGTTTCTTTTCAAATAATTATCTAGTTCCCTCTTGAATGCCTCGATTGAATCTACCTCCACCACACTCTCAGGCAATGCATTCCAGACACTAACCACTCGTTGTTTGAAAAAGTTTTTTCTCATATTACTTTTTCTTCTTTTACCAATTACCTTAAATCTGTGCCCTCTGGTTCTCGATCCTTCCGCCAATGGGAACAATTTCTCCTATCTACCTTGTATAGGCTGTCATGATTTTGAATATCTCTATCAAATTTCCTCTCAGCCTTCTTTTCTCCAAGGAAAAGAGTCCCAACTTCTCCAATCTATCTTCATAATTGATATTTCTCATCCCTGGAATCATTCTCATAAACCTCTTCTGCACTCTCTCCAATACCTTCACCTCCTTCCTAAAATGCGGCGCCTAGAACTGTATGCAATGCACCAGCTGAGGCCTAACTAGTGTCATATACAAGTTCAACCTAACCTCTTTGCTCTTATACTCTATGTCCCTATTAATAAAGCCTGGGATACTATATACTTTATTAACTGCTCTCTCAACCTGTCCTGCCACCTTTAATGATGTATACACATATACACCCAGGTCCCTCTACTCCTGCACCTCCTTTAGAGTTGTATCCTTTATTTTCTACTGTCTCTCCATGTTTCTCCCTCCAAAATGTATCACCTCACTTTTCTCTGCATTGAACTTCATCTTGTTTTTTATTCATTCATGGGATGTGGGCATCGCTAGCTAGACTAGCATTTATTGCCCACCCCTAATTAAATCCCTAATTAAGGCGGTGGTGAGCTGCCTTCTTGAACTGCTGCAGTTCATGTAGCGTAGGTACATCCACAGTGCTGTTACGGAGGGAGTTCCATGATTTTGACCCAGTGAAGGAATGGCGATATATTTCTAAGTCAGCGTGGTGAGTGGCTTGGAGGGGAACTTCCAGCTGGTGGTGTTCCCATGTATCTGCTGCCCTTCTAGATGGTAGTGGTCATGGGCTTGGAAGGTGCTGTCTAAGGAGGCTTGGTGAGTTTCTGCAGTGCACCTTGTAGATGGTACACATTGCTGCCACTAGTCGCCGGTGCTGGAGGGAGTGAATGTTTGTGGATGGGATGCCAATCAAGCGGGTTGTTTTGTCCTGGATCATGTCGAGCTTCCTAAGTGTTGTTGGAGCCGCAAGTGAAGAGTATTCCACCACACTCCTGACTTGTGCATTGTAGATGGTGGATAGGCTTTGGGGAGTCAGGAGGTGAGTTACTCGCCGCAGGATTCCTAGCCTCTGACCTGTTCTTGTAGCCACAGTATTTATATGGCTAGTCCAGTTCAGCTTCTGGTCAACGGTAACCTCCAGAATGGTGACAGTGGGGGTTTCAGTGATGGTAATGCCATTGAGTGTCAAGGGGCGATGGTTAGATTTTCTCTTGTTGAAGATGGTCATTGCCGCCTTATGTGGTGTGAATGTTACTTGCCACTTGTCAGCCCAAGTCTGGATATGGTCCAGGTCTTGCTGCATTTGTACATGGACTGCTTCAGTATCTGAGGAGTCACGGATTGTGCAATTATCAGTGAACATTCCCACTTTTGACCTTATGATGGAAGGAAGGTCATTGATGAAGCAGCTGAAGATGGTTGGGCTAAGGGCACAACCCTGAGGAACTACCGCAGTGATGTCCTGGAACTGAAATGATTGACCTCTAACAACCACAATCATCTTCCTTTGTGCTCAGTATGACTCCAACCAGCGGAGAGATATCCCCCGATTCCTATTGACTGCAGTTTGCTCGGGCTCCTTGATGCCACTCTCGGTCAAATGTGCCTTGATGTCAAGGGCAGTCACTCTCACCTCACCTCTGGAGTTCAGCTGTTTTGTCCAAGTTTGAATAAAGGCCATAATGAGGTCAGGAGCTGAGTGGCCCTGGTGGAACCCAAACTGAGCATCAGTGAGCAGGCTATTGCTAAGCAAGTGCCGCTTGATAGAAACTGTTGATGACCTCCTCCATCACTTTACTGATGATCGAGAGTAGACTCATGGAGTAGTAATTGGCTGGGTTGGATTTGTCCTACATTTTCGTGGACAGGACATACCTGGGCAATTTTCCACATTGCCGCGTAAATGTCAGTGTTGTAGCTGTACTGGAACAGATTGGCTAGGGAGCACAAGTCCCTAGTACTATTGCAAGAATATTGTCAGGACCCATAGCCTTTGCAACATTGAGTCCCCTCAACCATTTCTTGATATTGAGTGGAGTAAATCGAATTGGCTGAAGACTGGCAGTGTGATGCTGGGGACCTACGGAGGAGGCCGAGATGGATCATCCACTTGGTACTTCTGGCTGAAGGTTCTTGTAATCGCTTCAGCCTTATCCTTTGTGCTGGTGTGCTGGACTCCTCTATTGTTGAGTACAGGGAAATTTGTGGGGCCTCCTCCTGCAGTGAGTTGTTTAATTGTCTATCACCATTCACGACTGGATGTGGCAGGACTGCAGGGCTTAGATCTGATTCGTTGGTCGTGGGATCACTTAGCTCTGTATATCACTTGCTGCTCATGCTGTTTGGCATGCAAGTAGTCCTCTGCTGCAGCTTCGCCAGGTTGACACCTCATTTTTATATATGCCTGGTGCTGCTCATGGCATGCCCTCCTGCAATCTTCATTGAACCAGGGTTGATCCCCTGGCTTGGTGCTAATGGTAGAGTGGGGGATATGCCAGGCCATGAGGTTACAGATTGTGGTTGAGTACAATTCTACTGCTGTTGATGGCCCACAGGGCTTTATGGTGGCCCAGAGTTTCTAGATCTGTTTGAAATCTATCCCATTTAGCACATCTGCCACCTCTCTGCCCATTCCACCAACTTGTCTATATGCTTTTGAAGTTCTATGCTGTCCTCCTCACAGTTTATAATGTTTCCAAGTTTTGTCTCATCTGCAGATTTTGAAATTGTCCTCTGTACACCAAAGTCTAGATGAAATGAACATACAAATTAGGAGCAGAAGTAGGCCACTTGGCCCCTTGAGCCTACTCCTCCATTCAGTAAGATCGTGGCTGAACCTCAACCCCACATTCCTGCCTACTCCCGATAACCTTTCAACCCCTTGTTAATCAAGAATTTATCTAGCTCTGCCTTAAAAATATTCAAAAACTCTGCTTGTACCACCTTTTGAGGAAGGGAGTTCCAAAGACTCACAGCCCTCAGAGAGAAAATATTTCCCCTCATTTCTGTCTTAAATGAGTGACCCCTTATTTTTAAACAGTGACCCCTAATACTAGATTCTCCCACAAGAGGAAACATCCTCTCCACATCCACCTTGTCAAGACCCCACAGGATCTTTAAGATTTCAATGAAGTCTCCTCTTACTCTTCTAAATTCCAGTGGATACAAGCCTAACCTGTCCAGCCTTTCCTCATAAGACAACCTGCCCATTCCTGGTGTTAGTCTAGTAAGCCTTCTCTGAATTGCTTCTAATGCATTTACATCTTTCTTTAAATAAGGAGACCAGTACTGATTTAATGCCCTGTACAACTGAAATATAACCTCCCTACTTTTGTAATCAATTCCTCTCACAATAAATGATAACATTCTATTAGCTTTCCTAATTACCTGCTGTACCTGCATAATAACCTTTTGTGATTCATGCACTATGACACCCTCTGAATCTCAGAGCTCTGCACTCTCTCACCATTTAGATAATAAACTTTTTTATTCTTCCTGCCAAAATGAACAATTTCACATTTGCCCACATTATTCTCCATGGTGGCATAGTGGTATTGTCGCTAGACTAGTTTTCTGGAGACCCAGGGTAGTGCTCTGGGGACCTGGGTTTGAATCCTACTACAGCAGATGGTGAAATTTGAATTCAATAAGAATCTGGAATTAAAAGTCTGATGATGTCCACAAAGCCATTGCCAATTGTTAGAAAAACCCATCTGGTTCACTAATGTCCCTTAGGGAAGGAAATCTGCCATCCTTACCTGATCTGGCCTACATTTGACTCCAGACCCACAGCAATGTGGTTGACTCTTAAATGCCCTCTGAACAATGGCAGTTAGGGATGGGTAATAAATGCCAGTCTAGCCGGCGACGCCCACATCCCATGAATAATAAAAAAATAGCCAGATCTTTGCCCACTCACTTAACCTATCTATGTCACTTTGTAGCTCCTTACGTCCTCTTCACAATTTACTTTCCAATCTATCTTTGTGTTGTCAGCAAATTAAACCACCATTCCTTTGGTCCTTTCATCCAAGTCATTTCCATAAAGTGTAAGAAGTTGAGGCCCCAGCACTGATCCCTGTGGCATACCACTCATCACATCCTGCCCACCAGAAAAAGACCCATTTATGCCAACTCTCTCCTTCCTGTGAGCTAGCCAATCTTCTATCCATGCCAATATGTTACACCATGAGCTTATATTTTCTGCAATAATCTTTGAAGTGGCACTTTATCAAATGCCTTCTGGAAATCTAAGTACAGTACATCCACAGGTTCCCCTTTATCCATAGCACATGTGACTCCTTCAAAGAACTCCAATAAATTGGTTAAACATGATTTCCCTTTTACAAAACCATGTTGACTCTGCCTGATTGCCTTGAATTTTTCTAAGTGCCCTGCTAAAACATCTTTAATAATAGCTGTGAACATTTCCCTTATGACAGATGTTAGGCTAACTGGCCTGTAGTTTCTTGCTTTCTGTCTCCCTCCCTTTTTGAATAAAGGAGTTATATTTGCTATTTTCCAATCTAATGCGAACCTTCCCCAAATGGAAGGACTTTTGGAAAATTAAAACCAGTGCATCAACTATCTCACTAGCCATTTCTTTCAAGATCTTAGGGTGAAGTCCATCCGGACCTGGGGATTTGTCAGCCCACACCCCCAATAATTTGCTCAATACCACTTCCCTGATGATTATAATTTTCCCGAGGTCCTCCTTCCCATTTCCTGATTTACAGCTATTTCCGGGATGTTACTTCTGTCCTCTAGTGAAGACTGAAGCAAAATACCTGTTTAATTCATCCATCATCTCCCTACTTTCCATTATCAATTCCCCAGGCGCACTCTCTTTCGGACCAACGGTCATTTGTGTAACTCTTTTCTTATTTAAATATGCATAGAAACTCTTACTCTCCGTCCTTATATTATTGGCTAGCTTTCTCTCATATTCTAATTTTTCCCTCCTTATTAATCCTTTTGTCATTCTTTGCTGTTCTTTATATTCTTTGCAATTTCCTGACCTACCTCCCATATATTCATGGCCCAGATCCATTCTTACTCCATTGAAGTTGGCGTGTCCCCAGTTAATTATTCTTACTTTTGATTGTTCATTGTCCTTTTCCATATTCACCCTAAACCTTATGATACAATCATCATTGTCCCCTAAATGTTCTCCCACTGTCACTTGATCTGCCTGGCCCACTTTATTCCCAAGAACCAGGTCCAGCAGTGCCTCCTTTCTTGTTGGACTGGACTGGACATACTCTAGGAACTCTTTCCCCTCTCTGCCCTTTACACTAACACTGTCCCAGTCTATATTTGGATAATTAAAGTTCCCCATTATTTTTGCACCTGTCTATAATTTCCTTGCAGATTTGTCCCTCTACATCCTTCCCACCAATCGGTAGCCTATAAACTACACCGAGCAATGTAATTGCACTTTTTTGTTCCTTAACTCTAGCTAAATCAATTCTGAAAATTGACCCCTCCGGGACATCCTCTTTCTCCAGCACTGCAATGATCTCTTTAATCAATGCTGCCACCCCTCCCTTTTCTTTTTCCTATCTTTCCAGAACACTATAAATATGTTACACCCAGCCTTGCCCTTCCTTGAGCCAAGTCTTTGTTATAGCCACAACTCATTAATCTTTCTTAGCACATTCATGCATTCACATAGATGCACTGTAACCCTGATTTAGACTCTATTATTTTCTTCCTTACTCTGACCCCATCTATTAACCTACTATTCTCCATTTTCGTGCTATCTGCCTCTCTCAGTATTTTGCACACCCTGGTATTCCTCTCCTGTTTTTCTCCTGATATTTTCTCCAGGTTCTCACACCTCTGCCATGTTAGTTTAACCCCTCCCCAAAGGAAAAAAGATCCAAATCTTTGTTTTTGATTGTAACTGAAACTTTTATTTTTACATCATTTGGATTGATTCAGACTATTAAACATGATAGAAAATAAAATAAAATTTGCTACATTAATATTTATGGTGACAAAGATGACTTTGTTGGCTCTTTGCCTTTGAACAACTTGGTATTTTGCTACAAGTGGTGCAATTCTGATATGAAGAAAAAGTGTAAATTATTATAGAAACTTAATAAGACTTTTTTTGATTCTCCTGTGCCTCTGCAGCATTTTCGAACTTCAAATGCTAAGCAATATGCATCTTTAACTGTCTTGCAGATGATCTATGAAAATTATCAAGATAGGATGCATTAATTATAAATCTGAGGAATAGATTTCTGTATTGATTTTTTTGCTCGGATCTCAATTTTGTTATCATATTTTTAACAAAAATCATTTCAACTTAAAAAAATTGTAGACATTTTTCAAGGTACTAAAGAACGAGATGACGAAGAATACATTTCATTAAAAAACAAAAAGTAAGAAAGATCCATCCATGGCTTAATAGACAAGTTAAACATAACATTAGATTAAAAGATTAAGATTAAGTCCATCTGCTGCAGGTACACCCACAGTGCTGTTAAGAAGGAAGTTCCAGGTTTTTGACCCAGCGACATTGAAGGAACAGTGATATATTTCAAGTCAGGGTGGTGTGTGATTTGGAAGGGAACTTGCAGCTGGCGATGTTCCCATGCATCTGCTGCCCTTGTCCTTGTAGGTGGTAGAGGTCACAGGTTTGGAAGATGTTGTCGTCTTGGTAAGTTGTTGCAGTGCATCTTGTAGATGGTACACACTGCTGCTACTGTGCATCAGTGGTGGAGGGAGTGAATGTTGAAGGTGATGGATGGGGTGCGGATGAAGTGGGCTTCTTTGTCTTGGATGTTGAGCGTTTTGTGTGTTTTGGAGCTGCATTCATCCAGGCAAGTATTCCACCACACTCCTAACTTGTGCCATGTAGATGGTGGACAGGTTTTGGGGAGTCAGGAGGTGAGTTACTCTCCACAGAATTCCCAGTCTCTGACCAGCTCTTGTAGTCACAGTATTTAAATGGCTGGTCCAGTTCAGTTTCTAGTCAATGGTAACCCCAGGATATCGATAGTGTGGGGATTCAGCAATGGTAATGCCATTGAATGTCAAGGGGAGATGGTTGCATTCTTTCTTATTGGAGATGGTCATTGCCTGGCACTTGTGTGACATGAATATTACTTGCCACTTCTTAGCACAAGGCTGAATGTTGTCCAGGTATTGCTGTATATCTGTATATGGGCATGGACTGCTTCAGTATCTGAGGTGTTGCAAATGGTGCTGAACATTGTGCAATCATCAGCGAACATCCTCACTTTGATGATTGATAAAACAACTGAAGATGGTTGGGTCTAGGACAGTACCCTGAGGAACTCCTGCAGTGGTGTCCTTGGACTGAGATGACTGACTTCCAGCAACCACAGCCATCTTCCTTTATGCTAGCTATCAATCCAACCAGTGGAGAGTGGTAATTGGCCCAGTTGGATTTGTCGTGCTTTTTGTGGACAGGACATACCTGGGCAATTTTCCACATTGCCGGGTAGATGCCAGTGTTGTAGCTGCACTAAAACAGCTTAGCTAGGGGCGGGACTAGTTCTGGAGCACAAATCTTCAGTACTATTCTTCAGTACTTCACAAGTACTGTTGCCGGAATGTTGTTAGGGCCCATAGCCTTTGCAGTGTACAGTGCCTTCAGCACTTGATATCAAGTGGAATGAATTGAATTGGCTGAAGACTGGCATCTGTGATGCTGGGGACTTCTGGCTGATGTTGGCTGCAAATGCTTCAGACTTGTCCTTTGTACTGATGTGCTGGGCTGCCCCATCATTGAGGGTGGGATATATTTATGGAGTTTTCTCCTGCAATTAGTTGTTTAATTGTCCACCACCATTCTTGACTGGACATGGCAGAACTCCAGAGCTTAGATCTGATCCGTTGGCTGTGGGAATGCTTAGCTATGTCTATCGCATGCTGCTTCCGTTGTTTGACATACCGTTAGTCTTGTGTTGTAGCTTCAGCAGGTTGATACCTCATTTTTAAGGAATACCTGGTGCTGCTCCTGACATGCCATCCTGCACTCTTCAATGAACCAGGGTTGATCCCCCGATTTGATGGTAATGGTAGATTTGGGGCTATGCTGGGCCATGAGGTTACAGATTATGGTTGTATATAATTCTGCTGCTACTGGTGGTCCACAACACCTCATGGATGACCCATTTTGAGTTGCTAGATCTGTTCATAATCTGTCCCATTTATCACCATGGTACTGCCACACAACACGATAGAAGGCATCCCAACTGTGAGGACGGGACTTCGTCTCCACAAGGACTGTGGTCCCTCCTGCCGATACTGCCATAGACAGGTAGATAGGTTAGGGTGAGGTGAAGTAGCTTTTTCCCTCTTGTTGGTTCCTGCACAACCTGCTGCAGATCCTACAGCTCACCACCACCTTCTCAAGGGCAATTAGGGATGGGCAAAAAATGCTGGCCTTGCCACATCCAGTGAACAAATCAATGCATCCTGACATTGGCCAAATTGACAGCTTTGATCTTTACCAAGAAAGTGAGTGTTTCAGTGATTCATACCTGTAATATGCCCTAACAAGGATTCAGTACCTCCAGAGAGAGGGGAGAAAACTGGCAAAATACGGGGATAAAATATTATGTGTAAATATGCTACTTGTCATGCACCCTGAAGCTGTTTAGGAGCAATACTGGCAAAGGCATGGGAGCAGTCAGTCAGCAGATGAAGTAATTGATCTACAATAGTGTGGAAAGTAAAATACCTGAAGAGCTGGGCCATAAATATGTTTCCTGATTTTCTGTCCACACCTGTTTATACGTTTGTAATAGTCCCAAGAAAAAGAATAATTCATGAATGCTGGATATCTGAAATAAAAGGAGAAAATGCTAGAAATATGCAGCAGGTCAGTCAGCACCTGGAAAGAAAGAAGTCATGTTAATGCTTTGGGTTTATCAGAACTGAAGCTGAAAGATAAATATAAGTGTAACTGATCAAAACAAATGGGAGAACCAATAGGGTAGTCACACTTCAGGAATGCTGACCTCAGTAATGAGTTGGATTGCTCAGCAACGTTTTATGATGCCTTGCAAAATACAGAGTTTACCAGTAGTTCAATTTAAGAAGCTTGTTTTAATAACGTATCTCTTATTTCACATGGCAGGCTCTACCTTTGTTCACACTTTACCAGTACTTTGTCAGTGCAATCTGTCATGACGTGCACAGAAGTGTTCATGCAAGGATACTAAAGGTAACAAACAGGATTATTGGGGTATGTTGTTGTTGGGGTGATTTTCTTTGAAATGTATGTTTTAATGCTCGGTCAATGAGCTGCTTTTTAAGAGATTTCAAAATTCAAACCTGACAAGACTTCTTGGAAGGTTTTATATTGCATCATTGATGATAGAACATTCATTTCAATATGTTGCCATCTCTATTAACATTACAATTGAAACATAGATCCTTTACTGTTTCCTAAATATTGTAAAATGAAAATTGCTTAGATTTAGCTATACAATCATTTACTGATAGATTACAATGGATTTATTTTTGTTTTGACAAATTTAAACAGGTCAGGGTTTTGACAGACTTGGGCCTTTTTGCAGAAGCTTTTGATGAACAATGTTTCTTGTTTAATGGTGAAAAGCTCCCACATGCACTTCTAGGATGTTTCAGATTTCTAGCATCCAAGGTATGTAACAGGAATTTCATTTAGTTAACTGATGGTCAACATTTTTTGTAACATGTGTTTTGATAATATGTTGTAATAACATGCTAATAACTACTGTTCCCATCTCCCCTTCTATCAATATTTAACTCAGTAAGGGGTACATTTTTCTCAGCATGATACAAAACTAAACAAAAAAATAAGAATAAATTGAAAAGGAATGTGTAGAGATGTACGACTAAGATGCTTCTTTAGTTGAACAATGAACTTTATTTACAGAGTTGCTGGATTAGCTGCAGGCCTCTAGTAAGGTTACAATACACATGCTAGACTAGGAAAACTCTGCCCTTTATAAACTTCCTCGCACTCGGTGCTCATTGGCTGGTCCGACCACGTGACCCTTACTCAGTAAGGCTGGCCTTAAGCAACAATCACCACACCCCTCCCCCTTTAATTTTTTGTTTTACATTCCTCATTTACACAAATTACTTTATGCAGATGAATAGAAAACAATATCAAAAATCTTAGAACTAATCATACTGGCACTTTGTAATGAATTCGGATTACAGACTTATATACACAGGTCCAGTAGTTACAAATCAAGTTGTTGAGGGGGTTTTCTGTTTTGGGTAGAGTGGCGTAATTCTAAAGCCTAAGGCTCTCCCAAAGGATCGACACTAACAGGAACTGGAATAATGCGTACCTCTTTTGGCACAGGCAGTTCATCATTATTTGATTCAATGGAGACATCAGTTATGTCTATAACAGGTTGATCAGGTACCTCGGTACTTACGGGTTCAATAACATTCCTTGGTGGCAACACTGACTGTGGAAGTGTCTCCCTTCTCCTCAAGTAATCCATGTGTTTATGAACGATCCGGCCTTCCACCTCTACTTGGTTTGAAATGGGTCTGTCCTCACAGACAATAATTCCTGGGATCCAACATGGACCGCTACCAAAGTTTCTTACATATAAGGCTTTGTCTACTATAAATTTCCAGCCCCAGCTATGCAATCGTGGCTTGTTTTCTCATTACTTTGGTTCTTCTCTACCCTCCCTGGCAAATTTGGAAATTCGAGGTTCAGTCTTGTTCTGAGACGACGCTTCATAAGCAGTTCTGCTGGTGGAACTCCTGTTGTTGCATATGGAGTTGTGCCGTAGCTAAGAAGGAAGCATGAGATTTTGGTCTCCAAGGTTCCTCCCAACAATTTCTTTTGTCCTGACTTGAAAGTTTGGAGGGCTCTCTCGGCTAGTCTGTTTGATGCTGGGTAGTAAGGCTCAGTTTGGATGTGTTTAATGCCGTTTAGATTGCTGAAGTTTTGAAATTCAGCACTTGTAAATACGGCTCCATTGTCTGATACAATGGGGAGAATTTTCCCCATATCGGGAGGGGAGTGTGGGTGCAGGCACTGGCGGGCGTGGCGGCGATCAGGACCGCGTCAGCATTTTGCACGGGTGGGCCAATTAAGGCCCGCCCAGCGTATTTGGCGACTCCCAGGGACGGCGGGAGTGGGCGGGCGCAGGCGGAACAGCAATCACCGCCGGGTCCAATGGCGACCCGGCAGCCTGTTTAAAGGCCAAGCTGCAGCCGCCAGAGGTTGGGGGCAAGCCAAATCAGAAAGAGAAATGCAAGGACGGTAGGGCCGGTGTGCACCCAGGTTTTCTGATGAGTGCCTTGCTGCCCTCCTCGAGGAGGTGGCAGCACGGCGGATGTGCTTGTCCCCGAGGATGGGAGGAGGAGGCCACCCCACTTGACAAAGCGTGCGTGGGAGGAGGTTGCGGAGATTGTAAGCTCCCACGACGTGGTGTGGCGCTCATGGACCCAGTGCCGCAAGTGCTTCAATGACCTGCTGTGCACAGGAAGGGTGAGTAGCATGTTGGCATCATTCACTGCACCCATCATGTAACCTTCTCTCCCGCTGGTGGACCACCCATGTCTAAGTGGCCTGAGTGCAATGAGTTAGTGACGGCAGTGACACCCACATGACTGCGGTGGATTCAACCTGGAGGAGCTACACCCAGGCGCGCTGGTTGAACTCCAAGACATGTGGAAGTCAGGGTGATGACATGGTGTGAGGGGATCTTCAAGGTTCTATGGCACCAATGGATGTGCTGCCCTCTGTGCCCCACACCATTGTGCCTCCTTGCAACGCCTGGTACAACTGTGTGTTCCCAATCATGATGAAGGCGGCATGTGGGGGGTGGGGGTGGGGGTGGTGGGGGGGGGGTGCAGGGTAAAGGACACACCAGGCATATTTATGTGAGTGCCAGCCACCAGAGGGGGTGTAGATGCACTGTAGACCTGCAGTGGCCGACTGGGCTTGGGGTGGGCCGGCCACGAGGAGATTGACGGTACAAGTATCACTTAGCAATGCAATTTTTTCATTTGCAGGAGAAGAATTCTCATAACAGCGCCAAGCGGCTGAGGACTGGTGGTGGGCCAGCCCAGATATTGATGCTCAGCCACTTTGAGCAGGAGGCACTGGACCTGGAGAGGTAGGACGTGCCCAGGTCCACTGGAGCCGGAGAGGCTGGGGTTCCACAGGCAGGAATGAATGGCCAGCACTCACATCACCAGTAGTCTCCCAACATCCATGCCATTGCTGATTGTTGAGTGAGTGGCGTTACCAACAAGGCTTGTCCAGTGCGTGTAGAATGATGAGTGCTTGATGAGCCGGGGGACAGACATGTAACTCTTTCGAGTACATTCACAGTTCTTGGTTTCCGGGAGTGGGACATGAACCCACAACCTTCTGACTCAAAGGCGAGGGTGCTATGAACTGAGCCACAGCTGACACCTCGGGACAGACATGTACATTGACATTGCCCGCAGGCTAACTGATCAAATTTCCTTACTTTTCCTTTCAGCATCATTGGCGCACGGCCGGGAGCAGGAGCAGCAGGGGCCCTCTCTGACACCTGAGGGGCATGAAGTTGCACCATTGGAAGCATCACACCATCTCTGCTAGGCAGGCACCAGCACAAATACTGGCACCTCAGTGGGCATCATATCTTCAGCTAGTGTCCCGGGTCACAGCGGTGAAGGCACTTCACAGTTGCTGGAGCAGCTGGCAGAGACAGAGAGTGCCAATGCCGCCTGCAGTCAGAGGACTGAAGGGGCCCAGGCACGTGCTCAGTCCATGGCTGATGATGAGCCTCTGGAGTTGTGGACGATGCAGCCAAGTGCTGATATGCGGCCGGGTGCTCAGGAACATCTGGTGGAGATACATGAGGCTGTGCTTGACTTGGTGTCAGTGGTGGAGGGGTCTTTGCGGGCCGTGGCCAATGCATTGAGCATCATGGCTGAGCGCCAAGCTTCCTCCATGGAGGGATTGGCGACTCTAATGGAGAGGCAGCTCCAGGGACAGGATCAGGGGTTCCTGGGGTTGCGCTCGGACCTGCAACCCCTCACAGCGGCATTGACTTCGTCTGGTTTGACCACCAGGTATCCCATCTCGGTGCCCATCCATCTACGGTGAGCAGGGAGGGCCATATGGACCTCACGTCTGGGGAGCAGCTGCCTGTCGTCTCTGCTGGTGCTTCTCACGGCACTGCGGATGACGGCAGCAGCTCCTCTGCCGCTCTGCCAGTGACCGAGGCACCCAATGAGGCTGAGACAATTAGGGAGCTGCCAGCTGAGGAGTTGGCAGCTCCCAGGCGGGTCCATCACAGGGCCAGAAGACGTCCGCCAAGGTCATCAAGGCCAACAGGACATCAGAGAGAGCAGGCTGTCTCAGATGCCACTGCCAGCAACAGGGCACCACAAAGACGTAGCATCCACAAACGAAAGATGAAGGCACCTTAAGCACAACCCGGGTTCATCACTGGTGCTTTTCTGTTGCCCCCCCCTCCAAGAGTTGATTAGAACTTTGTGTGAAGTCCAACACATTTTGATTTCTACAAAAAACTACTGCGGATGCTGGAAATCCAAAACAAAAACAGAATGTTCTGTTGAAGGGTCGTGTGGACCCGAAACGTCGACTCTTTTCTTCTCCACCGATGCTGCCAGACCTGCTGAGTTTTTCCAGGTAATTCTGTTTACATTTTGATTTCTGTAATTTGAATATACTTTGGTCACAGTATTAAATTAATGTTGTTTCAAATGGCTGTGGGTTTCTCTCTATTTGGAATGGTGCATGTATTCCTGAGATTGGATGAATGATTTGTGTGTCTTTCAGATTTATTGACAGCGCACATCGCCAATCCTCCTATTCAGACAGATGTGGTCTTCAGGATGGAGGATACATGCCAGGCTTGTGTTGCACATCTATATGTGCTGTGCTAGCTAAAGGTTCCTTGGATTAGAGCATCCCAGGTATCCCTGCCTCCCTGGAGCATGCCTGGGTCAGCCTGTGCCCCCTCATCATTTTCCTGTGCGTGCTCATCCTTAGACTCACTGCTGGACTCATCGTGCTCAGCCCTAGCCACTCCGTCTACATCTTCTTCGTCCACAGCGTTCCCCCTTTGCAGAGCTAGATTGTGCAGAGTGCAGCATGCAACTACTATAGGCGACACTCGATCTGGGGGGTACTGGAGTGCGCTCCCGGAACGGTCCAGGCATCTGAAGCGCATTTTGAGAAGATCGATGGCTCTCTCCACCACAGCCCTTGTGGAGGCGTGACTTCTATTAAACCACTGCTCAGCTTCTGTTCTTGGATGGCGGAGCGGGGTCATGAGCCACCTTCTGAGGGGATAGCCCTTGTCTCCCAGCAGACATCCATCCAGCCGGGCTGGAGCACTGAAGAGCCCCGGCACCTGGGAGTGTCTGAGGATGTAGGCATTGTGGGAGCTGCCTGGGTACCTTGCACAGACTTGCAGAATCAGCATCCTGTGATCACACACTATCTGCACGTTCATGGAGTGGAAGCCCTCCCTGTTGACAAAGGCACCGGATTCACCTGCTGGCGCCCTGATGGCCACATGTGTACAGTCTATTGCACCCTGGACACGGGGGAAGCCAGCAGTTGCCACGAAGCCTCTGGCTCACTCTGTTTGGCTGGCCTCGTCCCAGCAGTATTGGATGAAGATCAGTGCACGCCTAAACAGAACGTTTGTCACCTACTTGACGCAAGTGTGAACAGCCGATTGGGGGACACCGCAGAGATCACCCACTGAACCCTGGAAAGAACTGGAGGTATAGAAGTCGAGGGCAGCTGTGACCTTTAGAGAGACGGGCATGGGGTGTCCACCCACACAGTTAGCTGAAATCTGTGGACCAATCATCTGACAGATTGTGTTGACTGTCTCCCTTGACAGATGGAGCATCCTTCGGCACTGCACAACAGACATATTGAGGTAGGTGCTTCACGCTCTCTATACCCTGGCAGCAGGATAGTGGCGTCTTCTGTGGCCCCATGCGCCATGGACTCCTCTTGGCCCTGCACCCCTTGTGCCTGTGCCTGTCCTCCCAAAGGTGGCTCCCCTGGAGGCTGAATGTGCACTCCTGGCCTCCTCCCCCTTCCAGCACTCCCTCCTCGGATGAGGTGCCTCCAGTGGAGAGATCCCCTCCCATTCCCAGGCTCAGGGAGGCCTGTTGAAACCTACAGCCCCAAAACAAATCCTTACTGAAAAGTGCTGACCTGAAGGTAATGAGTGCAGTCCAAGTAGTTGCTACGCGTTTGAGACTTCTCCACCTCACACACGCAACCATTTCCAAGGGTGTAGTGGGGCTGCAGCTCACAACTTCTGTTGCAGTTGGCTCTGTTGTCAGTGCTTGACTAACTTCGATATCTGCATCTATACCAGACCACCACACATAACTCCTGGCAAGCATTTTCATTTTAGAAATGCCGGGATGAGTGCCGTGCAATTCGGTTAGGGGCAGTTCTGTGCCTGGTACAGGAATGACTACTCTTGCTCCCCAGAGTATGATGCCATCCTGACAACTCGATTCATATTTGCGGGTAAAAAATGGTTTAATTTCCTTGGAGACTGACTCATTTAATCATCCCGTAAGTATCTGGTCTCTCACTTTGGAGAGAAGCAAATCTCGATTGGTCCAGTTCCTGATCTGCTTCATGCAGACGGGCAATGTGTCTAAAAAATTCAATGCAAAGATTATTTCTTGGGGTACAGGAGTGCACGAGATGCTTTCTTGCAAGGGTAGGCAGCCAAGGGTGTCCGTGTTCGCTATGTGTATCCCAGGTCGATGCTTGAAAGCATATTTGTAGGCGGACAGAATTAATGCCCATCACTGAAATCTTGCCGAGGCTATTGGTGGGATAGTCTTGTCTTCTTTGAAAAGGCCCAAAAATGGTTTATGATCAGAGACAGTGCCTACCATGTAAGTATTGGTAGTATTTTTTAAACTCTGAAGACTATTGACAGCCCTTCCTTCTTGATCTGCAAATAACCTTTTTCAGTCACTGAGAGGGTTCTTGATACGTAACATATTGGCCTCTCAGAGCCGTCGTCCATTTCATGGGATGATACTGCACCCACGCCGTATGGAGTGGCGTCACAGGTCAATATCAATTCTTTAGATGGATCAAAGTGCACTAACAAGGTTGAGGAGTGCAGCAGTTGTTGTAATTTTTAATACCTGCTCTAAATTTGTTAAACGCTCAGCCTCTGTAGATCCAGTTATGAGGACGTCATCAAGGTATACTACAATCCGTGATAATCCCTGTAGCTAACTCTCCATCATCCTTTGAAATATTGCACATGCCAAAGTCATGCCAAAAGGTAGGCATGTATACTGGAATAGGTCTTTGTGTGTGTTTATTGTGACATACCCCCGGGATGTGTTATCTGACTCGAGCTGCTGGTACGTGTGGCTCTTATCCAACTTAGTGTAGGATTGACCTCCTGTAAGCTTTGTGTACAAGTCTTCAATTCTTGGAATTGAATATTTATCCAACTTGGCAGCCTGATTAACTGTTAGCTTACAATCGCCGCCAATGCAGATGGTCTTATCTGGTTTCAGTATGGGGACGATAGGTGCTGCCCATTCAGAAAATTAAACCGGCTTTATCATGCCTAGTTCCTCCTGTTTAACTCAGCAACCACTTTTTCTCTGAAGGCATATGGTACCGGTCTTGCCTTTAAAAAAAAACCTGTATCTCTGTATCAACATAAATCTTGGCTTGCAAGCCTTTGATTTTTCCTAATTCGTTGTGAAAGACGCTGTTGTATTTTATTTAAACAATTCTAGCGGTCCTCCTGGCCGCACTTGAAAAATTTCAGAGCAATTTAACCTGATTTTTTTTAGCCAATCATGGCCCAGAAGGCTTGGTCCTTCCCCAGTCACTATTATTACTGGGAGCTGGGCTGACTGCTGCCCGTAGCTCACAGGTACCATGGCAGTGCCTTTTACTTTTATGGTTTCTCCCGTGTAAGTGTTCAACTGGGCAGAAATTCTCTCCAGGCTTAAGGGTTGGGTACCTTCTCTCAGGTACTGAAATGTGTGCTCACCCATCACTGTGGCTGATGCCCTTGTACCCACCTCCATAACTAGATGCTTCCCATTTACATGGAGTGTGACAGTAATAGGGTTTGCCTTGACTGCTTTAATATTAAGAGAGTGAATGTCAGAATCAATTATTTCAGGCTCTTTCACATTATGTATTTCTAACATTTTTGCTGGCTGGTTACTTAAGACTTAGCTCTGCACTGCTTTATCAAATGTCCTCTTTTGCGCTAGCACTAGCACTTGGCCTCCTTAAATCTATACGTTTCAAGAGTGTGGTTACCCCAACATCGCTAATATTTCAACTTCAGGATTGCAGTATGATTGTGTCTCGTGTATTTTTCTGATTCTGGACGATTGTGAATGATTCCCGCTTCGCGGATGCTTCTGCAATTTTGGTGCCACGCCTGGTTGCAAGTTCTTGTCCGAACTGGTAAACGGCACCATTTTGCGAGCTCTGTAGCTCCTGCGAATCTTTTTCAGCACTTTCCGTGGCCAGTGCTATCCCCATTCCTCGTTTAAAACTTATATTGACTTCTGTCAGCAAGCGACGCTGAATGACGTTGTTGCGCACACCACAAACTAACTGATCCCATAGTGTGTCATTCAAGGTTGCTCTGAAATCACAATGCTCTGACAATTGCATCCAACTTAGCAATATAAGTCACGATCAATTCGTCTAGGGTCCTCACCCTCATATTAAATTTGAATATTGGCATAATGACTGAAGGTTTGGGCTGAAAATGGCCCTGCACTAAATCCACGAGCTCACTGAACGATTTGGAGTCTGGCGTGCTTGGGGCTGTGAGACTGCGAAGAAGGTTGTAGATTTGACTCCCACAGATGCTCAAGAGAATTGCTTTGCGCTTTGCCTCCTCCCCTATTTCGTTGGCCTGAAAATAAAACCCGAGGCGCTTGATGTGCTGAGGCCAGTCCTCTGTGGAGGAGTCAAATGGGTCGATCCTCCCAAAGAGAGGCATTCTGGTGACTATTTTTTGCCTTCTTTAAAATGAGATACTCACAGTTGTAGGGCAAGAGCAGCAACAGGATCATTTATCCTCATCACCAGCTGTAGAGATGTACGACCGAGAGGCTTCTTTAGTTGAACAACAAACTTTATTTACAGAGCTGCTGCAGGCCTCCAGCAAGGCTACAATACATGACCTAGAGTAGGAAAACTCCACCCCTGATATCTTCCCTGTGCTTGGTGCTGATTGGCTTTTCTGACCATGTGACCCTTACTCAGTAAGGCTGGCCTTAAAGTGACAATCACCACAGAATGCGAAATATGTTTATGAATTTGCTGGAAAATGTATTCTGTTCACCAATATGTGTCTTTCTTTAATGAGTAATGTGTTGCAATTCAAACAAGGTGGGGGATGACCTCCTTAAGATTTTGTTAACTGTTTGGAAAGTGTGTAGTGGAGTTGGATAGAGAGAAACAGTTAGAGTTTTCCTCATGGGAGAATTAATTTGACAAGAGTTCCATCTTCACCTGGTCGGATCTACCATTAGTTTTTGAGGCGAGGCCAAATTATATCTATGTCTCTTCAGAGTACCATCAGAAATAATGTGGTTGTTTTTCATGGGATGTGGGTGATGATCCTGCTAACCTGATGTCTTCTGTCATGAATTCCTGGACTGGATTTTTAAAACAGGTTGGAGTTCAGATTAGAGGCAGGCAGGTGTGCATCTTTTCAACTTTCCTTTTAAAAGCTCCTTCTTGCAGGCTATAGTTCACAACTCCTCTGAGGTGCTATAAACCATGAATCCTTTAAAACCTGACCTGATCCCAATTGGACATTTCTCCAATTGGAAGAGGACCAGAACATACCTATCACTGCAATGGAGCTGACCAGGTTGGGAGTGTAGGGTGGGGGCTTTTGACCCAAACCAGCCCACAGCCTTAAAAGACCCAGTTGAAAATTGGATAAGCTGGGAATGGGATCAGGAATCCCAGAATCTGATCCCGGCCGCCATTTTTAAAGGGCTCCTGAGTTATACCAATTCAGTGAAAATCCAGGCCAATGTTCTTGACTCCTCAAGCAGGCTTCCCCAGCGGTCACAAACTCGACAATAAGGCAGGTTTTTTAAGGGCTTACAAAACACTGAACCAGTCCACAAAAATAGCATGGGGTCAGGAAGGTATTGCGTTTTGAAATTACTACAAAAAAGCAAATTTTTTTGGGGGTTCTGAACCCTTAATTGCCGACAAGTTCAGCCGTGAGACTATTTTAATGAAATAAAGTCGGAACAAGTTTATTAAGTTCTCAGATAAACTACTGCAATAGCTCAGACAGTGATTTTCAGTCTAATGTGCGCTTTCTATTTCCCGTATTATGACTGGACGGGGAGTGCATAATGACTTCTCTTCTTGCTACTTTTGATCTTCAGGCTCCTCTTTTCTGTTTCTCCACTGTCTCTCTCTTTGTGTCTTATCTTGTTTGGTCTTGTCTCTGGACGGTTTCTCCCCATCACAAAGACAAGGTCGGAGCATCTTTTATGCTGGCTGTTATCCAATTAACCCCTCCCCCACCCCAATCACCTTCAGCCCTGTGTGAGGTTACTTTCCCTGATCGACCAGGTATCTTTCATGTGAGCATCACACCATTACATAATGTTTTTGACATCCACTTATGTCCCTTATCTCAAAGTTCTAAGGTCTTATCTCCGAAAGGGTCCCAGATATTCCAACTCTGTTTTGTCTCACAGGCAGGCTCAAAGACTTAGTGCAAATCTGGGATGATTCCATACTAAGTGCGGAAGCGGGCGGGAAAAAGAACGTTTTAGCCACCAGCTGCAATGGCAACTTTTCACGCTTTATCGTCCCAATCCCATCTCATTAATTATGCATTCCTGGGAGAAACACTGCTTCATGGTGGGTGTGCTTTCATTTGCCTGCCACGCTATCATCTTGCTGCTTCATGATGTCGGGTGTCATATTTAAAGTGCAGCAGCGCACACATCTCTCAGTGCTTCAGGACCTGGATTGCTGCATGGCCCTGAAAGGCAAGAAGACTGAAGCCCCCCGGTTTAATGACACATCCCTCAAGTGCCTTTTGTACACAGTGGAGGCCCGCCTTGATGTCCTCTGCCCCCGATTTAGCCACAGGAGGGCCAGCAACATCACTAATCCAGCATGGGAGGTAGTGGCAGCGGTGGTCAGTGCCAAAACCCTGCAAGAGAGGACAGCCACCATCGCCAAAAAAGGATGAATAATCTCCTCTGTTCCGCCTGGGTAAGTCACTCTTCTCATCACTGTCAACTCACACACTCACAAACCCATCACACATTCACAGGGATCTCACTCACTGCCAGTTGAATGGGACATCACCATTCACTCTCTCACACGCACCGTCATTGTCCTCGTCCTGTCCATGGGACCACTCACCACCCACACATGCCAGGCATACTTATCATCTGGCCTGACAGGCGTCCTGCTTACATTCTCTCCATCTCTATTCATATAGGACAAATTGGCAAACAACAACACGGAGAGGTCGCAGACTGGTGGAGGAAGGCCTGAAATCAAGGTCCTCAGGGACTTTAAAAACAGAGCCATCCAGCTGGCCGGCGATGACTGGGACCGGTCCTGTTGACAGTGAGGTCAGCGCTGCTTTCCCAAGTGAGGACCCAGCAATGCAACATCCATCAGGCAACTATGCTGTGAGTGATGTTTCCTGTTTCACAGGCCACTTCCATGTGCTCATTACCTTTCCTTGCTTTTGCATGCACATCTGGGAAACAGTCAACCGCGTCCACGATCCAGGGCCTCCAATCTAGCCCTGAAGGAACCTCTGAAGAGGAATCTGAAGACGCCTTCATTGAAGACCTGTCACAGCGCTCACCCACACCTTCCACTAGCACAGACACACACCTTGGTGGGACCTAGCTTTAGAGTAGCTTCGGGATCACAATCTGGTGAGCACACTGCACTTTCTGATCCACAGCAGGCGGTGGCAGGGACTTCCCAGGTCTTCGGCACTTGGAGGACTGCTGGAGGCCAGAAATCTGCTGAATCCGACTTAGGTGATGAGCCTCGGGACTCGGTCATGTCTCAGTTGCTGGAGCTGCAAAGGCAAGCTTGGGAATTTCAGGAAGGGATGTCCGCTGCACTGCTCGGATTGCAAGGCACAATAGAGGGGTCAGTTCGCCTTCAGGCTGAGTTGATAGCACCAGCATGCCAACGCACTGAGGTCACCACTGGTAGGATGGCGGCCACCATGGAGACCTTGGTCCAGGACGTCACTCCTACACTGCTGCATGGGCTCAGCTCCATCGCTGAGGCCATAGTTGGCCTCCAACAGTGTATACATGAGAGGGGTGCGGGGTAGGTCGATCTCATTCCAGCTATCCCTTCTCCTCAAGGAGTCAGCCTGGGGACCCATAGGGAGGAGGATCAGCAGGAGCACACCCCAGGGCCATCCATCCAGGTGACTCCGCAAGTGTCTGGCCCATCCAAATCCCCTCTGTGACCCCAGCAACTCCAGTTTCACAGGCCGAGGAGGGTGCCACTGCCACGCAGCAGGACCCCAAAAGCAGGCTGGGGCCCCCCAAGTCTCAGAGGACGCCCACCAAGCTCATCACAGACAGAGCATCACAGTGGGCAGGCTGCCTCCACCTCCGCTGTGGCTGTCGGGGAGCACCAAGACGTAGCCG
Source organism: Cetorhinus maximus (assembly GCF_964194155.1). Lineage (NCBI taxonomy): Eukaryota > Metazoa > Chordata > Chondrichthyes > Lamniformes > Cetorhinidae > Cetorhinus > Cetorhinus maximus. The sequence goes on from NC_135890.1 coordinate 60,590,481, forward strand.
GCAGGGTTAGGAAGGTTAAGAAGATATAACTCTTTTCATGTCAAAACCAAATAAACTAAATTAACAAAATCAGGGATAAAGTAAAAGGCAGCCCCTTAAAGGAAACTGCAAAAACAAAAGACAAAGTTTAAAGGAAATTTACCAACATTAAATCAAAATGTAATTGAGGGTCAATAAAACACCCCAGTTCCCACGGTGCCCACCGAGCATGGAAGGCCTCAACAGTGCCGGCAGGCGGCATGTGCTCCCTCTCCAGGGACACCCGGCCGCGAACGTAGCAGTGGAAGAGGGACAGAAAGTTGGGTCAAACGACCCCCTCGATCGCCTGCTGGCTGGATCTGTTAATGGCTTCACGAGGAGGTCCTCCTCCCTCCCGGCCCCCCTCTGCACCGGGTGCCTGTAGATCAGGAGCGTGGGACTGAAGTGCAAACAAAGCAACACTAAAAGGTTTTTCAAGAAACTAAAAAGGGGTGCAGCCTCCAACAACCAACAGACATGTGGTCCACATACTCCACAAGGCCACAAAAAACGCAAGCATCTTGGGAGTCTGTAAATTGACACATGCTATGATTGCACGCAGCAGTCCCATACAACACCCTCCACCCCGGGTCCCCGATGGAAAATGGGAGAACACCCCTGTAGATGGCCCCCCACTGGGGGCATCCGCCGCCGGACAGCAACAAGGATCGCCAGGGTGTGTCCGAGCAGCGGGCGAGGGCAAGGAAGTGAAGGGTGTGCATCAATAGCCTATACAGGAAACTCCTCCACGCCCAATTAAAGGACACAGAGGTCATTTCCACAAGGCGACTCAGGTTGCGGGGCTCTGGCTCCCGAGGGAGGGTTCGGGATTTATGGCCAATGTGGGGACTGGTTCTGCGTGGGCCATGTTCCAGACTTTGATCAGGTCCTGGTAAAAGACAGGCAACACCAGTAAGGAGCCACGAAGGCCCCTCAGCTCTACAAACAGGAGCTGCACGTCATAATTCAGACCATGCACCTGGCAGAGGAAATACGTTGCCAGGGCACACCATCTTGGTGGGGGCTCGATGTAAAGGTATCGCTGCAGGGCCTGAAGGTGTAAAGTCACTACCTGGGTGTATAGGCACATCAGCACCTGACCGCCCTCCCTAAGCGGGAGACTCAGAACCTCAGCAGCGACCCAGTGCAGCCTTTTTACCCCAGAAGAAATCGACGAGCATTCTCTGGATTTTTGTGACAAAATCCGGGGGAGGGGTTAAAGTGACCAGCCGGGACTGCAACATGGCGTCAATCAACTGGTCCTGCTCCAGGTGAAAGGCCCGAGCTACTCGGATAGGGGATCCATCTGCCACTGACCAAGACCAGGAGTCCAGAACACTTGCCCCAGTTGATCCTGGCAGAGAACGTGGCAGAGTAGACCTCCTGGCACTCGCGCATCCTCGCAGGTCAGCCAGGTCGGTGAACATGAGGAGCATGTCATTGGCGTAAGCGAAAAGGACCACCCCGATGCCCGGCCCGTGCAGAGCCAATCCTGACAACCTCCTCCGCAAGAGGTGCAGGAAAGGCTCCATGCAGATAGAATACAATTGGCCAGACAGGGGGCAGCCCTGATGCACCCCTCTCCCAAAGCGAAGGGGCCCGTTAACCTTAACTAGACATTCTGCGGCAGCGTACAGAAGTCGGATACTGGCAATGAAATGCGTCCTGAACCCGAATGCTCGCAGAGTCCCAAATAAATATTCGTGATCCACCCTGTACTCATCCAACCCTCCCCCATATTGAGTACGGGGGCTGGTTCGGAGCTCCCAGACAGCTCCACCTCCACCTCGATCTCACCCCCAGGATCAATGCCAGAGGGGTCCTCTCTGGTCTCCTTTTTGGTTTCTGGGTCAGAGGGCGGCGGCAGCTCAGAGCCCCACTCCCCCTCAGGCACCGGGTCGTCCAGCGAGTCCGGAAGTAGCTCTGGACCTAATATGGTGACGCTAGGAGCTAAAGTTTGGGAGGGAGCAGGGAGGCCTTCTTCGGCACCGCCACCCAATGACCCAGTTTTGGGGGCTAAAAAGGGGCTGCTGCAGTCCCCTGGCGGGCTGGATAATATCTCGGAGGTATAAGGTGGGTCTGGGTGAGGCACCTCCACAAGCGTGGCACCCTCAGCGACCCCCAAGGGGCCCTGCTCAGGGGACTGCAGCAAGGTAATATGGGTAACGGGGGTGACGGGTTTGGGCTCCCTCCAGAGGACAGAGCGAGGACTTGCAGGGTAGAGATGCCACCACCTCTTCACTGGAGCAGTCGGAATGTCCTCCTCCAAGGGGTGACATCTCTTCCGGGGTAGGCTGGGGGTTGGTGAGACCTCCATCTGCAAGGCCCCCTCCTCCTCGTCCAGCCCTCCTGGGCGCTCCACCCTCTGGGGTTTGGGTAGCTCCACCCTTTTTGAAAGCACAACCGGCTCGGGATCTTGCGCCTCACTCCCGCTGGCCCCGGGAATCTGCGCAGGGACGCTGCCAGGCCCAGCACATTGCACCGAGGCGCACACGGGCCCGGGATCACGCGTAGATACAATGCAGAAACCGAATGTTTTTTGTTCCCCCGAGCCGGTGTCTTCGGGGGTCTGGTTCTCAGGGTGGTCTGAGGGGTCTGGGGAGTCTTGGGGGCCGTCCCCAGGTGGCAGGTCTTCCTCCGTGCCTTCTTACGGTGCGGGGGCTCTCCCCTCGCCTCACCGGCAGCTGAGATGGCGGTGGCTGCCTGCGGCACCCCCCCTTGCAGGGAGGAAGTTGGAGTGATGGTGGGGGGAGGAGCCGCGGTGTCAGCTGCAGCCACGTGGATGTTGCTGGTGGCCTTGGAGGCGGAACAGTTCTTCCTCACATGCCCCACCTCCTTGCAGGCATGGCAGCGCACGCCATCCACAGTCCAAAACATTCTGTAGGCGGCCTCCTCGAATTCTAGGTCAAAAGCCCCCTCCACGCACTCCTCCCGGGCCAGGCAGATGAAAACCTTGCGCCGGAAGGAGTAGACGTGGCGGAGGGCTGCGTCCTTGAAGCCGAGAGAGACCGGCGCAACACCTGACCTAACCTCCCCCAGTTGATGGAGGTGGGGGAGAAGGAGCTCACTGGGGACAAAGGGCAGGACATTTGAAATTATAATCTCCTAAGCGGTGGCCTCCAAAGGGTCCAGAAAGGTCCCGCCCACAGTGAGCACCTTTTCCAGGGCTTGGTCCTCAGGAAAAAGACGGTTTTGCTGTACATCTTGGAGGCTGTGACAATGGCCGAGGGGCCGACCACCCCGGCCATCGCCTTTACATAGGCCTCAGTAGACATATCAGGGTGGGTATAACTCTTAACGCCATGCTCCCGGGTTACCAGATGAAAAGGTGATGGGGCTACTGGAGCGGCAGGAGGTGGAGTAACCACTGCCCCCGCACAGGTGGTTTTTGATGGCCCCGCCACCACAGGAGACGGTCGATCAGAGCCACACCCACCCCAAAAATGTATTGTTATCCGTATAATATTGGGAGACAAAGGTGGGAAATGTATGTCCCAAATGAAAAAGGTCAGAGAGGAGGGTAGAGAGAGAGAGGGGAAGGCATAGGAGGGAGGATGGAAAGGCACAGGGTTGTCAGATGCCGCTGGTGGGTAGGTGGTGGATGGGGGCGTGGGTGGATGGTGGAGGTGGTTGGTGGGGAGGATCTTCCTTCACAGAGGGTGTCTTCACACAGGGTGCCTTCAGCAAGTCTTTGCCCGGGTAGCTAGAACTGCCCAGCACACAGTCTTTCGGGCCGGTGGTTTCCTTCACGAAGTAGCTCTGGTTAGCCCGTCTCAAAATGAAGGTGGAAGGGTGGGGTAGGCACAGATGGTCACAAGATATTGAAGAGAAGAGAAGTCCACAAACACAGCCACACCCCACTGATATTACTTGCTCTTCACCTCCCTCTGTCAGCATAAAATCCCCTGGAGAGAAATCTTCTCCCCTCCTGCCCTCAGGTCCACAAAACCCACCTCCAACAGTTCTTTGTTCTGGAAGTAATTTCCTCTCTCCTGGTCTTCTCCTCCCTCCAAATGGAGTTAGGTCCAAAGCCTGAGGCCTCTGGATATAGTAGCTCTCTTCCCCTTCTCAGCAGTGTTTCTCCTCTCTCTCAGCAGGTAAGAAAAACTCCCTGGGAGAAATGTCTCCCTGTTCTTGCCTTGTATTTCACAGTACTAATCCAAAACAGGAGCAGCAACCAAAGCAGTCAGCAGCAGCCAACACCCAACTCTCCACACTCCTAGGCTGCAGCAGCAACAACACACAGCTCAGGCTTAATGAGGTGCACCTGAGCCCAGTCAGGAAGATGTTATTTTCTTTATTAGCAGGAGCTCTACTTGGAGCTGGTGTACTTGATGATCGCCTTGGTGCCCTTGGAGATGGCCGTGTTTGGCCAGTTCCCCCGGCAGCAGGAGGCAGACGACGCTCTGGATGTCCCGGGAGGAGAAGGTCTGCCGCCTGGTGTAATGGATCAGGCGGGAAGCCTCACCGGCGACCCGCTCGAAGATGTCACTGATGAACAAGTTGATGACACTCATGGCCTTGGAGGAGATGCCAGTGTCAGGATGGACCTGCTTCAGCACCTTGTAGATGTAGATGCTGTAGCTCTACCTGTGCTTCCTGTCGCCCTTTCTGGACATTTTCATCGCCATTTTCTTCGAGCCTTTCTTGGAGAGGGAGCCCTTGGTGCCGACAGCAGTGGCGCTGATGGAAACAGCGATGGTCGGCATTGCAAAAGCTTCAAATCCTCCTTAATATTCACTTCACCTGCTGAGACACTCAGCAGCAACTAGATGTTAGTTGCACAGCCTGGGCATGGCTATTAATCACTTATACATAATGCTCACTATTGTAAAGAAACTCCCAAGAAAAAACTCCCAATGGCTCCTTGTTCTGATGAGCAATGTTTTTATCATTAAGATGTGAAACCTTGGTTCCTGCACAAGATAAAGGCAGGTGTCTTAGTCCAGGGCCTCTTCCCCATGCTTTGTGTAGCCTTCAGACCAAAGTGATGGTCCAACCTCACACTCACTGGAAACATTACTGATGCCTGCACCTCAATGGTGCTTGTCATTGCTGCAAGGGTGTTGTGGGTAGGCATCAGAGTTCCGTCATTCTCTCTGTGTACTCCCAGTATCTTTAAGGTGGGGCTGGCCCCCATTTCGTCAGCATCTTTGACCAGTGACACTGTGCTCCTGAAGAGGTCAGGTGCTAAAGGCTGACAAAGGATCAGGTGCATTTAAAGTTTCATGGCTGCGTCTCCATGGTATGATCCTGATCAGAGCGCAAGCAAGCCACCCTCGGGCAAACAGAAGTCAGACATTCACAGGGGCTATGTGAAGATCTATGGAGTGTCCTCACTGTATGTTGTCATCATCCTCCTGGAATTGAGTGACAATTAGCGCCTTCGTGTCATCTCCATGACAGGAGCATTCTCACAGAGGGTATGTGCGTTGCCATAAGCCAGACTGGACTCAAACATTCACAGATGGAACGTGAGGAACTATGGTGTTTCCTCACTGCATATCGTCATCATCCTCCACAAATCTAGCAGCTATGAGGACCGCCCAAGTGAGCCTGCCTTGTCTGGCCCATGCAATAGCCTCATCGCTGTCATTGTCGCCTTCAAGGACCTCTTCATCCTCATCACCATCGACATCCTCCTCATCAGAGGAGACCTCCAGCTCCCCATCTCCTCCTGAGCCAGCTCCTCTCCCCGTTGTAGCACCAGTTTGTAAAGGGCGCAGCAGATGACGCTATGTGTGACACCCTCTGTGGGCTACATTGCAGGGTTCCACCAGGCTGTTCCAAGCACTGGAACCTCATTTTCAGCATCCCATTGGTTTGCTCCACCAAGTTGTGAGTTTGAGCATGAGCCTCATTATACATTCGCTCTGCTGCAGTCTGAGGTCATCAGATGTCATCAGTCACGTCCTTTCTGGGTAGCCCTTGTCCCTAAGGAGCCATTCCTGCAGCCTCTGTGGACCTTGGGAGACATCAGCACTTTGTGACCTACTGAGAATGTAGGAGTCATGCACACACCCTGGAAACCGTGCGAAGACCTGCAGGATGCATTTGTGGTGGTCACACACCAGCTGCACATTCAGCAAATGGAAGTCCTTGTGGTTGACATAATTGACCGCTTTGCTTCGACGGAGATCTGAGCGCCACGTGACTGCAGCTGATGGCACCCTGCATCTGTGGGAAACTTGAGATCTGGGCAAATCCAATCACTCTTGCATCCTGGCTTTCCTGGTTCTGGGCAAAATGCACAAAGTTGTGTTTCCTCGTGAAGATGGCATCCGTGACCTCATGGATGCATTTGTGGGAGGAGACTTGCAATATCCCACAGAGGTCACCTGTGGAGCATTGAAAGGAGCCACTGGTGTAGAAATTGAGCGACAGTGGATGCCCTCCATATCCCCATGGCGCCAAACCCTGCAGCTGGCTGATGTGACCGACCAGTTCCCTAGATGTGCGCAGTCTTTGGCAACACTGGTTCTCGGCCATCTGCAGGAATGAAAGGCAGTGTCTGTGGACCCTGGGTCTAACTAGGCACCAATCAGCGACGGCTCACTGTGGCTCTTCAGCGCCCTGTGCAGGAGCCCCAGCTGCCCCTTCTCCCTTAGGGTACTGCTCCTCCCTCTGCGCAGCCAGGTGCCTCCATCGCTCTCTTCTCCTTCATTTCCCCTCTCTCTATGCCATGTGACATACAGCTAAGTAACCAGGCTCCATGCTCCTGATGTACTCCTCTTGCAGGATGAAAGAGAGAGACACGTGGGTTAGCTTGGGTGTTCTAAAAACCTCTCCTGGTTAAGCCTGAAAGTCCCTTAATGCATCCCAGAGAGTGCTGGCAAACACTTGGATGACCATAGTTTAGTGCACTGCATGGCTGCCTGACGCCCCACCCACCTCCATCCCACTCAACCTTACCCGTTGGTGGCAGTTTTGCTGATTGGACTGCCTGCTGTGCTCTCAGCTCAGGCGCAGGCATTCTCTTAACCCACACTGCAAGGCTGCACTGTTGCTTGAACCATGGGGGAGACTGGTCCAGACTGGGATGATGACATTGCAAAGGAATGTGAATGCCTCCACCAGTGACAGTTCCATGGCCAGTATTCGCAAGGAGGTTGTACAATGTGCGCAGTCGCCCAACTGTTCTGCATTCCACTAAAATGCTCATTAATTTGCAGTTTGTGCCCGAGGGGTGAAAAGCTCTGGAGTACTTGGTGGCAGTTTTATGCCCTTACGTTGCTTGAATGGGCAGATAAGCTAGAGGTCCGGCTCCAAGCATGTCAATATGGCTGTGTCTGACCTGCCTCAGCTGCGGAGAAATTATCACTTTATACAAGGGTTTCCCTAATGCATAGATAAAAGCAAAATACTGCGGATGTTGGAAATCTAGAACAAAAACAAAAATACCTGGAAAAACTCAGCAGGTCTGACAGCATCTGCGGAGAGGGATACAGAAATGTCGACTGTATCCCTCTCTGCAGATGCTGTCAGACCTGCTGAGTTTTTCCAGGTATTTTTGTTTTTTTTCCCTAATGCATGGTCGCTTCCCTTCCCCTATCCTGCACTTGTTTGTGCACTATCATCAACTGCAGTGCAACCCTTGGCACTGCCCCCCACAGCTCACCTCAGCCGCAGGACAGCCCTCGCCCTGGCACCGCACTGTCAGCCAACGGGGAAAAAGCAACTTGCCTGTGCCCTCATCTGAATGCGCAGCGCCTCAACCTTGAAGTCCAGCAAGCGACCCTTGCGAGCGCTGCGCAGTGTTACTGTCCAAGTTCCCCTCGAAGTGCAGCCCGCAAAGTGCACACCTTATATATGGTGTTGTGAAATGTGCTGGGTGCTCAGATAATCCAGCATGGGGAGAAGATTCCGGTGGGCTGGGCTTATAATGATATGCAGATGTATTATAATGAGGCTCCTGATGTTCAACGGTGGGAAACGTGGCCCACCATTGACGGGCAAAGCGGACGATTGCAAACTGGGTGCATAACATTGTGAAACCGACCTTTGGCTTTCTCGCCGTATTGGCTGCTTACGCCGCCGAACACGCTCGACACCAGTGGGCGCTGAAAATTCCTACCTTAGTCATTTTGTTGCGAGTAAGATCTTTTAAAACTTGACAATTTTCCCATTGTTCCACTACCTAGGCATCTTTCTATACTGTGCCCTGTTTTTAAGTTTGCCCACTTTACTATACTAAGGTTCACTATACTAAGACAAATTCCTAACGAAGTTAAATGTTAGTTTCTAATAATAGTTAGATTATAACAAATTAGTATTCTTGTAAGTAAGCTAATAATCCTGCATAAAGTTTTTGTCATTCCCAACCCCATTCCCGCCTCCATCACCAGACAAAAATCCAGCCCTCTGACTACAATTTTACAATCCTCCTTAAATATTCAAATTGTACCATAGAGTAAACAAGCTTAGTTTAAGGATGCAGAGAAGGGGAAAATTGGGTAACTATGGACCAGTTAAGCTAAAGTCAGATGTAGACAAAGTCTGAAAGTGGAATCTTACCGCCTCAGTAAGGAGCGACAGCAGAACCATTTTTGAGTTTGAAAACCCATCCCTCGATGTGCATGCTTTGTGGTTGCTGTTCACCAGAGCAAACCGATTGACAGCCCACTTCCAGGCTCCCCTACCAATTAGGGAGGGAGAGCAGATTACTCTGGAAGGGTCAGATATCTCAAAACTTTGAGCAACAGGTGAAGCTAGCCGTTTCACGCTGCTACTATGCAGTAGCAACACGAGTGGTATTTGCCACTAACAGGATACTGCCATCAAGCCAAAAAGACTTTCTGCCTGTCACGCAAAGGAATAATGTGGCGCATGAATTTCAGTGCCGGTGAGATTCTAGGTATGTAGGCCATACGTCCCAAAGACTGATGGATCATATCAAACAGCATGTCCCTTCTGCTGTTCATAGCGGACAAGGTACCAACCGTACCCAACCAGCCCATGCTTGCAAAACTCAAAACACAGCGTCCAACATTAGATGTGATTCCATGATTGGACAACATTTGCTAAACAACCTTGAGTGTGCTAGGAATTATGCTGACAACCAATTTGAGATTATCAACTGGGCTCACAGTGTGGCACACTTACTAGAAGCTACATATATTAATGCACAGGGCCCTGTTCTTTGCAGACAGAAAGAGTATTGTGCCAGTTTCAACTGAACAAGGATAGGTGACAGCCATTCTCTGTCAGTCAGCCAGGGCAATCCCTTGACCAATCAGAGTCAACCTGCCTGTTTTGAATTTAAACAAAGCTTGGCAGTTAACTGTCAGTCATCAGTTAACTGGTGCATCCTCCATGGCAATGCCTCTACCAATGAGAGTCTACTTGCCAACTAAGCAGCACTCTCTTCTCATGAAGTATAAATTGTTGTTCCCTTTATATTTGGTATTCTTGCGAATTGTCCTGATGAGTGCAAGATGAAAAGCTTTGACAACATGTCTTTTCACAGCAATACACAAGTTCTGCAGTACCAAGCATCTATTTGGGCACTTGTTTGGACAGTGAGGCTGCTGGCCATCTGCTCTCCTGCTTGCTCCAATTCTCAAAGCAGCAACAAGCCCAGTTATGTCTGCCATCTGCCTTTGAGATTTGCCCATGCAATGAGGCCTGGAGTGAAAATTGAAATTTGAAGGAACGGGATTCCCTCCGGGTTCCCACCCAGCCAACCATGTAGCGATTTTATGTTGGGGTGGACAAGTCCTCGCACTAGAAGTCCGTCCTTGCCCCAATTGAGGCCTTTAAGTGGCGAATAATTGGCTGCTCAAGGGCTGTTTCCCGCACAGCCTCAGTTTTTAGGTTGGTGGGAGGACTGACATTGTGTGGTGGAAATGCAAAAATCAACGGATTTAGATCTTGGCTGGGAAGGATGGGGGCCGGGGTGGCACCTCCATCAGAAGCCCCTCTTCTGGAGTCGGGTGCTCCCCTCCCCCCCAAGGTTTGGTGGCTGCCAGACCACCGTCTTCCCCTAAGACGCTCTCTACACACTCCCCCAGGCTTTCCCCATCTTCCCACGCTGGGACCCTTTAAACTTACCTGGGCCTCTGGTACCCGGACTTAGTCTCAGGCGTCCTCAAGCAATTTGTCTTCAATTCACTGCAGCTCTTGTCGCTGCAGGGACTGGAGAGCTGCCGGCCAATCAGATTGTCCAGCAGCTTTCTAAGGCGGGACTTCCTCCTGAGTGAGGGGCAAAAGTCCTGCCCCCAGCCACTTAATGCTCATTCAAGCATGAAATGGTTGCGGAGCACTCAGAGTCAGCGGGTATGTGTTCCCCGCTGACTCTTCAGATGACAGAAAGCGACACCCCACCTTCCGAAAATTTAAGGCTCGTGTGTGGAACTGCCACACTGGGAACAGGACTGCCTGGACTGCAAAAGGACTTGAAGCATTCAGTATGTGTTAACCTGGACCACAGGGAGAGATCAAGCTCTCTGGATGGACTTACCTGAGCTATGAGCTAGACCAGAGAATTGGAGAATATCTCACTGGCTAGAGTATTCAAGGCAACATTTGGGATATTATATCACAAGCCACTGAGAAGTCATTGCCATTCCCTAGACTCATCCATAACCAATCATGGACCAGTCAACTCTCTTGAATGTGACACTCAGTCAACCAATCCACAACCTCAAAAGTGATGCTCCTTCAATTTGTTGTGTAATATGTATTCTGTACATGAAAGTGTATTGTGCATATCCTAAGTGCATCTGATCTCAAGTGCCTATCTATAGCTGCTCAATATGTGCTTAACACCGCTAAAATAATGTATCTATAGTAGGTACATCCCTATATATAGTGTCTATAGCCTTGAACTATTAGCTGAGGGACAGAGGTTCTTGTTTGCTGATCAGAATTGCAACAACCTCTTGCATTTTTTTAATTAAGTGACAGGTGTAGCTTGCATTGCAGTTATCCAAGTGTACCTGACCTTTGAAGCAATTTGGAGAGGACCGTATACTGGATAGAGATGAACCTAACATCTCATATTTGGTTGCTCCCCTGCTTTTACAATATTGCCACTGACGGAGGGCAAATCTGAGATTGCTCATTAAGTTGCCAATGTGCATCTATGAAGTTCTGAAATCCCTTCCTGATAAATGCTTGTAATTATTCTGTGACAACATAACACTTTGATTTTTGCACACTTCATAAAAATAGGTAGGATTACAAGAGATAGCCCTTCACTGAGTTTCAAAATGGAAGACAAGTGGTGGCCAACAAATGGCTTTTCTCCAGAAATCAATTTTGGTTATTTCGATAAAGATGCTATTGTATTCCTATCAGAGTTCCTATCAACTATCAAAATAAACAAACTGTTCATCTCGAAGTTAAGGGCAGCAAAGCCATTGGAGCGCCAACTTCAAATTCCCCTTCAAGTCTTACACTGTTGTAACTTGCACATGTATCGCAACTCTTTCACTGCTGCTGGGTCTAAATCCTGAAATTCCCTAACAGGACAGTGGGAGTAACTGCACCGCATAAGCTGCAGTGGTTGAAGAAGGTGGCCCACAATACCTACTCAAAGGCAACTAGCTATAGGCATTATCTGAAGAGTGAAAAAAACATTCTGCTCAGAAACCAGCAATTCCAAACCAATGCCCCAGTGTTACCTCTCGCTAGGTGTGAAGGCTGTTATTATAGGTTGCCTAATGATTTCAAAATAAATGGATCAACATTAAAGAAATTCTGCAGAATAAATATTGCAGTCCTGGCTGCTAACTTATATTTGAAGAATCTTTTTCTAGGCTCTGTAAAATCACAGAAGTTACCTCACCTTGAAAGGCCAAGGATTCACCAGCTGATTTAGTTCAAAGAACAATTGATGTTCCCAACACTATAACAAGATCTACTTTCTGAAATGGACACAAGAATCTTTTAGAAGTCAAGATCTTCAACAGTGATAGTGATCAGATGACCTGCTTCTAGGCCATTGTCAGTGTTAGTTTATAACTGTTTGTAAGAATAGCAGTACAGAGTGAGTACTCTGCACTTATTGCCTCTCTGAGTGTCAGCTTGACTCAGTTGCTGGAGCTTTTTCTTCTGTGCCTGAGGGTTGTGGGGAAATCCCATTAGAGACTTAGGCCGACTCATTGACTCATAGACGTTTACAGCACAGAAAGAGGCCATTTGGCCCATTGTGTTCACGCTGGCCAGCAAAGATCTGACTGCACTTTTCCCATAGCCCTGGAGGCTATGGCAATGCAAGTGAATATCTAAGTACTTCTTAAATGTTATGACAGTTTCTGACTCAATCACCCTTTCAGGCAGTGAGTTCCAGACTCTCACCACCTTCTAGGTCAAAACATTTCTCCTCAACTCCCCTCTTAACCTTCTACCTCTTACCTTAAATCTATACCCCCTGCTTATTGACCCCTCTACTAATGGAAAAAGTGCCTTCCTATCCACCCTATCTACGCCCCTCATAATCTTATATGCCTCTATCAGGCCTCCTCTCAACCTTCACTGCTCCAAGGAAAAGAACCCCAGCCTATCCTCAAAGCTCAGACCCTCTAGCCCAGGCAGCATCCTGGTAAATCTCCTCTGCACCCTCTCCAGTGCAATCACACCCTTCCTAAAATGTGGTGACCAGAACTGCAAGCGGTACTCCAGTTGTGGCCTAACCAGCGTTTTATACAGTTCCAGCATAACCTCCCTGCTCTTGTATTATATGCCACTGCTAATAAAGGCAAATATCGCATATGCCTTCATAACCACCTTATCTACCTGCTCTGCTACCTTCAGGGATCTGTAGATCTGCACGCCAAGGTCCCTCTGATCTTCAGTACTTTCCAGGGTCCTACCATTCATTGCCCACCTGACCATTGATATCCTCCTGCAGTTTACAGCTGTCCTGCTCACTATTAACCACCCTACCAATTTACAATCTACAATCTAGGTTTCAATGCAGCATTAAAGGTATGCATTTTCAGAGAATTTTCAGTTGAGATACTAAACTAAGTCTGTCTGCTCAGGTGAAGTAAAAACCCTATGGCACTATTTGAAGACTGTTCTTAAAACTCTGGCAAACATTACACTGTCAAGATTACTTGATAATACATTTTCTGTTTATGGGACTTTTTTGTATGTATTTTGGCTGCTGCATTTGCCTGCATTACAACATTGACCACATATTAACAGTAATTCATGAGCTGGAAAGCATTTTGAAATGTCATAAATTGTTTTATAAATGTAATTTCTTTCTTCTATCTGTCAGCAATCCCTTGTGTCCAGAATGACTCTTTCTTGCAGATGGCTAGATGGATATGAGAGGTCAGTGTTGGCTGTGGGTTCACAGATGGCTTATGAGCCATATTTTATGGTTGTCCCACAGTGAGGATGTTGATTGTAGAGATGGTGCCGGATTGTTGGTTTGAGTAGCTGCCCTCATTCCGTCTCTCTTGCCTTCTCCCTCAGTGACTTCTCTTCTTAATTGGAAAGTCTTGACACTATTTTTAATGAATAGCTATGTTGGTTGTGATTGGGCATCTGCTTCCCATGTGTTGATGTTAATAGAGTTCACAAAGGCGTTGAGATCGCCCCTGAAGCATTTCCTTTGGTCCCTGTATGATCTGGCTCCCGGGCATAACTCTGAATAGAACACCTGTTTGGGCAATCTTGGTTCGGGCATTCTGCCAACATGTCCCCTCCATTTCAACTGATGTGAGATTACCATGGCCTCTATACTTGGCATATCTGTGTCTTGAAGGATGATGTTGTTTATTCTTCTATTTCCCCACCTGATTTGCAAAATCCTTGTAAGACAGCATTGATGTTATTCCAAGGCCTTGCTATGGTGTTATCTATGCTTCAGCACCTTAGAGAAGCATGAGGAGTACACTGCCCAATAGGCTTTGAGTTTAGTGTCACGTTTGATATCATGATTCTCAAAAACCCAAGTACATAATTTACCATGGGCTGAGTTGGACATTGGATTTGGTGGTTTCCTCTTTATCAATGTCAGCTTTTTGGGGTGGATAGCTTCCAAGATATGGGAAGTGAGGGGCATTTTCCAACGCTTCATGAATCTCATTTGAAGGCGTTGGATTTGATACATTTGGTGTGTGACTTTTGTCTTCCTGGTATTCAGGGCAAGTCCTCAGTTTGCCTCTCATAGGCTTCGGTGAATACATCAACCATCTGTTGTAGTTCCTCTTCGAAACCGTGAACCTTCTCCACACCTGTTGCGGCTGTTAGTTCATTCTGGAGGCCGCTTCAAGCGCCAATAACAAGCAAATGAGCCAGTGGTGTATTCAGTATACATTGGCTGTAAACATGACACTTGTAATGTGCACATCTTCAATCCCTGATCCTGACTATCACATAACCTATTGACTGCTAGTGCTTCAATCTTGGATGTTGACAGGATATCTTGAAACAGTTTTTTAACAAAAAAGAGTGTTAGTGACTACAAGATCATGTTCAGCACACAGGATAAGGAGGCATGCACTGTTGCGATTGGACTTTCCAAATCCATGCTTTCCACCGGTGTTCAGCCAAGGGTCGTGATTGTCCCCCACCCTGGCATTAAAATCACTGAGAAGTGTGACCTTTGACTGTAATGGCATAGCTACCAGAGTCCTGTCTAAGATAAAAGCAAAATACTGCAGATGCTGGAAATCTGAAACAAAAACAAAAATTGCTGGAAATACTCAGCAGGCCTGACAGCATCTGTGGAAAGGAAGACAGAGTTAACGTTTTGAGTCTGTATGACTCTTCATCAGAACTAGAAGTCCTGTCTAAGTTGGAATAGGTTTCTTTCACTTCGCCCTGGGAGTTCAAGCTAGGTGCATAAGTGATGAGGGTGGCAGACAAATTGTCATTAAGCTTAAGATTGTGTGTCATAAGATGCTCAGTGATCCCAACAGGGGGTTAATAGGTGTCTCTTCATGAGTTTATTTTTGATGGAAATCCGTGAATTCTACAATTTCCACATGACTCCCCTTTCCAGAAGAATGTATAGCCCCCTCCATGTTCTTTAATTTGTTCCTTGTTTGCTCCACTGGTGTCAATAAGGGCTCCTCTGTCAATGCCTAGGCGTCGGAGCTCGCAGGCTATTCTTTCCACTCTTGTGGTCTTTCTCCCCCTTTTTTCACTCTTTTGCTCTTTCTCTACTTATTTCCCCACAGTGACACAAGATAGATAGACTGTGTGGCAATTATTAATGTAAATCTCCCTTGTCACAATTTTTTCCTTTTATTTACATTGGAATAGAACAGTTTTGTTAAATTAAGCAGCATAAAGCCAATTCAAAATTTTAAACATTTCCTTTTACTTATAGGTTCAAATGAAGTTTGATCAATCAGGAGCACTTATCACTGATAATTTGCAGGTAGGAAAATTAATCAATATTATTGAGGTAGAATTTGATTTTTTTTGTTAGACCACAAATTAATTTTGCTCTTGGGATATGGTAAAGTTGGCAGTGTATATTATCCATCCTCAATGACTCTGAGGATCTTAAGGATTACATGTAGGCCAGGCCACGTAGTGATGACAGGTCCTCTTCTTTGCTAAATCAGTTGGGTTTTTAAGAATCCATCATGTTTCATGGTGTTAACCCACTATTTATTTGCTCCATTAAATTTATTTCTGCAAGTTATGGAGTAATCAACTTTATTCAATCATTTTATTTTGGCAGAGAGCCAACTGGATTATCTGTTTCATTTAATCATTAACTGGCACTTGACTGGTGTCAAGAAGAACTTGTTGGAACTATAAAACAGAGCTCCACTTTCTGTAGCCAGAATAAGGTGTGAAGTGAGCGGCATACCTTTGGTATTCCAGTCTGCAACACCCTCAACCATCGTGTTCCTCAAATCAGTGAACATAATGTTAGGCTGCCCTTGCTATTGGCAGTGTATTTATATATTTCATGCTGTGCTGATTTGTCATTAGCAAATTAAGTTGATTAGGAAATAAACCTACTTTATAACGCAAGTTTTGCAACAGTCTGTTAATAGACAAGATTCCATGGTATGACCATACTGTATTAGTCATTAATTATTCTAGACTTTTACCAAAATCTGGTAGTACTAAAGATTTTGAAATATTTTTGTTTATCTTACAGCTGTTCAGTCAATTAGAAAACTAAATAGCCACTTTGGAGTTTTTGATCCTCATGTTGCATAAAACCGCAGGCTATTCAGCCCAACTGGTATTTGCTATTGGTTATACTCCCATCTATGCATCTTCCCACTCTAATGACCTCCTCCCATCTCTACCTGAACACTTTGACAGCATTTTGTATTTAATGCACTCAAAGACTATCAGCAATCAGTTGACACCAGATGTTCTAATTTGGAATGAGTTTGAGTGCAGATCAGCAGTGTTTTGCCATCTTTGATGTCAAATGGCAAAATATGCTCAAAGGCATCAAGTGCACTCAAAGCTATCCTGCGCTCAAAGCTATCCTGCGCTCAAAGCTATCCTACGCTCAAAGCTATCCTGCGCTTAAAGCTATCTTGCGCTCGAAGCTATCCTGCGCTCAAAGCTATCCTGCGCTCAAAGCTATCTTGCGCTCAAAGCTATCCTGTGTGCTCAGCAAACTGCATTGAAAAATACAAGGAAATTAATTACTTAAATAATATTTGAATTTATTCAGTTTTTCATTTAGACCAAAAATTCTTTCCACTATACATTTCATGCTTGAAAGCACCCATCAGATCCCCATCAATCCTTAATTCATTTTAGTCTCAGGGTCTGTACTTTTCATCCACTCATTCCCCAATCTCAGGGGCTAAATTCTCCACCCCTCTCACCAAGATTCAGGATCTATACCTCCTACCCCACCGCCCCTCCAGTCTCAAGGTTTAAACCCTCTCCTCCATTCCCCCACCTCCTCACCCAGAGCCTCAGGGTCTAAACACTCACCCACCACTACCACACCCCACCCCCAGTCTCAAGGTCTAAAATCTTCCCTCGATATCCTCTCTCTCCAGTCTCTACAGTCTCCAAACTTCCCCATTTGCCCTCCCCCACCCCTCCTCCCTCCGGTCTCCAAACTCTTCCCCCCCACCTCCGTTCTCCAAACTCTTCTCACCCCTGTTCCCCACAAGTTTCCCAAACTCTTCCCCCTTCCACCCCACCTCCTTTTCCTTTGGACTCCAAACTCTTCGGACCACAGTCTCTAAACTCTTCACTGGTGGTCATCTTCCGGGATTCTATAGACTGTGGAACAATTCTTACAGATTGGAGGGGAGCTAATGTAACCCCACCGTTTAAAAAGGGAGGCAGAGAGAAAACAGGGAATTATAGACCAGTCAGCCTGACGTCGGTAGTGGGGAAAATTCTAGTCCATTATAAAAGATTTAATAGCTGAGCACTTGGAAAACAGTGGCGGAATCGGACAGTCAGCATGGATTTATGAAAGGGAAACCATACTTGACAAATCTACTGGAATTTTTCGAGGATGTAACTAGTAGAGTTGATGAGGGGCAGCCAGTGGATGTGGTTTATTTGGACTTTCAGAAGGCTTTTGACAACGTCCCACATAAGAGATTAGCGTGTAAAATTAAAGTGCATGGGATTGGGGGTAGTGTATTGAGATGGATAGAAAACTGGTTGGCAGACAGGAAACAAAGAGTAGGAATAAACGGGTCTTTTTCTGAATGGCAGGCAGTGACTAGTGGAGTACCGCAGGGATCGGTGCTGGGACCCCAGCTATTCACAATATATATTAATGATTTAGATGAGGGAACTAAATGTAATATCTCCAAATTTGCAGATGACATAAAGCTGGGTGGGAGGGTGAGCTGTGAGGAGGATGTAGAGATGCTTCGTGTGATTTGGACAAGCTGAGTGAGTGGGCAAATGCATGGCAGATGCAGTATAATGTGGATAAATGTGAGGTTATCCACTTTGGTAGCAAAAACAGGAAGGCAGATTATTATCTGAATGGCTATAAATTGAGAGAGGGGAATGTGCAACGAGACCTAGGTGTCTTCATACACCAGTTGCTGAAGGTAAGCATGCAGGTGCAGCAGGCGGTAAAAAAGGCAAATGGTATGTTGGCCTTCATAGCGAGAGGATTCGCGTACAGGAGCAGGAATGTCATGCAGCAATTATACAGGGCCTTGGTGAGACCACACCTGGAATATTGTCTCCTTATCTGAGGAAGGATGTTCTTGCTATAGAGGGAGTGCAGCGAAGGTTTACCAGTCTGATTCCTGGGATGGCGGGGCTAATGTATGAGGAGAGATTGAGTCGGTTAAGATTATATTCGCTGGAGTTCAGAAGAATGAGGGGGGATCTCACAGAAACCTATAAAATTCTAACAGGATTAGACAGGGTAGATGCAGGAAGGATGTTCCCGATGGTGGGGGAGCCCAGAACCAGGGGTCACAGTCTGAGGATACGGGGTGGACCATTTAGGACTGAGATGAGAAGAAATTTCTTCACCCAGAGAGTGGTGAGCCTGTGGAATTCGCTACCACAGAAAGTAGTTGAGGCCAAAACATTGTATGTTTTCAAGGAAGAGTTAGATATATCTCTTGGGGCGAAAGGGATCAAAGGATATGGGGAGAAAGTGGGAGCAGGCTATTGAGTTGGATGATCAGCCATAATCATAATGAATGGCGGAGCAGGCTCGAAGGGTAGAATGGCCTACTCCTGCTCCTAGTTTCTATGTTTCTATGTTTCCCTCTCCCCCATGCCCCGCAACTCCGGTCTCCAAACTCTTCCCCCCACTCCCTTGAGTCTCCAAATTCTTTTCCCCTCTCTCTCTGGTTTCCAAACCTCCAAACTCTTCCACCTTCCAATCTCTTACCTCCATCCGTTCACTTACCCCCCCTCTCCCAACAATCTCTTGCCCCGCTGTCTCCCTCCAGTCCCCAGGCCTTGAGACCTGCTCTCACCGCCGAACTCCAGGCTCTGGCCCCCACAGAACTCCCGATCTTGGGCTGCTGCCGCAGAACCAGGAGACCCTGGCCACCCCAATTCTCTCCACATCCTCATCCAAAATACTTACCTCGTTGCTGGTGCAATTGCTGCTCCCACGCCGGTTCAAAACTGTATCAGGGCTGGCCTCACTGTCACTTCTGGTTCCGACTGGCCCTGCCACCTGAGCTCTGGGTTGGGGGAAGGGGGAGAAAGGGGGGAAGGGGGAAAGAGAGAGGGTGAGGGAGGAAGGGAGAGGGGGGGGGAAGGGGGAGGGAGAAGGGGAAGAGGAAAGGGGGAGGGGGAGGGGTGAAGTGAGTGGAAGGAGAAGGGAGGAGGAGGGGGAGGGGAGGGGGAATGGAAAGGGAGAGAGGAAAGGAAGGGGGATGGGGAAGGGAGAGGGGAGGGGGAAGAGGGGGCGAGGGGGAATAGACTAGGGGGAGGTGGAAGAGAGTGAGGGGATGGGGTAGAGGGAGAGGCGTGGATGAGGAAGAGAGAGGGCGAGGGGGGTGGGGGAGAGAGAGAAAGAAGTGGAGGAATGATGGGTGAAGAGAGGGAGGGGGAGGGAGAATAGAGAGAGAGTGGGAGGTGGGAAGAGAGAGGGGGTGATGGGAGAGGATGGGGGAGATAGAGGTAAGGTGGGGAGACATGGGGGAGGGAAGAGAAATGGAGGATGAGGGGGCATTAGAGGTGGAGGGGTGAGGTGGAGGAGGAGAGGGAAAGAGTGATGGAGGGGGAGAGAGAGGTGACGGGGAGAGGGAGAGAGTGATGGAGGGGGAGAGAGGTGGAGGGGAGAGGAGGAGAGTGAGATGGAGCAGGAGCGGGGGAGAGAGGGGAAGAGAACTGCTGTAATTTTTAGCGATGGTGGGTTTCGGGGATAGAAGAAAATTGCTCAGGTGGGTGATGGGGGAGAACAGTGGGAGTGGTGGGGGAGAGAATTTCTCCGGGGAGGGTGGTAGTGGGGAGAAAACTGCTGCAATCTTTGAGGGGTGGGTAGTGTGGGGGCGTTGCTGGCATGGTTGTGCTGCACTATAAGTTATGACGAAAAACACAAAACTAACTTATTAAAACTTACGTTAAATCGAGTATGCTTTTTCTAACATTAGCTCAGTTTTAGGGTCTTTGAAGCTATGGAAATTCAGAAATATGGGGCGGAATTTTCTGAGCCTGCTGGCAGTGGGGCTGGTAGGTGGCATGCACGGAAAATGTGGTGCAACCTGCTCCACGACGGCATGAAGGCAGGTCATGCTCGTCCACTCAGCTTGCCGATGGCGGGCCACGTTACCTGCCTTCAGTCGGCAGGGAATTAATTGTAATACATCAGCGTATAATTAAAAGACCACTCCACCAGGCTCTTGGAACCCAGCCAGAGCATCTGTCCACATCGGCGGGAAAGCACGCCGAGGTGTTTAACAACAGCATGCAGTTGACAAGCACTTGGCAGCTGGAACTGGGGGAACTGAGATGAGTGAGTGGGAGCGTTCTCCACAGTTCGCCTTTGTTTACAGGCCTCAGGCACTGGGTGCAGGGGCAACTGGCGCCTGGCCTTGGAGGCGACTGCTGTGGGGGCTGTCCGGGGGCAAGTGCTGGCCAGCCTCGGAGGCGACCGAGTGGTGGGGTGGGTGGGGGGGGTGTCAAGTGCTGCTCTGGCGTTGAATCCCACACGCAGGCAATTGAGGTTGGGGTCAGCGTAAGCAAGGGAAGTGGCCATGCATTAGGGGCACCTGTATAAACTAATCATGCCCCTGCAACTGAGACAGATCAGGCGCAGTCACAGTGATATGATTGGGATCGGGCTCCTAGCCTACTCGCCCATGCAAGCAATGCGGTAGCACCAAATGGCCACCAAACGCTCCACACCTTAGCCCCCCGAACACAGACTTCAAGTTCGCCACCACTTTACTGGACCACGGAGCAGATGACTGAGAACCAGTGCCACCAATGACTGTGCATGTTTAGGGTCCTGGTGGCTCACATCTGCCACTTACTGCAGGGCTTGGCGCCAAGAGGACATGAGGGCATCACTGCCAGTGGCTGTGAAAGTGACCGTGGTGCTCAATTTCTATGCCAGTGGCTCCTTTCAGGGCTGCACAGGTGACCTTTGTGAGATTTCACAATCCACCACCCACACACATTGTACGATCTCCTCACCAACACTGGCCATGTAGCAGTTACTGCTGGAGATGCTCACAGCCCCTTGCAATCTCAGCATCCTGGTTTGGACCAGTGTCCCCCAAGTCACAGGTTGACAGGGCAGCCATGCAGTGCACTCATCTCTGGCCATCCGAGAGGTAACCAGCACTCTCTGGGAAGCATTAAGGGGAGGTCATAAGGGGCCAGGAAAGGTGCTAAGTACAGCCATGATAACTACGTCTCTCTCTCTCTTTTATGCTGCAGGAGGACCACATCAGGGTCATGTATCCTGGTGACCTAGCTGTATGCCTGATGGCCTACAGAAACTGTAGAAGACGGAGGAGAGAGCAACTGAGGCATCTGTCTGTGCAAAGGCAGGAGCAGCAACCTCATGAAGAAGGGGCAGCAGACGCTTCCACACATGCTGCCCAGGGGCGACAGTGAGCTGTGACTAGTTGATGCCTAGCGATACCCAGGGCCTATAGACACTGCCTGCCATTCCTGCAGATGACTGAGAACCAGTGCCACCAATGACTGTGCATGTCTAGGGACATGGTGGCTCACATCTGCCACTTACTGCAGGACTTGGCGCCAAGTGGACATGAGGGCATCACTGCCAGTGGCTGTGAAAGTGACCATGGTGCTCAATTTCTATGCCAGTGGCTCCTTTCAGGGCTGCACAGGTGACCTTTGTGAGATTTCACAATCCACCACCCACAAATGCATCCATGAGGTCACGGGTTCCATCTTTTCCATGGCAACAACTTTGTGCATTTTGCCCGGGACCGGGACAGCCAGGATGCAAGAGCCATTGGATTCTCCCGGATCTCTGGATTCTCACAGGTGCAGGGTGTGATTGACTGCACTCGTGGTGCTCAGGTCTCCATCGCTACACTTGATGGACTTCATCAACTACAAGGTTTCCACTCACTGAATGTGCAGCTGGTATGCGACCACCAGAAGCGCATCCTGCAGGTGTACGCACAGTTTCCAGGGAGTGTGCACGGTGCTTACATCCTGAGTCGTCTGCAGAGCCCTGCAGCCTTCCAGGGTCCACAGAAGCTGCAGAGTTAGCTCCCTGGGGACAAGGACTACCCACAGAGGCCGTGACTGATGACACCCGTGTGGTGGCCTCAGACTGCAGCAGAGCGACTCTATAATGAGGCTTATGCAGCTGCTCGCAACTTGGTGGAGCAGACCATCGGGATGCTGAAGGTGCGGTTCCGGTGTCTAGCCGGTCTGGTGGAGCCCTGCAATACAGTTCGCAGAGGGTGTCGTACATCATTATCATCTGCTGTGCCCTTTACAACCTGGCGCTGCAACAGGGAGATGAGTTGGCTGAGGATGAGATGGAGGAGCTGGAGGTCTCCTCAGATGAGGAGGACGCCGACAGGGATGAGGCAAAGGGGGTCCTCGGTGGTGACGATGAGTGGGATGAGGCCCTCGCATGGGCTAGATGAGGCAGGCGTGCTCGGGAGGCCCTCTTAGCTGCCAGATTTGTGGAAGATGATGACAACATGCAGTGAGGTGTCCCCATAGATCCTCACATCGCAGTTGTGAATGTTTGACTCCAGTCTGGCTTATGGCTGCACCAATAACCACTATGAGAATGCTC
The DNA here is from genome assembly GCF_964194155.1 of Cetorhinus maximus. NCBI lineage: Eukaryota > Metazoa > Chordata > Chondrichthyes > Lamniformes > Cetorhinidae > Cetorhinus > Cetorhinus maximus. Next base: position 60,613,135 of record NC_135890.1, read on the forward strand.
CTGTCATGGAAATGCAGTGGAGGCCCTAATAGTCGCTCGACCGCAGGAGGATGGTAACAACATGCAGTGAGGACACTCCATAGATCTTCACACAGCCTCTGAGAATGTCTGACTCCTGTCTGGCCGAAGTCAGCTTGCTTGCACTCCATGATCAAGGCCACCTCAGAGATGCAGCCAAGAAACTTTAGATGCATCTGTTGCTATGTCTGCCTTCAGCACCTGAGCCCTTCAGGAGCTAGTGCACAGCATCACTGATCGCAGATGCTGGTGCGATGGGGGCCAGCCCCACCTTAAAGATGCTGAGAGCACACAAAGAAAATGAGAGAACTCTGTAGCACCTACCCACTACATTCTGGCAGCAATGACCAGCACCGCCGAGGTGCAGGCATCAGTAATGTTTCCAGGGAGTGTGAAGCTGGACCATCACTGTAGTCTGAAGGCTGCACAGAGCACAGGGAAAAGGCCCTGGACTGAGACACTTGCCTTTTACCTTGTGCAGAAAGGTTTCACATCTGAATGACAAGAGCACTGCTCATCAGAACAAGGAACCACGGGCAGTGAGACATTCTTAGGAGTTTATTGACAATAATGAACAGTATGTACAAGTGATCAACACCGTGCCCAGGTTGTGCAACTACTTTTACTTAACTGTCCTAACCCTGCCGCTACGTCTTGGTGTTCCCTGGACATCCACAGCAGAGGTGGAGACAGCCTGCTGACTGTGATGCCCTGTCTGTGATGACTTTGGCAGGTGTCCTCTGGAGGGCTGAAACTTGGTGGGCCCTGGCCTGCTTTCGGGGTCCTGCTGTGTGGCAGTGGCACCCTCCTCGGCCTGTGAAGTTGGAGCTTTGGAGGTCACAGGAAGAGGGGATTCGGATGGGTCGCTCACTCCTAGAGTCACCTGGGTGGTTGGCCCTGGAGTGTGTACCTGCTGATCCTCCACCCTATGGGTGCACGAGGGCCCCAGGCTGACTCCGGGAGGGGCAGCTACAATGAGATCCAGTTGTCCAGCACCCCTCTCGAGTACACACTTTTGGGGGCCAACTATGGCATCAGCGATGGAGTTAAGCCCGTGCAGCAGTGCAGGAGTGACGTCTTGGACCAAGGTCTCCATGGCACCCATCTGCTAGTGTTGACCTCGGTCCGTTGCAACACCGGCTCTATCATCTCAGCCTGAAGATGAACAGACTCCTCCATCATGCCTTGCAATCTGAGGAGTTCAGCAGAAATCCCATCCTGATGTTCCCTAGCTTGCCTTTGCAGCTTCAGCAACTGAGCTATGACTGAGCCCAGAGGCTTATCATCTGACTCGTATTCAGCAACGTTCTGGCCTTCAGCAGTCCTTCGAGTGCCGGGGACCTGGGAAGCCTCTGCCTCCGCCTGCTGTGGATCAGAAAGTGCAATGTGCTCACCAGATTGTGACCTTGAGGCTACTCTAATGCTAGGTCCCACCGAGGTGTGTGTCTCTGCGCTGGTGGAGGGTGTGGTGAGTGCTGTGACGGAACTTCAGGGAGGGTGTCTCCAGATTCCTCTCCAGAGGTTTCTTCAGGGCTTGATTGGAGGCCCTGGGTCATGGACTCTGTTGACTGTTTGGCAGGTGTGCCTGTGAAAGCAAAAGGAGATAATTAGTGCATGGCAGTGGCCTGTGAAAGAGGACACATCATTCATGGCATGGTTGTCTGATGGGTGTTGCACTGCTGGATCCTCACTTGGTAGAGCAGTGCCGACCTCACCATCAGGACAGGACCGGTCCAGATCCTCGCTGGCCAGCTGGATGGCTGTTTTCAAATTATGTCAGAACTTTGAACTCTGGCATCCCTCCACCTGTCTGCAACATTCCCCTCCTGTTGTCTGCCAGTTTGTCCTGCATGGATAGAGATGGGGACAGTGTATCAGGATGCCTGCGGTCCAGGTGATAAGTATGTCTGTCCTGTGTGGGTGGTGAGTGGCCCCGTGGACGGGTTGAGGGCAATGAAGGTGTGCATGAAAGAGTGAATGGTGATGTCCCTTGCACTGGCAGTGAGTGAGAGAGTTGGGAGTGATGAAACGAGTGACTTAACCTGGTGGAATGAAGGAGATCATTCATCCTTTTGCGGCACTGAATGGCTGTCCTCCTCTGCAGGGCTTTTGCGCTGACCACCGCTGCCACCGCCTCCCAAGCCGGGTTGGTGACTTTGCCACCCATCCTGTAGCCAGAGCGGGGGTAGAGCATATCCCCGCGGGCCTCCACGACATCCAGCAGTCGTTCGAGGGACCCGTCATTGAAATGGGGGGGCTGCAGCCTTTTTGCCTTTGCTGGCCATGTCTCCCAGGCAGCGCTGGTGAGCTGGTGGTGATGAGCACTTTGCTAGCGGCTGCCTTTTAAAGATGGCAGCCGTTGTGATACAACAGCGGGATGATGGTGGGCAGGCGAATAAGAGCCCGCCCACCATGGAAACAGCATGTTTCGCTGGAGTAAATAAATAAATAATAGTGTGCTTGCACACGAACAGGTGAGAGTGAGATACAGCCAGAATAAGTGTGGGTATTGGCAACCTCGTGCACAGTGGGAATTCGGTGCATAGGGGAAGAGGTGCTCTTTGCATTTTTTTCTTTGCGATCCAACTTCTTAAATCTTCAGAGAGTGGTCTTGCCCTGCTGTTGCAGTAGAGGCTACAAGGGAAAGGAATGACTGGTAAGTAGTGGGTCAGGTTGAGTAAGTATTTACGACTTTAATCGCTCATAGTTTAAGGTATTTTTGTGGTTTATAGTTTGTATATTCTATAGTAACGAAGATCAGGAAAGAAGGGTTCTAGAGTAATTGATTTAAAAGCTTTAATTTAAAGGGATAAGTCATGGCAGGAGAGCTCAAAGCCATGGTGTGCTCCTCATGCTCCATGTGGGAAGCCGGGGACATTTCCAATGCCCAGGACCAGCATGTGTGCAGGATGTGTGTCCGGCTGCAGCTCCTAGAAGCTCGGGTTTCAGAGCTGGAACAGCGGCTAGGGACACTGTGGAGCATCTGCGAGTCTGAGAGCATCGTGGATAGCACGATTAGAGAGGTGGTCACACCGCAGCTGAAGGGAATTGAGGAAGGAAGGGAATGGGTGACCACCAGGCAGTCCAAGAGAAACAGGCAGGTAGTTCAGGAGCCCCCTGGGCACCCGCTTGCAAATCGGTATTCCATTTTGGAGGCCGATGAGGCTGCTGGTTCCTCCAGGGAGTGCAGACAGAGCCAAGCTTCTGGCACCACAAGCAGCCTGTCTGTACAGGAGAGGAGGAAGAAAGGAAGAGCAATCATAATAGGGGATTCTATAGTCAGGGGAACAGATAGGCGCCTCTGTGGCCATCAGTGTGACTCCAGGATGGCGTGTTGCCTCCCTGGTGCCAGGGCCCGGGATGTCACTGAACAGCTGCAGGGCATCCTGAACGGGGAGGGTGATAAGGCAAAGGTCATGGTACATGTTGGTACCAATGACATAGGTAGAAAGAGGGATGAGGTCTTGCATCAAGAATTCAGGGAGTTAGGCAATAGACTAAAAAGCAAGACCTCTCATGTTGTAATCTCTGGATTACTCCCAGTGCCACTTGCTAGCAAGCTCAGAAATAGGAGAATAGTGCAGATGAATACGTGGCTTAAGAGTTGGTGCAGGAGGGAGGGTTTTAGATTCCTGGATCACTGGGACCGTTTCTGGGGAAGGTGGGACTTGTACAAGTGGGACGGTCTACATCTGAACCAGAGTGGGACTAACATCCTTGAGGGTGGGTTTGCTAGTGCTGTTGGGAGGAGTTTAAACTAATTCGGCAGAGGGAGGGGACACAGAATGTTAGCAGAATAGGGACACATCATAATACAGTAAAACAATCAAGTCAGAGGGAGTGCAGCTGCAATAGGTTTCAAGGGAGTAAGGCAAGCTGGATGGCCTCTACTTTAATGCCAAGAGTTTTGCAGGTGAAACGGATAAATTAAGGGTGAGGATTGACAGGTGGAATTGTGATATAGCAGCCATCACTGAGACGTGGTTGAGGGAGGGGCAGGATTGGCAGCTCAACATTCTGGGATATAGATTCTTCAGGCGAGACAGGGGAGGGGGTAAAAGAGGAAGAGGCATTGCATTATTAGTTAAGGAGTCAGTTACTGAAGTAAGGAGAGATGATATCTTGGAGGGGGCATTGAATTGTGGGTATAGCTTTGGAATAAAAAAGGGGCAACCACATTGTTAGGCATTTATTATAGACCCCCAGATAGTCAGCAGAAAGGAGCAAATATGTGCACAATTTGTGGAGGTGTGTAAAAACAATAACGATAGGTTAATTAAATTAGGTGATTTCAACTTTCCCATCATTAATTGAGAAAGACATAGTGTTAAGGGCTTGGATGGAGTGGATTTCTTGAAATGTGTACAGGAGAACTTTTTAGGTCAATATCTAGAGGGTCCAATAAGGGATAGTGCATTGCTGGACCTAATTCTGGGGAATGAAGCCGGATAGGTGGCTGAGGTGGTGGTGGGGGAGCATTTTAGTGATAGCGACCACAACATGGTACAGTTTAAGTTTGTTATGAACAAAGAAATAGACAAGTTGCAAAAAAATATTTTGGATTGGGGGAGAGTGGATTTTATTAAAATAAGGCAGGATCTGGCCAAGGTAGACTAGGAACAGCTACTTGTGGGGAAATCTACAGAGGAGCAATGGGGGGCGTTCAAAAAGGAAATGGGGAGGGTACAGGCTCAACATGTTCCCTCTAGGGTGTTTGGAAGGAGTAACAAGCCCAGAGAACCATGGATGACCAGAGATATTCAGGTTACGATGAGAAGGAAAAGAGAGGCTTTTAGCAGGTACAAAGGAAGCAAATCAGCGGAGGCATTAGTGGAGTACAGAAAGTGCAGGGTGGAGCTTTAGAAAGTAATTAGGAGAGCAAAGAGGGGATATGAGAAAGCTCTGGCTGGTAAAAGTAGGGAAAATCCCAAGATATTCTATAAGAATATCAATGGGAAGAGGGTAACCAGGGAAAGAGTAGGGCCCATAAGGGACCAAGGGGGCAATCTATGGGTGGAGCCAGATGATATCTCTAGAGTGTTAAATGAATACTTCACATCTGTCTTCACCCAAGAGAATGAGGATGAAGGTATCGAACTCTGGGGAGAGAGAGTGCGAGGTTCTTGAGCAAATTGATATAGGGAGTGACAAGGTATTGGAGGTGTTGGCTGGCTGAAAAGTGGACAAACCTCCAGTTCTGGGTGATTTGTGTCCCAGACTGCTGAGGGAGGCAATGGAGGAGATCGCCGGGGCTCTGACCCAAATTTTTAATTCCTCCCTAGCCACCGGGGAGGTGCCAGAGGACTGGAGAACAGCTAATGTGGTTCCGCTATTTAAGATGGGTTGTAGAGATAAGCCAGGGAGCTACAGGCCAGTGAGTCTCACGTCAGTGGTAAGGAAACTATTGGAGAAAATTCTGAAGGAGAGAATCTATCTCCACTTGGAGAGGTAAGGTTTGATCAGGGATAGTCAGCATGGTTTTGTCAGAGGGAGGTCATGCCTAACAAATTTGATTGAATTTTTTGAGGAGGTGACCAGGTGTGTAGATGAGGTAGTGCAGTTGATGTAGTTTATATGGATTTCAGCAGAGCCTTTGACAAGGTCCCGCCTGGGAGACTTATAAAGAAGGCAAATACACATGGGATGCAGGGTAATTTGATAAGGTGGATTCAAAATTGGCTTATTTGTAGGAGACAGGGGGTGATGACAGAAGATGCTTTAGTGACTGGAAGCTAATGAATAGTGGCGTACCACAGGGATCTGTGCTGGGTCCCCTATTATTTGTCATTTCTGTAAACGACATAGATGACTATGTGCGGGGTAGGGTTAGTAAGTTTGCGGACGACACAAAGATTGGCCAGGTGGTTAAAAGTGAGATTGAGTGTCTTGGGCTACAAGAAGATATAGACGGGATGGTCAAATGGGCAGATAAGTGGCAGATGGAATTTAATCCTGAAAACTGTGAGGTTATACACTTTGGAAGGAGTAATTTGACAAGGCGGTATTCAATGAACGGCATGACACTAGGAAGTTCTGAGGAACAGAGGGACCTTGGCGTGTGTGTCCATAGATCTATGAAAGGGGCATGTTAGTGGGGTGGTGAAAAAGGCATATGGGACACTTGCCTTTATCAATCGAGGCATAGATTACAAAAGTAGGGAGATCATGTTGGAGTTGTATAGAACCTTGGTGAGGCCACAGCCGGAGTACTGTGTGCAGTTCTTGTCGTCACATTATTGGAAGGATGTGATTGCACTGGAGGGTGTACAGAGGAGATTCACCAAGATGTTGCCTGGGATGAAACATTTAAGTTATGAAGAGAGATTGGATAGACTTGGGTTGTTTTCGTTGGAGCAGAGAAGACTGAGGGGCGTCCTGATCGAGGTGTACAAGATTATGAGGGGCATGGACAGGGTGGGTAGGGAGCAGCTGTTCCCCTTAGTTGAAGGGTCAGTCACAAGGGGACATAAGTTCAAGGTGAGGGGCAGGAGGTTTAGGGGGGATATGAGGAAAATCTTTTTTATCCACAGGGCGGTGACGGCCTGGAATGCACTGCCTGGGAGGGTGGTAGAGGCCTCACATCCTTTAAAAAGTACCTGGCTGAGTACTTGGCACATCATAACATTCAAGGCTATGGGCCAAGTGCTGGTAAATGGGATTAGGGAGATCAGGTGTTTCTCACGTGTCGGTGCAGACTCGATGGCCCAAAGGGCCTCTTCTGCACTGTGTGATTCTGTGTGGTGGGCCCGAGACGATACGACAGAGGTAGGACTCCATTTTACTTGCCCGCTACTGCACTTCGTGCAATTCTGGGAAAATTCTGCCCACGGAAAATAAACTCTGATCGTTTTTGTTGTCCGAATGCTTAAGTGATGTTACTAATCACCAATGTTTGAGCGGTGTGGTTTGGGACAATTGATGACATTGATGTCAAATACGTAACTTGTAATATTAAATGATAGCTAAATGATTGCTTTTGAGTGCAGTTGATTTCAAATGAGTGCAAATGAATGCTGTTGAAAGCAAATGATGTCAAAATGTGCGGTGATACCCTGCCACCATATCTCCTATTCGTTTGTCCAACACGGATCTAAAAAAACACTCCATACACCTTGGCCTGGGATGAATTACACATAGATTTGTCATGTTATCGTTATGTTAAATCATTTTATTTATTTATTTGCAGGCAATTCAGGAACTACTCAGGGCACCTTTATCTCGAACTTTACATAAACTTTATGGTCCTTACCTTGTGAATAAATTTGAACTTGGCCGGACCTACCTTGCCATCAAACTTGCTGAAACTATAAACAACATCCCAGAAATCGCAAGTTTTGAATGTGCAAGCGACAATATAACAACATCAGCTTCAGGTAATTTCATAGTATCATTATATTTTATACATGCTTAATAATTATTATGCAGCACAGAAGCAGGCTATTCGGCCTAACAGATCCATACCAGTAATCATGCTCCACATAAACCATTTCCCATTCTATTTAGAGTCCTATGCCCAGATTTTCATCTCAGGCTTGGAAAATAAGAGTCAGACCTGTTCCCAACCTCTAAAACCCAAGTCTGCCTCCAAATCCCACTCTCGCCATATTCTTGTCTGAAATGTGGGTGGTGAGGGGTGAAATTTTTCAAGCCATGATACACTGCGGGAGGAATATGGGTGCAGAGGTGTGCTGGTTAGAAGACCTATCTCAGTTCTTGGAGCTGGCAGCCCAGCTCCCAATATTGTTCCTATGCCCCCTAAACCTCACCCTCACCCCCTCAATCTCACCCCTCAGCCTCTCAACTTCCACCCATCACTATCTCCCCATCATGCCCCTGTAACCCTGTCATTGGCATCCCTTCCACAAAAATTTTACCCTCCACCACCGATACACAGGATAGAAAAGGGGATAGAACAATGACTATCCTCAGTTGGGCCATCTGTTACTTGTTCCATGTTGTTCTTTCACAGAGTGCTTACCCTTGTTCTGCTATTCACACATTCTGCTTTTTTTACCTTTATGCCACTATCAGTGCAATCTTTAGCCCTTACCACTACCATTAACACTCCCTTTGTCTTGTGTCCATGACATATTTGTCAATCCCTCTTAGCCCCCAATAATCGCTGACCTTCTATCCAGCTTCACCTGCTCCACCCCTCTTAAACAGTATAAATTTCATCACATTTCTACTTCTCTTTAGCCCTGAAGGAGAGTCATATGGACTAGAAACATTAACTCTGTTTCTCTCTCTACAGATGCTGTCAGACCTGCTGAATTTTTCCAGCATTTTCTGGTTTTATTTCAGATTTCCAGCATCTGCAGTATTTTGCTTTTATCTTGGTCAATGTAATGGTCAGCTTACCTTTTCGGGCCATAGACTTATGATGAATCGCTGCAGTTAATACATATCTACATTAAAATACAGCATCTAATCGTGACATTTGAAGTTGTCAAAACATTTAACATTAATGTCTCAAGAATGTTCCAAATTCCCCCAATGATCACAAATTCTCAAACGATGCTGTTTCTTTTAAGGTTTACAAAATCCACACCATCAAAGGAAAATAGCAGGAGGGGTAGGAAATTCAGATTTCCTATAGGGCTCACAATGGCAACCCTGACCTCAGAAGAGGTGAGTGTGGGTTCATGGTATCATTTCTTTCCATGAGAACATGCAAAGTTTCATCAGTTACAGTTGAGTATCACCAGAGGCTTTCAAGATCAACAGCGGGTAAAGCAAAGCTGTGTCCTGGTGCCAACCCTCTTGGCATATTTATCTCCCCGTTGCTCTTGTATGCTTTTGGCGACTCAAATGAGAGTGCCTACCTGCATGCCAGAGCTGATGGCAAGCTGTTCAACTTTTCAAGATTGTACGCTAAGCCCAAAGTACACAATGTTTTAGTTCATGATTTTCTGATTGCTGATGATGCTGTGCTGGCATTCCATATTGAAGTTCGCTTGCAAAAGCTTGAAGATCTATTCGTCAGGGGCTTCGAGGAGTTTGAACTAACAATCAGTGTCAGGAAGACCCAAGTTATGAGCCAGGACATAGAGACTCCACCTTCCATCATTATTGACAGCTTCACTCTGGAGGCCATTGACAGCTTCATATACCTTGGAGTAACCATTACCAGCAACCTGGCCCTTGATGCCAAAATCAGCACCAGGATTGCCAAGGCGGCAGCTGTCATTTCAGAGTTGGGAAGGTGAATGTGGACCAACAGCAAACTATCCAAAAATACAAGGCTCTGTTTGTACCAGGCTTGTATTCCCAGCACCCTCCTTTACAGTAACAAGGAATGGATAACGTTTACAAGCCAAAAAGAGCGGCTGAACAGTTTCCACTCTGTTGCCTCTGTTACAAAAGTATAGTAATTTTCATAATATTTTCTGGTTTATTGTAGTGTAGGTTTATGGGCATGAGTCTAGTTTGTTCTGTCTGTGTGATTTAATTACATTTGGAGTCAGATAGACTGCAAGTTTGGAATTATCAAAAGAAGCTAGGTGTAGAAATGCGTTTGAAATGCTAATGAGTAAACGTGGATGCTGGCCTAGGGAAGGGAATTTGCATTTTTAGATAAGTGAAGGGATTGTTTGGATTTCAAAGGGATATTAATCTGTTTACAACTAGCCAGATAAGCAAGACTAAGGAGTGTGTTTATTTTTCCCAAAGGTTGCTGACAATATTGACAGTATGAAAGTTTTTATATGATGGGAAAGGTACCGTTCCAAAGACATGTGGGACAATAGGATTTTACATATTTAAGAGAGAGAACCATATATAAAGGAGAATGAAAGGCTATGTGAAGAGAGGGCCACGTAAGATCTATCAGAAGTATGTGAAACAGCCTTCAAGAAGTCTCCAGCCATTTGTGCATAAATCTGTTATCTCCAGTAACTGAAGTTGGAGAAAGCTATTTGGAATTTCACTGTCAAGTGGGTATTGTGTAAACTTGGTGGTTTTGTTTTTAAATTTTAAATCTATTTTGGACTGTTGCCTTAAAGGGGGTGTGTAACTGGGAGTCAGGTTAATTAGGAATTTTAGGAGTTGTAATTGTAAGGAATTGTAGTCTTATGTACATGCTTGAAATCTTTTATTTTGTTAATAAATATTTTAATTTAATTTTTAAAATCTCTAAAGGGCTTTACTTCTGAATTCAGTGCCCACATCTTCTGGTAATACATATAAATTGCAAAACCATTGTGATAGTGGGACCAAGTTTCCCTTGTGGATTTGGTCTGCCTGGCATGCATCATAATATCTCAGACAAATATCCTGGCAAGGCACAGTGCCGAATATGGAAGTGCACCAGCGTGCAGGGAATCCCAGCATGTTTGCCTTTTTGAGTCAGTGGCAATTCTGTTGGCGGGAGCCATGTGAGCTGAATGGATGATGGCCACATTCCCAAAGACATGCTCCATGGTGAGCTTGCTATTGGCACAAGACCAGCAGGTTGCCCATGTCTACGACAAAAGGATGTCTGTAAGAGAGCCCTCAAGTTGACCAGGATTGGAGTTGATGCATGGAAAGACCTTGCTGCTGACTGTAGTGCTTAGAGACAAGCAGTCAGGAAGGGTGTGGAAAAAGCAAAGGACAAATGAAATGACCAGATGGGGAAAAGAGATACTGCTGGAAGGAACAAATATCACTAGACCTTGGGCCAACACTATTCATTTGTGCCAGCTGTGGAAGGGATGCCATTCATGGATCAGAAGTGACATCGCTCTGGGCGCATGCAGTCCATCGTCTCCTGAGATGGACGGATGACAATAATAATAACCACTTTTGTAGGCTGCGAGTTCCAGGTCATTTCTCCTTGCTGCATTAAAATGTTCTTCATCACACCCCCTCCCCCAATATCTCTTGCTAATATCTTCAACCTGTGTCCCCTAGACCTTGTCCCATCAGCCAATGGGAAGAGATTTTCTTTGTCTACCTTATCAAAACCTGTCATCATCTTGCCATCCGATTAAGGATGGTTGGTCACTGCCAAAGCTCAAGAGCCAATCTGAGGCTTCCAATTTGTAAACACCAACAGGATGCAATGGTAGGTAAGTGAGGGACAGGGTGCTTCAAAATGAAAACACCTTTCCTCTAACCTTTATAAGGGCTTTTGCATCCAGGCCGCCACTGTCGGGGGAAACCTCTCTACAGGGTGGCCTGTGGCTGAAGCTGCACCCAGGCAGGCAGGGAAGACCCCTAAGCCTGTCTGGAATGCTGATCTTCTGGTCTGTCACAGCAAGTAATACTGACCGGGAACTCGCTGCCTACGAGGATGATGGAAGGGGAGACAATCAATGATTTCAAAAGGAAATTGGATGGGTACTTGAAGAAAATAAATTTGCAGGGTCATAGGGATAGAACAGGAGAATAGGACTGACTGGATTGCTCTGTGGAGAGGTGGCATAGACTTGATAGGTTGAATAGCCTTCTTCTGTGCTGTCATATAAACTACAAACTACAAAGTTATAGGCCTATTAGTCTAACACCTTTTGTGTGCAAGTAATCCAAATCTGTTATTAGGGACAGCGTGACTGAACATTTGAACAAATATGAACTGATCAGAGAGCCCACATGAATTTGTGAAAGGGAGGTTCATGTCTCACAAATCTGTTTGAACCTTTTGAGGAGGCAACTAATGTGATAGATCACAAAGTTCCAATGGACATCTGGAAGGTATTTGATAAGATTCCACTTAAGAGGCTGTTAACAAAAAATGAGAATTCACAAGTGGAAGCAATTGGAGCTTGGGCAGAAAATTGTTTAGGTACTGGGAAACATAGTATTGAAATAACAAACTCAAAGTAGCAGGATGTGACTAGTGGTATCCCCTAGAGATTGGTAAAGGGACTTCAACTTTTCACTATATAAATGACTCTGCCACTGCTCTGTCTCGATCATTAAGACATTGTGACTCAAAGCGTGATGCAACTTGATGGACAAGCTGTCACCATTCTGAGCGATTAGTAGCAAGCTCCTCCCAATCATTAATGTCAATGTTGCCACAGTCCAAAGAGAGCTTCAGAGTGTCTTTGAAGCCTTTTCATTGTGCTCCCATGGAATGTTGGCTATTTGAAAGTAGAGAAAACAGGACTTGGCAGGGGAGACGGTTTAGAGCCATCTGAACACATGTCCAATCCATCAAAGTTGATTTGACATGAGTCAGTCTCCTCACAGTTACTATTTTTGAGAAACTGAACTGGTCCAGTCATGGAAATACTGTGGCTACAAAAGCAAGTCGGAAACTGGGAATTCTGAGGTGACTAACTAACCTCTTAATCCTCAAAGCCTGTACACCATCTACAAGGCACAAGTCATGATTGCCTGATTTCCCACTTTCACGGATGAGTGCAGCTCCAACAACACTCAAGAAGCTTGACACCATCCAGGACAAAGCAGTCTGCTTCATCAGCATCCCTTCCACCAACTTAAACATTCACTCCCTCCCCACCAACACACTGTGAGGTCAGCAGTGTTTGCTATTTTCAAGATGCACTGCAGCAACTCACCAAAGCTCCTTTGACAGCACCTTCTAAACCCATGACCTCCATCACCTAGAAGGATAAGGGCAACAGATGAATGGGAACACCACCACCTGCAAGTTCCTCTCCAAGTCACATACTAATCTGACTTGGAACTATATCACTGTTTCTTCACTGTTACTGGGTCAAAATCCTGGAACTCCCTCCCTAATAACACTGTGGGTGTACCCACACCACATGGACTCAGTTATTCAAGAAGGCAGCTCACCACCACCTTCTCAAGAGCATTTATGGATGGGCAGCAAATTCTGGCCTTGCCAGCGACCCACATCCCATGAAAGAGTAAAACGTTTTGCCTGAATACTTGTGGAGCTGGCTTCAAGAAGGACACCAGTGTTTGTTCAATGGTCTTCTCATTGAATCTAAAGGAATGCAGTGGAGGCATTGCTGATGGAATTTCTCCAGCATTCTGCTGTGTCGCTGATATATTATCCAGGACTCATTGCTGTACAGGACTGTAGTGACAACAACTGCTCTGTGCACTAGGACTTTTGTTGTCTGTTGTTAAGGGATGGAATTTTCCGGGCCCTCTGGTGTCGAGCGTGTTTGGTGGTGTGAGCAGACAACATGGCGAGAAGGCCAAAAGTTGTTTTCACAATGTCGTGAACCCAGTTTGCAATCGTCTGCTCTGCCCGTCAATGGTGGGCCACGTTTCCTGTCATCGGACATCGGGAACCTCATGGCAGTACATCTGCATATCATTATAAGGCCAACCTGCTGGAATCAAACCCCCATGCTGGATCGGGCCAACATGTTTCACAACTGTACGTAAACGATGTGCACCTGGCGAGCTGCACTTCGTTCGGGACATTGAGGTTTGTTGGCCTATCTTGCTTCGAGCAGCACTCGCAGTCATCAGTGCCAGGCTTCGCAGACAGCACCACATCACTTTTAGGGGAGCTCTGGGGCCGGTCTCTACCTACCAGACCAACCATAAGGCGGGGGTGGCTTCTCAACAGCTGCAGGCTAGGGCTTGCTTGGGGAAGGGGGAGAAGTGGCCTCAGGCAAGGGAAGAGGCTGCAGAGTGAGGGCTATACTGGGGAAGGGGGTATCCCAGGGTGTGTGTGGGGGCACAAGTTGATCTATGCAAGTGTCCTCAAGATGGTGAGGAGGCAGTCTTCAGAGGAAATCAGGCCAGATGGAGATGTGAAGGTGTGTGTGAGAGAGTGGGTGTGATGCCCCTTGAGCTGGCAGTGAGTGAGATGCCAGTGGATGTGCGATTGGCTTGAGTTTGTGTGTTTAAAGTGATGAGATGGTTGCCTTATTCTGTTGGCAGGGATGCAATCATTCATCCTTTATCTGCGTTGTATGGCCAACCTCTCCTGTGCAACATTGGCACTGATCATCAATGCCATTGCCTACCAAGCTGGAGTGGTAATGTTGCTGCCCCTCCTGCGGCCAGAGTGGGGGTAGAGGACATCACGGCGGGCTTTCTCAGTATCCAAAAGGCACTCGAGGGCCACGTCACTAAACCGGGGGTGCTGCAGTCTTCTTGCCTTTCATGGCCATGTTTTCTTTGCAGCAGTCCTGGGCTGGAAGCACTGAGGGGTGTGCGCGTGGCTGCACTTTAAATGTTGCACCCGGCAAGATGAAGCGGCAAGGTGATGACGTGGCAGGTGAACCTGAGCCCACCCACCATCGAAACGGCATGTTTGCCGGGAATGCATAATGTAAAACGTCGTTTTATCCCCTCCCTACCATACTTAGTGTAAATCTGGGACGATTCCACCCAAGGTCTTTGTTGTGAAACACCGGTTGTCATATTTTGTAGAAGCTGAGCTGGCACAGTTGACCTGGTGTTGGACCTTTTCATAAATGGCGGCCTTTTGAGAGAGATGGCTGCCAGGGTATAGGAAGTACTCAACTGGAAGTAGAAAAATATAACAGATCATTGATAGGTTATTTGAATGGACATAAGTGTGACAGATGATGTTCAATGTGAGGAAATGTGAGGTCATCCATTTTGAACCTAAGAAAGATGGAGAAGAGGATTTTCTAAATGGCAAGAAGAGCTGTGGAGCAGCAGAGTGATTCATGGGTCCAATTGCAGAAACCACTCCATCTACCACCTTAATCATTCACTCCCTCCACCACTGCTGCACAGTGGCAACAGGGTGTACCATCTACAAGATGCACTGCAGCAACTCACCAAGCCTCTTTTGACAGAAACTTTTCAAACCCATGACCTCTACCACCTAAAAGGAAAGGGCAAGCAGATGCATGGGAACACCACCACCTGCAAATTTCCTTCCAAGCAACACACCATCCTGACTTGGAGTACATCACTGTTTCCTCACTGTGGCTGGTTCAAAATTCAAAGCAGCACTGAGAGTGTACCTACACTGCATGGACTGCAGCAGAAGAAGGTGGCTCACCATCACCTTCTCAAGGGACATTGAGAATTGATGAATTTAAAAAAAGCTAGACAAGTTCAAAAATTTCACCTCAAGAGTGATGAATGTGATGTTTCAGTAATACAAAGCTCTGGTTTCTGCAATTAGTCCTTTGCACCACTCTGCATGAAGGGTGTATTGGCTTTGGAAGGGGTGTAGATTCACCAGAGTGACACAATGTCTGGTGGGACTGTCCTAGATAAGTTTACATGAAATTAGAACTAATCCATTCAGGTTGATGTCAGGTAACACTTCTTCACACACAGCGTAGTGGAAATCAGGACCTTTCTCCTTCAAAAAGCTTTTGAAGCCTTTACTATTGAATAGTAAATTGAAATTTTCAAAACTGAGATTGATAAGATTTTATTAGGCAAGAGTATGAAGGGTTATGAGACCAAAACAAGTAGTTGATATTAAGATGCAAATCAGCCAGGGTCTAATGAATGCCAGAAAAGGCTTGCTGGCTG
This sequence comes from Cetorhinus maximus, assembly GCF_964194155.1. Taxonomy (NCBI): domain Eukaryota; kingdom Metazoa; phylum Chordata; class Chondrichthyes; order Lamniformes; family Cetorhinidae; genus Cetorhinus; species Cetorhinus maximus. The sequence goes on from NC_135890.1 coordinate 60,628,555, forward strand.
AATGGCCTCCTCCTATATGTTCCTGTTGTGTGGGCTCAGAGCTCCTGAATTGAACTGCAGCAGGACATTCATTATTACTCAGAATGGACCAATACTCCAACTGGCATGAATGGACGGCTGCTCTGTCCACTCATTCCAGGATTTGAGATTAAGATCTACCCAATATGTCAAACCTAACCTTGGTCATTAATTTTATCTTGGCTTGGCTCTAACATGCCTTTAAACACCATGTCATTTCTTAAACCCAGTGAAAGGTTTTTTTTATATTACTTCTTCTATTCATATGTATCACTTCTGTTGAAGTCTAGTAAGTCCTTCTTTGTATTTGACATTCAGGCGATAATATTTGGCTGTTTATGGAGTAGAGCATCGAAAATACAACTACCTAAGAGCATGACAGACTAAAAATTGCCTCAGAAGAAATATATTTTGAAACAAGAGTAACAAAATGAAGGAACTCCTATTTTAACAATAACATTGTGTTCAGTATTTATTGGGAAAATATTTGTTACTGTCCCTTTTGAGATCCATCGCGCATGATTTCTATTTCATCTGAAAATATCCTTTCACATAAAATTGCTGGGAAGGAACCAGGCAAGAAACAAGCTTCATCCCTTTTTCACCATCCTCCCTACTCCTGCTCACAAATCTTTTAGATCTGTGGGTGATCTACCCTTAACTATCAGTGCTAGATTGAAGATTAGTTGTGCTGCTTAGTTGACTGACTTGAGTTGACAAAAATATATGATGAATTATCATTATTATTATTCAGCAACATGCTATTTGTCTTGACAAAAGTTCATTTGTTAATCCTTTGAAGTCATACCTAACACAAAGGAAGATGGTGGAGGTCAATTATCTCAGTTCCAGGACATCACTGCAAGAGTTCCCCAAGGCGGTGCCCTAGGCCCAACCATCTTCAGCTGCTTCATTAATGACCTTCTTTCCACCATAAGGTCAGAAGTGGGGATGTTTGCTGATGATTGCACAATGTTCAGCACCTTCCGCGACTTCTCAGATACTGACGCAGTCCATGTCCAAATGCAGCAAGACCTGGACAATATCCAGACTGGTGCTAAGAAGTGGCAAGTAACAATCGCACCACACAAGGGCCAGGCAATGACTATTTCCAACAAGAGAGAATCCAACCATCGCCCCTTGACATTCAATGGCATTACCATTGCTGAATCCCCCACTATCAACATCCTGGGGGTTACCGTTGAGCAGAAATCGAACTGGACTAGATGTATAAATGCTGTGGCTACAGGAGCAGGTCAGAGGCTAGGAATCCTGTGGCGAGTAACTCATGTCCTGACTCCCCAAAGCTGATCCACCATCTACAAGGCACAAGTCAGGAGTGTGAGGGAACACTCTCCACTTGTCTGGATGAGTACGGCTCCAACAACACTCAAGAAGCTTGACACTGTCCAGGACAAAGGAGTCTGCTTGATTGGCACCTCATCCACAAACATTCACTCCCTCCACCATCGACGCACAGTGGCAGCAGTGTGTACCATCTACGATGCACTGCAGGAACTCACCAAGGTTCCTTGGACAGCACCTTCCAAACTTACAACCACTACCATCTAGAAGGACAAGGGCAGCAGACACATGGGAACACCACCACCTGGAAGATCCCCTCTAAGCCACTCACCATCCTGACTTGGAAATATACCACCGTTCCTTCACTGTCGCTGGGTCAAAATCCTGGAACTCCCTCCCTAACAGCACTGTGGGTGCACTTACACCAAATAGACTGCAACAATAAACGCTGGCCTAGCCAGCAATGCCCACATCCCATGGATGAATTTTTAAAAATCAGCATTTGTTGTACATCAGGATGGAAAATGTTTTGTTTACTGTTTATAATGTTTATATGATTTATTTCTCAGACCATGTCAGGGTAAACTACTTTTGCTCCATATTGCAGATGAAAGGATTATCGATCTGGATACTGATGATGTGCATATTATAACTGAATTCGATCGTGCACGACGTGTTTCAACAACATGCCGAACATTCACAGAGGAACAGGACCTCTATTCCTTAAGGAACGAATTAAATCTGTCCCAGTTGAAGGTAAGTATGCAAAATAATCCAGGGTAGAAAAACTAGATTGATCACTTTAAGCCAGTTTTATATCTAGTTAAGCGTTATGACCAATGTAGTTGGTAAAGTGGAGTTACTTAAAAAATCCCAGAGGGAAACTTTAAACAACTGTCATAATCAATAATTTTAAGTGTTATGTTTGAGATGCGACTCTAAATTCAGGAATCAGACCACTAGTTCTCAAGGTTTTACATTAAACTAGATAAAACATTTTATTAATTTACACAGGTTAAAATATATATACACATGGCTACAAATTACTACTTTCATAACTTTTAACAAAATCCCAAACTAATCTCCGTTAAGGCAACAGCAACCTATAGACTTAACCAAGCACCAGGCAAAGCATTTTTACCTTATGAATTCAAAATAAGGTTCCTTTCACTGTGGAGCCAGCTGGAGACGTGCAGCTGCCCTTTGATCTTACATTGCCTCTGCCCTGCACACTTGAAAACTACTGAAGTTATACCTACTACCACTGATTGAATTCAAATTCTCATTGTCTCATCAGTCTCTTTGAACTTTACCTTTTAACAATGAAACACCATTCATTGTACCAATTTTGTTAGTAATATAACATATTGCTTGGTAGCTGCTAGAAAGGCGTCAAGTTTTCACCCCACTTCTTGAATGCCCTATTCAAAAAATGCAAATGCATGTTATCTCTCTCACATATCAAAATCAGTACATATCAAAGCACTCAGAAACTAGCTGGCTTTAATCCAATTAAGACAGACCCGCAGACTAAACCTCTATTTTAAAAGGAAAATGTTTTCCAAAATATTATATACATTAATAGCTTCATGACACTAAGTAGTAAACAGTGAAGGTAGTAGAATGATGACAAATCCAAGGAAATCACAATCTTTGTGGGATCACGAGCTTATTTTGTTTTTAGCTCATGCAGTGATATTTTTTTGAAGTGATCTATTCTCAGGGTATAGATGATGCTGATGAATCCATATTTATTGCCTGCCCCTAGTTGTCCTGAGACAGTGGTGGTGAGAATTTGTAATGATTATTGTAGAGTCTACCTATCTTGGTCCTGTAATTCTTAATATCCTTGCCAAACAAAGATATCTATCAATTACGGTTGTGAAAGTTTGCTTATGAGGCCATTTCAGAGGGCATTAGAAGTCAGGCGCATCTGCTGACAATGAAACTGCAGGAGGTAATGGTCTAAGCCCAAGTGCAGTTCCAATAATTTTTCCTTGGCAGAGTGACTGCAGGCTTTTCAGCAACTTCCAAGCTGCACATGTATCCTAAGGTGTAAAGGCGGCAACAGTGCGGTTGTCCTGGAAAGAGAAACTAAATGGTTTAAAGCAAACCCTTACAACTTTAAGCCATACCCAGAGGAAATTGGAACAGGCACTCCAGGGATATAAATCTGTGAACCAGCAGCGTCAAACCATGGAAAATACATGACTCAGAATGATTAACCATGCATGGGCACACACTGAATAATGCTTTTGCCCTCAATTCCAAAATGATAGCAAGGCCATCCTGGGGTGAAACAACAGCAGGGCCACTGATCCACTTCAAGCCTATCACCTCTAGAATCAGTTATAACAAGCCACGAGGGTTTAGGAACATATGAATTAGGAGCAGGAATAGGCCATTCAATAAGATCATGGCTGATCTGATTGTTGCCTCAACTACACATTTCGCCTATCCCCAATAACCGTTGATCCCTGTTAGTCAAGAATCTATTGACCCCTGCCTTAAAATTATTCAATGACCCTACCTCTGCTGTTCTCCGGGAAAGAGAGCTCCAAAGATTCACCACCCTCTGAGAGAAAAAAATTCTACTCACCTTAGTCTTAAATAGGAGACCATTTACTGTTAAACTCTGTCCCCTAGTTCTAGTCTCTCCCACAAGTGGAAACATCCTTTCAGCATCCACCCTGTCAAGTCCCCTCAAAATGTTATATACTTCAATAAGATCACCTCTCAATCTTCCAAACGTTAATGAGCAGGGACCCAGCCTGTCCAGCCTTTCCTCATAAGATAACCCCCATCCCAGGTATCATTTTGCTGCTGCATGGAGAACTGACAGATCGGTGTGGATGTGGAATGAAAGAGTTAGTTAGTTGCATCTTTATTGTTTTTCACAACTGAGGAGGATAGGGAATTTGTATGTTCACTTCATAAATTGCACATTGTTCATTCCTGTTTTCTATACACCAGTTGCAGCCTGAATCTGTGCTTCTTCTCAGTAAAGTCCCATTCAGTCCACCTTCCCTAAAGAAAAGGGAATTCACATAGTGGCCTGTATATTTCATTAGCTGGTGCATAGAGAGTTACAATACCTGGTCTCATTATTGGTTAACTACATATTGAAGATAATCTCTTAGATGTTACATAAGCATAATCACATACAGATTGTAGAAATAAAACAAGATTCCACCTCCCACTCCAATTTCACTTTTTACCCTTACTGTCCTGAAAGAGTCAAAGTAAAAGCAACACAGCTCTACAGTGGAGAAGAAATCCGTTAACGTTTCGAGTCCTCATGACCCTTCGGCAGAACTGCGTATAGTTAGGAGAAAGATGAAATATAAGCTGGTCTAAGGTGGAGGGGCGGGGGGAGAGAGAAGTTGAGGGTGGGGTGATTGTGGGGATAAGCAAGCAGTGATAGGAGCAGATAATCAAAAGATGTCACAGACAAAAGGATCAAAGAGGTATTGAAGGTGGTGATATTATCTAAGAAAAGTGCTAATTAAGAATGGAAGGCAGGATACTCAAGGTACAGCTCTAGTGGGGGTGGGGTGGAAAGACTAACAAAGTTTTAGTTTTAGATTTAAAAATAATGGAAATAGGTGGGAAAAGAAGAATCTATATAAATTATTGAAAAAAAAGGGAGGGGGGAGAAACGGGGTGGGGATGGGGGGAGGGGGAGTTTAAGATCTAAAGTTGTTGAATTCAATATTCAGCCCGGAAGGCTGTAAAGTGCCTAGTCGGAAGATGAGGTGCTGTTCCTCCAGTTTGCGTTGGGCTTCATTGGAACAATGCAGCAAGCCAAGGACAGACATGTGGGCAAGAGAACAGGGTGGAGTGTTAAAATGGCAAGTGACAAGGAGGTTTGGGTCTTTCTTGCGGACAGACCGCAGGTGTTCTGCAAAGCGGTCGCCCAGTTTGCGTTTGGTCTCTCCAATGTAGAGGAGACCGCATTGGGAGCAACGAATGCAGTAGACTAAGTTAGGGGAAATGCAAGTGAAATGCTGCTTCACTTGAAAGGAGTGTTTGGGCCCTTGGATGGTGAGGAGAGAGGAAGTGAAGGGGCAGGTGTTGCATCTTCTGCATGGGCATGGGGAGGTGCCATAGGTGGGGGTTGAGGAGTAGTGGGTGATGGAGGAGTGGACCAGGGTGTCCCGGAGGGAACAATCCCTACGGAATGCCGCCAGGGGGGGTGAAGGGAAGATGTGTTTGGTGGTGGCCTCATGCTGGAGTTGGCGGAAATGGCGGAGGATGATCCTTTGAATGCGGAGGCTGGTGGGGTGATAAGTGAGGACAAGGGGGACCCTATCATGTTTCTGGGAAGGAGGAGAAGGCGTGAGGGAGGATGCGCGGGATATGGGCTGGACACGGTTGAGGGCCCTGTCAACGACCGTGGGTGGAAAACCTCGGTTAAGGAAGAAGGAGGACATGTCACAGGAGCTGTTTTTGAAGGTAGCGTCATCAGAACAGATGCGACGGAGGCGAAGGAACTGAGAGAATGGGATGGAGTCCTTACAGGAAGCAGGGTGTGAGGAGCTGTAGTCAAGGTAGCTGTGGGAGTCGGCAGGCTTGTAATGGATATTGGTGGACAGTCTATCATCAGAAATTGAGACAGAGGGGTCAAGGAAGAGAAGAGAAGTGTCAGAGATGGACCATGTGAAAATGATGGAGGGGTGGAGATTGGAAGCAAAATTAATAAATTTTTCCAGGTCCCGACGAGAGCATGAAGCAGCACCGAAGTAATCATCGATGTACCGGAGAAAGAGTTGTGGGAGGGGGCCGGAGTAGGACTGGAACAAGGAATGTTCCACATACCCCATAAAGAGACAGGCATAGCTGGGGCCCATGCGGGTGCCCATAGCCACACCTTTTATTTGGAGGAAGTGAGAGGAGTTAAAGGAGAAATTGTTCAGTGTGAGAACAAGTTCAGCCAGACGGAGGAGAGTAGTGGTGGATGGGGATTGTTCGGGCCTCTGTTCAAGGAAGAAGCTAAGGGCCCTCAGACCATCCTGGTGGGGGATGGAGGTGTAGAGGGATTGGACATCCATGGTGAAGAGGAAGCGGTTGGGGCCAGGGAACTGGAAATTGTTGATGTGACGTAAGGTGTCAGAGGAGTCACGGATGTAGGTGGGAAGGGACTGGACAAGGGGAGAGAGAAGGGAGTCAAGATAACGAGAAATGAGTTCCGTGGGGCAGGAACAGGCTGACACGATCGGTCTGCCAGGACAGTTCTGTTTGTGGATTTTGGGTAGGAGGTAGAAGCGGGCCGTCAGAGGTTGGGCGACTATCAAGATTCAAAGTCAGCACAAAGCAGGGATCAAACCTGGGGCTTTCCGAACCTGTGTCATTCATTGCTGCCCCACTAGAGCTGTACCTTGAGTATCCTGCCTTCCATTCTTAATTAGCATTTTTCTTAGATAATATCACCACCTTCAACACCTCTTTGATCCTTTTGTCTGTGACATCTTTTGATTATCTGCTCCTATCACTGCTTGCTTATCCCCACAATCACCCCACCCTCAACTTCTCTCTCCCCCCACCCCCCCACCTTAGACCAGCTTATATTTCACCTTTCTCCTAACTATACTCAGTTCTGCCAAAGGGTCATGAGGACTCGAAACGTTAACTGATTTCTTCTCCACTGATGCTGCCAGACCTGCTGAGTTTTTCCAGGTAATTCTGTTTTTGTTTTGGATTTCCAGCATCCGCAGTAGCTTTTAGCTTTTTGTTTTTATTACAGCTCTACAGTGGTACCTCAGCTCTTTGGTACCTGAGCTGTATGCCTATTACTCTTGTGAGCCAGATCAGGGAGTTTTACTCAGCTGTTGTCCATTGAGCTGTCACATTTGTGCACAATGCTTTCATTATCCATTGTGTACCTGCAGATACTTCCAACACAGCACTCGATCCCAATCAAGTAATCAATACCCGAGAGCATTATTCAATTCTTCCTAACCAAAACATCCTTAAATTAATTCAGCAACCCCTGAACTATTCTGGCTGAGATTCAAAGTCAGCACAAAGCAGGGATCAAACCTGGGGCTTTCCGAACCTGTGTCATTCATTGCTGCACCATGTGACATATTTACTCACTGAACTATTAGTGGGTGTGCCTTAAAAAGTCAATAATACAGTACCAAACAAATAGAAATCAGCTGAAGAAATCAGGTGTGTGTATGTTAAAAACAAAATGCGCAGTATAAGTGAGTTTTATTTCTAGCTTTATCCTGCATCTAACACATGCCTTATTCCTTACCCCCAGAGCATTTGGTAGCACAGTTCAGAGGGAGCTTAGCTCTGTATCTAACCCCTACTGTACCTGTGCTTGGAGTGTTTAATGAGACAGTTTAGAGGGAGCTTGATAGATACTTCCAGGGCAGGTTCAGCATGGATTAGATAAAGAAAGCTCTGTCTACACTCAAACCCATCAAACACTCCCTGATCACCTGCAGAAGGTCAGATGCTGTACTGGTACATCTTGGCTAAGGGTGCAGTTAGTGCTGGAGCTGTAGTCTTCAGCACAATAGCTGGGATGTTCCACAGTCCCATACAGGAGGAGTAGTTGGTCCCGCACTCATTCCAAGGCCCAGCATATCTTTCCAATCCAAATGAAGTAGAGTAGGGTAGACGGATGTTGTTTCCATTTCACTTCAGTTCAGTATCGCTGACAGTCCCAGTCTCAGACCAGAGCGACACTGACTATCAGATTGAAAATAGTGTGCAAATGAATTACAAGAAAAGAACTGATACAACGATACAAAAACTTCTGCAAGCTGCTTCTCCCTGCTGCTTCCCTCTCTCTGTGGAGCTACAAGTCTGTTAAGCAGCAGGCTGCTACTGTTGCTGTTGTTGGTCTTCTTGGACCAACAATAGCAACCTTATTTAAGGTCCAATCTAAGACAATCTAAGTGGCAACTATCCTGATCTGGTCCGAAGTGCAGTTTAGACCTCCAAACCTCAAAATTGTGTAAAGAAACTAAACAGAACATCAGTGAATTTTTGTCATGCGTTCTAAATGGTTTCACCACCAACAATTCCTTATTTTTATGTCGTAATTCCAAAGTGATCAGGAAAACTGAAGATGCAAATGAAGTGTGACAAATGCTGGGAACTGCTGTACCAATATTCAGGTTCAGATGGCGTTCTAATGAAAAGTCCTGAATATGTAAACTTAATGTTTCATATTAATAAGACCAACTATTGTTGAAGTGATATTTTCTATGGAAGACCATTCTTTTTAGGCATTATTTGGTCTCCAATATAAAGTCACAACATGACAAGATGGATGGCAATTACTGCTGCAACCCCATATTATATGGGAATATTAATGCAAACACCATTTAATCTCTCAGAACTACCATTAAAATTTCTGATTGCTAAATAAGCACAATAGATAGTAGACAAATGCTCAAGAATAATATCTGAAACAATATACAATTATTTTCCCAGTTTAATAATGTTTTCTGTCTCTTGATGGAGCATCTAACCAAAAGGTTCAAAAATCGTGCTCAATAAAGGTATGTAAGTATGTTTGATGGCATCACCACATTAAATGAACATAGGTGTGCATAATGATGTCACCATGCAAGAATGGAATCACACATGCAAATAATTTGGACAATTTGTGCATGTGCAAACTCAGCTACCGATGGAGGACAATTACACATATCTATTTAATTAAGAAACATATAACTTTTGGTAGTAAGTGGTACTGGCATTTAATGAGTGCAGTAAATTATATTATACATAGGAATTATTATAAGTTAATTAAGAAAGTAATTAAATTAACTAAATAACATAAGTAACAATGGCAGGACAGGCGTTATGTTGTAGATGTGGAATGTGGAAGCTTTTGGACCCTAAGGCGATCCATGATAAACACATCTGCAGAAAGCCTAAACAGCTAGAGGAATTCCAGATCAGAATTTTTGATCTGGAAGCCGAATTGCAGACACGGTGCAACATAAGAGAGGATGAGAAATACCTGGACACTGTTCCAGGAGATGGTCACACCTTTGAGAATAGAGTCATCTGTTTTGGGTATTGGTGACGGACAGGAGGATGTGACCGTGAGTGAGGGACCGAGCAGACAGGAGTGGAGAAAACTCAGACTTTGCAATTGTCAAACATGTTTGAAGTGCTTGCAACCTTTGTGAACAAAAGTGAGGTCTGCAGGGTGGATAAGCAGACTGGCCATGGCACCATGGTACTGGAAGCCATTCAAGCGGGGCGAGCAAAAAGGATTGTAGTGGCAGTAGAGACAGTAAGGGTGATTGACACTGTTCTCTGCAGCAAAGATCGAGAGTCCAGAAGGCTGTGTTGCCTGCCTGGTTCCAGGGTTCAGGATATCTGCTCAGGGCTGGAGAGGAACTTGCAGTGGGAGGAGGAGGATCCAGTAGTTATGGTCGATGTAGGTACCAACGACATAGGCAGGACAAGGAAAAAGATTCTACATAGTCAGTATGAGGAGCTAGGCACCAAATTAAGAAGCAGAACCTCAAAGGTAATCAGGGGTATAGTGCCAAATTTTGAGGTGTCGGAGCCCAAAGAAAATGAGCTTGCCATATCATTTCTAAATCTACTATTACGTCTTTTTCCCATGTATTAATCATTTGAGTCCCCAAACGTCAGTAAAGCTATGCTTTTTAAGTGAAAAATATCAGTGCCAGGAGGCATTTTATTTTGAACCATGTGGTGTTTGAATCAATAGTCTTTAGCATAGCTAGAATTTCATGATGCAAAAGTTTAATTATGTATTTCAAGCCTGTTAAAAACATGAATTACAGAAATCTTTACTTACTTCTGATTGGGGGCTGGTTATACAGAGGAACCACTGCTTTTCTTGATTTATATTAATAACCTAGGCTTGGATGTACAGAGCACAGTTTCAAAATTTGAAGTTTATGCAAGACTTAGAAGTATTGTGAACTGTGAGGAGACTTCAAGAGGATATAGACAGATTGCTGGAATGGGCAGCACATGGCAGATGAAATTCAATGTCGAGAAATGTGAAGTGATACATTTTGGTGAGAAGAACGAGGTGACATAAAATAAAGGATACAATTCCAGTTCCCTTTTGAAAACTGCAATTGAATCTGCCTCCATCACATGCTCAGGCAGTGCATTCTAGATCTAAACCACTTGTTGCATAAAGAAGTTTTTCCTCATGTAGCCTCTGGCTCTCTTGTTAATCACTTTAGGGTTCTCGACCTTTTTTTTATTCATTCACGGGACGTGGGCTTCACTGGCTGGGCCAGCATTTATTGCCCATCCCTAATTGCCCTTGAGAAGGTGGTGGTGAGCTGCCTTCTTGAACCGCTGCAGTCCATGTGGTGTAGGTACACCCACAGCGCTGTTAGGGAGGGAGTTCCATGTTTTTGACCCAGCAACAGTGAAGGAACGGTGATATATTCCCAAGTTAGAATGGTGAGTGATTTGGAGAGGAACTTCCAGGTGGTGGTGTTCTCATGTATTTGCTGCCCTTGTCTTTCTAGATGGTAGTGGTCATGGGTTTGGAAGGTGCTATCTAAGGAGCCTTGGTGAATTCCTGCAGTGCACCATGTAGATGGCACACATTGCTGCTACTGTGCATCAGTGGTGGAGGGAGTGGATGTTTGTGGATGTGGTGCCAATCAAACGGACTGCTTTGTCCTAGACAGCGTCAAGCTTCTTGAGTGTTGTGGGAGTTGCACTCATCAAGGCAAGTGGGGAGTATTCCATCACACTCCTGCCGATGGGAACAGTTTCTCCCCATCGACTCTATCCTGACCCCTCATGATTTTGGACACATCTAACAAATCTCCACTCAACCTTCTTTTCTCTAAGAAGCACAGCCCCAGCTTTGCCAATCTATCCACATAACTGAAGTCTCTCATCCTCAGAACCATTACTTGATTGGAACATATAAGATCCTGAGAGGTCTTGACAGGGTGGATGTGGAGAGGATGTTTCCTCTTGTGGGAGAATCTAGTACTCGGGGCCACTGTTTAAAACTAAGGTCGCCCATTTAAGACAGAGATGAGGAGATTTTTTTTCTCTCAGAGGGTTGTGAGTCTTTGGTACTCTCTTCCCCAAAAGGTGGTTGAAGCAGAGCCTTTGAATATTTTTAAGGCAGAGGTAGATAGATTCTTGATAAGCAAGGGGAAGAAAGGTTATCAAGGGTAGGTGGGAATGTGGAGTTGAGGCTACAGTCAGATCACAAGATCTTATTGAATGGTGGAGCAGGCTCAAGAGGCCGAGTGGCCTACTCCTGCTCCTAACTCTATGTTCGTAATGGCATCACTGAGGCTTATAGAACTGTGCATGTACGAAATAGCGAGGTTTGACATGTGCACAGAAAACATTTCCAATTCGATTTTCATCCTAAAAGTCACACAAAGGAAGGCAATCTCCTAATCCTACCTTTTATCTAAGTTATATAAAGGCCTGCAGCAGAGCTCCCTTTTCTTTTGCCTTCATAACCCCCATTAGATTTCAGTGCCCACTCACATAACATCCCCAATATTTAAATAAGTCCTGTCAGGACATGGTTGCTGTGCATATCCAGTGCCTTTCCTGTGTGTTGCTGTTTTTGTTTGTTACGGCTTGGAAATTCAGCAGACATTTCAAAATGAAGTTAAGCAAGTGTATATCAGTGCAGATAGGGCTGGTACATCAGTGATCTGTTTTCCTTATTTCATTCTTTTCATTGCTTTATTTTGCAATTCCAATGGCATGGTTTCTGTCTTTGATAATTGATTATTTTATGTTGCAGGATATCATCTTGTCAGAAGCACAAAAGAGATTGAACATTTTCATGGACAAACTGAAGAATGAACATCAGTTTATATTAGCCAATCTTGCACCTGCTGAACTAGAGATGGCCATTGATGCTAAATGTCAGGCTGCAGCAATTGCTTTTCAAAGGTTGCAGTTAGCATTTAGGTATATAGCAGCATTACTTTTGAACAGCTGCAGTAGTGATATTGAAAAAATATTTTCAGTTTACGCGATACATTTTCCCATTGCTACCCAACTCTGGCTTCCCACCTAATCCGGAAACACCATGCACAGAATTTTCGGGTCATTGGGCAATCACAGTGGGTGGGCCTGGGAGCAGCCGGAAACAGCCCACTGCCCGCATTCAGCCCCTGACCACAATTTCACGCTGGCTGGCCAATTGACAGCACGTGAAAGACGTGCTGAAAGACTCAGCGCTGCTGGGGTCAGGGTGGGAGGGGGGCAAATGCTAACATCAGAGCAGGAGCTGGGGAGTGTGCAGTGAAAGCTTCCTGAAGGCAGAGAGCCTCAGGGAACTGAAGAATTTAAAACCAAGAAATAGGGATGTAAAAATGCAGAAAGAAATGTCCACACATCGGACTCACTCACCCAAGCATACAGATAATAAAAATTCTGCCCAAATATTTTTATTTCTTTTTAATTGATATCGGAAACCTCATCCTGCCCTTGGATGAGGTTTCCTGAAAAACCCGAAGGCCACCTGGCCGACTCACCCACACGCCAATCATAACGTTGGACGGGCAGTGAAAATTCACCATTAATTGAAACTTTAATGGCTTTAATAGGCCTCTTAATTCTCAGTGGGCACGCTGCCGACTCTTGCACGCCCGCCGACCGAAATATTGCGCAAGTGTGCAATGATGTCGGGACGCTCACCTGACGTCATCATGTGCTATTTTACGCCCAATTGGGGGGCATGCACCCACCGTGGGATGTAAAATTCTGTCACATGGGGCTGGAATTTACGAGACACCGTCGTCCCCCATCCCCCAACTAATAAGTTGGGGATGTGCCCACGCATGACCCTAATAGCTGCTCACAGCAAATTAATGCTAGGAGCAGCATTAATTGCTTTAAAGCAAGATTTCTCCCCATCTTAGAGAGCTGCAGGCAAACAGATGGCTGGAAATTCTGTAGCCTGAGCAGTCCTAGGCGGAATGGTGGCCACAGCTGGGACTACAGGCAGTCCCACCACACTGAGGAGCATAACTAAGTCTGGGGTCAGGGGTCTCAGTGAGGCAGGTGGAAACCAGATTCAAGAGGCCAGGAGGGAGGGTTAAAACGGGGGATGACCTTGAGGGGGTAGGAGGCATGTGAGAGGGTTCCTCCGATGGGCCCAGGGGGCCCACAAAAGATATCCCTCCCCTTCCCGGACACAAGCCCATGTAGCTAAAGCCGCCGGGCTTCCCACATAGTGTGGGCCCCTTCCTACCACAGGTAAATACTGATGGCAGCGGGATGAGGCCAATAAGTGAGCTCAATATGCCTAAGGCTGGGCGATGCCTTGCTGCCCATCATAAAATTTCAAACAGGTCAGGGGCAGGTGGTAGGTGGCGGAAAGGCTATCTGCTGGGTTTCATGTGCCCCCCCCCCCCACCTATCCCCCCAGCAACCTTCAAACTCACCAGCAGGAGTGTGTAAAATCCAGCCCATGGACACAGTAGCCTTGTGATTTAACTTTGTGAGGCAGAATTTCCTTTGATGAACAGTTAAGTATCGCTAATACCGTAAAATGTGTGAAAAAATATTGGTGGATAAACAAATTCTATACAAGGACTGTTAAGACCTTTTTTAAAACAACAACAGCAGCAATAAAGCGCCTTTAATGTAATAAAATATTCCAAGGCACTTCACAGAGGCATTATATAACAAAATATGATAACGAGCCACATGAGGAGATATTAGGTCAGGTGATCAAAAGGTTTGTCAAAGATGCGGGTTTAAGGAGTGTCTTAAAGAAAGAAATAGAGGTATAGCAATTTAGGGATCGAATTCCAGAGCTTAGGGCCTCAGCAGCTGAACGTACAGTCACCAACGGTGGAGCAACTAAAATTCTTAAGAGGCTGGAATTAGAGGAGTGTAGACACCTCAGATGGTTCTAGGGCTTAAGGAGATTATGGAGATAGAGAGGAGCTAAGCAATGGAGGGATTTGAAAACAAGGATGAGAATTGTGAAATTGAGGTGCTAATTAACCCTGAACCAGTGTGGATCAGCAAATATAGGGATGATGGGTGAACTGGACTTCGTGCGAACTGAGATATAGGCAGCAGAACTTTGTATGACCTAAGTTTATGGAGGGTAGAATCTGGGAGGCTAGGCAGGAATGTATTCCGATAGTCAAGTATAGAGGTAACAAAGGCTGTCAGCAGCAGAAGAGCTTAGATGTGGCAGACTTGGTTAGAGAGGTGGGAATAGCAGTCTTAGTGATGTCGCAGGTATGTGGATGAAAGCTCGTCTTGTCAAATATGATAATGAGATTGCGAGCAATGTGGTTCAGCCTTAGACAGCAAGACGGATGGAGTCTTTGGCTAGAAAGTGCAGTTTGTGGTAGCGACTGAAAAGAATGGCTTCATTTTTCCTGATATTTAATTGGAGTGCATTTTTGCTCATCCAGTACTAAATGTCAAATAAGCGGTGTTATTTAGAGTTATTTAGGGTTTAGAGTTATTAGAGGGGTTAAAAGAGGTGTTGGTGGGATAAAGCTATGTGTTATCAGCATACATGTGGAAACTGATGTTTTGTTTTCAGGTGATGTCACTCAAGGACAGCATGTAAACATAGGAGGGGGCCAAGGATAGACCCCTTAGCAAAATTATAGGTAACTGCAAGAATCGGACAAAAAGCCATTGATGGCAATTCTCTGGCTATGATTAGCTAGTTAAGAATGGAACCAAGGAGAACGGTCCCATTCAGTTGGAGAGATGTTGGAGAAAATATGGTATGATTAACTGTGTCAAAGGCTGCAAATAGGTCGAGAATGATAAGGTGGGTTAGTTTTCTTTTCCAACGATCACGTAGGATATAATTTGTGACTTCCTTGAGAACCATTTTGCTGCTGCAGGGTTGGAAACCTGATTGCAGGGATTCAAACATGGAGTTCTGGGAAAGATGGACATGAGTTTGGGAGACAACAATACGTTCAAGGACTTTGGAGAGGAAAGGGAGGTTGGAGATGACATGGTAGTTTGCAACGATGGTGGGGTCAAGAGTACGTCTTTTGAAGAGAGGTTAGATTAAATTTGAAGGAGAGAGAGAGAGACAGTACCTGAGGAGAAAGAATTTCAACAATGTCAACTAACATAGAAGCCAGGAAGGGAAGTTGGGTGGTGAGTAGTTTAGCAGGAATAGGATCAGGAGATGCGTCCCGTGGTTAAGATTAACATGAGGGAAGGTAGGAGAGAAAATATAGCAAAATACAAGTTCAGGGCTAGGGCAGGGGGCAATCTAAGAGGAAGTTTGGCACAGTGGACTAGAAGAACGGAGGGAAATGACAGAGGCAGCTGAGCAGATGATTTCAATCCCAGTGACAAAGGAGGGATCTGTGGAGTCGATGACTGCCTCCTGGGGAGCGAATTAAGGGTGAGCATGGTCGGAGGGATTGGTGAGAATTAGAGAGGACAGAGTGAGCCGGTAGGGTGGGAGGATGCTGGTGTGATGATAACGATAGAATGGATGGTGAGGGTGTTGGTGGGGACCTGGAGGCAGACACGGACCCTGGGGATGGAAAAGAGGAGGTTGAGGAGGTCAATGGGGATGGGATTCTCAGAAAGGTAGGGAATGTGCATGTTCACCTGGACATCCTGGAAAGGCAAGGGTTTAGGTTGGTAGGTGATGGTGGGGAGGGGGAAGGTGATGCTGGGGGGTCGGCTGTGATGGGGGAGAGGACATGGGTGACTGGGGGAGAGGAAAGGATGGGGGAACTAACAGTATACTTCACCACCACCATGGTTGTTGATATCGAAAGTGAGAGGAGCCTCGTGTTGGGCAGCACAGATGGTGCATGGGAGTGCAATCAGTGAGTTGGCGGCGATGCAGGTCGGCTCAGATAGACAACTGAAAGAGAACACCAGCAGGCAGCACTGAAAATGCTCGGGTCAGTGAGATGAATGTGAAGAATGAAGGCTCCACATGCGTGGGAGAGTGCTTGCAAGAGACTTCGAAAGGCCCTGCCATGTGCACACTTCCTTCTCCAGAATCACCTGTGGTCCGGCTGCCTGCGGCTGAACTTCTAGTGGCAGGGGTGATGCAGTGGGAGGACTCGCGAAGCCTGTCAATGAAACTGAAGGACAGCATTACACATTATTAATTGAAAGTGAATATATTTTCAATTATAAAGTGACAAAATGTGCTCACCCATGCAACCACTCATGATCAGAATTTCTTAGCTTTTCTAGGTCTACCACTTCTTCTAGGTGCTGCCCTGGCATCCACAGCAGGGTTGGAGACAGCTTGTGCAATGTTTGGCCCTGTTGTATCTGATGACTTCAACATGCATCCTCTGGAGAACCGAGGCCTTGAGGGCCCCGGCTTGCTTTGGCTGTCCTCCTGTGGGCCAGCTGCTCCCTCTGAGGTGACAGAGGATGAGTTTGAGGGGGTCACAAGCAAATGGGACTTGGAGGGTGAGGACAGCCTCTGAGATTCCTGAGTGGATGACCCTGGGGTGTCCAGCTGCCACTTCTCCTCCCTTTTGGGTGCCCGAGGGCCCTGGCCTGAGTCCTTGAGGGGAAGGAGCACCTGGAAGGACATCAAGGTGTCCTGTTACCCTCTCGCGTTGCCGCTGCAGGAACTCACCCATGGCTACCGCGATGGAACGCAGGTCTGCGCACATCTCTGCATTCTGCTGGACCAGGATCTCCATGGCGCCTTCCCATGGAGACCTCCAGACACGCACATGTGAGCACCACTTCATCAGAGAGAAGGTGGACGCACTCCTCCAACTCATGTGCCACTCTGTTGAGGGCTTCCAACACCTTTGTGTGATGTACCCTGCCTTCTGCTGACTCTCCAGGATGAGTTGGGAGGCCAATTCCAGAGGCTCGTCATCTGACTCGAACCTCACAGCCTCTTCCCCAGCAGTCCTCCAAGTGTCGGGAGCTTGGCTGAACCTGCCACCTCCTGCTGCGGACATGTGCCTGTGCAGTGATCACCAGACTGTGAACCCAAACCAGCTCTAGATCAAGTTCCCACTGAGGTGTGTGCTTCTCTGCTGTTGGAGGGTGTGGTCAAGCGCTGTGACAGGTCTTGCAGGATGCTTATTTCCAGCTCTTCAGTGGAGGAGGTGCCCTCTTCAATGGAGGTGAGGACCTGGATGGAGCTGAGGGACTGTCTGGCTGAAGGTGTCAGTCACTTGGCAGAGCTCCCTGTGAACCAAAGTAGAGATAATTAGTGCATAATAAAGTGCACTCTGGTGCGCTTTAAATTTGACGCCCGGAGCGAAGAAGCACTGAGGTCGTGGCATGACCGGCAAACCCAAGCTCGCCTGCCAGTGATCCAGCGTGTTTCCCGTGAATGCATTATTAATGAGGCAGGATGCGAAAACCCGCCATTGCAGGCCGGAGGGTAAAATAACTTTTTTCATGTCCGCTACCACACTTAGTGCAAACTTGGGACCAATCGCCCTTTGTCATGGCTGACCAAAACATCCTTCTCCCATGCTTCTCATGCCTTCTCCAGCTGGGTGGGATTGCTCTCAGCTACTTCCATTCCTATTCATCCAGTCATGGCCAAAAAATAATGTGACTATTCCAGTGCTCCTTTCACTTCCCAAATTGCACCATCTTTGTACCAAATCCTATTCATCCGTCACTCCTGTACTAACTGACCTACCGTGGCTGCCATTACAGCAATGCCTCAAGTTTAAAATTCTTGCAAATGTTGTGCTTGATAATGTGAATGTGTTTTCAAATGTTTTATAACGTTAAAGGCACTGTATAGATGCAAGCTGTTGTTCTGGAAGTTTAGATATTTCAAACAATCACTAACTGATCCCACCTTGTCCTTGCTCTTGCAGATTTATATTTGGTATTATAGGTGATGATTTCTCAGTATAACAAGCTGTTTCAATAAACCTTTAAAAATATTCCTTGTCATCATATGACCAAAAAGAGGCAGGGTTCCAATTTTTTCTCGTGCCAACTGTTTGACTAACATTCGAGAAGAATTTTAGCTCTGGTGTGTCTCACAAATTAAAGATTAAATTATTTTTCGACACTAGCTTTAGAGTTTTTTTTAAACTTTCTTTACCTGATGGAAAGTGAACAATAGACAATGAAAATGGCTTCAGCAACTTAGCTATGCTGATTCTCGTCCATTCTTGTGGGTTGTAATTTAAACCTGTTCTTTTGAGTGGAAAACCCACTGGAAGGCAATGAGGTCCTTCTCTAAAGATTCTGTTGAAGGGTCATGAGGACTCGAAACGTCAACTCTTTTCTTCTCCGCCGATGCTGCCAGACCTGCTGAGTTTTTCCAGGTAATTCTGTTTTTGTTTTCCTTCTCTAAAGATGTTGATGGGCTCCATTAGCACCCTCAGGGCTCAACTACAATTTTAATCTGAAGGCAATGTAGGTTTCCTTAACAGGCCAACCTGGCAGCCAGCAGATCCAAGGTCTTACCAGGCCCAGAAGGATGAGATAATAATTTGCTGTTTGTTTGTTTGTGGGCTAGGTAGAGCAAGAGTGCTCATTAAGCCCCACAACTTAGGTCTCCTTTGCCTATGGCTCTGCTCCGTCTCCCCCTGAGCGCAAGGCCCTTCTGACTCCCATCCCAACCATTTACATGAGTGCCAGGAGCTGTTACTTTGGCTCTTCAACAGCGTTTATTTACTGCCTGAAATACCACTTCTTACTGGGTTCAGGTGGTAGACTGACAGGGTCATGCAGATGAGGTCCAGGAGTTAGTTTGCAGTCTGCAGAACTCCCACGAGAGTTAACATCAAGTCTTTTATATAGTGAAATCAAGCTACAATAAAGAAATATTAATTAAACCAGCTGACAAAGAAAATTAGACTCATTAAATTTACATTTTTAATATTAATACATTTATTAATGTAGTTTAAAAACTCTAGGCCAGATTTGCTTATTGCAAAATAATAGGAATATAGAGAATCAGTGTGTGCAATGGAGAAACAATTTTCATTCTGGATATTTAGATATCTCAAAAACATTATTTACTCTTTCTATTTTGTCATTGCTGTCATAGAGCTTATATTTTACATTATAAATGATAATTTCTGAGTATAAACAGAATGTTTCAACAAACAGACTCAAATACTGCTTTAAGTCATGTATTACCATGTTCTACCCTTTACAGTGCTGCCATTGCATTATCTGCAGTTCAACTCTTACAAAGATCCAGAATCTTGGTGACACAGAAGCAAAATACAGCAAAGCTTCCTTCATCATCACTTAGAAAAACATTGAAAAGGAACACTGTAAGTTAGGCAATAATTCACATAAGATTTGTGCATCAATTCCTTTTCAAAGAAAATGCTAAAGTCTGATGTAAATGTTGAGGCAAACATTTTAGATTGCTTACACCCCTGTGAAGCATATTGGAATCTTTTTCTGCATCAAAGGCACCATCTGATTACAATGTGTTATAATAGGCTGCATTTTCACTATCGAGATGGGTAACTTGAATCATGAAATTTCCTGACTTGCTGGACATACCTCAATAAAAGGTGCTCTAAAATGTGCTATTTTCTCTCTGTGGGTTGGGGGGAGGGAGGCAGTTGCAGGAGTGATAGAATGGGGCCCGCCAACCATGGAGTTGATTAAAAGGCCCGCTCCGGTTCTTCGTCCCATTTCTTTTAGAAGTTAGACCCTCTAGCCCTCATCCATCACACCGCCTCATCCCCACACTCACCTCCCATGCCCCCTCATAGTCTCCATGCCAACTCCATAACCACTTACCCAGTATCCACCATGGGCAAACCTCAGGAGTCATGTGGTTATAAAAAATAAACTAACAATCTAACACAGCTCTCATATTTTATCATGAAAAAATTCCCATTCATAAAACCCATTCAAATATTTTAAATCTGAAGTGGTTAATCTCTTACAAAAAAAGAAACCAGCACCTATTCACTCCACACATTAAACATAGCTAATCCTTTGACAGCTAAAAAGAGGCTATTAAACTGTGAACTCAGAACCCTCTGCTGATATCTTTTGACAATCAGCCAAGCATTCACTGTGACATAATAGCCCCTTGGAAACATCAACAAGGAACTCTGTTGGAACTACATGACCAGATGCTACTTGTTTTTCTAACCTACCCCTATAAATCAAAATTGTCCAGCAGTGTTTTTCTTAACTTTCACAGAGCTGCTGCCTGTGTTTTTTTAAAGTACAAAGAATGGGGAATTTTAAAAACTTCAGATCATGACAGTTATACAGACCTCATGTGCCCTTCAAGAGTTTTCATGTTTACTCTAGCAATTCATGACTCTCAGACTGTGGGTTAAGGCCCTTACAACAGGCAACATGGGGTCTGTTTGGACTCAGCTAATTTGGAGTGGATCAGCAGATTCATGATTCACGCCTGCATGAATCATGAACCGTCCTTTTCTCCTACCAGTGAAAATGGTTTTGGCCAGACATGGTGGTGGGATTCCCGAACCCGGGTACTGTGTGCTATTTTTAAAGATCCGTGAAGTCTTCCCAACTCTGCAAAAACCGAGACAACATCTTGGGAGGGATTAGTCTGTTTTTTCCAAATGGAATCAAGCAGGAACAATTAATTGCATGAGTTTTAAACACAGCAACATGCTTACCACAATGCCAGTGCCATCTCTTTCACACCCAGTTAGTTAGAATAGTCATTGTTTGCCAATCTCAATGCTGTATAAATTAATAATAGAAATTATAGCCAGTGGTATTTTGGATATTTTACTTTTGTTTCTTTCAAGCCCTACAAGTGTCCAGGAGATCGTTGCACTCCTCTAATTCTGACATCAAGCACATCCTGGATGTAAATCACTCCATCACCAGTGGCTGTCCCTTCAGCTGCCAAGGCCCTAAACCTCTCTGCCTCTCTACATCTTTTTCCTCCTTTAAGGCACTCCTTAAAACCTACCTCTTTGACCAAGCTTTTGGCCATCTGCCCCAACGTGTGGTTTGGTATCCAATTTGCTTCATACCACACCTGTGAAACACATTGAGACATTTTATTACATTAAAGGCACTGTGTAAATACAAGTTGTTGTTGTTGACACACTTTTCCCTGCCTCAGCCATGTTAACATACTTTTGCCTCTCCCAGACCATGCTGAAACACTTTCCCCTAATGGGTTGAGGACAGTGTAAAGAGAATCCAGGGAGAGATGAGAATCCAGCATGACCGAGAGGGGCGTAGAGTCCCAGTATAAACTGAGTAGTAGTGGTTGAAGAGTGTCATTATGAATTTGGGGTTAGATAACTCTGCATAAACAATTTTAAAGCAACCTATTAATCTGATTTAGCAACAGAGTGTCAGTACATGTCCACTATAGCAATTTCTTTATAACAGATGAGTGACAAAATCTAATGTGCCTCTGCTGTATGGTGGTTAAATATTGAAATATGCTTGGTGCTGAAGTTGTGACTAGTCTGTGCCCACTGGGCTTTCAGTATAATTCCTGATATTCAAATTCCTGTTCAGCTTTCTTTTTGAGTATACATTATATGTATTTTTGGTATACATGTGAGGATATATGTGAGTCTATGGTTTTCTTTTGATGGTCTCCCAGTTGAGTTCAAAGCAACATTCAATGTGACCTTACCTGACCTGAGGCTAGTGAACAATAAATGTGTTGCTTTGAGTCGAAGTAAACTTAAAATGCATTTTCACTATGTAATGGAGGATGTTTTCCCCCAGTTAACTGAAGACCAGGCTAATAAAAATCTACATCAGGAACCTCACAACATGGAGGCCCGAGGACGTTTTCATATGGGTCTTTGGTTGAAATGTCGGTTGGCCATGGTGACTGCCCTGACTGCTGAAGTATATGGCATTGAACTAAAGAAAGGTATTTTGCTTTCAATTTCCACTTTCACTGTTTTTGATACCTTAGCCATAATTTTTCGGCCAGCTCAAAATATTACACAAGAGTTTGCATCGTAATGTTATTGTTTCCAGCCAAGAAGTGTGTAAAGGACTCATTATATTTACAGTCACTCTACTGTTAAACTGCTAAGACATAGTGGGCTCCTTGGCTCCCAATTTTAGGCATTTTTAACTCTCAAAAATGGGTCCAAGATGTATACAGATACTTCTGATGGAGAGCACATTCAATGGCATCTTGGGGCAGAATTCTCTCATCTGGGACCAAGTCCTGTGGCTGAGGCGGGGACATGGAGTGGTTCCTGCTGTGGAGGCCAACAGGAAACCTTGTGTTAACTTCCAGCCCCAGTGTCATTAATTATGCAGCTGGGGGGTTTCCAACATCTTGCCCAGCATGATGGGCTGGATGGTGCATGCCCTGCCATTATATCAGGGTGCCGTAGGATGAGGACCCTGTCAGGCCTCAGCAGAACCCCTAGCCCAGAGAGCAGCCAGGAGAGAGGGGAAGAGGAGAGATGTGCACCTGTAGAGTCATCACAGCAACACTTGCATCCTCCACCAGCCCAGGGACATACAGCTCAGTGGGTATTAGTTCTAGCTTAGGAAGGGTCTCACAATCTGGTGGTCACCGCAGAGACACATCTCCGCAGCATGAGGAGATAGGGTTAGCCGAGCTCACCAGCTCTTGGAGGATTGCTGGGGAAGAGTCATCTGCAAGGTCTGAGTCTGATGACAGGCCTCTGGAATCGGCCTTCCAACTAATGGTGGAGAGTCAGCAAGAGGCGGGGGAACATCAGGTAGAGGTGTTGGAGGCCCTCAACAAAGTGGCATGCGAGTTGGCTTGCTCTCTGGTGAAGTGGTGCCAACCTGTGCATGCATTGAGGTCTCTTTGGGGAGGGCGGCGGACTCCATGGAGGTTCTAGTCCAGCAGATCCTGCAAGAGATGTGCACTGACCTGCACTCCACCATGGGGCATGGACAGGGTGGATAGGGACAGTTGAAGGGTCAGTCACAAGGGGGCATAAGTTCAAGGTGAGGGGCAGGAGGTTTAGGGGGCATGTGAGGAAAAACGTTTTTACCCAGAGGATGGTGACGGTCTGGAATGCACTGCCTGGGAGGGTGGTGGAGGCGGGTTGCCTCCCATCCTTTAAAAAGTACCTGGATGAGCACTTGGCATGTCATAACATTCAAGGCTATGGGCCAAGTGCTGGTAAATGGGATTGGGTAGGTAGGTCAGGTGTTTCTCACGTGTCGGTGCAGACTCGATGGGCCGAAGGGCCTCTTCTGCACTGTGATTCTGTGGTAGCCATGCGGTAGCTGTTGCAGTTGGCACGCAAGGTTTCCCTTCCCCTCATGGAGTCAGGTTGAGGCCTTTGGGCACCCTAAGGGAGGAGAAGCAGCAACTGGACACCCCGGGCCATCCACTCAGCATCTCAGAGGTTGTCCTCTCTTTCTAAATCCCCTTTGTCCATGACCCCTTCAGCCTTGCCTTCTGTGGCCACAGAGGGAGTGGCTGGCCCACTGGGGGACAGCCAAAGGAAGCTGGGGCCCTCCAGGCCTCAGGTCCGGAAGATGACCATAAAAGCCATCAATGCAACACTGCCAACTAGTCAGCTTGCTGCCTCCACCCCTGCTGCGGATGTCGGGAGAGCACGTAGAAGATGTAATAGGCCACAAAAAAATAAAGACATTGCAATCACAACCAGTTGCACTGTGCAAATCATTGTCACAATTCAAACCTCTGTAAATATAATCACTTTAACTGCTTTAACGTCTACCGTCTTTTTTCAGCATGTTTCTTCAGGCTTGCAAATGAAACCCCCCACAAGCACCTCTCCTGCGCCCACCCGACCCCGCTGTGTGAGTCTGCAGTGAAAAGGGTATGTGGCAGGGCCCTTTGCGTGAAATGTGCAAGCACTCTCCCGCGTACACTGAGCCTTCTTTCGCCAAATTCATATCCCAGGTCCCTAGCATAGTCAATACTGACCGCTGGGGTCCCCTTTCTTTCAGTTGTCCAGCTGAGATGACCTTGCAGCATCTCGGCCCATTGAAGAGGAGATTCTGCTTACTTTCGATTTGACCATCATGGTAGCTGTAAGCTTGTTTCTTTGCCCTGGCACTGTTTCCCCTCTGCCAGTCAAACACACCCTTTTCCTGATCACCATTGACCGCCCCCCCAGCATTACATTTGACCTCCCCACTGTTACCCTTCAACCTGAACCCTTGTCTTTTGATAATGTCCAGGTGAACGTTCACGTTCCCTTCTTACCTGAAAATCCCACCCCGTGCACGTTGACCTGCCAGAGCTCCCCTTGCCCACTTCCCGAGTCCATGTCTACCTCCAAGTCCCCACAAATGACTCTCGCTGCCCCCTCATGTGACACCATCACACCCTCATTCCCCACCCTACTGGTTCCCTCTGCACCCCGTGCCCTCCCCCCACAACCGTAACCTTGACCACTCTGTCCTTCCATGCCCACTGTCATGAAGCTATTAATGTATATAATAATTTTGGAAAATATTTTTCGTTTAAAATACAGGTTTAGTCTATGGGTGTGCCTTAATTGGAGTAAAGCCAGCTAGTCTGGGTGGTTTGATATGTACTAGTTTTGATATGTAAGAGAGATAGTGTGCATTTGCATTTTTTCAATAGAACATTCAAGAAGTGGGGTGAAAACTGACACCTATCTAGCAGATACAAATCAATATGTTTATATGACTGATACAATTGGTAATATGAAAGGGGTTTTGTTGGTAAAGAGGTTTAGTTCAGAGGCTGGTGATACAATGAAAATTGACATTCAATGGGCTGTGCTAGGTATAACTTCAGCAGTTTTGTGTGTGCAGAACAGAGGCAATGTGAGATCAAAAGCAGCTGTAAGCCTCCAACTGTCTCCACAGGAACTAAAGTGAAAAGAACCTCATTTTGAGTTCGGAAGGTGAAAATGCTTTGCCTGGTGTCTAGTTAAGTCTATGGGTTGCTGTTGCCTTAATGGAGATTAATTTCGGAATTTGTTAAAAGTTATTATTTTTTTAATCATTCATGGGATGTGGACTTCGCTGGCTGGGCCGGCATTTATTGCCCATCCCTAATTGCCCTTGACAAGGTGGTGGTGAGCTGCCTTCACAGAATCACACAGTGCAGAAGAGGCCACTCGGCCCATCTAGTCTGCACCGACACGTGAGAAACAACTGACCTACCTTCCTAATCCCATTTACCAGCACTTGGCCCATAGTCTTGAATGTTATGACATGCCAGGTGCTCACCCAGGTACTTTTTAAAAGTTGTGAGGCAACCCGCCTCCACCACCTTCCCAGGCAGTGCATTCCAGACCGTCACTACCCTCTGGGTAAAAAAGTTTTTCCTCACATCCCCCCTAAACCTCCTGCCCCTCACCTTGAACATATGTCCCCTCGTGACTGACCCTTCAACTAAGGGGAACAGCTGCTCCCTATCCACCCTGTCCATGCCCCTCATAATTTTGTATACCTCGATCAGGTCGCCCCTCAGTCTTCTCTGCTCCAACGAAAACAACCCAAGTCTATCCAACCACTCTTCGTAACTTAAATGTTTCATTCTAGGCAACATCCTGGTGAATCTCCTCCACACCCCCTCCAGTGCAATTACATCCTTCCTATAATGTGGCAACCAGAACTGCACACGGTACTCCAGCTGTGGCCTCACCAATGTTCTCTACAACTCCAACATGACCTCCCTACTTTTGTAATCTATGCCTCAATTGATAAAGGCATGTGTCCCATATGCCTCAATTGATAAAGCCATGTGTCCCGTGTGCCTTTTTCACCACCCCACTAACATGCCCCTCCGCCTTCAGAGCTCTATGGACACACACGCCAAGTTCCCTTTGTTCCTCAGAACTTCCTAGTGCCATGCCGTTCATTGAATACTTCCTTGTCAAATTACTCCTTCCAAAGTGTATCACCTCACACTTTTCAGGGTAACAAATCTGTTAGAATTCTTTGAGGAGGTAACGAGTAGGTTAGACAAAGGAGAGCCAATGGATGTTATCTACTTGGACTTCCAGAAGGCCTTTGACAAGATGCCGCACAGGAGGCTGCTCAGTAAGATAAGAGCCCATGGTGTTAGAGGCAAGGTACTAGCATGGATAGAAGATTGGCTGTCTGGCAGGAGGCAGAGAGTGGGGATAAGGGGGTCCTTCTCAGGATGGCAGCTGGTGACTAGTGGAGTTCCGCAGGGGTCAGTGTTGGGACCACAACTTTTCACTTTATACATTAATGATCTAGATGAAGGAACTGAGGGCATTCTGGCTAAGTTTGCAGATGATACAAAGATAGGTGGAGGGACTGGTAGTATTTAGGAGGCGGGGAGGCTGCAGAAGGATTTAGACAGCTTAGGAGAATGGGCAAAGAAGTGGCAGATGGAATACAACGTGGGAAGTGTGAGGTCATGCACTTTGGTAGGAAGAATAGAGGCATAGACTATTTTCTAAATGAGGAGAGAATTCAGAAATCCTAGCCCAGGATTCTCTTAAGGTTAACTTGCAGGTTGAGTCGGTAGTTAGGAAGGCAAATGCAATGTTGGCATTTGTTTCGAGAGGACTAGAATATAAAAGCATGGATGTGCCGCTGAGGCTTTATAAGGTGCTGGTCAGACCACATTTAGAATATTGTGAGCAATTTTGGTCCCCGTATCTCAGGAAGGATGTGCTGGCCCTGGAGAGGGTCCAGAGGAGGTTCACGAGAACGACCCCAGGAATGAAAGGCTTAACATATGAGGAACGTTTTAGGACTCTGGGTTTATACTCGATGGAGTTTAGAAGGATGAGGGGGGATCTGATTGAAACTTACAGAATACTGAAAGGCCTGGGTAGAGTGGACATGGGGAAGAAGTTTCCATTAGTAGGAGAGACTAGGACCCGAGGGCACAGCCTCAGAGTAAAGGGAAGACCTTTTAGAACAGAGATGAGGAGAAACTTCTTTAGCCAGAGAGTGGTGAATCTATGGAATTCGTTGCCACAGAAGGCAGTGGAGGCCAGGTCATTGAGTGTATTTAAGACTGAGATAGATAGGTTCTTGATTGGTAAGGGGATCAAAGGTTACGGGGCGAAGGTGGGAGAATGGGGTTGAGAAACTTATCAGCCATGATTGAATGATGGAGCAGACTCGATCGGCCGAATGGCCTAATTTCTGCTCCTATGTCTTATGATCTTATGGTCTTAAATTCCATCTGCCACTTATCTGCCCATTTGACCATCCCGTCTAAATCTTCCTGTAGCCCTCACTGTTAACCACCCGGCCAATTTTTGTGTCATACGCAAACTCACTAATCCTACCCCCCACATAGTCATCTATTTCATTTATATAAATGACAAATAATAGGAGACCCAGGACAGATCCCTGTGGTACGCCACTGCTCACTGGCTTCCAGTCACTAAAACATCCTTCTGTCATCACCCTCTGTCTTCAACAACTAAGCCAATTTTGAATCCACCTTATCAAATTACCCTGTATCCCAGGTGCATTTGCGTTCTTTATAAGTCTCCCATGTGGGACCTTGTCAAAGGCTTTGCTGAAATCCATATAAACTACATCAACTGCACTACCCTCATCTACACACTACACACCTGGTCACCTCCTCAAAAAATTCAATCAAATTTGTTAGGCATGACCTCCCTCTTACAAAGCCATGCTGACTATTCCTGATCAAACCTTGCCTCTCCAAGTGGAGTAGATTCTCTCCTTCAGAATTTTCTCCAATAGTTTCCCTACCACTGACGTGAGACTCACTGGTCTGTAGTTCCCTGGCTTATCTCCATAACCCTTCTTAAATAGCGGAACCACATTAGCTGTTCTCCAGCCCTCTGGCACCTCCCTGGTGACCAGAGAGGAATTAAAAATTTGGATCAGAGCCCCTGTGATCTCCTCCATCAGGAGTCTGGGACACAAATCATCCAGACCTGGAGACTTGTCCACTTTTAAGCCTGCTAACACCTCCAATACCTTGTCACTCCCTATATCAATTTGCTCAAGAACCTCGCAGTCTCTCTTTCCGAGTTCGATAGCTTCATCCTCATTCTCTTGGGTGAAGACGGATGTGAAGTATTCGTTCAACACTCTACCGATGTCCTCTGACTCCAGCGATAGGTTGCCCCCTTGGTCCCTTATGGACCCTACTCTTTCCCTGGTTATCCTCTTCCCATTGATATTCTTGCTTTCTTAAACTCCACCCTGCACTTTCTGTACTCCACTAATGCCTCCGCTGATTTGCTTCCCTTGTACCTGCTAAAAGCCTCTCTTTTCCTTCTCATTGTATCCTGAATATCTCTTGTTACTCCTTCTTATCACCCTAGAGGGAACATGTTGAGCCTGTACCCTCCCCATTTCCTTTTTGAATGCCCCCCACTGCTCCTCTGTAGATTTCCCCACAAGTTGCTGTTCCCAGTCTACCTTGGCCAGATCCTGCCTTATTTTACTAAAATCCGCTCTCCCTCAATCCAAAACATTTTTTTGCAACTTGTCTATTTTTTTGTCCATAACAAGCTTAAATTGTACCATGTTGTGGTCGCTATCACTAAAATGCTCCCCCACCACCACCTCAGCCACCTGTCTGGCTTCACCCCCCAGAATTAGGTCCAGCTCTGCGCCATCCCTTGTTGGATCCTCTACATATTAACCTAAAAAGTTCTCCTGTACACATTTCAAGAAATCCACTCCATCGAAGCTCTTAACACTTCGTCTATCCCAATTAATGTTGGGAAAGTTGAAATCACCTAATATAATTACCCTATAGTTATTGTTTTTACACACCGCTGCAAATTATGCACATATTTGCTCCTCAATTTCCCACTGGCTAACTGGGGGTCTATAATAAACACCTAACAATGTGGCTGCCCCTTTTTTATTGCAAAGCTCTACCCACAAAGCTTCATTCAATGCTCCCTCCAAGATATCATCTCTCCTTACTGAAGTAACTGACTCCTTAACTAATAATGCAATGCCTCCTCCTCTTTTACCCCCTCCCCTGTCTCGCTTGAAGAATCTATATCCCGGAATGTTGAGCTGCCAATCCTACCCCTCCCTCAACCATGTCTCAGTGATGGCTACTATATCACAATTCCACTTGTCAATCCTCACCCTTAACTCATCTGTTTTACCTGTAATACCTCTGGCATTAAAGTAGAGGCCATCCTGCCTTGCCATACTCCCTTGAAACTTAATGCAGCTGTACTTCCTCTGACTTGATTGTTTTACTGAATTATGATGTGTCCCTAATCTGCTAACATTCTGTGCCCCCTCCCCCTGCCGAATTAGTTTAAACTCCTCCTGCCCTGTTGAACTGCTGCAGTCCATCTGATATAGGTACTCCCACAGTGCTGTTGTGAGGTTGGGGGGTAGATCCAGGATTTTGACCCAGCAACAGTGAAGGAACGACATGTCAGGATGGTGAGTGGCTTGGAGGGGAACATCCAGGCAGTGGTGTTCCCATGTATCTGCTGCCCTTGTCCTTCTAGATGGTAGTGGTTGTGGGTTTGGAAGGTGCTGTTGAAGGAGCCTTGGTGAATTCCTGCAGTGCATCTTGTAGATGGTATACACTGCTGCTACTGTGCTTCGGTGGTGGAGGGACTGAATGTTTGTGGATGTGGTACAAATCAAGCGGGCTGCTTTGTCCTGGATGGTGTCAAGCTTCTTGAGTGTTGTGTGAGCTGCACTCATCCAGGCAAGTGGGGAGTATTCCATCACACTCCTGACTTGTGACTTATAGATGGTGGACAGGCTTTGGGGAGTCAGGAGGTGAGTTACTCATTGCACGATTCCTAGCCTCTGACCTGCTCTTGTAGTCAGAGTATTTACATGGCTAGTCCAGTTCAGTTTCTGGTCAATGGTAACCCCCAGGATGTTGATAGTGGGGGATTCAGTGATGTTAATGCCATGGAATACCAAAGGGCGATGGTTGGATTCTCTCTTGTTGGAGATGGTCATTGCCTCACACTTTTGTGGTGCGAATGTTACTTGCCACTTGTCAGCACAAGCCTGGATATTGTCCAGGTATTGCTGCATTTGGACATGGACTGCTTCAGTATCTGAGGTGTCACGATTGGTGCTGAACATCACGCAATCATCAGCGAACATCCCCACTTCTGACCTTATGATGGAAGGAAGGTCATTGGTGAAGCAGCTGAAGATGGTTGGGCCCAGGACACAACCATGAGGAACTCCTGCAGTGATGTCCTGGAGCTGAGATGACTGATCCAATAACCATAACAATCTTCCTTTGTGCTAAGTATGACTCCAACCAGCGGAGAGCTTTCCCACTGATTCCCATTGACTCCAGTTTTGCTAGGGCTCCTTGATACCACACTCAAATGTCAAGGGCAGTCACTGTCACCTCACCTCGGGAGTTCTGCTCTTTTGTCCATGTTTGACCAAGGCTGTAATGAGTTCAGAAGCTGAGTGCCCTGGTGGAACCCAAACTGGGCGTCAGTGGACAGGCTATTGCTGAGCAAGTGCCATTTGATAGCACTGTTGATGATCCCTTCCCTTACTTTACTGATGATCAAGAGCAGACTGATGGGGTGGTCATTGGCTGGGTTGGATTTGTCCTGCTTTTTGTGTGCAGGACATACTTGGGTAATTTTCCACCAGGTAGATGCCAGTGTTGTAGCTGTACTGGAACAGCTTGGCTCGGGGCGTGGCAATTTCTTGAGCACAAGACTTCAGTACTATTGCTGGAATATTGTCAGGGCCATAGCCTATACAATATCCAGTGCCTTCAGCTGTTTTTTCATACCACGTGGAATGAATTGAATTGGTTGAAGAATGGCATCTGTGATGCTGGGGAGGCCAAGATGGATCATCCACTCTGGCAGAATCTTGTAGGAAATGCTTCAGCCTTATCTTTTGCACTGATGTGCTGGGCTCCTCCATCATTGAGGATGGGGATATTTGTGGAGCCTCCTCCTCCAGTGAGTTGTTTAATTATCCATCGCCATTCACGACTGGATGAGGCAGTACTGCAGAGCTTAGATCTGATCCGTTGGTTGTGGGATCGCTTAGCCCTGTCTATCACTTGCTGCTCATGCTGTTTGGCATGCAAGTAGCCCTGTGTTATAGCTTCACCAGGTTGACACCTCATTTTTAGGTATGCCTGGTGCTGCTCCTGGAATGCCCCCCTGCACTCTCCATTGAACAAGGGATGATCCCCTGTCTGGATGGTAATGGTAGAGAGGGGGATATACCGGGCTATGAGGTTACAGTTTGTGTTTGAGTACAATTCTGCTGCTGATGGGCCACAGTGCCTCATGGATGCCCAGTCTTGATTTCCTAGATCTGTTCAAAATCTATCCCATTTAGCACAGTGGTACTGCTACACACCACAATGTGAAGGCGGGACTTCGTCTCCACAACGACTCTGCAGTGGTTACTCCTACCAATACTATCATGGACAAATACATCTGCGGCAGGCAGGTTGATGAGGATGAGGTCAAGTATGTTTTTCCCTCTTGTTGGTTCCTTCACCACCTGCCGTAGACCGAGTCTAGCAGCTATGTCATTTAGGACTCGGCCAGCAGTGGTGCTACCAAGCAACTCTTGGTGATGGACATCAAAGTCCCCCACCCAGAGTACATTCTTCACCCTTGCCACCCTCAGTGTTTCCTCCAAGTGGTGTTCAACATGGAGGAGCACTGATTCATCAGCTGAGGGAGGGTGGTATGCGGTAATCAGCAGGAGGTTGCCTTGCTGATTCCTTGTTTGACCTGATGCCATGAGACTTCATGGGGTCCAGAGTTGATGTTGAGGACTCCCAGGGCAACTCCCTCTCGCCTGCATACCACTGTGCCGCCACCTCTAATGGGCCTGTCCTGCCAGTCGGACAGGACATACCCAGGGATGGTGATGGTGGATTCTGGAACATTATCGCTAAGGTATGACTCCGTGAGGATGACTATGATAGCTTGCCTAGTCCGTGAGACAGCTCTCCCAATTTTGGCATGAACCTCCAGATGTTAGTAAGGAGGACTTTGCAGTGTCGACAGGGCTGAGATTGCCATTGTCATTTCCGATGCCAGGTGGTCTGTCCAGTTTCATAGTGGTTTGTTACAACTGTGTGGCTTGTCAAGCCAGTTCAGAAGGCATTTAAGAGTCAACCACATTGCTGTGGGTCTGGACTCACATGTAGGCCAGACCAGGTAAGGAAGACAGATTTCCAACCGTAAAGGGCATTAGTGAACCAGATGGTTTTTACAACAATTGACAATGGTTTCATGCTCATCATCAGACTTTTTAATTCCAGGTTGTTATTGAATTCAAATTCCACCGTCTGCCATGAAGGGATTTGAACCCAGGTACCCAGGGAATTACCCTGGGGACCCAGGTTTGAATCCCGCCCTGGGTCTCTGGATTACTAATCCAGTGACAATACCACTACGCCATCACCTCCCCTAATGATCGTAGTAATTTGTAGCCATGTGCATATATTTATCTTGTGTAAATTAAAAAATGTTTCATTTAGTTTAATATAAAACCTCTTGAGAATTGGTGGTAAGATTCCTGGATTTAGAATTGTATCTCAAACATGACACTTAAAAATATAGATTATGACAGTTGTTTAAAGTGTCCCTCTGGAATTTTTAAATAACTCAGCTTTATAAACTGCTCGGTCATAACACACAACCTGAGTCCTCTCCCAAGGAGTCAGCGGTTGACTGCACCAACCCCTCCCTTCACTTGGACATTTCTACCCCCCACAGCCTTCACACACCTGGCAACCAACACGGCTCTTACCCAACCTCCACATCCGTTCCCTGTACTGTCTAACTACACTCCTGTAAAACCCTTTCTGCACCCCCAGCCACCAACTCCCTCCTCTCGGCTCCCACATCCCTGCTACATGTGGAGTCCTCCTAACCTTCATGAACCGCCCCCCTCCCAACACTTCATTGCTGCCCAACAATACCAGCTGTTGCCTTCCATCTCACAACCCAAAGATCCAATCCCATGGCAACATCCCTGGAAGAATGTCCAAACGCAAGGTGAAACCCTGGAAGAAGTTCCGAACCCATGGCGAAGTCCTAAAAGAATGTACGAACCCAGGGCAAAGTCCGTGAAAGAATGTCCAAATCCATGGCAAAGTCCATGAGAGAATTTCCGAACCCATGTCGAAGTCCCTGGAAGAATGTCCAAACCCATGTCGAAGTCCCTGGAAGAATGTCCAAACCCATGGCGAAGTCCCTGGAAGAATGTCCGAACCCATGGCGAAGTCTTGGAAGAATGTCCAAACCCATGGCGAAGTCCCTTAAGGAATGTCCAAACCCATGGCGAAGTCCATGGAAGAATGTCCGAACCCATGGCGAAGTCCCTGAAAGAATGTCCGAACCCATGGCGAAGTCCCTGGAAAAATGTCCAAACCCACGCCGAAGTCCCTGGAAGAATGTCCGAACCCATGGTGAAGTCCGTGGAAGAATGTCGGAACCCATGGCGAAGACCTTGGAAGAATGTCCGAACCCATGGCGAAGTCCCTGGAAGAATGTCCGAACCCATGGCTAGTCCCTGGAAGAATGTCCGAACCCATGGCGAAGACCCTGGAAGAATGTCCAAACCCATGGCGAAGTCCCTGGAAGAACGTCTGAACCCATGGCTAGTCCCTGGAAGAATGTCTAAACCCATGGAGAAGTCCCTGGAAAAATGTCCGAACCCACGTCGAAGTCCCTGGAAGAATGTCCAAACCCATGGCGAAGTCCGTGGAAGAATGTCCAAACCCATGGCGAAGTCCCTGGAAGAATGTCCGAACCCATGGCGAAGTCTTGGAAGAATGTCCAAACCCATGGCGAAGTCCCTTAAGGAATGTCCAAACCCATGGCGAAGTCCGTGGAAGAATGTCCGAACCCATTGCGAAGTCCCTGAAAGAATGTCCGAACCCATGGCGAAGTCCCTGGAAAAATGTCCAAACCCACGTCGAAGTCCCTGGAAGAATGTCCGAACCCATGGTGAAGTCCGTGGAAGAATGTCCGAACCCATGGCGAAGTCCTTGGAAGAATGTCCGAACCCATGGCGAAGTCCCTGAAAGAATGTCCGAACCCATGGCGAAGTCCCTGGAAAAATGTCCAAACCCACGTCGAAGTCCCTGGAAGAATGTCCGAACCCATGGTGAAGTCCGTGGAAGAATGTCGGAACCCATGGCGAAGACCTTGGAAGAATGTCCGAACCCATGGCGAAGTCCCTGGAAGAATGTCCGAACCCATGGCTAGTCCCTGGAAGAATGTCCGAACCCATGGCGAAGACCCTGGAAGAATGTCCAAACCCATGGCGAAGTCCCTGGAAGAACGTCTGAACCCATGGCTAGTCCCTGGAAGAATGTCTAAACCCATGGAGAAGTCCCTGGAAAAATGTCCGAACCCACGTCGAAGTCCCTGGAAGAATGTCCAAACCCATGGCGAAGTCCGTGGAAGAATGTCCAAACCCATGGCGAAGTCCCTGGAAGAATGTCCGAACCCATGGTGAAGTCTTGGAAGAATGTCCAAACCCATGGCGAAGTCCCTTAAGGAATGTCCAAACCCATGGCGAAGTCCGTGGAAGAATGTCCGAACCCATGGCGAAGTCCCTGAAAGAATGTCCGAACCCATGGCGAAGTCCCTGGAAAAATGTCCAAACCCACGTCGAAGTCCCTGGAAGAATGTCCGAACCCATGGTGAAGTCCGTGGAAGAATGTCCGAACCCATGGCGAAGTCCTTGGAAGAATGTCCGAACCCATGGCGAAGTCCCTGGAAGAATGTCCGAACCCATGGCTAGTCCCTGGAAGAATGTCCGAACCCATGACGAAGTCCCTGGAAGAATGTCCGAACCCATGGCTAGTCCCTGGAAGAATGTCCGAACCCATGGCGAAGACCCTGGAAGAATGTCCAAACCCATGGCGAAGTCCCTGGAAGAACGTCTGAACCCATGGCTAGTCCCTGGAAGAATGTCTAAACCCATGGAGAAGTCCCTGGAAAAATGTCCGAACCCACGTCGAAGTCCCTGGAAGAATGTCCAAACCCATGGCGAAGTCCGTGGAAGAATGTCCAAACCCATGGCGAAGTCCCTGGAAGAATGTCCGAACCCATGGTGAAGTCTTGGAAGAATGTCCAAACCCATGGCGAAGTCCCTTAAGGAATGTCCAAACCCATGGCGAAGTCCGTGGAAGAATGTCCGAACCCATTGCGAAGTCCCTGAAAGAATGTCCGAACCCATGGCGAAGTCCCTGGAAAAATGTCCAAACCCACGTCGAAGTCCCTGGAAGAATGTCCGAACCCATGGTGAAGTCCGTGGAAGAATGTCCGAACCCATGGCGAAGTCCTTGGAAGAATGTCCGAACCCATGGCGAAGTCCCTGGAAGAATGTCCGAACCCATGGCTAGTCCCTGGAAGAATGTCCGAACCCATGACGAAGTCCGTGGAAGAATGTCCAAACCCATGGCGAAGTCCCTGGAAGAACGTCTGAACCCATGGCTAGTCCCTGGAAGAATGTCTAAACCCATGGAGAAGTCCCTGGAAAAATGTCCGAACCCACGTCAAAGTCCCTGGAAGAATGTCCAAACCCATGGCGAAGTCCGTGGAAGAATGTCCAAACC
Source organism: Cetorhinus maximus (assembly GCF_964194155.1). Lineage (NCBI taxonomy): Eukaryota > Metazoa > Chordata > Chondrichthyes > Lamniformes > Cetorhinidae > Cetorhinus > Cetorhinus maximus. The sequence continues at coordinate 60,664,286 of NC_135890.1, forward strand.
CATGGCGAAGTCCCTGGAAGAATGTCCGAACCCATGGCGAAGTCTTGGAAGAATGTCCAAACCCATGGCGAAGTCCCTTAAGGAATGTCCAAACCCATGGCGAAGTCCGTGGAAGAATGTCCGAACCCATGGCGAAGTCCCTGAAAGAATGTCCGAACCCATGGCGAAGTCCCTGGAAAAATGTCCAAACCCACGTCGAAGTCCCTGGAAGAATGTCCGAACCCATGGTGAAGTCCGTGGAAGAATGTCCGAACCCATTGCGAAGTCCTTGGAAGAATGTCCGAACCCATGGCGAAGTCCCTGGAAGAATGTCCGAACCCATGGCTAGTCCCAGGAAGAATGTCCGAACCCATGGCGAAGTCCCTGGAAGAATGTCCAAACCCATGGAGAAGTCCCTGGAAAAATGTCCGAACCCACGTCGAAGTCCCTGGAAGAATGTCCAAACCCATGGTGAAGTCCGTGGAAGAATGTCCAAACCCATGGCGAAGTCCCTTAAGGAATGTCCGAACCCATGTCGAAGTCCGTGGAAGAATGTCCGAACCCATGTCGAAGGCCCTGGAAGAATGTCCGAACCCATGGCGAAGTCCGTGGAAGAATGTCCAAACCCATGTCAAAGTCCCTGGAAGAATGTCCGAATCTATGGCTAGTCCCTGGAAGAATGTCCGCACCCATGGCGAAGTCCCTGGAAGAATGTCCGAACCTATGGCGAAGTCCCTGGAAGAATGTCCGAACCTATGGCGAAGTCCCTGGAAGAATGTCCAAACCCATGGCGAAGTCCCTGGAAGAATGTCCGAACCCATGGCGAAGTCCCTGGAAGAATGTCCAAACCCATGGCGAAGTCCCTGGAAGAATGTCCGAATCCATGTCGAAGTCCCTGAAAGAATGTCCGAACCCATGTCGAAGTCCCTGGAAGAATGTCTGAACCCATGGCGAAGCCCCTGGAAGAATGTCCGAACCCATGGTGATTCCCTGGAAGAATGTCTGAACCCATGTTGAAGTCCTGGAAGAATGTCCGAACCCATGGCGATACCCTGGAAGAATGTCCGAACCCATGGCGAAGTCCTGGAAGAATGTCCGAACCCATGGCGAAGTCCTTGGAAGAATGTCCGAACCCTTGATGAAGTTCCTGGAAGAATGTCCGAACCCATGGCGAAGTCCCTGGAAGAATTTCTGAAGCCATGTTGAAGTCCCTGGAAGAATTTCTCAAGCCATGTTGAAGTCCCTGGAAGAATTTCTCAAGCCTGAGAGAGGTTGTTGCGTGCAGAGTTCCCACCTCCTGAAAGTCACTTAATGGATGAATCTCAGCCCAACCTATGATGCACATGGTGTTCCAGGGTCCAGTAGCTGGGGGCCTTTATCTCCTCGTTGGATGTCTGCAAGCTGACCAAGGCCCTTAAGGCAATCCCAGACGTGTCTTGGATCGGCGTGTTTTCCCACTGGTGTCGCGGAGAATCATGCGTAGGGTGAAGATTCTGGCCTGGCCTTCATTTGACTGCCATTAGCAGGATGCAAATCGGTTTGACGCTGACCCTGATTCACCATGATAGGCAGTATTAGAAGATCCCACTCTTATTTCATGCTGGCGTTAAACCGATTTTTGGACCTCTCGCCAAATTCTTCCCTCCCGTGCCCGCAATTGATCCTGCCGATGGGGGCATGGGAGAATTGCGCCCTTGGTGAAAGGGACTAGCACGTGAACTCATAACAACCACCAGCAGCATGCAGAGCAGGCAGATTATGATATCAATCAGTGTGCAACATTGATTTGATGCCTAGTGTTGGCATTTTTGAATAACCACAGTTTGACCTATGCCCAGCTGAACACACGTTCAGCACTGTTTAAAGGGATAGTTAACTATTTACAAGTTATTTGCTGAATTATTTCTTCTGACAGTGCTGCAATTGTGTGTATGTACTTTTGAAGCTTTCTTCGAATTTCAGTAGCCTACAGGGAATGATCTGACTGGTGCTGAAGTACTTTTTTGTTGATAGAAAAGCTGATGCTGAACAAGACAAGGACAACATTGCTTGTGGCTGTCAAGGCGACCATGACTCTTAACTTTTATACATTTGACTTCTTCCAGGCTATTGTGCAGCAGTTTGCAGTGCAGTGCTGCATAAGGGAGGTCAGTGAGGCGTTTTTTATTCATTCATGGGATGTGAGCATTGCGGGCGAAGCCAGCATTTATTGCCCATCCCTAATTGCTCTTGAGAAGGTGGTGGTGAGCTGCCTTGTTGAACCACTGCAGTCCATGTAGTGTAGGTACACCCACAGTGCTGTTAGGAAGAGAATTCCAGGATTTTGACCCGGTGTTAGGACCGGGAAGAGAGGAGTGTGCGAATTATCAAGCCCCACTATTCCGCAGGCCATACCATTAATTTAAATATTTGATTTTCTCACCAAAATGGCCAATTGCGTATCTATACCTCTACTACCCAGAAGATAAGAGACTGACCAGGCTTCTCTCAAAAACTCAAAATGATTAATTTATTTTAAAGCAAAACTTCTTTTAACAAGTTGCAAGTACTGGTTAACACACAATTCTAACCAGAAAGCATAACTATTATTTCTTTCTAAAGAATTCCCCCAGCACATACACAGACACACACAGACAACCAAAGGACAAACAGATAGAGTCTCCCTGCAGAGATGGGCTTTGGAGGGTGGGCATTATAAAATAAAGGATAAAGTCTGCAGGGTATTGACGTTGTCGACCCGGAGTTCTCTCATGTGAAGAGGGGCCACTGGTCCCAGTGGATGCCTGGAAGTTCTCACCACTGGTGTCAGCTTTGCAGGTCCAAATACAGACAAGTTACACTCAGATGAGGTTCCCTGGTTACAGGTTGATAGCCACACAAAATTTTAGCCAAGGTAGAGAGAAAGAGGGAACCAGTCAAGGTAGCCTTCTTTCCTCAGCTTGTTCTCCAACAAGACTGCCTTCCAAACAAGCAGGTTCACAACTTAAGCTCTTTTCCCTCTGCCATGTGATTCCCTTTTTGTCTCCCAGCTTTTCATTAATTAAAGTCCTTTGCAGTTCGACATAAACAAACAACTCCTTCTCAGTACCATGTAGGTCAGGTGATTTCTTGGAAGAGGCCTGCTTGTTGACAGTTCCAAGGTGAACTTATGATCTTCCTTTAAAAAAAATCCCAGATTAGCATCCAGATCATGCCATGTCCTTCTATTTTATAAAATAAAAGTTCAGTCTTGAGAGATATGATTCTAACACCACTGACAGTGAAGGAATGACAAAATATATTTGCAAGTCAGAATGGTGACTGGCTTGGAGGGGAACTTCCAGGTGGTTGTGTTCCCATGCATCTGCTGCTCTTGTCCTTCTAGATAGTAGTGGTTGTGAGTTTGGAAGGTGCTGTCTAAGGAGCCTCGGTGAGTTGCGGCAGTGCATCTTGTAGATGGTACACACTGCTGCCACTGTGCTTCGATGGTAGAGGGAGTGAAAGTTTGTGGATAAGGTGCCAATCAAGCGGGCTGCTTTGTCCTGGATGGTGTCAAGCGTCTTGAGTATTGTTGGAGCTGCACTCATTCAGGCAAGTGGAGAGTATTCCATCATGCTCCTGACTCGTGCCTTGTAGATGAAATTCAGGCTTTGGGGAGTCAGAACGTGAGTTGCTCGCTGCAGGATTCCCAGCCTCTGACCTGCTCTTGTAGCCACAGTATTTACATGGCTAGTCCAGTTCAGTTTCTACTCAATGGTACCCCCTAGGATGTTGATAGTGGGAGATTCAGCAATGGTAATGCCATTGAATGTTAACTACCAGTAACACTCTCTTTGTTTTGAGTCCTGGGTAGATTTTCTCTTGCTGGAGATGGTCATTCACTGGCACTTGTGTGGCACGAATGTTATTGCCACTTGTCAGCCTAAACCTGGATATTGTCCAGGTCTTGCTGCATTTGGACATGGACTGCTTCAGTATCTGAGGAGTCGCAAATGATGCTGAACATTGTGCAATCATCAGCAAACATCCCCACTTCTGACCTTATGATGGAAGGAAGGTCATCGGTGAAGTAGCTGAAGATGGTTGGGCCTAGGACACTACCCTGAGGAACTCCTGCAGTGATGACTTGGAACAGAGATGACTGACCTCCAACAACCACAGCCATCTTCCTGTGTGCTAGGTATGACTCCAACCAGTGGAGAATTTTCCCCCTGATTCCCATTGACTCCAGTTTTGCTAGGGGTCCTTGATGCTGTACTCAGTCAAATGCTGCCTTGATGTCAAGGGCAGTCATTCTCATTTTGTCTCTGAAGTTCAGTTCTTTTGTCCATGTTTGAACCAAGGCTTTAATGAGGTCAGGAGCTGAGTGACCCTGGCAGAACCCAAACTAAGTGTCAGTGAGCAGGTTATTGTGAAGGAAGTACAGCTTGAAAGTACTGTCGATGACCCCCTCCATCACTTTACTGATGATCAAGAGTAGACTGATGGGGCAGTAATTGGTCAGGTTGGATTTGTCCTTCCTTTTGTGTACAGGACATACCTAGGCAATTTTCCACATTGCTGGGTAGATGCCAGTGTTATAGCTGTACTGGAACAACTTGCCTAGGGGCACGACAAGTTCTGGAGCACAAGTCTTCAGTATTATTGCCAGAATATTTTCGGGGCTCATAGCCTTTACAGTATCGAGTCCCTTCAACCATTTCTTGATATCACGTGGAATGAATCGAATTGGCTGAAGACTGGCATCTGTATAAAAATGGAAAATGCTGGAAAAACCTGGCAGATCTGGCAGCACCTGTGGAGTGAGAAACAGAGTTAATGTTTTGAGTCCGTATGACTCATCTTCAGAGCTGAATAAAGGTAGAAATGTGATGGATTTTATACTCTTTAAGAGGATATAGAGCAGGTAGAACAAAATAGAAGGTCATGGATAGGTAGGAGCTCAGGAGAGATTTGACAAAGATGCCCTGGACTCAAAACAAAGAGAGTGTTACTGGTAGTTAAAGACTAAAGAAGGTGCTGTTAGTGGCACAAAGGTAAGATAGCAGAAGTGTTAATAATCTTCAGCTCTGAAGAAGAGTCATTTGGACTGGAAATATTAGCTCTGTTTCTCTCTCAACAGATGCTGCCAGACCTGCTGAGTTTTTCCAGCATTTTCTGTTTTTATTTCCAATTTCCAGCATCCACAGTATTTTGCTGTTATTATTCTGGTATCAGTGATGCTGCAGACCTCTGGAGGAGGCCAAAATAGATCATCCACTCAGCACTTCTGGCTGAAGATTGTTGCAAATGCTTCAGTCTTATCTTTTGCACTGATGTGCTGGGCTCCTCCATCATTGGGGGTGGGGATATTTGTGGAGCCTCCTCCTCTAGTGAGTTGTTTAATTTTCCACCACTATTCATGACTGGATGTGGCAGAACTGCAGAGCTTCGATCTTATCTGTTGGTTGTGGAATTGTTAGCTCTGTCTATCACTTGTTGCTTATGCTGTTTGGCATTTAAGTAGTCCTATGTTGTAGCTTCACCAGGTTGACACCTCATTTTTAGGTATACCTAGGGCTGCCCGTGGATGCACCGCCCGTGGATGAGGTTTCATGAAAAACGTGAAGACCGCTTAGGCTCTTCGCCTGCCCGCCAACCTTAAGGCTGGACGGGCAGCCCTGTCAATGCGTTTAATTGGCTTATTAATGGCCTTAACAGGCCTTTGACAGTTCAGCAGGTGCACAGCCAACTCCGGTGCGCGCCTGCCGAACGGAAGATCAGAATGACGTGCGGTGATGTTGGGACGCACGCCCGACTTCACCATGCGTCATTTTACACGTCGCCGTGTGGGCCCCGCCCCTGCACGCCGAAGAAAAAATTCTCCCCATAATCATTTTATTTTTCTTATCAAAATGTAGTATCACATATTTATCTCTGTTGACATTCATTTGCCAATTACAGGGATGAGAAATTTTTGCCAATTGGTGGGTTTCTGACTTCAGATGACGGAATTCTGCCCTTTTAAATTTTATCCCCTACCTCTTCCTAGCCCGGGGGAACCATCACTCAGGTCCTTTCTCTTTAATCTGCTGCCAATGGCCCCGTTACTGATGGAGCAACTGAACTCCAGCTGCAGCGTGGCACTCAGCTTCAGTCTTTGGCTCCAACTGCAGCTCCGGGAGGAAGTGGGGCAAACGGGAGGGAGATTATAGCCGGCTGCAGTCTCAGCTATATTCGCCTTGTGCTCTCTCTGGCTATTTGGGACCCGGGTGCTACCCAAGCGCCCACTGATAGAAGAGGCGGTGCTCCCTTGCCCACTGGGATCTGGGACCTTGGGGCCCGAGTTCCAATCACCTTTGGAGGCGGCTCGCCCCTCCTACCAGTGTCGACCCAAGTGGTGCCAGCCAAGGAGGAGCTACAGCCGTCCACTGACAGGGGCAGCAGCAGCAACCAAGAACTGAGTCCTGGCAAGGTGGGGACATCCAGGTGGAGGGAAGGTTGGAGACGGAGGAGAAGATGAGTGGATCTGGGTGGGGAGCAAGAGAAGGGTTGATTGAGTGGGGGTGGCTGGGGAGTAAGGTTTATTGAGGTGTTGAGTGGAAAGGGAGGGGATGAATGAGTAGCGGGGGGAGGGGTTTGGGAAGTTGGACTGCTGAGTGAGTGGAGAGGAGGGAGTTTGGGAAGAATAACATTTTTACAAAGTACATCAAAAGCACGGAATTTCATAATAATATGATGTATTATTTATTGTATGTTGTTGTACAATATGCAAATTTTAATACTAACATACCCAATGTTACACTGCTGTTTTATTACTGTTTTGTTTTTGCTGGAATCTGGGTTCACATTCATTCTTTAGCAGTTTTTATATAGATTAATTCATGAGATGTGGGCATTGCTGGCAAGGCCAGCCTTTATTGCCCATTCCTAATTGTCCTTGAGTGGTGAGTTAAAATGCAGTCACATTGGAAAATAGTTTGTGAAGCATTGCTGTAGTCCTTTGCTTTGCTTCGCTATATATTGTACATAATCCAGCAAGGTTATGTTCTGTTGTTCTTATTGATTTAATACTGCATTGCATGTACTATTAGTACATTGCACTAACTGCTGAAGTGCTGAGGTCACTTTATGATTTCATATAAACGCATTGGTCCACAGTCTTGATGGTAACAGAAGGTAAACAAAAGGAAAACCAATGTTTCTACCCACTTGATGTCTAATAATTCGACTCCTTTGAAGTGGCCTAGAAGCATTTGCATTTCACTATAGATCATAAAAGTGTTATAATTATAATTTGTGGTTACAAAAAATTTTCAGACTTTTTTGTCTTCAGCCTGTTATGTCCGTTCTACAAGTTTCTTAATATCTTCTTTTAATTTGTCATAGCCCTCCTGAGTATTGACTGTCTGCCACCTCCCTCCCAATTTGGTGTCATCTACAAGCTTAAAAATTGTGTTTTTGATTCCAAAGTCTTAATTGTTAATATATGAACCGTGATTGCATTGCCTTTTTTTTAGAGGTTAGTCAGTGATTTCAACTTTGGGACACACTTACCAACTTTCCAATGTGCTACACTAAGGTCCAGACTTATAGAAAATGAAACCCCAGATTTATAAAAGGTCTTTCTCTAATGGCTGCACACCAATCTCCTGCTGCCAGAGGCTTCCATCATTTTTCCTCTCACTGGTAAACTAGAGAGTGTGTACAGTGACATTGCTGTGCAACCCCTGACTGCCTAATAGGGCAGCAAGATTCTGGGTTGTTACAGTAATCAGCTAGTTTTACAGTCAATTGAGTCAGTGAGTCGAGTGGTCTCGAGTATGCACTGCTCTCAGCTTCCTACAATTGGCATCAATATCCTTATGCCTGGTAAAAGGAAAGAGATTCTGCACCTGATCACTATTGAGTGACTGTTGCCTGAGAGGCCACCTATGTGGATGTCAGGAGAGGACAGAATCAGTGTGATGTCCCCATGGTTGAGTCGTCCACTGGCTCTCATATGTAGGGTGAAGGAGTAACATTGCTACATGATTGTGGCACCAAAAGGCAGCAGCCTTTATGGGATCTGGTCACATTTCCATTAATCCTTTTAAGAATAAAATTGCAAGGGAGAGGAATGATCTAAAAATCTAAAAGGAAGAGTGGGGTCCTGACAAACTTCAAATATCATTAATAAAGCGAATATCATTAGTAAGAGATTGTTGTGACTTTTTTCCTACTTCCCTCAAATTTCTTTTTATGAATAATTGCTTTGTTCTTGAAAATCTTTAATGCCTATTTGCTGTGCACAGCTTTAACCTTGTGAGTTGCAGGTTACATTTAATATATATATAATGTGCTATTTCAGTTTCAAACTTTGAGCTGGGACTAGGAAATAAAGTGGAAATGGGGCACAGAAGAACAAGTCTTTAGCCTTGTGAAAAAATTACTTTTTTTATTAATAAGATGAAGCAAGTTTTCTGGAAACGTCTCGGCTCTGTGATGAAGGAATAGAAGAAGCAAAGGCCTGTGGTAATGTCGAGATGCAAACCGAGTTTATGCTGCAGGCTGTTCTGCTTGATTTCCGACTGGGACGTGTTAAGGATCGAATCAAAACACTTTTGCAGGTGAGGATGTCAACTTGATTTTAGATGAGATATTTGTGATTTTGTTTTCTGCTTGAGATCGTAAAGTTACCAATATCAAACAAATACTTCTTTGGAATGATGGTTGGTGACTCAAAAATTGAACTCCATGTTTTCATTCCTGGCTTTTCAAGGAATGGAATAGATTTGCGTCTTTCACGACTTTAGGATGTTCTTAACCAATTCACAGTGTAGGGATCTAATACAACATGATGTCAATTGTGTACATTGCAGGGTAAGATAATGTGTTTTAATGATGTTGGCTAATGGTTAAGTATTAACCAGGGCACCAGAGCGAACTCTTCTACTCTATTTCAAATAGTGCTATGGGATATTTTATGTCCATCCAAGAGGCCAGGCTCTGTTTAACATCGTATTTAAAAGATGGCATCTTTGACAGTGCAGCACTCCCTTAGTTCTGCACTTAGGTGACAACCTGGATTATGTGCCTAGAACTGGAATGGGACTTGAACTCACGACTTTTTGACTTAGAGGCAAGAGTGCCACAAGTGAGCCAAGGCTGACACCTTTCAATGCAGATACGTTTGAATCAAAAGTAACAGAACTATCAAAGAGGCAAAAATAGTCATCTGAAAACTAGATAACCAAATCCATCAATATTCTTTTTCAAGATATCATTAATGGATAGTGATTACTCCAAACCCAAAATAAAACAATTTTTTATTCTTATTGTCATTTTCCTCCTTTAGTTAAGTGAATGTATAAATTTAAAATAATGGCCTGGAAATTCCTAAAGCCTGACTCTGTTGGCACAGAGTGTGCCAGCCCATGATTTCTGCACAATCTTGACTGAGGGCAGCGATATTTGCACATCCTTGGTGGCTATCCCTTTGCATATCAGTGGAGCCTATTTTGGCCCAGCATAAAATGCTCCCCTGAAGGTGCCATTCTACCTGAACCTCTCCCAAGGCCCAAATAGACTGAAGAAAAGATTTTTTCAATTTCTTTGGCTTCTATTGGAGTCTCTCTGACTTTGCTGTTTCTGAGATCTCTGAAGGAGATGTTTGTGGCAATACTTGTTATGTCTTTGGACCTCCATCCAAAAGTTTGTTTGATATTCTGTTACACCTTCACCAGCTCAGTTTTTTGGGATTTGAGAATGTGCCTGGCTCCACTCCAGTTCTTAATCCTGACAGTGAGAAATCAGCATTGGTTGTTTCTCAGCTCATCCCACTGCCATATAATATAACAGCAAATATCAAGGAGTTGAGAAAAGTAAAACAAAATAAAATTTCAAGGACACAAAAGAAACTTAAACACGCACAGAATGGTACAAACCTTGTTAGACATGTGCTCTGGTGAAATTGAGGAACTGGACAACCTAGTGCTGAAGGCCGCTGGTGGCCCATATGTCAACAAGCAAAAGAGGAATTGAAGAAGTACCAAACCTGTGCATTTGGAGAGCAGGGGAAATAACAACAGGGAATGTCCAGATTAAGAATGCAAGGTCTGGAAATGCAGCTGAAACTAAGACCTGGCTGTAGGGAGGAGAGAGGGAAATGATTTTTGTGAGGATTGTTGCCTGCATTTTTAAGGTACTCTGGGCAAGTTCTTTTGCAGATTTAATTATTCTTTTCATTTTCTTTATTATTAGAAATTTATTTTCAGATTTATGGAAGGAAGGTTGACTAGTGGTGTCCTACATTGATTTGTGCAGGGCTTCAACTACCAGACTCCTTTCTCACTCCCTACATAAGAAGTCGAATAAGAAAAGGATCATTGCTGGGTGTTGCAATGGATATTGAACCAGAACAGATAGGAGCAGTAGTCAGAGAGCACCAAAATAATATTGATCATAACATTGTAGGATTTAAGATAAGGATTCAGAATGACATTAATAGGACAAAGACTAGGGTAATAGATTGGTAAAGAGAAAATTATAAGGAAATTATGGTGGAAATAAAGAAGGTAAACTGGGAAAACAACTCTTGTAAAACGAAGAAACAGAAAAACAATGAGAAATCTTTAAAAGGGTGTTCAGTAAAGTTCAAGAGAAATGCATTCCACTAAAAGCCAAAAGCAAGGAAGCTAATTATAGGGCACTGTGGATGAATAAAGAACTTAAGGAAAAATTGAATTGAAACGAAAAGGACAAGAAGTATTTAGATCCACGATCAGGTCTGCCCCACCATTTTACACGGGTGGGCCAATTAAGGCCCGCCCAGTGTGAAACACGGCTCCCGAGGACAGTGGGAGTGGGCGGCCAGCAGTGGGACTGCTATGACTGCCGGGTCCAATGGCGACCTGGCGGCCTGTTTAAAAAAGCTGCTGCAGCCTTGCAAAGGCTGTCAAACATGGCCAGCAGAAGGGCTCCCCAGAGCGCTGCTGATGAGCAGGCCAGGCAGGAAGGTAGGGCAGCGGGGCTCTGTGCTTCTCGTTTCTCAGACAATAGCCTTGCTGCCCTCCTCGAGGAGCTGGCAGCACAGCAGGAGGTCCTCGTTCCCAAGGACGGGAGGAGGAAGCCCCCCCCACATGACCAAACATGCCTGGGAGGAGATGGCGGAGATAGTGAGCTCCTGCGATGTGGTGCAACACACCTGGATCCAGTGCCACAAGTGCTTCAACGACCTCTTGCGCTCAGGAAGGGTGAGTACCATGTTGATGTAGGCTTTCCCCCCCGGCCGCCGCCACCCCCCCCAAACTCTGAGTGCAGTGACTGCATTGAATCATTGACGGTATGTGTCCTTTGCTGGGTGGGCCAGCAGATATTGCCCATGCCTAAGTCACCCTGAGAGGGTGGTGACGAGATGGGTTCTGCACCCGCAGCATGTGGTACACTGAGACCCAGATTACTGTTTTGGATGCAACTTGGAGGAGCTGCACCTGGGCGCAGTGCTGGAACAGCAAAACATGTCAAAGTCAGGGTGATGACATGCTGGGAGGGGAGCTTCCAGGTGGCGGGGTACCGTTCCATTTGCTTCCCTTTGCATTCCACATGCTTGCGCCTCCTTGCTTTGCAAGGTTAGACTGTGTGGTGCCAAATGTGATGTAGGCAGCATTGGCCAAGTGGGGGGACAGGCCTGGCATCTTTGTGTGAATGTACGCCAGCTGTGGGGTGAAGGAGGCACTGGAGCTCTGCAATGTCCCACTCTGGTTGGGTGGGATGGCAACGAAGAGATTCCAGGTACAAGTTGCACTAATGAATGCTTTTCTCTCCTTTTCGGGAGAAGAATGCTCATAGTGCCGCCGAGCGGTTGAGGACTGGTGGAGGGCAGGCCCAGTTGGCGATCGTTGCCAGGTTCGAGCAGGAGGCCCTCGATCAGGAGAGGCGCCATGTGCCCCAGGTCCACCGGTATCTGTGAGGCTGGGGTGCCATGGGCAGGTATGTTTGCCCAGCACTGAGGTCACCATTAGTGTCCCAGCAGCCATGGCACTGCTGAATGTTCAGTAATTGAAGTTTGCAACATGGCTTGGCCATTGCTTGTGGAAGGATGAGCGCATAATGATCCAGGGGACAAGGATGCACATTGATATTGTTTCAATGTTAACTATTCCTTTCAGCATCAATGGAGCAGGGCCGGGAGAAGGGGGCACAGGGGCCCTGTCTCACACCTGAGGGCCCTTAAGTCTCTGACCCACCAACATCACACCATCTCTGCCAGACAGGCACCAACGCAGATACTAGCACCTCAGTGAGGATTAGATCATCGGCTAGTGTCCCGGGGCACAGCGGTGAGGGCACTTCACAGTCGCTGGAGGAGCTGGCGGAGACAGAAAGTGCCCATGGCACCAGCAATTGGAGGACTGCAGGGGACCAGGCACATGCTCAGTCGGTGGCTGATGACGTGCCTCTGGAGTCGTCCGTGAGGCAGCAAACGCTGGAAGTCCAGCAGGGTGTGCGGGAGGATCTGGCGGAGATACATGAGGCTTTGCTTGGCTTGGTCTCCGTGGTGGAGAAGTCCATATGGGCGATCGCCGATGCAACGAGCCTCATGGCCGAGCGCCATGCATCCTCCATGTAGAGAGTGGCGACTCTTGTGGAGAGGCTCCTCCAGGAGACCAATCAGGGCATCCTGGGGATGCGCTCGGACCAGCAAGCCCTCACATCGGCATTGACCTCAGCTTGTCAGTGCCAGTGTGGGAGATGGTCTGGGCACCAAGTTTCACAGCTCGGTGCCCATCCATCTACGGCGAGCAGGGAGGTCTGAAGTGATCTCACGTTGGTGCAGCAGCTGCCTGTCGTCTCTGTGGGCTCCTCTCAGGGCATTCCGGATGAGGGCAGCAGCTCCTCTGCCCCTCTGCCAGTGATCGTTGCATCCGATGAGGCTGCGACGACTGGGAAGATGCCAGCTGTGGCACTGGCCGCTCCCTCCCAGGCGGGGCCAGCACGGGCTACCAAGGTCATCGAGGCCAACAGCGCAGTCAGCAGGCTGTCTCAGATGCCAGTGCCATCGAGGGGGGGAGCACCTAAACGTAGCACCCAAAAGCATAAAATTTAAGGCACTTTAGGCACACCATGGGTTTGTCACTGGTGCTTTTGTGTTGCCCTGCAAATAGGTCATGATTAGTTGGTGTGCTGTTTAACACCTTTGTCATTTTGTTTCCTTAAGTTCATTTTGTTATATAATTACATTTAAACATGTGACCAGGGCTGAGAGTGACCCTTTTCCCCTGCAGGTGGATGGTTACCCATGATGTTATGAGTGAGTTATATCACATTGAGCTTTATTGACAAGGCCCTTAGTTAATGTTCCTATCCAGGTAGATTTAGCACTCAGGTATCGAGTATGGAGCCTGCAGCGCAGGCTTTTGTTGGAGGTCCATCTGTGGTGTTCTTGCTGAACGTTCATTGGATTAAAGCCTCCTGGGTGTCCCTGCCTCCCCGGAGTATGTCCGGGTCAGCATTTCCCTGTGCGTGCTCATCCTCGGACTCACTGCTGGACTCATCATGTGAAGCCGCAGCAACTGCGTCTACATCTTCTTCGTCCACAGCATCGCCCCTTTCCAGCGCAAGATTGTGGAGGGCGCAGCATGCAACCGCTATCAGCAACACATGATCTAGGGGCTACTGGAGTGCGCCCCCAAACAGTCCAGGCATCGGAAGCACATCTTGAGAAGACCGATGGCTCTCTCTACCACAGCCCTTGTGGAGGCGTGACTCCTATTGTACCGCTGCCCAGCTCCTGTTCGTGGATGGCGGAGAGGCATCATGAGCCACCTTCTGAGGGGATAGCCCTTGTCACCCAGCAGCCATCCATCCAGCCGGGCTGGAGCACTGGAGTCTCAGCACCTGGGTGTATCTGAGGATGTAGGGGTCATGGGAGCTGCCTGGGTACCTTGCACAGACTTGCAGGATCTGCATCCTGTGATCACACTATCTGCACATTCATGGATTGGAAGCCCTTCCTGTTGACGAAGGCACCGGGCTCACCTGCTGGCGCCTTGATGGCCACATGTGTACAGTCTATTGCACCCTGGATGCGGGGGAAGCCAGCAAAGGCTGCGATGCCTCTGGCTCGCTGTGTCTGGCTGGCCTGGTCCCAGCGGAAGTGGATGACGGTCAATGCCTGTCTGAATAGAGTGTCTGTAACCTGCTTGACAAAAGTGTTGACAGCTAATTGGGAGACACCGCAAAGATCACCCACCGATCCCTGGAAGGAGCCAGAGGAATAGAAGTTGAGAGCAGCTGTGACCTTTAGAGCCACTGGTATGGGGTGTCCGCCCACACAGTTTGTGGAGATCTCAGGGCCTATCATCTGACAGATAAAGTTGACTGTCTCCCTTGAGAGACAGATCCTCCTTCGGCACTGCACCTCTGACATATTGAGGTAACTGCTTCACCGCCTGTATACCTTGGCAGCAGGATAGTGGTGTCTTCTGCAGTCCCTTCCACCTTGGACTTCCTCTTGACCCTGCACCCTTTGGGCCTGCACCTCTCCTCCCAAAGGTGGCTTCCCTAGAGGCTGAATGTGCACTCCTGGCCTCCTCCCCCTTCTGGCCCTCCCTTCCTCCTCAGAGGAGTTGCCACCAGTGGAGAGCACAACTCCCATTCCCAGGCTAAGGGAAGGCTTCCTGAAACCTCCAGGCCCAAAAAGGATCTTCACTGTAGAGTGCTGACCTTAAGATTGTGAGTCCTGTCCAAGCAGCTGGTATGAGTTTTGAAGTATTTCTGCCCATACAGGCAAGTATCAGTAACTTGCCAAATTAAATATCTGATTGAACACATTCGTGACCCCACTGACCCCTCTTATCCTGCCCGTGGATGAGGTTTATACAAATGCGTCCTACCCACCTGCCCGTTGCGCCCGTGCGTCGACCTGAAGATCGCACGGGCCCCAAAAAATCACTGTCAATTGGTGCCTCAAGGGCCTTAAGTGTCCCGTTAATTAATGGCGGGCACGCATCAGAGATCATCGCGTGCCCGCACATCAAAATATCCCGATGGTGCTCTGTGATGTCGGGATGCTCGTCCGACGTCACGCGCATCATTTTACACGTTGGCGTGTGGGGCCCGCCTCCGCACGCCAACAGGAAAACTCTGCCAATAAATAATGAAAGGAAAATTAAACGAGGAGTAGGATCACAAAAGGAAGATAAGCTCATAGGTAATGATGGAATAACAGAGAAATAGTGTAAGTATTTACCAAAGAAGGTAACAAAATTGACACTTCACTAGAGGATAAGCTTAAAAAATATATATATTGATATGAAATGGGAGAAAATAATTGACAAACTCGCAAAACTAAGCATGCAGAACTTATTAGGAGAAGGACTGGAGAAAAGTTATGATCTAGGAGGGTGAGAGAGAGAAGGGGAGAGAACCAGAGTTGAAGAGGCAGAGGAACAGCAGAGGAGGAGTGTCCGTGTCAGTCAAAGCCTTAAGATTTCCTAAAGCTGCATTGAAAGTCAGTTTGACATAGATAAATACCAGAAGAGAAAGGCACTATGGCATGCAAGGAGTGAGGCACCAAAAAAAGGATGTGTTTGTAGTCTAGGGGAGATGGCAATTTATAAACAGCAGTTCAGTGCTGATAATGTATAATGACCAATAGGTTAACAAAGGTGGATGCATATGTTAAAGTAATGCTGAACACATCACCCATCCAAGACAGCATGGTGTAAAAGAAGAGGCACATGAGGTTGTTTTTTAAGTTTAAGTTGCTCTCACCTGTGATTGTCCTCCTGTGTTCTCAGTGATTTCTTAACATGTTTATGAGATCTTCATTTTGATGTTCCCCATCGCTGGCAGTTGCATTGGAGGCAGGCTGCTGACTCAGATGCCCCGTTGGCCTGGATGCCTTGACGGTTGTCCTCTGGCTGGAGAGTTTTGCACTGTGGCAGAACATTCCTCAGTCATTGTGGTATATTGAGATGATACTGTCACTGGTACAGGGATGGAGGAGCTGCTGCCATCATCAGGAGCGCCCAAGAGCAGCCCCCAGATGCAGATAGCTGCTGCATATCCTCCAACATGAGGTTTGCTTGGACCTCCCTGATCACCATAGATGGATAAGCAGCTAGCAGAGACACCAGGTGCCATGTCCATCTCTCACACTGGCACTGCCCTGCTGAAGTCACTGCCAGTGAGTGGGCTTGCAGGTCCAAACGTAACCCCAGAAATCCTTGATTGGGCTGCTCCAGCTGGCTCTCCATGACATTTGCCAATCTCGATAGAGGATGCCGTATGTTCAGAGCTGAGAGCGACTGCAGTGCTCATACCCCAAATGGATTTTTCCATTGTATGAACCAGGTCTCGCAAACCCTCTGGAAGCTCCGCCAAATCTCCACATACATCCCGAGGCTTGTCTGCTTGGGGTTCAGCATCTTCCTGGCCTCCTGTCAGAGGCCTGGGAACTCTCAGATTCCAACAGCTGCTCAGGCGAATGTGAAGTGCTTCTCCTAGTATGTGCTACCATCTCTGCCAACATGCTTAACCACACCAAGGTGCCAGTATTTGAGGTGGTGTGAGGTGCGGAGTGAAGATGTGATGCAGCAGCATCTGAGGGTCCCTCCTCCTCCGATGTCAAGGGTGGACCTTTCAGATCCACCACTGCTCTGGATGATGATCCACCTGATGGGTGAAAAACAGCAGTAAGTATACATGAGCCTTAAAGAAGCAGAGTAAGTAGTTGCTGCTGTATTCTGCATATGGGCATTGTGCAATTGAAATATATCCTGATGCAAGAACACATAGGAATTGTGGACTAAACCTTTCACTCCTTGACCCTGAGCCATCCATTTCTGAAACCCTGTGACCCCTTTATTCTTACCCGCCTCTCCTCGACCAGTAGTTCTTATTCCCTGCTCCCATGCCAGTTCTAAAATATCCTCCTCCATCAGCATCAGCCCTGCCAGATTTGGAATTCCACCAGCAGTACGGTTGCATTCCAGCGCATTGTGCTTTCTCTTCTCCTGTGATGACAAGAGCACATTCATGAGTCCCTTTTCTATATGGCTGAGGTGTACATGCTCCTTCCCAACATTGCTGATCCATGTGCCCAACATGTTGATTCCCCCTTCTAGGCGTGACTGCCATTCTATCTAGTCCTAACCAGCCTTGTTGGGCTCAGGTCGCATTTGTGTCTCCAGCCGATCATGTTACACCTTCCAGCCCCACCAAATGCATGCCCACACATATACATTCATTCAAGATACCCTTGCAGAGCGGAGAAGGTCATTCACCCTCTTCCGACACTGCACTCAGATCCTGCAAACGAGCTCACGGCTGTTCACTATCGATGCCACCTCTGTCCAGGCTTTCTTGGTAACAGGTGGAGGCTTCCTCTTGCCTTTGTCTGGCAGCAGTATCTTCTGTTGATCACTGACTGCCCACAAGCAGTCACTGGAGAAGCAAGGAGCTGCTTGGGTGCAGACATTTCCACGGCCACTTGCTTGGTTTGGTCCTTTGGCTGCCATGCCATAAATCTTCTGATGAGTTGACCCTGTGCTGCAGGATTGTAGAAATTGACTGTCTCTGAAGAGGGTCCTTCCATTGCACAAAGTCCCAGATGTGTTCCTTCAGTCTTCACAGCAGCCTTCCTTTTAAACTCCATCCCCCATTGACAGTGCTGGCCCTCTCTGGGAGCAAGCTTCACACTGGCCTGCTCTTAATTGGCCAGCCAGCATGTGATTGCTGTCGGCTGCTTGTGTTGGGTGGGAGCGAAGTTTACATCCGCTTCCGGGCCCGCCAAACAGGTGCACACGCCAACTGAAAAATTCAGGCCATGGGGAAGAATTTTATGATCTCCTGCTGGTGGGTTTGCAGGTGGGGGTAGGGCAATGTTGTAAAATTCTGTGGATGTCTTTCCTGCTACCTAACCGCCCACCCCCAACCTGGCTACTATTGTACAGGTGAGCGGGCAAGACCTAAGGCAGCCTGCCTGCACATGCCCCAGTTGAAACCCTTAAGTCTCCAGTTAAGAGGCTGGTAGATGGAGATCAGGGATGTGGGATGGGGGGTGACGCCCAGCAGGTTAGACTGTTTGGGCCTTGGGTCGGAGGGGGAGGGGGGCCTCCTGCCTAATCAGGTTCCTTTGGGGCCCCCTAGATCTACCTTCCCTGGGTGCCTCCTCTCCCTGTGGCTTTTGCAATCTGGCCCCCACTCCCCTCAATGCCCCCACCCCTTGGGGCCGCCTATCCTGGCCTCACCAAGAAACCCCATATAACCATCTTCTGTGCAGATCCTGGCTCTTCTTTGCTGGGACTGGATGTACTGGCCACCGCTCCTAATGGTGCTGCTAGGACTAGAGAGCTGTTGGCCAATCAGATGGCTGTCAGCTTTCTGATGCAGGTCTTCCCCCCGAGGTGGGGAGGGGGGTGGTGGCGGAAGACCCATCTCCAGCCAATTAGTGCTCCTCAATGCCATCTGAAAAATTGTGCCCAGCGTGTTGGGAATGCTATATAAGCATGGGTAGAGGATGTCTAACTAACAGGAAACAGAGGGTGGGATTTTTTGCACCCGCCCACCGCCGGGATCTTCCGATCCCGCTGCAAGTCAATGGACTTCTGGCTGGGGGCCTTGCTAAATTTGCTGACAATAGAAAGATAGATGGGAAAGCAAGTTATGAGGACGATGCAAAGAATCTGCAGAGGGATCTAGTTAGGTTAAGTGAGTGGGCAAAAATTTGTCAGATGCGGTATAATGTGGGAAAATATGAGGCTATTCACTTTGGTAGGAAGAATACAAAAGCGGAATATTATTTAATGGAGAGAGACAAACGAATGTTGTGGTACATAGAGACCTGGGTGCCTGCGTCCATGAAACACAAAAGTTAGCATGCAGGAACAGCAAGTCATTAGGAAGCCAAATAGAATGTTTGTGTTTATTCCAAGAGGATGGAGTATAAAGGTAGGGAAGCCTTGCTACAACTATGCAGGGCAATGTTGAGACCAGGCCTAGTGTGTGCAGTTTTGGTCTCCTTATTTGAGGAGGGATATATTTGCATTGGAGGCAATTCAGAAACAGTTCATTAGGTTAAATCCTGGAATGAAGGGGTTGCAATACAAAGTGCTTCTTTGGCTGTAAAGCCCTTTGGGACATTTGGTGGTTGTGAAAGGCACTATATAAATGCAAGTCTTTCATTCTTTTCTTACATGAAAGAAAAGGGAATAGAAATATATTCTGAAAGGCTGAGATGAGGCCGATGGAATGAGAGGAGACTTGAGTAGAGAATAAACATATGCGCAGACTCATTGGACAGAATGATTTAAGTCTTTACTGTAGAGAGCCCTATATCCAAGTTGGCACAAAGATAGGTGGCATAGTAAGTAGTGTAGTTAGAAATGGATAAAACTGTGGCAGATGGATCTCAATGCTAATAAGTGTAAGCTCATTTGTTTTGTACCAAAATGAATAGATCCTAGTATTTTTTGGATGTGAAAACCTAGGTACAGTAGATGAGATGGATAGGGATCCATGTGCACAGATCACTAAAAAGTAGTGGCCATGTACAAAAAATAATTGAAAAGACTAATGTATTCTCAGCCCCTGTATCTAGAGGACTAGAATATAAAGGGAGGGAGTTTTGCTACAGTTGCTAAGCCCTAGTTAGACCATATCTACTATATGGCATACAGTTGTGGGCATAGCACCTTAGAAAGAATATACTGGCCTTGGAAGTGGTGCAGTGCAGATTCACCAGAATATTACCAGGACTCAAAGGATTAGATTAGGATTGCATCAATATACATGTTTTCCCTGTAATATAGAAGGTTGGGGAGAATTTTATTGAAACTTTTACAAGTTAATTGATTGGGTAAATAGAAAAAAGCTTTTTGTGTTGGTGTAGAAGTCTAGAGCAGGGAACATAAGCTTAAAATCACTCAGGTCAATCAGAAGTTAGGACACACTTCTTCACATAAAGGGCGGTAGAAGTATGGAACACCCTCCTACAAAAAGTAATAGATACACACACACACACACACAGACACACACACACACACACACAAACACCAGCCAGCCTTGTCCCCCACCCCAACCCTGGGCTCTGCACCATCTCTCCGCCAGGCCTTGTAGTCAGCGTCTCAGCACCGGGCCCCACAGCCTCTTCTTCCCCCATGGCCCCACAGCCTCTCTTTCTCCCATGGCCCCACAGTCTCTCCTTTTCCAGTGGTCCCACAGCCTCTCCTTTTCCCATGGTCCCACAGTCTCTCCTTTTCCTGTGGTCCCACAGCCTCTCCTTCCCCCATGGCCCCACAGTCTCTCCTTTTCCCGTGGCCCCACAGTTTCTCCTTTTCCTGTGGTCCCACAGCCTCTCCTATTCCCGTGGTCCCACAGTCTCTCCTTTTCCCGTGGCCCCACAGTCTCTCCTATTCCCATGGTCCCACAGCCTCTCCTATTTTCGTGGTCCCACAGTCTCTCCTTTTCCCGTGGCCCCACAGTCTCTCCTATTCCTGTGGTCCCACAGCCTCTCCTTCCCCCATGGCCCCACAGTCTCTCCTTTTCCCGTGGCCCCACAGTTTCTCCTTTTCCTGTGGTCCCACAGCCTCTCCTATTCCCGCGGTCCTACAGTCTCTCCTTTTCCCGTGGCCCCACAGTCTCTCCTATTCCCGTGGTCCCACAGCCTCTCCTTTTCCAATGGTCCTACAGTCTCTCCTTTTCCCGTGGTCCCACAGCCTCTCCTTTTCCCGTGGCCCTACAGTCTCTCCTTTTCCCGTGGTCCCACAGTCTCTCCTTTTCCCGTGGTCCCACAGTCTCTCCTTTTCCCGTGGTCCCACAGCCTCTCCTATTTTCGTGGTCCCACAGGCTCTCCTTTTCCTGTGGCCCCACAGTCTCTCCTATTCCCGTGGTCCCACAGCCTCTCCTATTCCTGTGGTCCCACAGTCTCTCCTTTTCCCGTGGTCCCACAGTCTCTCCTTTTCCACTGGCCCTACAGTCTCTCCTTTTCCCGTGGCCCCACAGTCTCTCCTTTTCCAGTGGTCCTACAGTCTCTCCTTTTCCCGTGGTCCCACAGCCTCTCCTTTTCCAATGGTCCTACAGTCTCTCCTTTTCCTGTGGTCCCACAGCCTCTCCTATTTTCGTGGTCCCACAGGCTCTCCTTTTCCTGTGGCCCCACAGTCTCTCCTATTCCCGTGGTCCCACAGCCTCTCCTATTCCTGTGGTCCCACAGTCTCTCCTTTTCCCGTGGTCCCACAGTCTCTCCTTTTCCACTGGCCCTACAGTCTCTCCTTTTCCCGTGGTCCCACAGCCTCTCCTTTTCCCGTGGCCCTACAGTCTCTCCTTTTCCTGTGGTCCCACAGTCTCTCCTTTTCCCGTGGTCCCACAGTCTCTCCTTTTCCAGTGGTCCCACAGTCTCTCCTTTTCCCGTGGTCCCACAGTCTCTCCTTTTCCCGTGGTCCCACAGCCTCTCCTTTTCCCGTGGTCCCACAGCCTCTCCTATTCCTGTGGTCCCACAGTCTCTCCTTCCCCCATGGCCCCACAGTCTCTCCTTCTCCCATGGCCCGGCAGGCTCTCCTTCTCCCATGGCCCGGCAGGCTCTTATTCCCCCGTGGCCCCTCCTTCTCCTTCTCACCTTCTCCACCCCCACTGTTTTCCCCAGCTGGTGTTCGCTGGCCCTCCAATCACAGCCTGTTTCTCTCCCACATTTGCTGCTGATAGTACCAAATGCGGGAGAGGAACAGCTTGTAATTGGAAGAGCAACCCTTTGCAGAATCATCAATATCATTTACCTGTCTGACTGGCATTTTGAACAGTCGCGCTGGGGGCCACATAGAATGGATTCAGGGGCCACAAGCTGGCCCGCAGGCCACCTGTTGGACAAGCCTACGCTAGACAGTGCTTAGCAATCCCACAGACAAAGGATCAGATCAAAGCTCTGCAGTCCTGCCACATCCAGTCATGATGTGTGAAGAATAATTAAACAAGTAACAGGAGGAGGAGGCTCAACAAAAATCCTCATCCTCAAAGATTGGGGGGTGGGGTGGAGGGAAGCGTTGCCAGCACAAAGACAAAGCTGAAGCATTAGTGCAAAAGACAAAGCTGAAGCATTCGCAACCGCCTTCAGCCAGAAGTGCCTAGTGGATGATCCATCTCGGCCTCTTTCTGAGGTACCTAGCATCACAGATACCAGTCTTAAGCCAATTCAATTCACACCCTGTTATATCAAGAAACGGCTGAAGGCACTGGATATTGCAAAGACTGTGGGTCCTGACAACATTCCAGCAATAGCACTGAAGGCTTGTGCTCCAGAACCATCCGTGCCCCGAGCCGAGATGTTCCAGTACAGCTACAATATTGGCATTTACCAGACAATGTGGAAAATTGCCCAGGCATTTTATGTCCACATAAAGTGAGACAAAACCAATCTAACTAATTACCACCCCATCAGCCTGATCCCCTTGATCGATCAATCAATTGATGACACCATCAATCGTGCTATCAAGCGGCACCTACACAGCAAAACCTGCTCACTAATTCTCAGTTTGGTTTCCACCAGGGCCACCCGGCCCCTGACCTCATTATAGCCTTGGTTCACACATAGACAAAAGAACTGAACTCAAGAAGGTAGATGAGATTGACTGCCTTTGACATCAATGCAGCATTTGGCCAAGTATGGCATCAAGGAGCCCTAGCAAAGCTGAAGTCAATGGGAACCAGGGGGATAATTCTCTATTGATTGGCATTGTGCCTAGCACAAAGGAAAATGGTTACAGTTGTTGGAGGCCAATCATCTCAGTCTCAGGACCTTGCTGCAGGAGTGCCTCAGCGTAGTGTCCTAGGCCCAAATATCTTTAGCAGCTGCGTCCCTCCCTGATCTTCCCTCCATAGAAACATAGAAAACAGGTGCAGGAGTAGGCCATTTGGCCCTTCGAGCCTGCTCCACCATTCACTATGATCGTGGCTGATCATCCAACTCAATAGCCTGCTCCCGCTTTCTCCCCATATCCTTTGATCCCTTTCACCCCAAGAGCTATATCTAACTCCTTCTTGAAAACATCATAAGGTCAGAAATGGAAATATTTGCCGATGATTGCAAAATGTTCAGTACCATTCACAACTCTTCAGCTACTGAAGCAGTCCGTATCCTGTGTGCAAGACCTGGACAACATTCAGGCTTGGGCTGATAAGTGGCAAGTAACATTTGCCCCACACAAATGCCAGGCAATGATCATCTCCAACAAGAGAGAATCTGAAAATTATCCCTTGACATTCAATGGCATTACCATTGCTGAATTCCCACTATCAACATCCTGGGGAGGTGGGGGGGTTATCATTGACCAGAAACCGAACTGGACCAGCCACATAAATACTGTGGCTACAAGAGCAGATCGGAGACTGGGAATTCTGAGGTTAGTTACTCGCCTCCTGACTGCTTAAAGCCTGTTCACCATCTACAGGGCACAAGTCAGGAGTGTGGTGGAATACTCTCGACTTGCCTAGATGAGTGCAGCTCCAACAATAGTCAAGAAGCTTGGCATCATCAAGAACAAAGCAGCCTGCTTGATCAACATCCCATCCACCAAACTAAACATTCACTCTCTCCATCACCATGCACAATGGTAAATTTTCACTGAAACAGATGAAACAAAAATCTGGGAACACTCACAAAACGAATATTCTGGTCCCCAAAAAGGTTATGGTCCAAAATATTCTGAAGTGGATCTTGACTTTGTGAGATAGAATATATATAGAACTTACAGCACAGAAACAGGTCATTTGGTCAGATGCTGGTATTGACCGACTACAAAATGCACTGCAGCAACTCACCAAGGCTCCTTCAACAGCACCTTCCAAACCCGTGACTTCTACCACCTGGAAAGACAAGATCACCATACACATGGGAACACCATCACTTCAAGTTCCTCTGAAACCACACACCATCCTGACTTGCTGGATCAAAGTCCTGCAATTCCATTCCTAACAACGCTGTTGGTGTACCTGCACCAGATGGTTTGCCACAGTGCAGGAAATCAGCTCATCACCACCTTTCAAGGGCAATTAGGGATGGGCAACAAATATTTGCCTTGCCAGTGACACCCAAATCCCATGAAAAGATAAAAGATAAGGATAATGCAGTGGTGTGATGTATATGGACATTCAAAAGGCCTTTGATGAGATATCAAATGATGTCTACAGTCAGAGCCTGTGGAATCAGGGAACAAGTAGTAAAATGGATAGGAAACTAGCATTTGCAAAAACCATTGCTAGAAATAAGTTCTACTGGAATGAAAGCTGGATGAAGTGACAAGATGTATAGGAGGAAAAGAGAGTTTGATCATTCAGGAGAAAATTGCTATAATGCTCCAGGGTAGGGCATTTAGGACCAAACTTATCTTTAGCTGCTGTAATTATTTGAAGGTTTACACAAGTTTCTGATACACATTGCAGAGAGTTGGAGCTAAAGGTAGTTGTTCAGACTGATGGAAGGTGATAAGTGGCATTCCACAGGCTTGGTGCTGGGATCACTGTTGTGAGCCAGGCTTGTTAGACCAACTGGTCTATCATTTTTGTATGTTTGTATGTTCATCATTAACAAAAATGATTTAGAGTCGGGAATTCAAAGTGCATTATCAAAGTTTGCAGATGATAAGAAAATTATATTTAATACAGAGGAAGATTGGAGTAGGTGGAGATATTAACAAACTTGTAGAATGGGTGTGCAAGTAGCAAATCAATTAAATAGTGCATTTTTCTGGGAGGAAGAAGAAGACCACCTTGGAAAATAAAATCCTAAAAAAGAGCAAAGGGATCTAAGAGTACAGATGCAAAAATCATTAAAAGTGGCAATTTAGGTTAAAGCCATAAAAAGTACAAACAGCACTGTTCATTCCTGGAGGAACGGAATTCAAAAACAGAAGTTATACTAAAGTTAATTAGAACTATGGTTAGACCACACTTGGAATAATCTGCACAATTCTGTTCTCCACATATAAAAATGATATAGAAGCACTGGAGAAAGTGCAAGAAAAAGAAAGTTAAACAACTCACCTCAGTTTTTTAAATTCGTTCAAGGGATGTGGACTTTGCTGGCTAGGCTAGCATTTATTGCCCATCCCTAATTGTCCTTGAGAAAGTGGTGGCCTTCTTGAACCGTTGCAGTCCATGTGGTGTAGGTACACCCACAGTGCTGTTAGGGAGGGAGTTCCGGGATTTTGACCCAGTGACAGTGAAGGAATGGCGATGTATTTCTAAGTCAGGATGGTGAGCGGTTTGGAGTGGAACTTCCATGTGGGGGTGTTCCCATGTACCTGCTAGCCTTGTCCTTCTTGATGGTAGTGGTCATGAGTTTGGAAGGTGCTGTCTAAGGAGCCTTGGGGAGTTTTAGATACCAGAACTGAGAGGGTACAACTATCAGGAAAGGCTCAAATAAGGAATTCAGAAGAAACTTTGTTACTCTGATGAAGGTGAATTTGTGGAACTCACTACCACATAGAGTAATTGAGGTGAAAAGTATGGATACATTTAATGGGAAGCAAGATAAGTACATGATGGCAGAAGGAATAGAAGGCTGTGTAGTTAGGGTGAGATGAAATGAATAAAGTGAGAAAAGGCTTGTGTAGAGCTTAAACAACAGCATCTGACCAAATGACCTGTTTCTGTGCTGTAAGTTCTATATACACACTATCACACAAAGTTAAGATCCACTTCACAGTGTTTTGGTCCATAACCCTTTTGGGGACCAGAATATTCATTTTGTGTTCTCTGATTTTTGTTTCACCTGCCCCAGTGAAAATTTGCCACATCATCCCCTGAAAAATCATTAACTAGGCCATTGTGGGCATTGTGTTGATTGAGAGAGGTTTTAATAGAATAGAAAAGGAGAAAATATTTCCACTGGCAGAGGGATGGTAATCAGAGGGCACAGATTTAAATTAATTGCCAAAAGAACCACAGTGGAGATAAGAATTTATTTTATACAAAGTGCTTCTATATCTAGAATGCATTGCCTGAAAGGGTAGTGGAATTAGGTTGAATTGTAACTTTGAAAAGAGAATTAGAGATGTACTTGGAAAACACAAAATAATTGTAGAGCTGTTGGGCAGCAGCTGGGAAGTGGAACTAACTGGATAGCTCTTCAAAGAGCCGCCCATGGCACAAAGGGTTGGATATACACCTCTATGATGTATGATTCTATGATTAACAAGCAATTGTTTGCTCTTTTAAAATCCAATATATACAGGCCACAATATGAAATCCCTCATTGTAATCCATTCAACCATTCCTTTCCTGACTCATGGTTTATCTGCTAGACAGCTATTCATTGTCTGACATTCTTAAGTAGTGTTGGGAGTGATTAATTCCGGTGATTTGTGTGCTTCCAGAGGTCAATTTCAAAATGCTTCCCCACCATGTTGAAAGCTTCTGATCCATGCTCTCTGCTTCTAATAGTACCATGGGCATTAAGGCCATAAAAAGTACAAACAGGTTCATTCCTGGAGGAAAAGGAATCAACCCTAAGATTACACCTTATTGATATAGGGCTAAATTTTATAAGTTCACAATTTTATGTTGATTACTTTTAATAGATAGAAAGTTGTGTGGGTTACAAATTAGACACACTGACCTCTGAACAGGAATTCCAATATGTGTCCAGTCCTTCACGGTCTGCTACGGTAACTAGTGAAATAGAGCCCAATGTGGAAGTGCATTCACTTTTACCCAAGAACAATGGTATTTCAAAATTTTCATTCTGTCCTGTTTTACATTTTAGTATTGTTTTATGCTTTTTGAAAATAATTATATTTTCTATGCTTTACTCCATAAACAGGATATAATAGAGCTACTAAATGCAAGACAGTTTATTTCACTAAGAGCCCAATTGATTCTTGCCCAAGTTATTCTTCAGTTGACTGATTTAAGAAAGTCAGAAACGCTGTGCATCTCAAAACATGTTGTCCTGCAGGAGAAGATAAAAATGTGTATTTCAGCCCAGAAATTGATTCTCGATCAGGTACTAATTTTAAATGTTTTTTGCCCATGTCCTTAATCACACAGAAGTGACATATGGCAAGTGTAACCTGTTGTGCAACGAATCGTGTTGTGTTACAGTCGAATATTATTCCTGTCCTTAGTCTCCACATTATTCAATTGAAACCTCAGCAGTGCTGTCAGAGGTGCTTAGTAGAGAATGAAGCAAAATCTGAGGATGAGTCATCCTTTAAAAAGTGTTCTAGCAGCAGGTTTCAGAGCAGAACTAATAGGGGCCTGTGCCTCATACATGGAATTTAAATCTTCCAGCTTCCTTGTCTCCATTCGGTTATGTTATGACGATGCAACCTTATGCATCTGACATGTGTTCCTTTTTCTTCAACTGTAGTGAACAGGGCCCTTGATCATGTCCATCTCATTTCCTGCACTTCTGCTCTCACCTCTTTGCCTCCCTCTCAGAACCACAATAATGTTCTCCTTGTCCTCCACCTTCTACCCCACCAGCCTCCATTCTTTGCCATTTCAGCACCAAACACATCTTCTGTCCCATTTCAACTTTTTGAAGGGACCATTCCCTCCAGTCCACTCCTCAATCATCCCCAACACCCTGCCCTCTTCCCCTGGCACCTTTACGTGCAAGTGCAGGAGATGCAACACCTGCACTTTTACCTCCTCTTCTCTCACCGTCCAGGGCCCCAAACACTCCTTCCAGGTGAAATAGTGATTTACATCTACTTCTTTCAATTAGTATTCTGTATTCACTGCTCATAATATGGTCTGCTCTACAGTGGGGAGACCAAAGTCAGATTGGGTAACTGCTTTGCCTCCGTTCAGCCCGGAAGCATGACCCCAAGTTTCTGGTGACCTGTCATTTTAATTCTCCACCTTGCTCTCACACTCATGTTTTTGTCCTCAGCCTGCCGCACTGCTCCAGTGAAACTCAATGCAAGCTCAAAGAACAGGACCTCATCTTTCAATTAGGCACTCTAATATCTTCCAACCCCAACATTGAGTTCAACAATTTCAGACCATAATCTCTGCCCGTATTTTGTTTCATTTTCTTTGTATATCTCAGTGTTACTCTTGTTTTTGTTTTCAGCCAGCAGCTGCTCATCATTCTGCCATTGACATATCCATTGGACACATCTTTTGTTTCTTTGTTTCTTTATTTGTCCCAATACCACTCTCTTTGGCCTTGTACCACCAACTGTTTTGTCAAACTCAATGGGCTGAATGGCCTCCATCTGTGCTGTGATATTCTATGATTCATTCTATGATCCTATTGAGTCTCTCCTACATTCCAGCCCATCACTGATCTTCCTTTTTGTTCTTTTCCATCCTCCCCCATTTTGCCTGCTTAAAACTTATATTTCTAACCTTTCCCGTTCTGATTAAAGGTCACATACCCGAAACATTATCTCAGTTTCTCTGCACAGATGCTGCCTGACCTGCTGAGTATTTCCAGCATTTTCTACTTTCATTTCAGAAGGAATTTCTTTGCTCCAGGAGTGGTTAGAGCAGTGAACACGCTACCACTTAGGTGGTTGATGTGAATAGGTGAATTTAAAGGGAAACGAACCAAGCACTTGAGGGAGAAAATAATAGGATATGTTGGTGGGTTATAATGAAGTACGGTAAGAACAGGCTCATGTGGAGCATAAACACTGGCACTGACTAGCTGGGCTGAATAGTCTGTTTCTTTGCTGAAGGTTCTATGTGATCTATTTGAATTTATTCATGCATATTTTGTAAATCTTTAATTTGATTACCATTCCTTTTTAGAAAATAAGTAAACTAAAGAACCTTTGGTGAAAGGATGCACTGAGCTAATGTGCTTGTGTTTTGTGTGTAGCTTGCTTTACTGGGGGAAAATGTGCAACATCAACCTGGTGGAAGTATTTCTTCCTTCCCGATATTCCCGTTGAAAAATATCTACCTTCCACAAGTTATCGTGCTGTCAAAAATTAAACTAAAACTAGGTAAGAGAATGTATTGGAAACTTTACATACCCTAAATCTATTCTAGAGGTGAAATTCGTATGTGATTAACTTTTGATACCATTTCAAATGAACAGGTTATTATCAATATTAGCATTTTATAGTATCTCTCATATAGAAGACCATTTCCTGTTGCTTTACAGGGAAGATTAGATCCGGGAAAGAGAGGGGCATAATCAAGAAGAGTGATTTTTATGAGGCTACTGAAGGAAAGGGGAGAGTATCTATGTAAATTAGTTTTTGGAGAAAGTTCCAATGATCAGGAGCAGTAGTTGAAAGATCAGTGTTGGAACAGAAGACATGAACAATAATCTAGTCTTAGAAGAACAGAGGTTGGGACCCAAAATTACAAGCAGAGCCCTTGAGAAATGAAGCTATAAAATGACAAATGTATGGACTAGGATTTTGGCAGGAAAAGAAAGAGAGGCTGTGTAGCAAGTGGGCACCATCAAAGAGAAGAATTTGAGGGGACCTTATTAAGGCATTCAAGAGCTTTTAGGGTATCAACAAGTTATGACCAAAGAGTATTTATCATGTCCCAGAGAATTACAAAGGGATTATGAGATTAATTTCTGAAGAAGAAAGATTAGATATGAAGCAATTGGACAGTATTGTATAGCAATAGCTTTAGAGTTGCTGGTGGTAGATTAGAGGTAGATTTGCTTGTTTGACATTACATCATGTATGAGCCAAACTTTCTTACAACTTAATGGTAGTAAAGTTGAAACCATCCTTATCGGTTCCTGCAACATAACTTGCTTCAGCTCCTTCAACCTCCCTAGCTGACCTTTCAAGCTGAGCCACATAATGCATAACCTTGTTTTTCTACTCCACCCTGATTGACCTTCTTATCTCACATTCAGTAGGATGCCAAGATTGAATTTTTCTAAATTGATCCTAGGAATGCACAGAACTAGAAATGAGCATTATGGTCCATCTGGCAGTCCCTGAAGTTCAAAAGTAAATACAATTAATCACCTTTATCTCTCAATTAATTTTCTTTCCAAGTGCCTGTCGGACTCCATCTTTGTACTTTCTTCAAAAATACAATTTCAAAATTTGTAGCTGACACCAATTTGGGGAGTGTAATAAATACTGATGTGTTTGTGACTATAAGACATTAATAAAGCTTGCAGAATCAGCATGTAACTGGCAAATAAATTTCAACATAGATAAAAGTAATGTGGTGCATTTGGTTAGAAGAATAAAGAGGCCACATACTGCTTCGATACCAAGAGTCTAAAAGGGGTAGAAGAGCAAGGGATTTAAGGGTATCACTAAAGGTAGTCTGGGTTAATTAGGCCATGAATAAGGCAAACAAACTCTGGTTCATTTCTAGATGGTTTGAATTGAAAAGCAGAGAAGTTATGTTAAACTTACATAGAACCTTGGTTAGACTACTCTGTACAGTTCTTGCCTCCAAAGAGGATATTGAGACACTGAAGAAGATGTAAAAAAGATTTCCAAGGATGATACCAGGACTGAGTGATTATAACTATTGGGAAACATTGGGGAGGCTGGGGTTCTTCTCCAGAACAGAGAGGCTTTGAATGGTTAGACCTAGAGAAGATAAGAAGAACATAATACAGTGAAATTGTGATGAGTCAAACTCGGATGACATGAATTTCCGGTTATGTCGAAGTTCGGGGGTGGAGTCATAGCAAGGTCCTCACTCCCTTCAAGAATCACATGTTGAAGCTGGCTGGAGAGGACGTGGACTGTTCCTGCGGCAACGGTGAGGTCGGTGGCAAGCATCCATGTGAGGATCCTGCACCACCTCATCCCCCTGTCAACATTACTCTGAGTCCGCTGTTCTGTGTGTAACACGGCTGCCAAGTACGAATAATCTCCACTTTCTCTCCTAGGCACATCTGCCATGTCGCCCTCAGGCGACCTTGACCCCGGCTCCAGTGCCGAGAGCACCTTGGATGAGGACCCTGAGGGCAGTACCATTGAAGACTCACCTCGGCACTCACCCACAGCCTTCACCAGAGCAGTGACACATGCCTTGGTGGGACCTAGATGTAGAGTAGCCCCTGGATCACAATCTGGTGAGCACAGCACACAATCTGTTCCACAGCAGGGGGAAGCAGGGACATCCTTGGTTCCCAGCACTCGGATGACTACTGGAGGCAAGGAATCTGCTGAGTTCGAGTCAGATGAGGAGCCTCTGGACTCGGTCCTCAATCATTTGCTGAGACAATCAAGGGAACATCAGGAAGGGATGTCTGGTGCACTCCTCAGATTGCGAGGGATGATGGAGGTGTCCATCCACCTTCAGTCTGAGATGATAGCGCCAGCATGCTGAAGCGTTGAGGTCAACCCTGGCAGGATGGTGGCTGCCATGGAGACCTTGGCCCTGGACATCAGTCCTGCACTGCTGCGCGGGCTGAACTCCATCACCGATGCCATAGTTGGTCTCCAACAGATCAACGCAAGAGGGGTGTGGGGCAGCTCGATCTCACTCCAGCTTCCCCTTCTGCTCATGGAGTCAGCCAGGGGCCGTTGGGCACCCATAGGGAGGAGAACGAGCAGCTCGACACCCTGGGGCCATCCACCCAGGTAACTTCGGGAAGGAACAGCCGATTAAATCCCTGCTTCCTGTGATCCCATCATCTCCAGCTCCACAAGCCGAGGAGGGTGCAGCTGGCCCACAGCACGACACCCAAAACAGGCCGGGGTCCTCCAGGTCTTGGCCCTTCAGAGGAAGCCCGCCAAAGTTATCACAGTCAACAGGGTGTAGCAGTTAGCGGGCTGCCACCACCTCTGCTATGGATGTCGGTGGAGCACCAAGACATAGCGACAGTGTTAGGAAGGTTAAGAAGATGTAGCTGCGTTGTGTGCGCACAGGTGTTAATCACTTGTACATAAAGTTCACTATTCTAAATAAACTCTCAACAATGACCCCCTGCCTATGGCTCCTTGTTATGATGAGCAGCATTTGTGTCACTCAGATGTGAAATCTTGGTTCCTGCACAAGATAAAGGCAAGTGTCTCAGTCCAGGGCCTCTTCCTTGTGCAGCGTGTAACCTTCAGACCAAAGTGATGGTCTGGCTTCACACTTCCCGGACACATTACTGATGCCTGCACCTCGATAGTGCTTGTCATTGCTGCCAGAATGTAGTGGGCAGGCGTCAGAGTTGCGTCATTCTCTCTGTGTGCTCTCAGCGCCTTTAAGATAAGGCTGACCTCCCATCTCTTCAGCATCTGTGTCCGTTGACAGTGTGGTCCTGAAGGGGACAGGTGCTGAAGGCAGACAAAGGTTCAAGTGCACTTAGTTTCACAGCTGTGTCTCCAGTGATATGACCGTGATCACAGAACACAAGCAAGCTGCCCTCAGCCAGACAGGAGTCAGATGTTCACAGAGGCAATGTGAAGATCTATGGAGTGTCCTCACTGTATGTTGTTGTCATACACCTGGAATCTTGGGACTATTAGGGCCTCAGTTGCATCTCTGTGACATGAGCCTGAGTGCAGAGGTTATGTGCGCTGCTATCAGCCACAAAGGAATTAAACGTTCACAGGTGCAAGGTGAGGATGTCAGGATTGTCCTCACTGCATCTCATCATCATCCTCCATTAATCTGGCAGCTATGAGGGCCTCACAAGCGCACCTGCCTCGTCTGGTCAGTGTGATAGCCTCATCGCCGGCATCCTTGCCCTCGAGGACCTCATCACACTCATCCTTTTTGACTTCATCCTCATTGGAGAAGACATGCAGCTCTTCCATCTCCTCCTGAGCCAAGCCCTGCAATGCCAGGTTGTGTAGCACACAGCAAGCTACGATGATGTGTGACTCCCTCTGGGGACTGTATTGCAGTGCTCCATCAGACCTGTCAAGGCACCGGAACCTCATTTTCAATATGCCTTTCGTTTGCGCCACAGAATTCCGGGTTGCGGCATGATCCTCGTTATACCGTTGCTCTGCTGCAATCTGAGGATGCTGTGTTGGCGCCATCAGTCCCATCCTCTGTGGGTGGCCCTTGTACCCGAGGAACCAACACTGCAGCAACTCTGGACCCTGGAAGATGTCAGGGATCTGAGACGTACTAAAGATATAGGAGTCATGTACACGCCCTAGGGATTGTGCGCCGACCTGTAGGATGTGTTTCTGGTGGTTGCACACCAGCTGAACATTCAGCGAGTGGAAGCCCTTGCAGTTAACGAAGTTGACTGCTTGTTGCCATGGAGATCTGAGCACCACATGAGTGCAGTCAATTGCACCCTGCGCCTGTGTGAAACCTGAGGTCTGGGCAAATCCCAGCACTCTTGATTCCTGACTTGCCCCAGTTGAAATCCACAAAGTTCTGTGGCTTTGTGAAGCTGGTGTCCATGACCTCCTGGATATACTTGTGAGTGGAGGCTTGCAAGATCCTGCACAGGTCACACGAGGAGCTCTGGAAGGAGCCACTGGTGTAAAAATTGAGCGCCGCAGTCACTTTCACGGCCACTGGCAGTGGATGCTCTCCATGTCCCCATGGCGCCAATCCTGCAGCAGGTGGCACATGTGACCGACCAGTTCCTGAGACATGTGCAGTCTTCGGCAACACTGGTTCTCAGTCATCTGCAGGAATGACAAGCGCCACCTATAGACCATGGGTCTAGCGAGGCGCCTACGAGCAGTGGCTTGTTGTGGATCTTCAGCTGTGTGTGCAGAAGGCCCAACCGCACCTACATCTTGAGGGTGTTGCTCCTCCCATTGATGAGCCAGGCGCCTCCGTCGCACTCTTCTCCTTCTTCTCTGGTCTCTGTATGCCATGAGACATGCCGCTAACTCACCAGGCTCCGTGCTCCTGATGTTCTCCTCCTGCAGGATCAAAGAGAGAGATATGTGGGTTAGCATATGTGTCTTAAGGACCTCTTTTGGTTAAGCCTCAAGGCCCCTTGATGCAAGCCAGAGAGTGCTGGCCACCACTTGGATGGCCAGTGTGTAGTGCGCTTCATGGCTGTCCGAAACCTCAACCACCTCCACCCCACTCCACTTGACTCATTGGCGCCAGCTTCAGCCACTGGACTGCCTGCTGTGCTGTCAGCTCAGGCACAGGCATTCCCCTAATCCACACTGCAAGGCTGCACTGTCAGCTTGAACCATGAGGGTTACTGGTCCAAATCTTAATTATGACATTGCAAGAGGCTGTGAGCACCTCCACCAGTGACTGGGCCATGACCACCTTTCACAAGGGGATTCTACAACTTGCCCAGTTTGCCAATTGCCCTACTGCCCCCTAAAATGCACATTAATTTGCAGTCTAAGCCTGAGGGATGAAAAGTTCTGGAGCATTTGGTGGCACATTCATGCTTTTGCCTTGCTTGAGTGGGCAGAAATGCTTCAGAGGCCCAACTTGAAGCTTGTCAACGGAGCTGGTGCTGAATGGTCTCGGCTGCAGAAGAATGCTCACTTTTGACAAGCTTTTCCAAGTGTGTGGCCGCTTCCCTCATCCTCCCCCCACCCTCCACCCCCCCAGCCTGGCACGTGCTTTTGAACTTCCTTCAGTCTGTGCTGCCTTGCACCCCTTCTCACCATATTGTCCGCTCACGTCCACCGTTGGCAGTGGACGATTCCAGCCCTCCTCTCAACATCTACCCTGTCAGCCCTTAAGGATTTCATATGTTTCAATTAGATCACCTCTCATGCTTCTAAATTCCAAGGAATATAGACCTCTTTCCTCAATCTCTCCTCATAGGACAATGCCTCACCGAGCAAATCAACCTTTGTTGTACCCTCTCCTGGACAAGTATATCCTTTCTTGGGTAACGAGACCAAAACTGTATACAGTACTCCAGGTGTGTTCTTACCAAGGCCCAATATAATTGCAGCAAGACTTATTTACTCTTATACTCTAATCCCGTTGTCATAAACAACATCAACAACTTGTATTTATATAATACATTTTATGTAATAAAACATCCCATGGCCCTTCACAGAGGCAGAATAAAGCAAATATGACACTGATCCACATATGGAGATATTAGGGCAAATGACCAAAAGCTTGGCAAAAGAGGTAAGTTAAAAGAGTGTCTTAAAGGAGGAGAAAGAGATTGAGAGGTGGAGAGGTTTACAGAGGGAATTCCAGAGCTTAGGGCCTTGAGAACTGAAGGCATGGCCACCAATATTGAAGCATTTAAAATAGGGATGCTCAAGAGGCCAGAATTAGAGGAGTGTGAATGTCTCAGAGTTGTAGGGTTGGAGGAGATTACAGAGAAAGAGGGTGGCCAGGCCATGGAAGCTTGAGAAGGGATTGAGAATTTTCAAATTGAGGCACTGCTTTAACCAGGAGCCTGTGTAGGTCAGTGATGGGTGATCAGGATTTGGTGCGAGTTAGGATATCGGGAGCAGAATTTGGACGAGCTCAAGTTTATGGAGTTTAGAGTGTGCAAGGCAGGAAGAATAGAAAAACAATATGCTATTTAAATGGAGAGAGATTGCCAAATTTTTGCCCAGTCACTTAACCTACCTATATTTGTTTGTAGACTCGTTACCTCCTTATGACAGCTTATTTTCATGATGTCATTGGCAAATTTAGCTACCAAGCACTCTGTCCCTTCATCTGAGTCATTGATATAGATCGTAAATAGCTGCGGTCCCAGCGCTGATTCCTGTGGCACTCCACTAGTTACAACTGTAGTTCTTCGTAGCTGTATCTTTAAAATAATTGAATTACTATCAGTACTATTTCAGCATTTTGGCTTTCAGTACAACGTACTCAGCTGCTGCACTTTTTTTTATATACAGTTATTTAAACAGTTTCCCTTTTCTCTTCCCATATAAGGCAGTACTTCAGCACAACTGACAGTATGTTCAGCTGAAAGATGGAGCCCATCATCATGGCAAGAATCACTTCTCTGTTTCACTACTGGTCTTGAGCTTTGTAAAGAGGCAGCATCTAAGGAATATGATTTAGAAGCAGACTTCCTGTTTCAAAAAGGTATCATCTACATAGTATTAACATGCCTTGTCAATGAATATTGGAATAAACAGATTTGGATTTATCTTTCGGTCAGCCTTTTCAGGTAGTGTTGAGTTACGTATTGAATGAAAAATAATTTAGAAATGTTAGGCTGACTCCCTGATTGAGCGTTTGCAGCCAAGTATGGTGTTTGCAGAAATTGCCAGTGTTCACTGTGAAAACATATATATTTACTTATCAGTTACAAGGTGCACCATATGAGTTAACAGTCCTACCTTGAAACCTTGCTCATTCCAGTCATTTATTTTAATAACTAAAAAACACCAGGGCCATGAATGACCCTGATTGACCACCACACAGAATTGTCGGCTTGCCCAAGTGAGACTTTACAATTGTACCCACTTGTCCAATTTACCCATATGATTTTAGCAGGAACAAACTGTAGCAGTGCAATGACTTCAGTTACAGAAATGCAGCAACTGATCAAGGCCATTGCAAATGTCAGTGCAGGGAATTGCTTAACAATATTTTTTTAAACCATTACAGTAATTACCAGATGGTGTCATGTGAAATGATTCTAGAGCACCTTTAGATATGAAAAATAAAACCTTATTGTTATGCAGCTTATTTAGAAAGAAGGAAGACAGGGAACTATAAGCTAGTTAGTCTGACATCAATCTTCAGGAAAGTGCTGGAATCTATTACTTAAAAAAGTCTTTAAATTGCACTTAGAAAAGCATGGTCTGATTAGAACAAGTCAACATGGTTTTACTCAAGGGAAATCATGTTTGACAAATTTATTATAGTTTTTTGTGGATGTAACTTGTCGGGTAGATAAAAGGAAACCAATTGATGTAGTATACTTGGATTTCCAAAGGACATTTGAATGGGTGCCACACAAGATATGGGCTTATGGAGTTGGCATGATATATCAGCATGGATAGAGGGTTTGTTAATGGACAATAGGAAGGGAGTAGGGATAAATGGAACATTTCCAATTTGGCAGGCTCTGACGAGTAGAGTGCCGCATGGATCTGTGCCGGAACCTCAGCTATTTATAACCTATATTAATGACAAAGAAACAGAGAGTAATGTAGCTAAGTTTGCTTACAGCTATAGGTTGAAATATAAGCTGTGAGGACACAAAGAGGCTGCAAAGAGATACAGGTAGGTTAGGTAAGTGGACAACAAGGTAGCAGATGAAGTATAATGTGGGGAAGCATGAGTTTATTTACTTTAGCCATAAGAATAGAAAAGCAGGTTTTTCTTTAAAGGCATGAAATTTGTAAATGTTGATGCTCAGAAAGAATCACAGAATGGGTGTACTAATACAAGGAACACAATG
Source organism: Cetorhinus maximus (assembly GCF_964194155.1). Lineage (NCBI taxonomy): Eukaryota > Metazoa > Chordata > Chondrichthyes > Lamniformes > Cetorhinidae > Cetorhinus > Cetorhinus maximus. Next base: position 60,701,427 of record NC_135890.1, read on the forward strand.
TTAGCATGCAGGAACAACAGCCAATTAGGAAGGCATGTTGGCCTTATTGCAAGGGGATTGGAGTACAAGAGTCTTGCTAAAATTCTACAGGGCTTTGGTGAGACCAGACCTGGAATACTGTGTGCAATTTTGGTCTCCATATTTAAGGAAGGATATACTTGCATTGGAGTCAGTACAGTGAAGGTTCACTAGATTGGTCCCTAAGATGAGAGGGTTGTCCTATGATGAGAGGTTGAGTAAATTGTGTCTATAGTCTCTGGAGTTTAGAAGAATGAGAGGTGATCTCATTGCAACATGCAAGATTCTGAAGGGGCTTGACACTGAAATATTGCTTCCTCTGGCTGGGGAATCTAGAACAAGCGGTCACAGTTTCAGGATAAGGGGTCGATAATTTAAGTCTGAGTTGAGGAGAAACTTCTTCACTTCTTCACAAAGGGTTGTGAATCTTTGGAATTCTCTACCCAGATGGTGGTGGATGCACTATCATTGAATATATTTAAGGCTGGGATAGACAGATTTTTGGTCTTTCAGGGATCAAGGGATACGAGGGGCAGGCACGAAAGTGGAGTTGAAGCCCAAGATCAGCCATGATCGTATTGAATGGTGCAATAGTCTTGACAGGCTGTATTGTCTACTCTTGCTCCTAGTTCTTATGTTCTTAAAGACTTAAATTAAATTAAACTAAATTCTTAAAGGTTGAGGCTGAAACGCTCAACTCATTTAAAAGGTACCCGGATCTGCACCTGATATGCGCTGTAACCTGCAAGGCTACGGACCAGGTGCTGGAAAGTGGGATTAAAAATGAGTGGTTAGTTTCTTTGTTTCTCTTTATTTGATCGGCGCAGACACAATGGACTGAAAGGCCTCTTTTTGCGCCATAACCTTTCTATGGTTCTAAGTAACTTTATCATCAGGACATATTTTAACTTTTACAACAGTTTGATTTTTATCATTCACTTTTTTTTATCGTAAGATTAGAGGAAATCCCCCTAAATGTTCCAGAAACTATATATAGCACTAACCTATATCTACATCGGCTTTAACATTGCAACAGCAGGAATGAGAGACTATGTCCCTTGTCTTTCATTGAGCTTAACAGACATGTAATGAAAAATCCAGTTACAGCATTTACTGTATTTGCATATTCACCCATGCAAAGTTACAAGTCACAGGACCAGAGAAACATAACACTTGCATTTGTTATTTTGCTTTTCACCATATATGACAGTACAATTTAGTTTTGTTCTCCTTCTCTACATGATGATGGGGCAAACCAGTGCACTTCCAACATTGCTGCCTGCACCTGAAATTGTCGGTGAGCTCTGTGTGCAGCAGAAGGCCCTGCCTGTGTTGTTTTCCAATCCCATGGTACAGCCAGTCTGCTCTCCTCGAGGCAAACTGTATCTTAAAGGGAAGTTGCACAAAAATATTGCTGCATTGTAATTTATTGTGAAGTGAGCACCAGGGCATCCAGAGGGATCCATAATAATGGAAGGAACGCTGGAGGCATTAGTGTTGTAGGTGATCAGGAGGAGAGTTGCCATGGTCCCAGCGGGGTTAGAAGACCCTCAAGGACCACCCTCAGAAGGGGCCAGGTGGCCAGGGAGGTCAATTCCCAGAATCTAAACCCAAGAACCTGGCAGTGCCACAAGAACTCTAATGACCTTACATGGGTGGTCAAGGTCAGTGAATGCATCTTCCTGGGGCATCTCCTACCCACCGGACCATCAATCTCTCACAGTGCTCAATGCACCACACTCTGATCACTCATTCAGCAGCACTCCCTGGCACTCAAGACTCAAGCCTAAACATCCAAATGCTCACCTTACGCTCACACACTTACCATTGCTGCCAGCCTCACATCCACCTCTCATTGCCTCCACATACCTTCAGCTATGGCAGGCCTCATCACCTAAACACAACCACTTCTAAACCCATGACCTCTATCACCTAGAACATACCCCTTCCCTGGACTACAAACTTCCCCCAACTCCAATCTGCAACCTGCTCTTTCCCCAAATTTGTGACCTCTCCCAAACCCGAATCTGCAACTTGTCCCTTCCCTGGACAGTGACCACTCCACAATCCCAATCTCGACAACCTGCCATCCTCCCTCACGGTGGACCAACCTGACCTGAGTTTGCCATCTGTCAGGCTCCAGGCTTTCCATTTGATCTGTTACCAGTTGAGAAATAGAACTAAAAAAATTATAATGAGGTTCTGCCATTAAGTTCGGCAAGACATCTCCGTCCTGGCCTTGCCAGATTCTTCTGCTTCTTTTGCAACCCCACTCCCACCCATCCGCCCCCTAGTAAACATTAGGACTAAAGTGTTTACGATGTGTCAGTCTCTGTCCATAGTTATAATTATTTAACTGTACAAAACCTTACCTTCTGCTATCCATAAATAGGTCCCTTGGCGACCACACAAGTGTTAAAGTCTTGCAGGGAAAATACTTTGTATTGTTTTATCTTTCGTTAAGTAGTCGTAAATCAAATGCTATGACAGTGCATGCTAAGTACATTCAGATATACAGAGGGGATATATTTAGGATATTTCTGTATATACATAATGTCAGAAAAAATACAAAAGCAAAATACTGTGGATGCTGGAAATCTGAAATAAAAATAGAAAATGCTGGAATTAATCAGCAGGTCTGGCATCTGTGGAGAGAGAAACAGAGTTAATTGTTCAGGGCTGTGACCTTTCATCAGAACTGGAAAAAGTCAGAAATGCATTAGGCTTTGAACACGTGAAAGAGGGAGGATGGGAAAAACAACAAAAGGAAAGGTGGAGGTGGAGGACAGGAGAGATGAAATAACAAAGGAGTCCATGGTACAAGGCTAAAAAGAGTGGTAATGGGACAAGGAAAGAAACAAAAGATGTGCCCTGAATGGCAAATCGTGAATTGCTGCCATTCAAATGCAAAGTAAAGGAAAATAAGAGAGAAAGAAACAAGAGTAAAACAGCAAAGAAAAATGAAGCAAAATGAGGGCAGAGGATATGATCTAAAATTGTTGAACTCAGTGATGAGTCCAGATTGTTATAAAGTGCCCAGTCGAAAGTTGATATGTTGTTCCTCGACCTTCATTGGAACATTGTAGTAGGACAAGGATTGAAAGATCAGCATGGGAGCAAGGATGCCAGTATTCTCTCTCCCTCTGGCCTCTTACCTTCTCTTGATCTTTTCATTGAGAACTGCTGGTGTGAAGTTGGCCATCTCAATTTCACTCACTCTAACCTATCTCCCTCTGAACTTGCAGCATCTATTCTGAGATCCAACCCTAACGTTGTTATCAAAGTTACTGATAAGGGTGTTATTGTAATCTGATGAACCAACCTCTACATAACAGAGGGCAAGCATCAACTCTCTTACACTACCTCCTACCTCCCCCTGAACCATGATCCCACCACCAAACATCAAGCCAGTATTTCCTATGGAGATCTTCCCTCCAGGACCTTCTACCTCATAGTTCTCCAAACCTGAAAAGCCCGCTTCTACCTCCTTCCAAAAACCCACAAACAGGACTGCCCCACTGAACTGATTATTTTCTATCACAAATCTTTTCATTCCTCCCTTGTTCAGTCTCTTTCCACTTATATCCGTGACTCTTCCGATGCCCTCCTTTACTTTAACAGTTTCCAATTTCCTGGACCTAACAGTTTCCTCTCCACCATGGATATTCAATCTCTCTACACCTCCATCCCCAATTGGACATTCTGAGGGCTCTTTGCTTCCTCCTGGAACGGAGGCCCAACCACTCCCCATCCAGCAGCACATTCCTCCACCTGGCTGAACTAGTTCTTACCTTGCACAACTTCTTCTTGAACCCCACTCACTTCCTCTAAATAAAAGGTGTTGCTATGGGCACACACATGGGCCCTAGCTATGCCTGTCTTTTTGTAGGATATGTGGAACATTCCTTGTTTCAGTCTACTCAGGCCCCTCCCTCACTTTTTTCTCTGGTACATTGATGACTATATCGTGCCGTTTCATAGTCTTGCCCTGAACTAGAAAATTTCATCAACTTTTCTTCCAATTTCCACCCTTTTCTCACCTTTGCATGGTCAAGCTCCAATTTTTCCTTTCCTTCCTTGATTTCTCTCTCCATTTCTGGTAATAGGCCGTCAACCAATATTCGCTGAACCCCACTGACTCCATACAGCTGCTTTGACTACACTTCTTCACACCAGTTCTTGTAAGGATTCTATTCCATTCTCCCAGTTTCTCCATCTCCGTGATGCAACCTTCCATACTAGCACTTCCAATATACATTCCGTTCTATGCAAGCAAGGATTTCACCACCCCCACCATGGTTGACAGGGGCAGGACACATTGGTCCCATTTCATGCACTTATGCTCTCATTCCTACCCCTCCCTCCCAGAATCATGATCACATTCCCCTTGTCCTTGTTTTACACCCTGCCAGCCTTCATATTCAGTGGATGCCATTTCTGTCTATTCCAGCGTGATGCCACCACCAAAAACACATTTTCTCTTCCTGTTTCAGCATTCCAAAGGGACCATTCCATCTGCGACACATTGGTCTGCTCCTCCTTCACCTCCAACATCCCCTTCCTTTCCTATGACACCTGTTTGTGCAAGCGCAGGAAATGCACCACCCGCCCTTTTACTTCCTCCCTTCTCACGGTCCAAGACCACAAACACTCCATGTAGGGAAAACAGTGATTTACTTATACTTCTTTCAATTCAGCATGCTGCATTTACTGCTCACATTGTGGTCTCCTCCACATTGTGGAGACCAAATGAAGAATGGGTGACCACTTCGCAGAATAGCTTTGATCAGTACACAATTGTCACCCTGGGCTCACTGTCACCAGTCATTTTAATTCTTCACACTGTCCTTCCTCTGACCTTTCTGTCCCTGGCCTGCTACAGGGTTCCACTGAAGCTCAATGCAAGGAATTGTACCTCTTCTTTTTACTGGGCATTTTAGAGCCTTTTTGACTGAGTTCAACAACTTTAGATCATAACCTCTGCCCCCATTTGTTTCTTCTGTTTTGTTTTTTTCTCTTGCTCCTCTTTTCTCTTATTTCCTATACATTGCATCCGGACAGAAGCTATTTTGTCATTCACACCCCCTCTGCACACATTCTTTTGTTTCTTTACTTGTCCCATTACCACTCCCATTGGTCTGTACCATGAAACTTTTGGCATTAACCTCTCCCTGCCCTCCAACTTATCACAAATTTTCCTTTTTTCTTCTTCTCATCCTCCACACCATCCCCCCCCCCCCCCCCCCCACCCCACAATCCTTTCATTTGCTCAAAACTTATTAAATGTCTAACTTTTCCCAGTCCTGATGAAAGTTCACAGACCTGAACTATTTACTCAGTTTCTCTCCACAGATGCTGCCAGAGCTGCAAGAATTTCCTACATTTTCTGTTTCTAAATCAGAAAATGTAACAATATGTGCTTCTTCATAACGCAAATCAATATTAAATTAAGTGAGATGTTCATCAATAAATGAGCTCAGATTGTTCAGTATATCATTAATTTGATTTTTAGGAAAGGTTCTGCGCCAAATGACAGAAGTAAATTATGAGAAAACCCTTGAAGCTGCTAATTTGTTGATGGAAGCTATCAATGTCACTTACTTTCACGAGCAAAATTTCTGGTGAGTTTAAGAAAGAGCAAAATATAACACTTGTTAGAAACCTGAGATAAAAACAGAAAATGTTGGAAATACTGACCAGGTCAGGTAACACTTGTGGAGAGAGAAACAGAGTTAATGTTTCAGATCAGTCACCTTTCATCAGATGTGTATTTCATTTTAGTGTGTCAAATCTGAATATCTATTCAGGTACACAGTCACACTTGGCTCGTTAAGAGGTTGAGTTCTGATGAAAGGTCACAGACCTGAAACATTGACTTTGCTTCTCTTTCCACAGATGCTGCCAGACCTGCTGAGTATTTCCATTAATTTCTGTTTTTTATAACTGGTAACCTTAATGGGAAAGGAGAAGATGTTAATTGTGACAACAGCATCGTTCTTTGTAGAAATGAAAAGTAAAGCTGTAAATACTGGAACCCCAAAAATGCTGGAAATACGGAGCATTCTGATGTTCAGAAGAAAGTTCTCCACTACAAATATTAACTTATCTTCCTCTTCTCAAATAATGATAAACCTGTTGTGTATTTGCATAATTTTATGATTTAACAGCTGTTTGTATCCTAGAGCGGAATCTTGTGCCCTCCCCCAAGTTTGTGTGTGTGCATTTAATCAGGCTGGAGGGTGGCTGGTGGGGACCCCGCCGCCTTCCCACCTTCATCCTGATTAAATCCATGGCAAAAAGGCCTGTGGACAGCCTTTTCACTCCACCTCATCTCACCACTGCTGGTATTAACCCAGTGATAGGCGGAGGAATCACCATGCATGACAAGCAAACCCTGGCATGTTTGCTTGCGGGGTCCTTCGTTCAAAGGCACTCACTGCCTGATCGAGGACCCGGCATCGGGAAGGGAGGGGCCCGCTGAGAGCCAATCCCTGCCCTTGCTGCTCACTCCCCCAACCCTCCCCAGTGAGACCCACCCATGACCCCTTCCCACCATCATTCATCTTTACCTGGGTCAATCCTTAATCCGAGACATTGTGTAAGTGTCATTCAGGCAGCAATCTTTGCCTCCCTGGTGGTGCTGCTGAGTACAGAAGAGCTGCCAGATTGGTGCTGCCGGCCCTCGATTGGCCGGCAGCTCTTGGCGGGCAGGACTTCTACCCCCTGGATCCCAGGGTAAATCGCACTGCTGGCCTTGCAAAGTGCCTGATGGAGCAAGATGTGGCGGGCTATCCTGGGTGAAAAGAGGTGATGCAGGGCTCTCGCCAGCTTGTCAGCCAGCAACTGAGACCCCCTTTGACTTCACAAGATTCTGCCCCTAGTTTTCTCAATCTGATTACACATTGTGCTCAATGTTCCCTTTGATTTTTTCATTGTGTGCGATCTATTCATTTAAGTGTATGGTACCTTTAACTTTTTTTGTGTGAGCAGGCACATGTGCTATCTTAAATGGAACAAATTTTGTGTAACCTGTGTGGTAACTTCTAGATTGCTGTGGAACCCCACGGCAACACAGTTTAGAAGGAACATTGGTTGTTGAAGATATTACGTCTTAACATGCTGAATCTGAATATCATAGAATCATAGAACAGTACAGCACAGAAGGAGGCCATTTGGCCCATCAAGTATGTGCCGGCTCTTTCATTTCATACCACTCCCAGGTTCTTTCCCTGAATCCTTGCAAATTTTTTTCTCCTTCACGTATTTACCTAATTCTCTTTTGAAAGCTACTAGAAAATCTGTTTCTAGCACCTATCAGGCATTATGAATCTACCAGTCATCAGTCACCAGCTGGACCATAAGCTGCATATCTCCATCCAAGTACTATTTAAACAGCTTCATGACTCCAGGGCTCCACCAACTTCCTAACCTGCTTCCAGCACAACAGAAGGGGCAGGATTTTCCCTGTGGGCTTCAGAATGCTGCCATCAGCCTCAAATGGGCATCAGAAGCCTGCTGTGTGAGAAACAGTCACTTACCTGTGATTTTCCCCAAATTGGCCAATTAATGACCAGAGGATGGGCTCACTATCCAATTAATGATAACGGATGGGCTATCGAAGCTGGTAGACCATAAGGAGCCCTTAAGCTCAGAGGCAACATCAGCATGCCTTTCAAGGTAAGTGAGGGTTAGCCCAAGATGGAGGTGCCCTCTCTCCAACTTGCTAAATGTAAAATAAAAAATAGATCAAACAGCTGGGCCACCAACACACAGTGGCAGCAGTATATATACCATCTACAAGATGCACTGCAGTAACTCATCAAGGTTCCTGCCACAACACTTTCCAAACCTGTAATTCTCTACCACCTAGAAGGACAAGTCACTCATAATCCTGACTTGGAAATATATCACCGTTTCTTCACTGTCACTGGGTCAAATCCCTGGAACTCCCTTCCTAACAGCACTGTGGGTGTAGCGGTTCAAGAAGGTAGCTAACTACCACCTTCTCAAGAGCAATCAGAGATAGGCAATAAATGCTTTCCCAGCCAGTGAAGTCCACATCCCATGAATAAATTGTAAAAAAACACAGGTACATGGGAACACCACTACCTGCAAGTTCCTCTCCAAGCCACACAGCATCCTCACTTGGAACTGTTTCGTTGTTCCTTCACTGTCAATGGGTCAGACTTCTGGAGGTGGGAATTGCAAGTCAGGCCATTTCCCAACATCGCGATCTTGTCTCCTGCCCGACAGTGCCTGCCCATTCTATCTTTATGGTGTGCTGGCGGAAATGAGCTGGAATCGGGGCTACCATCTCCAGAAGCATCCCCAAGGTAAAAATGGAGGTGGATGGATGGCAAGGTGGGCAGATTAGAAGGCCTGCATCCATTTGCTGGGACATGGAAGTGTTGTTGGAGCTGCAGTCATCCAGGCAAGTGGAAAGTATTCTATCACACTCCTGACTTGTGTCTTGTAGATGGTGAACAGGCTTTGGGGAGTCAGCAGGTGAGTTACTCACTGCAGGATTCCTAGTCTCTGACCTGCTCCTATAACCACAGTGTTTATATGGCTAGTCCAGTTCAGCTTGGTAACCCCCAGGATGTTGATAGTGGGGGATTCAGTGATGGTAATGCCACTGAATGTCAAGGGGTGATGATTAGGTTCTCTTGTTGAAGATGGTCATTGCCTGGCACTTGTGTGGTGCAAATGTTACTTGTCATCCTAAGCCTGGATGTTGTCTAGGTCTTGCTGCATTTGGACACGGACTGCTTCAGTATCTGAGGAATTGTGAATGGTGCTGAACATTGTAACTCACAATAAGTGGTTGTAGTGCAAGAATTAATCCAGACTGCTCTTTTGGTTCAAGCTGGTTTATTTTCAAGACAGTTCCTCAGTGCTACTGACTTCCAAGTACCTTTCACCCAAAGTTTTCCAGCTGTATCTTTTTATTCTGTTTAGATGGGATAATCAATGCCCATCACCTGTTTAACTAGCAATTGTCTTTAACAAGGTATTGCCATGCAGTGTGGTTACTTATACATTGACGAACATTGTGCAATCATCAGCAAACATTCCCACTTCTAACCTTATGATTGAAGGAAAGACACTGATGAAGCAGCTGAAGATGTTTGGGCCTCGGCCCAGCCCTTGCTGGGCTGTATTTATTAGTTGGGTTTGGAGTTCAGCCAAGCATTCATAATGAGATCCCATTGAATGACTGTGTCTGGAACTGGGGACAGGCAATGATTGTCACAGTCATATTTGAATATCAATATTGTTCAATGCAGAAGAGCACTTTATCCTGTGGATAATGTACTCTAATGCATCTGAAGACTTCTCCAGTTTCCCTTTCATCAATCAATGCATTAGTAATTTACCTTACAGCATTACATTATGAAATGTGAATTTGGCAACATCTTTGGAACTTATCTGTCAAAGGTTCCCAATTCCAGACTGGGGATGCCCCAACCACCTCCCCCACCCCCACCACCCCCCCCCCCACCCCCCCACCCTCCCCAAGACCCCAGTTCATGACACCTTGAGCTGGTGTGAACCATGTCGCCTTCAGAAGCTGACCCAACTTCATCAAAATTGTGAGAGGTCGAAAATGCTCACCCCACAATGGAGCCAGCAAGTTTGGGATTGCTGCGTGCGGATCCTACCTGCACCCTTATCCCGTATTGCTGGATACGGCAGGAATCACAGAATCGGGTCCCGTCTGCCATGTTCTTTATTGGCTCACCTCTGTTCTGACATGGATGGAAAATCTGGCCTCTGGTGTAGCTACACCAGATGGACTGCAGCAGCTCAAGAAGGTGGTTCATCACCACTTGTTCTGGGTAGTTTGCATCCTATGAAAGAATAACAAAAAGCAGCATCATGAAAACAGATTATTTGATCGTTACTACTTTTCTGTTTGTGGGACCTTACTGAGTACAAATTGGTTACTGCATTTCCTACAGTACCACAGCGACTCTGCTCATAAAGTACATATCTGGCTATGAAGCGCTTTAGAACACCTAAGGACATGAAAGTGTTAGCACCTCAATGTCACCTGGAAATGAGTGATAATAAAGAAAAAAAAATCCAGTCTCAGGCACCGTTCAGTGGTACAGACATAAAAGAATTCTGGAAAAGCTGGATACATACTTCACATAATTCATCCCTGAGGGTTCAGCAGATTAAAAGTAATGTTCTATGCACTAAGATTACTTGTCTGGGTAGGTTTACCTTTCCAAACCACCTGATGCCAGAGAATTACTTATGTTTTTGCTCCAGGTCCAGTGTACTAAGGATAACAGCATTCACTCATTGTAAACGAGCTTCTGCAATAACTATTGGCTTTTTCTTTCACTGCTCCTGTTATAATGGGAGCTGAGACTTTCCATCACAAACTTCTCTTGCCATCTTGCTGTTAACCTTGCCATGACCTACCTGATCTGCAGACCTCCATCTTCATGTGGACTCGAGGATTTTAGTATTGGTGTTGCTCCCCATTTGCAGTTACGTGTCATTGGTTGTGCCTGAGCCTTTCCTTTTCAGGCTGAGACCACAATGTTAGATGAATATAAACATTATGGGTTTTCCCCCACGTCGGTGCATGCATCCCATGATGATGAGTGGTGCAAGTACATTGTCATTTTAATTAACTTTCCTTTAAGAGTAGAACAACTTGTGACAAGCAATGTGAGTGTCTCAAGTTAGTCTTCTAATCTTGAAGGAAAGTCTCATAGAGTGGTTGTGAGTTTAGACGATACTTGAGTGTTTGTAAAGGCTGTCCTTTACATATGTGAATTGCTTTGACTGCCAAGTGATGATGCAGAAAAAACATGGAAGCAAAGATGTCAGTGAAGCCTCAATCATTGACATAGCATGTGGACTGGAAATAGTGCGTTGACTAATGTTAGCCATCCTCATGAGGCCATTAAACCCCATTCTTCACCTTGTGACAGTTCTTGGAATACTGAGAGCTGCTATAAAATCCTCTGCATACAGTCTGAACTACTTTCTTGCGGTGATTCCTGCTTTCTGTTCCTCATAATTGGCTATGTTTAACCTTTAATTCAGGCAGGAGCCTCCACAAATGTATTAGAAAATCTGGGATTCTTGTCTATTGCTGTCTTCAGACATCATACATGTGTTTGTTCTTTTGCTGAAAAATTTGCATCTTCTGTTAACTATGTGCTGCCTTTTAAAGACTGCTACCATGTTGCATTTCCCTCTTCCCCAGTGGCAGTAAGCCAACGGGGAATGGTATTACCTGCATTCATAATGAGGGTGCTGGGGGGGAATATGTAGGTTAGTGACTGAGTCATTGTGGGTGGGTGGAGGCTCAGTTCCACCACCAGCCTGCCACCAGGAAGAAAATTCAGACATTGTTTTTAAATGAATGATGACTAACACAAAAAGGGGTGATTTTTTTTTTATCTTGTAGGTTGATCAGGCAATCATATTTGGAACTTGTTTTGTTATACTTGCATCTTGATGAGGCGGATGAGAAGGAAGCAGATAATAATTTAAGGCTTGATTCAACATTAGAAATCAAACTGTCAATGAAATCAGGACTAATTTTAGTTCCAAAACAGCCTAAAAAAAAGGTGAGAATATGGTGATAATTACAAGTGATTCAAATAAAATGCCTGCAGTGTAACATTATTCCTGTATTTGGGTTTTACTTTGTAAATGTGAACCTTGTAGGGGGGGCGGGGGGTTAATGCTAGCGAGATATCAACACATTACCAACTCTTCACACTACATTCTGGATAAGAGTGTCTACAAATCCCCGAACACACATCTTACACATCACCAAAATCTCTTCCTTAACTCAAACATCATAGCACCCCCCACATTCCCCATTTCACCTGTCCCATCACAATCACTATATGTTGCTTAACAGGCAGCCTTATCCTCACACATACAACCTTCTACTTCATGAGTTTGCATTAACAGAAATGTTTGTTTTCAAACACTCTGGACATTTGTCTTGTGATTTAGTATTTATGAACATTAGGAAATAGACCATTTAGTAGGTTCAGACTTCTTCACAAAGCTGACCATGTGAGGCCTTGCTGGGTCATAAAGAGCTGTTTTGATGTCATCTGGTAGGATGAATAGAAAAAGGTATGGTTGACATGCTGGTACTTTCAGTTATGTCCCACTATGCACCCTAGGGAGTTCCTGGCTCTGGGCCCTTGCTGCCTGGGAATGATTCTAAAGTATAGGAATTTGCTTGCTCCATAAAGGGTGCCTGTCACCTGACAGGTCCCTGATTAATGTTGCACAGATCCCCTGTTGCAGTCTGTTAGGATCTAAAGTTGTAACAATTGAGGGTTTTTGTTACTTAATTAACACGGATGGAGCAGTTGTGTCAGTTGGGCTGATATACAGATCCTCCTGGTGAAGCTGGCAGAAATACCCAGATGGCATCCTTGGAGGCACAGTTGTCGTATAGACAGCTCCGTGCTAAGGTCCTCATAGGGCTGATGTGGTATGTACACACATTGGAGAGGATTTACCACATGAGTTGTTGTCCTCTACCATACTGCCTGATTTCCTTGCTCGTAACACACTATTGTTGCAACCTCTGCTCTGCTATGATGGCATAGAGTAATAGGTCCATGAGGAAAGGCATTCGCCATCAGAAGTTGATCTGAGTGAGGGTCTGGGGTGCAAGACAGGGTTCTGAAGAGGAGGTTTTTTTTTGGAATGAGACATAAACACTGCAGCAAAATCTGGTGCAAGGGTCAGTAATATAAAAATATGTGAAGGAACACAGTTTAAAGAAGTCTATAATAGTAAGTCAAGTTGCTGACCCCTTTATCTCACTAGCACCTTATTTGAAATTGTTTCTGCTGTAAATTTGGAAATTATGGAGGTGCACTGCCAAAATGATCAAGGAAATCTCAGTTCAGTGATGTGATGGTGTAAAAATATCTAGATGTGCTAAAACACAAATATCCATGATCGTTTCAGCACAATCACAGCCTTTGTATGTTTTACCCTGTGCTTCAAGGCAAAATTGTTAATGGTGAGGAGTTTCTCATTCATGATGTGTACTGTTAGTAATAATTCCCAGATCAGGTACAAGACGAAGTAAGCTCTGTCCAGCCAGTCCAATGATCTGACTCTAAAAACTTTAAAGTACACCCCTTCTGTAGCCTGGTGCCATTTCCACTTTCCTAAAAGAGAAGCAAAATCTATGGATACTTTAAAGCAAATGTTGGAAAGGCTGAGGAGTTCAGGCAGTATTTATAGGAAGAGAAACATAGTTAATATTTCAGTTCATTGATCCCTCGTGTTAACTCTATTTCCACTTCCTTGTCTGTTTGACAATTCAGTTCCATTATTCCAAATTAGTTCATGTTTCCATTGTGGCTCATGCCAAGAGAAACTGGACTGGAACTCCCCAAGCTTTTGTGTAAAGTCGACAGCCAGCAAAGAAGAGACTTTTATTCTGTCAATGTAGGATGAATATGTCAGGACCTAGAGGTGAAAGAAAAGTATGCTAATCTATTGACCATCAACATCCTTACAACAATTTATGAAGTTATTCATCACAATAACTCCAGTAGTTTGGTTAGGTTAAGCATAATTAAATTAAACAAAAATTCTACGTTTGGGGATGCATAATTTGACAAACTTAAGCAAACAGTTTATTAAATGTCAATAACTTTGTTTTTTACCCAGGTTACTGGCCAAGGGCGACTGATTGAAATACTGCAACATGTTTTGAAGCAGCCTTCAAAGTATAAAATGCTGGCATGGGTTGGCATCAGAGCTGCAAATGAGGTTTGTGCAATTATTCAGACAAAGTCACCCTACTAATCATTTGCTTCTCTGTATGGCATCTATGTAACAGACACTAATTGGATGTCATATAGGAGAAATTGTTGCAGCCTAAAAGGCTTATCTAGTCCAAGTGTAGAAAATTTGGAAATCCTTTGGTAATGATGAGAAACATGCTGGGAAGAAAATTGACTATAGGAACCTGTTACAGACAAGCAGGTTAGGAAAATGGATTGATCAAATAGGCAAAACCCATGCCAAATAAGCAAAATATGTTGAAGAATAATTATTATGGGTGGCTTCGATTTATGACTGATGGACTGACAAATCGATAAAGGGTGATTTTTGCAATCCATCCCTAGAAGACTGAAATATCGTAGGAGTGAAAACATAACCTTGAGCTTAATATTGATCATTACATGGAACAAGAAATACAATAAATGCAGCTCCTGTTATGATAGGAGTGACAAACAATAGTGCCATGAGTGGGGTGGTCGCTTGTTTTTATCACCCCTGGCCATTTGCTCTGTCGAGTATAATGGCTAACTTCTCATCAGATACACAAGCATCTGGGTTGTTCTGTCGTATATTGGGGATCTCCTCTCCCCTTGTAACAGCAGAGACCACTGTATATCTAACTTTCCTTCTGGTTCGTAAATTTACAGTTGATACTGAGAGTAATTTGCCTCTCAGTGATGCTTGTTAATGACTTCTCAAAGAGCACCCTTACCCTAGCATCTCCCAGATCTAACTTGAGAGTTTTGTTCTCTTTTTTGCACTCGGCAAGTTCCTGCTTTAGCTCTTGTGCTTACACAGCCACTGCTCCATCAATAGCACTAGAGTAGCTCTGTGTCACAGCATACAATGCTGTTCAATCGACATCTCTTTCCAGGTTGTGAATCCGGATCTGCAAACTCAACACCTCCTGAGTGTTTTGTTTCTCTGAGGCCTCTAACCTTTGAGCATTGCCTTTACTCTTGATGATCTCATTGTCTTTTAAGGCACAAAAAAATATGTACCATATGCCAGAAGGTCTCTCGCCTGTACAGCTCTTAACTTCTTACTGCCTACTCGCTCTTGAATAAAAGCGATCGTGTCCTCAACGGGACTCACTTTCCCTTTATTAGACACTCACGGGTCTGAATCTCAAAGTTAGACATTTTGTCCAACCTCTCTTTATACTGAGAGGATACTGATGTCATTTTTTTGGTGTCTTAAGTCACTGTAGGTTCACAATGATTCTCACACCCTTCCTAGAGCAATTGTTGGCCAGACAAAACACACTAAGACCCTTCTTTCCTACCCAGATATTTCTGTTGTCATGATGATGTGACGTGTACATGTGTGATACAAATCTTTAATTTCATCAGCTGATCAAATATGTACCAAACTTCTTTAAAAGCACTTTTTAAAGCAAGCAGACACAGACTTACAATGGCTACCACAGGTCACCTGACATATTTGGTATTACAAAGTGGTCAGTTTCTGGAAGTTTACAATATGAATTACATTTAGAATGCCAAGGCATTCCTATGGAATTTCACACCTGCTGACATCAAGAATTACTTCAAAAATGAACTGAAACTTGTAACTGGCTCTCACCATTTCTATTTCCATAAAGCTACCTTTCAGGCAGGGACAGAAAATCTACCAGGACAATGGCTATATAGAAGGAGTTCTTCCTAGCTCATCATAGGGAAGAATGGTCCATTCAGAAGTGATGGCTGGGACATTAAAGAAACTAACCACCAAGGCTATAACAAAATAATCAAGGTCTGTACAGACGCGAGATAATCAATTACTTTCTGAAATCATTATGGAGAGAGAGTTAATTTGATCAGAATAAACACTTTGAAATGTCTTTTATTACAACACCCTGGTTGCTTTGGGTGAATCTAGAAGAAATCTGGTAATGGAGCAGTAACATCATCTCCCTCTCCCCTGTTCTTAAGTTCAGAGCCCTATATCTGTTACAGTATGGAATCCATCACAGAGATAGAAAATTTCAACTGAAAGGAGCCTCAGGTGCAATATCATCAACTTTTGGAAATGACAGATTACAGAGACTGGCTCCAGAAATTGCAGTGGGCCTCAACCCCACTTGAATTTCGAGACCACCGTGGAAAGAAATTTGCCTCAACCACCAATATCAGCCCAGGACTCATAAACAGTGAACTCTCTCTTTTTTTGCTTTTTATCACTGAATTTCAATTGACCAAAAAGAAACCCCCTCTACTGTATAACTTGCAATTTTGCATGCTTGTGAGTGTGTGTGTGTGTGTGTTGCGAAGATCAGGACATGTGTTTACCTTTTTTGTAATATCTACCTGCTTGGGTTTTCAACACAATAAAAACTAACCCCCTTGTGTTTAAATTCAAGAAAGCCTGTTGGACTGAGTTCTTTGCAATCAGCATGTAAATGGTTGAATACAAACATTGAATTAATACCTTCATCCTTATAAATTACAAAAAAAAACTCCGTTACAATCAATCAAGAAGTGGGAAAGAAAGGGCGAGCACTAACACGTCCTCACTGGTCGTAACACTGTTTTAACCTTGTCTGGCTGCATGGTCACCACTTTTTAATTTTTTCGGCTCACTTTAGTCCAACAAGACTAAAACCAATAAGACAACAGGAGATATTTTAAAGTAGTAAATCAGGATATTTATTAAGAAAGAAGAATTATACTTAACAAACCAAGGAAGCCACTTTCTCTCTGAGCTTTGAGTGCAGTTGGATGTGCTTGATTCCTCTGAGTTCTTCTGCTCTGAAGACTTCTTTGTTCTGTCACGCTATGTGCTTCTCTGTTTACCAAGTCTACGGTTCCCATCTCTGGGATTCATTTTTGTATCTGCGCGCCAAAACCTTTCAAAACTTTGTTTTTAGCCCCTTCCAAACCAATTGTATCACTGCAAACAGAGTGTAAACAGTTCTGAGACAGGGTTGTTCACTTATATTCACAACTCCTTCCTACTAATAGCTACCTCCCAAATTTTGAATTTCTTTCTCCTTGGTCATTTACCTTGTCGCATCTTAACCAGGTGATTCTGAGATGTTGCAGTTGTTTTTATTATGGAATTTAAATCAAGGGACAGAGGGAGTATGGGGTGTCCCAGCTGGATTATTGCCTTCAGTGCTTCCTCTTGCATCCCAAAGTTAACTCTGAGCTCAGTGATGTTATGGGCAGATATTGGGAACATGACGCTGTTCCCTATCTGGGTGATCTGAGTGGGCTTGAAACAAAAGGTGGGCTTTATAATGGGGCACCACTCTCTCCCATGCTTCATGGACACAGCATTAGTGGTGACACAGTAAAATCCCATATTCAAATACAAGTGTTTGTCATAGTCTTCATCCAGTCACTTGTTCATTTCACAGTTTGGTGATTCTTGATCTAAACCCACAAGCTGGCTTTCCAGGATCCCTAACATCACAATGGTACACGTAAACACTTTTCTCAGTGCAGCTCTTAAGCTTTGGACAATTCCAAATATATCCTCAACGGATTAAAATGGTTGGATAGGATAGAGGACACATAGACATCTTGTTCCAGGATCCCTATAGATTCTACCTTAAAGATTTCATATTCTGTACCCTCTTCTAAACCAACCATAAGACCACGGATACCATGGTCTCATTTTGGTAATTGTCATCTCCCTTCACTAAATAGGCTAACCCAAATTGCTGGGCTCTCCCTTTATTACTTTTATCTCCAAACCATCTCCTGATCATGCTATCATTAATAAGATCTGGGATGTGATTGTTCTGTATGTTCTCTAGTACTGGCCCCACCTGATCTAACATCCAGCTCCTATATGTGGTACATGTGATGGCTTCAGCTGTTCCATTCTTTGTTCCTTTTTGTCCTCATTTACAGTTTTTTTATTCGTTTCATGGGAAGTTTTTTTACTCATTCACAGGAAGTGGGCATCACTGGCTAGCCGGCATTTATTGCCCATCCTTAATTGCCCTTGAGAAGGTGGTGATGGGCTGCCTTCTTGAACTGCTGCAGTCCACGTGGTTAGGCACAGAGAACTCTATGTTAGGAAGAGAGTTCCAGGATTTTGACCCAGTGACAGTAAAGGAACGGCTCAGGATGTTGGGTGACTTGGAGAGGAACTTGCAGGTGGTGGTGTTTCCGTGCCTCTGCTATCCTTGTTTTTCTAGGTGGAACATAAGAACTAGGAGCAGGAGTAGGCAATTCAGCCCCTTACAATCATGGCTGATCTCATTTCGGCCTCAACTACAATTTCCTGCCCTCTCCCCATAACCTTTCAACCCATTACTAATTAAAAATCTATCTCCTCCTTAAATTTATTCAGCGTCCCGGCATTCACCGCACTCTGAGGTAGTGAATTCCACAGATTCACGACCCTTTGAGAAAAGTAATTCCTCCTCATCCCTGATTTAAATCTACCACCCCTTAGCCTAAAACTATGGCCTCTTGTTCTAGAGTGCCCCACAAGGGGAAACATCCGCTCCATGTCTACTTTGTTTATTCCCTTTAGTATCTTATATACCTCAATTAGATCTCCTCTCATCCTTCTAAACTCTAGTGAGTATAGGCCTAAACTGTTCAATCTCTCCTCATAAGACAAGCCCTGCATCTCTGGAATCAATCCTCTGAACCGCCTCCAGTGCAACTACATCCTTCCTCAAGTAAGGGGACCAAAACTGTGCACAGTACTCCGGGTGCGGTCTCACCAATACCTTGTACAGGAACACTTCCCTATTTTTATACTCTATTCCTTTAGCAATAAATGCCAAAATTCCATTTGCCTTCCCTATTACCTGCTGTACCTGCATACTAGCTTTCAGCGATCCATGCATGAGGACACCCAGATCCCTCTGCACTGAAGCATTCTGAAGTTTCTCTCCATTTAAATAATAAGTCGCCTTTTTATTCTTCCGACCAAAATGGATAACCTCACACTTATCCATGTTAAACTCCATCTGCCAAATTTTGGCCCATTCACCTAACCTGTCCATATCCATTTGTAAATTTCTTATTTCTTCATTGCAACCTACTTTCCCACCTATTTTGATGTCATCTGAAAATTTAGCTATAGTACTTTCTATCCCTGAATCCAAGTCATTAATATCGATTGTAAATAGTTGGGGCTCAAGGACCGAACTCTGTGGCATCCCATTAGTTACAGCTTGCCATCCAGAAAAAGGCCCATTTATCCCGACTCTGCTTTCTGTTGGTTAGCCAATCCTCCATCCAAGTTAATATATTACCCCTAAATCCATGTGATCTTATCTTGTGTATTAATCTTTTGTGCGGAACCTTATCAAAGGCCTTCTGGAAGTCCAGATATACTACATCTACAGGATCCCCATTATCCACTTTACTTGTCACATCTTCAAAGCAAATTAGTCAAACATGATTTACTCTTCATTAAACCATGCTGACTCTGATGGATTGCATTTTGACTTTCCAAATGCCCCATTACTACTTCCTTAATAATGGATTCCAACAATTTCCCAACAACAGATGTTAAACTAACTGGTCTATAGTTTCCTACTTTCTGCCTCCCCCCTTTTTGAATAAGGGTGTTAAATATTAGCATTTTTCCAATCCATTGGAACCTTTCCAGAATCCAAGGAATTTTGGAATATTATAGCCAATGCATCCACTATCTCTGCTGCCACTTCCTTTAAGACCCTGGGATGTAGGCCATCAGGTCCTGGGGACATGTCACCCTTTAATCCCAATAGTTTGCTCAGTACTTTTTCTCTAGTGATGATGATTATTCTAAGTTCCTCCTCTGCACTACCTGTTACTATTGGGATGGTACTAGTGTCTTCCACTGTGAAAACTGACGCAAAATATTGATTAAGCATCACTGCTATTTCTGCGTTCCCCACTATTAACTCCCCAGTCTCGTCCTCCAAGGGACCAACATTCACTTTAGCTACTCTCTTTCCTTTTATATACTTGTAGAAGCTTTTGCTATCAGTTTTTACATTTTGCGCTAGTTTTCTTTCATAATTTACCTTTGCTCTTTTTATTATTGTTTTTAGTAACCCTTTGTTGATCTTTAAAAGTTTCCCAATCTTCTAGCCTGTCACTGACCTTTGTAATTTGGTATGTCTTAGTTTTTGCCTTTATGTTATCTTTAACTTCCTTACTTAGTCATGGAGGCTTTTTCCCCCTCTTACCATCTTTCTTCCTCATTGGGATATATTTTACTTGGGAGGAATTGAATATCCCCTTCAATATCTGGCACTGTTCATCAACTGTCCTACCTTGTAGTCTTCCTGCCCAGTCCACTGGGGCCAAATCTGCCCTCATACCTAAGTAGTTACCTTTGTTTAACTCCAGAACACTAGTATGGGACTCAAGTTTCTCACTCTCAAACTGAACTTGAAATTCTAGCATGCTATGATCACTCTTCCCTAGACGATCCTTTATTATGAGATCCTTAATTAATCCCATCTCATTATGCAAAACCAAATCCAGAATAGCCTGCTCCCTGGTTGGTTCCACAACATATTGCTTCAAGAAACAATTTCTAATACACTCTATGAACTCTCCCTCAAGGCTACCCTTGCCAATTTGATTCGCCCAGTCTATATGCATTTTAAAATCACCCATTATTATTGCCGTGCCTTTCTTACAATGCTCCCAGTATTTCCCGGTTTATACTGTGCCCTACTGCTAAACTACTGTTTGGGGACCTATAGATTACTCCCACTAGGGACTTCTTTCCCTTGCTATTTCTTATTTCTACCCAGATTGATTCTACGTCTTGCTCTCCAGTACCTATATCATTCCTCACTATAGCACTGATCTCTTCCTTTACTAACAAAGCTACACCACCTCCTTTTCTTTCCTGCCTATCCTTCCAAAACACTGAGTACCCTTGGATATTCAACTCCCAAACCTGTCCTTCCTGTAACCACGTCTCAGTAATCGCCACTAAATTATACCTATTTGTCTCTATTTGCGCTGTTAATGCATTAGTTTTATTCCGAATGCTATGCACATTCAGATACAAAGCCTTTAAGTTTGCCCTATTGTCAATTTTCCCTACTCTTATATGATTCTTTGGTGCAATATAGCTTCACACACTCTGTCCCTTCCTTTCACTTTTTGATAGCAATCAACCTTGTCACTAACCTGCACTCTTACCCTCTCCTTAAGCTTTATTTTTGATTTTTTTATATTTCCATGCAACTGAACCCTCCCCCACTATTTAGTTTAAAGCCCTATCTATGACCCTAGTTATGCGATTCGCCAGGACACTGGTCCCAGCAAGATTCAAGTGGAGCCCGTCCGAACGGAATAGCTCCCTCTTTCCCCATTACTGGTGCCAATGTCCCATGAATTTGAACCCACTTCTCCCACACCAATCTTTGAGCCACGCATTTACCTCTTTAATCTTATTGACCCTGTGCCAATTAGCTCGTGGTTTAGGTGGTAATCCGGAGATTATTACCTTTTTGGCTCTGCTTTTTTAATTTAGCCCCTAGCTGCTCATATTCCCTCAGCAGAACCTCTTTCCTCGTTCTACCTATATCATTGGTACCTACGTGGACCACAACAACTGGATCTTTCCCCTCCAACTCCAAGTTCCTCTGCAGCCCAGATGAGATATCCTTAACCTTGGCACCAGGTAGACAACACAGCCTTCGGGACTCTTGATCCTGGCTACAGAGAACAGTATCTATTCCCCTAACTATACCATCCCCGATTACAACTACGTTTCTCTTTTCTCCTCCCACTTGAATGGCTCCCTGTACCACGGTGCTGTGGTCAATTTGCTCATCCTCCCTACAGTCCCCGCTCTCGTCCACACAGGGAGCAAGAATCTCGAACCTGTTGGATAAGGGCGAGGGCTGAGGCTCCTGCAGTGCTATTTCCTGGATCCCTCTACCTGCCTCACTCATCGTATCACCCTCCTGTCCCTGACCACTGGCCAAATTTAAGGTAGTTAATCTAAGGGGTGTGTCTCATGAAACACAGTGTCCAGGTAACTCTCCCCCTCCCTGATGTGTCACAGTGTCCGAAGCTCAGACTCCAGCTCATCAACTCTGAGCCAGAGTTCCTCGAGCAACCAACATTGGCTACAGATGTGGTCACTAAGAACCACAATGGGGTCCACCAGCTCCCACATCATGCAGCTGCAACACATCGCCTGGCCCTGCATCTCTATTTTATTTAATTAGTTTTAAATTTGTTTTTAAATTTCCTACTGGTCTTTAGTTTATCAATCTGTAAAATATTTCTCCTATTTACCTTTGATCTGAAAGCAAGTTAGAATAGAGATTCAAAATACACTTTTTTAAATCAATTGGAACTCGCGCTCTCTGCTGAGTTGAAGCTGAAGTGTTAGGCCTCCAATCCTGGGCCCCAGTAGTCACCCTTAATCTGAAATCGACTTAGAATAGGTAGTTCAAACTGGCAGTTACCTACCAACCAATGAACTTACGGTTTTCCTGTGATGTCACTCTTTTATTTTCACTCGGCGACGGTGACTGCAGAGGACACTCCTCTCACTCTCCTCTAGCTGCTGCTGACTACCTGTCCCAGAGTCCTCCCTCGCTTTCTCCTCTAGCTGCTGCTGACTGCCTGTCCCAGAGTCCTCCCTTGCTTTCTCCTCTAGCTGGTGCTGACTGCCTGTCCCAGGGTCCTCCTCTCACTCTCTCCTCTAGGTGCTGCTGACTGCCTGTCCCAGAGTCCTCATCTCACACTCTCCTGTCGAGGTTGTGGGTTTGGAAGATGCTGCTGAAGGAGCCTGCTGGAAACTGTTGCAAGAGGTTTACTCATCTTGGATGGCTCAGAGGTTCTGGTTCAGTTCTCCAACTACTTCCTTGCCTCTCTTTTTCGCATCCAGTCATATTCCTTACAACTGTCTTCTCATGGCTTCATTGGGCTGAATCTTCTGAGGAGTGGCAATCACTATTGGATTACCACTATGCTCCTATTTACTTACCTTGCACTGGAGCTCCACATTTTTCACTCAGACTTTTGAAGCAGGCCTCCTCAGAAATGCAGAGTGTAGAGTCCCCCTTCGTAGTGCAGGATTGTTGGGGGAAGCCAAGCCACATTCTTTTTTAGGGCAACAAAAACAAAAATAGCTGGAAAAACTCAGCAGGTCTGACAGCATCTGTGGAGAGGAAGACAGAGTTAACGTTTCAAGTCCATATGACTCTTCATCAGTTTTTGTTTCAGATTTCCAGCATCCGCAGTATTTTGCTTTTATCTCCTTTTTAGGGCACTAACTGCCATATTCCGGTAAGTTTAAAGGTCCCAAAAGCCACTGAGAAGCTACAGAGAGAAGGTAAGTCTGTAAGGTAAGTTGGTGAGGGGATAGGGTGGGAGATTGGTAGGTAAGAGGGTAGGGTAGCAGGTAAATGGGAAGGGAGCAGGATGGCAGGTAAGTGGGTGAAAGGGTAAGGTGGCAGGTGGGTGGATGAGGTGGTAGGGTGGGAGGTGGGTGGGTAGGATGGCTGCTAAGTGGGTGAGGGGGTAGGGTGGCATGGGTTGGCGACTCACCAGCACCAGGCAGAGGGATGGAGTCACCAGGGGCTCAAAGGCAGTTAGGAATGGGCAACAAATGGTGGTCCTGCTGTTGATGCTCACATCCCATGAAAGAATAAGCACTGAAGATAACTAGCTCTGTCTTATCTGACATACACTATTGGATGAACGGAAATTACTTCCAGTTAAATGGGAAGCATATCATGAAATGTGAAACCCAATCGATTCCATGTAACAGTATTCATAAAATATTGTATTTTAGCTACTATTCCGGAATATGGTTATGGCTGTGAGGACTGCCTTCCTTGTCCACGGACACCTCTTGCTTAAAAATACTTTGCCCTCCCATTCACCACCCCCGACGCGCGCGCGCGTGCGCCCCCCCCCCCCCACCCCCGCAGCCTATTGTCTTTGATCCTTGCTACAAACTCTGTTGTCCAGTCACTGACTCCATCCCTCTGCCTGGTGACATTCTGAGGCTGAACCAGTAACAACCATGGTCCCATATTTGACCCCGAGATGAACTTCCAACCTCATATCTGCACCATCACAAAGCCCTCCAGTGCATCACCCCTGTCTCTGCTCATCTGCTGCTGAAACCTTCATTTGTTCCTTCAATTTTGGCCTCTTGCCCAACCCGATCTTAATCATTTCAATTTTGGCAGCTGTGCTTTCAGCTGCCAGGTGCCTATGCTCTGAAATTCCCTTCCTAAACCTCTCCACCTCTCTTTCCTTCTTTAAGACAATTCTTAACACTGTCATTTGCCCTATTGTCTCCTAATGGAGATCAGTGTCAAATTTTGTTCAATAATGCTCCTGTGAATCAATATGTTTTACTCAGTTAAAGGTGCGATACAAATACAAGTTCTGTTCTTACACATAAATATTGTCTATTGTTTAGACCGTCAGAACAATGTGCAACACCCAGGTATTAATTAGAGACAAGACAATCGATGCAAAAATGATGAAAAATCTAGTTCAAAATGAATTGCATGAATATGTACTTCTGGATACTTTGGCATCATATCAAGACTTTCAAACTGGTAAGAACTTTCACTTCCATTTTTTCAATCGTCTTAAGCAGGTTTGAAAGAGTCAGCATGGCACTATCATTTACTGTGACACTTAAAGTTACAGGAAAACCACTACCTTTTTTCAATGAATAAACCTATACTCAGTTATTATCATACAGATAATCCTCAGTGTTACTACTGATGAGTTGTTTCATTATGTCATTTGTTATTGCTCTCAGACTTAACAGACAGAATATAACCAGCCCACAGCAGACAGGAATGGGGGCGGGGTTGGTTTGGAGATGGCCAGTAAGATCACAGATGGACAAGTCAGATTGGCTGCCTGACCAAGACCTGCTGTTGGCGACTTTTACCAAAGGCAGAACTGGAATTGTGCAGGCTGCCCATCCCAAAGAGGTGGACAGCCAATTTAAAAATGTAAAGGTCCGAGTAAGGGCCATTTTTCTAGTCCATCAGCACTCTGACGATGGCAGATCAACCTCCCACCGCAAGAGGAGGCAGCATCCCAGCAGCAGCCTAGCATTAGTGGGGTGGGTGTGTGGTTGGGGGGGTTGTGGGGAGGAATTTTTAAGCAAAAGGTGCCCATGGGCAAGGAAAGCAGCCCTCACAGCCGCAACCATATCCCCAGAAGGGTTTCCCCTCCAGTGCTTGACATTGAAATTGAAAAAAAAACGTTTTCTTACCTACCTGCTGTAGGTTGCAGGGTCCCTGCCTGTCTCAGCAGTGTGGCCGCTACTCCTGTTGCTGAAGTACCGGCGCTCTGAAAGGGCTGGCAGCCCTTGGGGGCAGACTGAATACCTGAATAGGATGGCAGCCTCGGTGGCAGCCTCTTAATTTGCTGCCACCCATAAAATTAGGATGAAAGTTCCACCAGTGACCCCTGTGTGCTGGTGACATACATGCACTGGCAATGTTGGGCTGTTCTCCCAATCAACAAAATTCAACCCAGTGTCCTGGTTTCCTGCATCTACTTTGTCACTTTTTTTGACTTTAAGTTGGCAAAGCACAACTTTCCTGCCACTTTATGTGCTCTTTGAATACATGCACCTGTACTTGTTTCCTGTCATTTCTGGTGAAGTATTCCAGAAATTATTAGATAGCATATGAAACTGGCAAAGAGCACCAGAAAAATTTCCCATGTCTGACTATTGGGGTTTCCCTGGGGAGCTGTTGGAACTCCAATGAATTATTTTGTATCCTGTCTCCAGACTAATTATTTCAGTTTCAGCAAACTCATTCGTTGTGCTCACATTTATGAAAATAATCAGAATATTATAGACTTCCACACAATATAGGCCAATCTAAACACATAATACAAGTGATTTAGACCAAACAAGGTTAATTCAAATTAATTTGTAGTGAAACATCAATGGCAGCATAAATACAATCTTTTATTAATACTATTACATTGAATCTATTGGGTTTTACATATCATGATGAACTTCCTATTGTGGGTGAGCTTAATCTTTACAGGACATTATTTGTCCCTTTTCAAAATCTTTAAAATAAATATCCATGTTGAGGAACTCACTACTTAAAATCACTGCAAGAGCAGACTAGAATTGGGCTCCTGATATAATTGCCCGGTGCCGTGCTAACACTTTGCAATCAGCTCTTCAACAGAAGGTATAACAATTAACTCCACACTATCTGTTAGAGATTGGAACCTTTTCCCAATTTTTAGAATTTATTCTTTCATAGGAGACAGATGTCAGCGGCAACGCCGGCATTTGTTGCCTATCCTTAATTGTCCTGAACTGAGTGGCTTGCTAGGTCATTTCAGAAGGCAGCTAAGAGTAACCATGTTATTGCAGGCCTGGAGTCACATGTAGGCCACACTGGGTAAGGAGGCAGATTTCTTTCCCGAAAAAGCATTAATGAACCAGGTGGGTTTTTAATCAATGATGGTTTCATGGTCACCATGACTGAGATTAGCTTTTAATTCCATATTTTGTTAAATGAATTTAAATTCCACCAGTTGCCTAGGTGGGATTTGAACCTATGTTCCCAGAGCATTATCCTGGGTCTCTTGAGTACTAGTCCAGTGAAATTACTACTACGTTCACTACTTCCCTCCTTTATTGCAGGAACAGAGGCAAATTGAGAACTCCCTTGAGGTAATTTTGTCTTAGGGTGATGGTATAAAATGGTCAATCTTGGACACCCGTTAGACATCCCTTCCAACTGTCATTGTCATTGATTTCAGTAGAGGGATGCATAATGGACAGCTGATCCAATATCCCCCATTTTACAGTACCTCCTAAAGTCAAAATTATACCCCTGCATTTGTTTTTCTTACAAGAAGGTATTTTGCAAGAATGCAAGTTAGTTGATGTACTGCAGAAACTACTAAAGATATCTGCTTTGTAACAGATTTTAAGTTCATTGAACTACTGTGATTTTCTATCTGCTGCCATGTAACTGTTGTTTTTGTAAACTTGAATTATTAATAAGCATGATTGGTAATTGTGGTCTCTGGGTTAGTTTCTCCTCTGCCATCCTAATCTGTAAGTGGTGAAAAGGCTGGGTGAATTGGGCAGTGGGGCATGGTGCTGTCCTAACGCCCAAACTCAACTTCATTCCCCCTTGCCCCACTAGGATGGCCACTGGTTGTGCCTCCCCACCTGCTGTATGTAAATATTGTTCCGGTCAGTCATGCTGTTTCTCTACTTATCACTGCAGTTGCTGCTGACCCTAGGGACCTCCAACTAAAAGCTGGCAATAGGTGCTGGAGCTAGCCAGTAAGCATCGCTCAGATAAGGACAGAGCGTAATATTGGCTCTTCTTCCTCCATATTGGCCACCCCCAAAAATAACCTATCTTGGTCCAGGTCTAGACCCAAAATAAAATGTCATCTTTCCTTTTCAAGGCTTTTCAAAGCAAATATGTAGGCAAATTTCTGAGTGCAAAAACAATAAGGCAGTAATAGTTGGAGACTTCAACTATCCTAATATCAACTAGGCGACGAGCAGTGTAATAGACACAGAGGGCACAAAATTCTTGAACTACATTCAAAATAACTTTTTCAGCCAGCATGTAACAAGCCCAATGAGAGGGGGCGCAATTCCAGACTTAGTATTAGGAAATGAAGCTGGGCAAGTGGATGAAGTAGCAGTGGGTGACCATTTTGGAGGTAGTGACTGTGATACAGTTAGATTTAATATAATTATGGAAAAGGATAAAGATAGAACAGGAATTAAAGCCCTAAACTGGGGAAAGACAAATTTTACAAAGCTGAGAGGTGATCTGGTGAAAGTGGACTAGTAACAGCTACTTGAAGGGAAATCAGTGACAGACCAGTTGGAGACATTCAAAAGCAAGATTCTACATGTACAGTATAAACATGTCCCCACAAAGAAAAAGGGCGATATTGCCAAATCTAGAGCTCCCTGGTTATCTAGAAGTATATCAGGTAAGAAAGGAACAGATTAATCAGGAATAATCAACATAGTTTTGTAAGGGGAAAGTCATGTCTGACTAATTTAATCAAATCTTTTGAGGAAGTAACAAGGAGGATTGATGAAGGTGCTACAGTGAACGTTGTCTACATGGATTTTAGTAAGGCATTTGACAAGGTCCCACATGGCAGACTGGTCAGAAAAGTAAAAGCCCATGGGATCCAGTGGAATATGGCGAGTTGGATCCAAAATTGGCTCTCAGCGACGGGAAACAAAAGGTAATGGTTGATAGATGTTTTTGCAAATGGAAAATGGTTTCCAGTGGCATTCCAAGGGCTCAGTGTTGGGTCCCTTGCTGTTTGTTATATATATTAATGATATGGGCTTAAATGTGGGAGGCTTGATTGGGAAATTTGCAGAAGACACAAAAATTGGCTGTGTAGTTGATAGTGAAGAGGATAGCTGTTGTCTCCAGAATGATATTAATGGTTTGGTTGAGCGGGTGGAAAAGTGGCAGATGGAATTCAATCCAGAGAAACTTGAGGTAATGCATTTGGGGAGGGCAAACAAAGCTAAGGAATACACAATAAATGGGAGGATATTAAGAGGGGCTGAGGAAGTGAGAGACATTAGTGTGCATGTCCACAGGTCCCTGAAGGTGACAGTACAGGTGGATAAGGTGGTAAAGAAAGCATATGGAATGCTTTCCTTTATTGGGCGAGGTATAGAATACAAAAGCAAGGATGTAATGATGGAGCTGTAAAACACTGGTTAGGCCATAGCTGGAATTTTGTGTGTAGTTCTGATCACCAAATTATAGGAAGGACATAAATGCTTTGGAGACAGTGCAGAGGAGATATACAAGAATGTTGCCAGGGCTTGAAAATTGCAGGGGGAAAGATTGGATAGGCTGGGGTTGTTTTCCTTGGAACTGAGGAGGCTAAGGGGTGACCTGATTCAAATGTACAAGATTATGAGGGGCCTAGATAAGGTAGACAGGGATGCCCTGTTTCCCCTAGCAGAGGGGTCGATTACCAGGGGGCACTCATACCCACCACTCTTTGTCCTTACCTTCCCATGCCAACTCATCTTGTATCATTTGACAGGTCCTTGACAGTTTTGACAGTTCCTTGACAGCTGGATAGTTTTTTGACAGCTGGACAGTTCCAATGAGTTTGTGCGTAAAAAAGTGCATAATCATGATCATTTATAACAATCCCAAAGGATGCCTTACCTCTCCCAAAGGTGTCCTGAGACCATATCCATAGGGGTACCTTACCTTTCCAAAGTTGTACCCTGCTATCCAAATGAATTCAGACGTCCTCTTACCTGTTCTAATATGCATACTCAGGGTTTCACATTCTTAGCCTACTAAAATCCCACTTCAGTGGAGGCAGCTGATGATTTAAATTGTCAGTTGCCCCAGTAAACCGCACATGCACAAACCCCAGCCAACTCCGCTCCCACCCCCACGAGAGTGGAACATATCACTTTCTTGGGTGGAACTTTTCCCACTTTTTGGCCATTTCTGGGATTTTCCCAACGAAGGAGAGTCTTTTCATCATGGTGAAAATCTGGGCCATAGATGGGGGAATCATCCCAGATTTGCTCTAAGTCCTGTAGTGGGCAGCAAAAAAGTCATTTTACCTGCTGGCTGCAATGGCGGGTTTTCGTGCCGTATTGCCCCATTCCCACCTCATTAATTATGCAGCTGCAGGAAACATGCCGTCTCACTGGCAGACGGTCTCCGATTTGCCCGCCACATTGTTACCTCGCCGCTTCCTCATGCACAGTGGTATATTTAAACTGCAGCTGCACACAAACCTTTCAATGCTTGCAACCCAGGTCTGCTCCAGTGAAGACACGGCCTTAAAAGCCAAGGAGAATGCAGCCTCCCAATTCAGTGACGCATTCCTGGAATGCCTCCTGGATGCCATGGAGGCCCGTCGCGATGTCTCTACATCCCCTCTGGCCACAGGAGGCCCATCAGTCTCATCAATCCGGCTTGTGAGACAGTGGCAGAGGTGGTCAGTGCCAATGCTGCACACAAGTGCAGAAAGCGGATGAATGATCTCATCCATGCCACCAGGGTAAGGCAACCATCTTATCACTCTAAATTCAAACACTCACAAGGCCATCACACATTCACTGGCTTCTCAATCACTGCCAGCTCAAGGGACATCATCATTCACTCTCGACACAAACCCTCACATCTCCATCTGGCCTCATCTCCTCTGGACACTGCCTCCTCAGACCTCACCATCTTGAGGCCACTTGCACAGATCAACATATGCCCCCATACACATTCTGAGATACCCTCCTTCCCCAGTACAGCCCTCGCCCTGCAGCCTCTTCACTTACCTGAGACCACTTCTCCCCCTTCTTCAAGCAAGCCTTAGCCCTGCAGCTGTTGAGAAGCCACCCCCACCTTATGCTGGCCTAGTGGGTAGAGACCTGCCCGTGAGCCCCCTAAAAGTGATGTGGTACTGCCTGTGAAGCCTGGCGCTGATGACTGCGAGTGCTGCCTGAAGCAAGGAAGGCCATCAAACCTCAAAGTCCCGAGCGAAGTGCAGCTCACCAGGTGCACATCGCTTTTGAACAGGTGTGAAACACATCAGTGTGCAATCATGCTGACGTGCCCGGATGGTCCAGCATGGGGGGGATGATTCAGGAGGGCAGCGCTCATGGTGAGATACTAAAGTATTGAAATTAGGTTCCCGATATGTGGCGGTGGGAAACACAGCCTGTCATTGATGGGTGGAGCAGAGGATCGCAAATTGGTTTCACCATCTTGCCATATTGTTCCCCCACCGCCCACCATGATGCCCGACACCTGATGCCAACGGGGCCAGAAATTTCTGGCTAAAGTGGGGCTTTTTTTAGGAAATTGAAACATAGAAGTACAGAAAATTTACAGTGCAGAAGGAAGCTATTTGTCTCATCATATCTGTGTGCTAGCTGAAAATGAGCTATGCAGCCTAATCCTACTCTCCACCTCTTGATCTGTAGGTTACAGCAATTTAAGTACATATCCAAGTATTTTTTAAATGAAATGTGGGTTTCTGCCTCTACCACCCTTGAAGGCAGTGAGTTCCAAATTCCCATCACCCTCTGGATGAAAAAAGTTCTTTCAACTCCTTTCTCCTCCTTCTGCCAATTACTTTAGATGAATGCCTCCTGGTTATTGACTTCTCTGCTAAGAGCTAATAGGTCCTTCCATTCCAATTCTATCCCTGGTCCAAACATGGACAAAAGAGCTGACTTCAAGAGGTGAGGTGAGAGTGACATCAAGGCAGCATTTGACCAAGCGTGGCATCAAGGAGCCTGAGCAAAACTGGAGTCAAAGGGAATCAGGGGGGAAAGCTCTCCACTGTTTGAAGTCATACCTAGCACAAAGGAAGATGGTTATGGTTGTTGGCCGTCAATCTTCTCAGTCCGGGTACTGCAGGGGCTCCTCAGGGTAGTGTCCTAGGCCCAATCATCTTCGGCTGCTTCATCGATTACCTCCCTCTGTCATAAGGTTAGAGGTGGGGATGTTTGCTGATGATCTCACAATATTCAGCACCATTCACAACTCTTCAGATACTGAAGCCGTCCATGTCCATATGCAGCAATATGGACAATATTCAGGCTTGGGCTGATAAGTGGCAAGTAACATTTGTGGCACACAAAAGCCAGGCAATTACCATCTGCAACAAGAGAGAATCTAACCATCGCCCCTTGATGTTCAATAGCATTACTCAATCCCCCACTATCAACATCCTGGGGATTACCATTGACCAGAAACTGAACTGGACCAGCCATATAAATATTGTGGCTACAAGAGCAGGTCAGAGGTTGGCAATTCTGCATAGAGTAACTAACCTCCAGACTCCCCAAAGCCTGTCCACCATTGACAAAGCACAAGTCAGGAGTTTGTTGGAATATTCTTCAAATGCATGGATGAGTTCCACTCCAACAACACTCAAGAAGCTCAACGCTATCCAGGTCAAAGCAGCCTGCTTGATTGGCACCCCATCCACCACAATAAATGTTCAATCCCTCCACCACTAACGTACAGTGGCAGCAATGTGTACCATTTACAAGATGCACTGCAGCAACTCACCAAGGCTCCTTCGATAGCACCTTCCAAACCTGCGACCACTACCACCTAGAAGGACAACGGCAGCAGATGCATGGGAACACCACCATCTGCAAGTTCCCCTCCAAGCGACACACCATCCTGACTTGGAAATATATCACTGTTCCTTCACTGTCGCTGGGTCAAAATCCTGGAACTTCCTTCCTAACAGCACTGTGGGTGTACCTACACCACACAGACTGCAGCAGTTCAAGAAGGCAGCTCACCACCACTTAGGCAATTAGGGATGGGCAATAAATGCTGGCCAAGCCAGCAAAACCCACATCCTGTGAACGAATAAAAAAAATCTAGCTATATTCCTCATAATTTTATACACCTCACTTAAATCTCCCCTCAGCCTCCTCCAATCTTTCCTCATAGATAAAAAATTTCATTCCTGGAAACATATTCAAAAATCTCATCTGCATCCTCTCTACTGCAATGCGATAATTATAACTATACACAGTACTTGAGCTACGGCCCATCTAATATTTTGTAACATAACCTCCCAGCCCCTAGATTCTATGCCTTGGTTAATAAAGTATCCTGTATATAAAAGCAAAATACTGCAGAAATATGAATTAAAAATAGAAAATGTTGCGAGTACTCAGCAGATGTGGTTGAAAGCTCAGGGTATTGTCTGCAGACTGAACAGAGTTGTTCCTCAAAGTGGTCACTTGGCCTGCATTAGGCCTCCCCAGTGTAGAGGAGACCACATCATAAGCAGTGAATTCAGTATACTTAGTTGAAAGATGTGCACTGTTTCACCTTGAAGGACTGTTTGAGGCCTTTGACAGTGAGAAGTAGGAGATAAAAGGGCAGGTGTCCATAGAAAGCTGGGGATGTGTTGGGAGTGATTAAGGAGTGGACCAAGGTGGCCTCAAGAGAATTGTTCCTTCAGAATGCTGAAATGGGAGAGGAGGGGAAGATGTGTTTGGTGGTAGCATCATGGAGGATGACGAAAGTAGTGGAGCATGATCCATTGAATACTGAGGCTGGTGAGATGTAAGGTGAGGAAAAGGAGAACCCTATTGTGACTCTGGGAGGGAGTGTGGGGAAGGGGTGAGAATAGAAAAGTGAGAAATGGAAAAGACACAGTTGAGGACCCTGTCAACCAAGATGCGGGAATTTTTGGTTGACAAGAAAGGAAAACATATCAGAAGTGCTGCTGTGAAAGATTGCATCATGGGAAAAGGTGCAAAGGAGACAGAGAAACTGGGAGAATGGAATAGGGTCTTTACGTGAAAAAATTTCCCCTCATCTCCGTCCCCTTATTCTGAGACTATGGCCCTGTGTTCTGCCTTCCAGTCACAAAAACTCCCAGCGACCATTTTACTTCCTGCCACTCAGCCAGATTTGGATCCAACTTGCCACTTATCCTTGGATCCAACAGTCTCTTACTTTTCTGACCAGCCTGCCATTTGGGAACTTGTCAAAAGCCTTGCTAAAATCTATGTAAACTGCATCAAATGTGCTACCTTCATTGACCCTCCTTGTTACTGCCACAGAAAACTTAATCATGAAGATATGATCTTCCCTTAACAAATCCATGCTGACTGTCTTTGATTAATCTGTACCTCGCTCAATGATGATTCATACTACCCATCAGAACTTTCTCCAATGGCCTGTAAATACTCGGTCTATCCATTCCTATCTTTTTAAACAACAATATTTTTCCAAAGTTATTTTAGAAAAAGCCTCCATAAGATGTAATCAACCATTTACAACCATCAAAAGAACACAGAATTTTCAGGTGGCTCCTTCCATAAAATTTATCATTTTTGTTGTACATGATCTTTCTGTAGAAAATGATGAATTACTGCCGCGATTGACTACCATACAAGGAGAAAAAGTGGAAGAGGAACAGGAGAACGAAGAAATGGCACCAGCTGAAACTCCAAATATTATGGCGTTGTATAGAGTGGCTGCACAAAAATTGAACACAGTCCAGCTTCTGCATTACAGTAACCACCTCCGCAGGCTATACAGCCTCAATCTACTTCCAGGTAAGATACCTGGCATTTATTCTTGTGAGAATGAGGAATAAAAATCCCAAGGAACTGCGGCAATTTGAAAGTCATGTGATAAACACACTTTTCTGAACATCTTCAGAGAGCTGCACAATTTCATCAAATTGTTCAAATCTTAACAATTAGAAGTTAAACTAGTT
Source organism: Cetorhinus maximus (assembly GCF_964194155.1). Classification (NCBI taxonomy): domain Eukaryota; kingdom Metazoa; phylum Chordata; class Chondrichthyes; order Lamniformes; family Cetorhinidae; genus Cetorhinus; species Cetorhinus maximus. The sequence continues at coordinate 60,735,443 of NC_135890.1, forward strand.
AAACTAATTAATATAACTACAAATAATTGTTGAATAATCAGACAAAAGGAGAAGCCTGGGAACAGAACAACAGAATCTAGATGCAAAATTTAATGTAGGCGACAGGGGACTCGCCCACCAACTGGAGAGCCAGCAAGAGCCCGGTGTCGCCTACTTTTGGGAAGGCTAGCCGAGCTAACTGTGCAGCAGCAAGCATTCCCCGGGATCAGGGACACCGGGGTGGGAAATTAGAGGCAGGCAACTATGCATTTTTTCTCAATGCCACTGGAGAGGCAGTGGCTACTGCTGGTAATGCACCCACCCGAGGCTCAGAATGGCAAGGAACCCATGCCACAAGTGATTAAAGGTGAGAGGGGGATCCCCAGATATGAGTCAATGGGAAGGGCAAGGGGGATAGGCAGCAATGGCGGGGGTGGTAAGGGAGGCGGTAGGTGGGTGGCTTTCAGGGGGACTCCCTTCCTGATGCTGGCTCCCTCAATCAGGTGCTGAGTGTCTGACAGTTAGGGACCCCTTCTGGAAGCCTAGCAGAATCGGCTTTTCAGGCTTCCCATGTAGCAAATCCCCCACCTGCCATTGGATGAATACCAGAGGTGTTGGGATGAGGCCCTTAAGTGGGCATTAATTGCCCATAAGGGATTCAATTCGTGGAGGGCAGTCTGTTATTGTGTTTTATCTCAGGATTCGTTAGTGTCTTACTCTAGAAGAGATCTTGCTGGAGGCAATGATCTTTTGTTGAAAACACATTTATTTACATACTATTTACAAAGACTAAACAAGACCAAGAATAGCTGCAGCTACTCTCCAAAATGCTTCTCAGTCATCTTCTCTGGGTGAGTGACATCACTGTGACATAGCTACTGAGCATGTGTGTAAGGAACTATCATTATAGCTAACCGTTTACTATTACACACACATTCCCATACACCTAAGAGTCTCTACTCTTAGAGGGAAAGTCTCTTTGGTGGTTTGATCAGTCTTCCTGAATGGTTGTGGAGCTATTTCTGAGGTAGATGGGAATCCTATTGCTCTGAAGTCAGTTCATCAGGGTTGTCACTTCAGGTTTCCCTCATTTGTGATTCTGCAGATGTGATGTTCTCTTGAGGTGCAGGGGACTCTGCCCATGCTGTTAATGGTGTTCTGTCCATTGAGATTAGGACAAATTTGTTCCTTCAAATGATGCCTGACTGTGTCTTGACCAGATACGATCGAGTTTGCTATAACTTCTCAATTACCATTGCTGCATGGATCTGGTCTCTGATCCATACCAAGAATTGGTAGCTCTTGAGCCCTATGCCTCTGGTTAAATGTACGAGCTGGATTCCACTCGGTTGGTTGGCTTCTTCCTAGTATGATGATTGTCTTCCACCCTGGTAAGGTGTGGGGCAAGGAAGGAAGTTGGGTCTTTATCCTGTGGCCCATCAAAAGCTCACATGGGGCAAACCCATCATGTAATGATGTCGAACAATAACTAAACAGAGCGAGCTCAAGGTCGTCATTCTTTTTCAAGAGGTCTTTGTGGGTGCAAATTCCTCGCTCAGATTCTCCATTAGCCTGTGGTTATTTTGGAGAGTGTCTGGCATGTACAAATCCATACAACTATGCAAAGGATTGAAAGCACTCATTAGTGAATTGTTCTCCATTATCAGACATGACAATGTCAGGAATGCCACATGCAGAGAACATTTTCTTCAAGGAGGTGCTAACAGCTTCGGAGTTGATGCCACGTGGCTTTTGCATGTCTATCTAGCTACCACGTTAAGAAATATTCTCCCTTTATAGTCAAACAAATCCTTGTCAAGGCACTCCCAAGGCCTTAATGGAAAGCAGGAGGGCAGAAGTGGCTCATTCTGCTCCTGCCTCCGAATGGCACAGGTGATACAGCTGGATACAGCTGGAGATCATCTGTTCAATAGAATGTGATGTCCCTGGCCACCATACTGACTGACTGCTGTGCTCTGACTCGACACATGGTTATGCCAAGGTGCCTCGGTGGATCTTCTGGAGGTCTTCTAGACGGACAGTTCATAGTACCACCACTCTTGCATTGAATACCAGGAGGTCATCTAAGATGCTGAAGTGCATGGTGTCACTATTTGAAACACTGCCTCAAAACAGGGTTGCTTGTGGTGTCCTGTGGCCATTCGTTGAGGCAGTCCATGCAAATCTGGATGCATTCTTCATCTTGTCTTTGGGCCGTACTAAATTTGTGCAACTTCTGGTCTGTTGCCAGAAAGTATTTGGTAGTCAAGGCTATAAAGGCTTCAAATTCTGATATGAAGGTCTTGTCTTCCTGCAAATGGGGAAGTGGTGGGTATCCTGTACAGTGTATCGGCCGTGTTCTGATATTTACCCTGTATGTACTCTGTATCACATGAATTGAAATCGGAATTACTGAATACTGGGTTGCATCTTTGAAGTTTCCTACATGTTCAACAATGTTACTAATGACATGATTGGTCTCAATCTGAAAGTGCACGCCCGTTACATAATCAGAGAATGTCTCAAAAGCCCAAGTTGCTGCAAGGGCTTCCTTTTTGATCACAGCATAGCACAGTTTCATCTTGGTCAATAACAAGGCTGTGTAGTGTCATGAAGATATTGATGTATATAGTGTTATTGGAAATTATTTTAAATTGGACTTGTCTGTGTCTTTGGGTGAGAGTGTGTGTCTTGAATTAAAGCCAGCTGGTCTGGGTACTTTGATGTATTGTAGTTTTGAGATGTTAAACAGTAAAGTAGAGGGTACATTTGCATTTTGTTGAATAAACCATTCAAAGACTGGGAGGTGAAATCACCTAGCTAGGAGACACCAAGCAATATGTTTATATTACTAATAAAATTGGTACTATGAAAGTGGTTTTATTGTTAGAAAAAGTGGAGTTCAAAGGGCCTGGTGATACAATGAGAATTTGCATTCAAAGGGAAGGGTAGGTATATACAGAAGAGTTTTGTGTGTGGAAGTTAGAGACATGTAAGATCTAAGCCGCCTGTAAGCCTACAATGGTGCAAAGGAACCAAATTGCACGGGACCTCATTTTGAATTTGTAAGATAAAATATGCTTTGCCTGGTGCCTGTTTAAAGTCTAAGGGTTAGTTTTGCCTTGCTGAAGATTTATCTCAGAATGATTAATTTGGGGATTTGTTTAAAAGTTATTATGGTAGTAATTTGTAGACAGGTGTATGTGTTTAATTCCTTGTTAAATTAATAAATGTTTAATTTAATTTATATATAAAACCTCTGGAGGCTCGCTGGTTTCATTTCTGAATTCAGAGCTGCATCTCAAACGTACCAATTGAAAATATAAGTTATGACAGTTATTTAAAGTTTCCCACCGGGATTTTTAAATAACTCAGCCTTTACCAGCTGCTGTGTCATAACAATAGTAAACAGGTCTTCTCTTGCCATCACTTTGGACCTGGGAGGTGGTGGCGTAGTGGTATTGTCACTGGACCAGTAATCCAGAGAACCCAGGGTAATGCTCTGGGGACCCAGGTTTTAATCCCACTACAGCAGATAGTGGAATTTGAATTCAATAAAAATCTGGAATTGAAAGTCTAATGATGACTATGAAACCATTGTCGATTGTCATAAAAACCCATCTGGTTCACTAATGTCCTTTAGGGAAGGAAATCTGCCGTCCTTACCTGGTCTGGCCTACATGTAACTCCAGGCCCACAGAAAAAAAGCCCTCTGAACAGGGCAACTAGGGATGGGCAATAAATACTGGCCTAGCCAGTGATGCCCACATCCCACAAATGAATTTAAAAAATTTTTAAAAATATAGCACTGCTCCCAGATGCATCAGCTGCCACAATGGTGGAAAGTTCTGGGTCATAGTGGGCTAGGACCTCTGAGGATGTTAGCATCATTTTAATTTTTTTCAAATGACTGCTGCTGTGGCTCAGTCCAGCAACCACGCCTGGTCCTGTTGGAACAGATGTCTGAGAGGTTCATTTATCTGGGTTAAGTGAGTCAGGAATTTGCCTGGTTGGTTGACCATGCTCATAAACCTTTATGGCTGTTACATTTCTAGGTGGCAGGAATTCCTTTATTGCCTTCATTTTCTTTGGGTCTGCAGTAATCCCAATTGTTTGGATAATGTGGCCTAGAAAACTCACATTTGTCATTGAGCGTCAAGCCAGCCTCTTGCAGCGTGAATAAGACTTCCCTGACTTGTTTGCCATGTTCCTGTTTTGTCGACCCATGAATCAAGATGTCACCCATGTGGCATATAACTTGGTCAATGTCCTGCAGGATATTGGACATTGTCCTTTGGAATATTTCAGGGCCTGACGTGATGCCAAATGGCAGATGGTTAAAATAGTACCGCCCAAAGGGCATACAAAAGTATTTAAGGATTTGGACTATTGATCCAATGGTAACTGCCAAAACCTACTGTTGGCATCAAGTTTGCTGAAGATTGTGCTTTTTACAAGTTTGGCCAAGTTCTCATCTACCTATGTCATTGGATGTATTTCTCTTTCAACTGCCTTGTTAAAGAGTATTAGATCAACGCAGATTCGAACAAGGCCATTAGAATCTGGGACTGGTACCATACCAGAGCACTATGTGGTTGGTTTAGGTGAAATGACCCCTTGTTGCAGCATTGCCTCAATCTCACTCCTGACTCTTTTCAGAAGTTGGTATGGGACCTTCCTTGGTGTGAATAGACAAAGGGATAATTTCTGGATTTCGGAATTTTCTCTATCTTTACATTTCAGTGTCGTATCTAGCTGGCCTTGAACATTTAACTTGATCCCCCGGACCTTGGAGTTAAGTAGGAGATGGTTGCGTGTCATTTTATTCAGCCATGGAACTCTGTGAGATAACACTGAGACACCAGCTCCTGTTTTTATATACTCATTGGAGGTGGGCATCTGGCTAAGCCAGCATTTATTGCCAATCCCTAATTGCCCTTCAGAGAGCATTTTTTAAGAGTCAACCACATTGCTGTGGGGCTGGAGTCACATGTAGGCCAGGTTTCCTTCTCTAAAGGGCATTAGTGAGCCAGATGGGCTTTTACAACAATCAACAGTGGTTTCATGGTCATCATTAGAAATTTTTAAGTTTCAGAATTTTTATTGAATTCAAATTCCACCATCTGCTGTGGTGGGATTCAAACCCAGGTCCCTAGAGCACTACCCTGGGTCTCTAGATTACACAGTCCAGTGACAATACCACTACACCGCCACCTCCCCTAGTTTGAATTCAGTAGGATGCCGATTTACTTCAATGTCAGCACTCCAATGCTGTTTTTTTATTTTCTTTTATTTCTCCTAGGAATATGTGTTCCTGGTTGTCAAGGTCTTGAATTTCTTGAATGGAGGTTTCTTTAACAGATTTCTCCTTCTGTCATATAAACACAGATTTCCTGGAAAGGCAGACCACTTCAAAATTGCTTAACTTGCCACAGCCATGGCAATTCCAGCAGGGCATTCTTCCCACCTGTGAACCTTCTTCCTGCCACAACAGGGACATTGGGAAATGGAACTTGGTGCCTTTTCAGGGCATTCCCTGGTTGCTGCATTGCTATACTTTTGGTTTTATAACCCACAAACTGAACAACTTCATCAGGCTGTTCTTGGGAAACTTCCCTCACATCTCTGACAAAAGCCTTATTCTGCCTCCACTTGTCGGCCTGCCTGGCCAGTTGTACAGCTTTCCTTAAATTTTGTAAGAAGTCAGATGGATTATAGTATAAAACGCTAATGACTATTTTATCTCTGATCAGGTCATCTTTTAGTGTTCCATACTGTCAATATTTGGCTAAGCATTATAATTCCTTCACGAATAAGTCAATTCTGTTTTTGACTGCGCCAATTAAATTTCGCCCTCTCAGTGACAATATTTTTATAAAGACTGAAGTATATGTCCAAGGCTCCAATGACATCCTCGTAGGAGGCTGTCTCTTTGTTCACCCCTCCTGTCTGGCCAGCACGTTGTCTGCTGTGCTCCCAACAGCATATAACAAACTGCTAACTTTATCTTTGTTCTCTTTACTCACAAGACCTGAGGCGTTGCAGTACTGGGTAAAATGTCTCTGTCAATTTTGTTATTGCTCAGCCTATCTGAGACCCCCTATATTTTGAAAGGATTCTGGTAGTGTAAAGTAGCAACCATTTCTCACCTTGTCTTTTCCCGTGCTGCTTGTCTTGCCAGTTGCTGGGCTGCCCTCGTTATTTTGTCATCCCCAGTGTGGTTACTGGGTTGGCCTTGAACTTCCTTCACCTGCTGCTCTGCACTGTTGCTCAGTTTCACTTGAGGCATTTCCTACCATTTTCTACTGTTCCTCTGTATGTAGTCACTGCTGCCACCATCTGTTATGGTTTTATCTTGGGATTCGTTCACTTCTTACCCTAGAAGAGATCTTGCTGGAGGCAATGGTCTTTTGTTGACAACACATTTATTTAGATACTAACCATCTACGAAGGTTAAACAAGACCAAGGCATAGCTGGAGCGACTCTCTAAGATGCTTCTCGGTCATCTTCTCTCAGTGAGTGACATCACTGTGACATTGCTCCTTATGCACATGCTCAGTGACTATCGTTAAAGTTAACCTTTTACTCTACAGGCAGGAAGGCTGTCCATGAGGGCTTCCACTTGCCACCCTCCCACCCGATTAAATGCCCAACCCGCCCCCACCCCCCAACCACCCAGTCACTAAATCCACCTTGGTGGGAATGTCATGAAGAGATATTAATATTATTGGAAATTATTTTAAATTGGACTTGTTAGGGTCTGTGTCTGTGTGTGTCTTAATTGGATTAAAGCTAGCTTGGGTGCTTTGATGTATATAAAAACAGAAAATGCTGGAAAAACTCAGCAGATCTAACAGCATCTGTGGAGAGAAAAAACAGTTAACGTTTCGAGTCCATATGGCTGTTCTCCAGAGCTAGAGAGAAGTAAAGATGTGATGAAATTTATACTGTTTAAGGGGGTGTGGACAGGTGAAGCTGGATAGAAGGCCAGTGATAGGTGGAGGCAAAGGAGAGATTGCCAAAGATGTCATGGACAAAAGGACAAAGGGGTGTTAGTGATAGTGGTACTGGCTAGTAGAGGTGCTGATGATGGCATTAAGGTCAGAAAGCAGAATGTGATAATAGCAGGACAAGGGTAAGTACTCCGGAAAGAACAACATGAATAAGTGACAAATGGCCCTTGTGGGTGTGGGATGGGGGGAGGGGGCGGTGGTGGGATAAAAGATACAAGGTGAGGATAAAAGAATGAAAAATAATGAAAGTAAATAAAAATGTGGATTAAAAATAAAAATGAATATTGAAAAAAGGGAATAAAAAGGGGGTGAGGATGGAGGAGAGAACTCATGGTCTGAAGTTGTTGAACTCAATGTTAAGTCCGAAAGGCTGTAAAGTGCCTAATCGGAAGATGAGGTGGCAGCTGTCCAGCTTCACCTGCTCCACCCCCCTTAAACAGTGTAAATTTCATGACATCTTTACTATTTAGCTCTGAAGAAGAGTCATACGGACTCAAAACGTTAACTTTTTTCTCTCTCTACAGATGCCGTTAGACCTGCTGAGTTTTTCCGGCATTTTCTGTTTTTGTTTCAGATTTCCAGCGTCCGCAGTATTTTGCTTTTATCTTAGTGCTTTGATATATAGTAGTTTTGAGATGTTAACAGCAAGGTAAAGGGTGCAAGCACTAAGATAAAAGCAAAAAACTGCAGATGCTGGAAATCCAAAACAAAAACAAAAATACCTGGAAAAACTCAGCAGGTCTGGCAGCATCTGTGGAGAGGAGCACAGTTAACGTTTCGAGTCCGCATGACTCTTCAACAGATCTAAGGAAAAATAGAAAAGAGGTGAAATATAAGCTGGTTTAAGGGGGGGTGGGGTGGGACAAGAAGAGCTGGATAGAGGGCCAGTGATAGGTGGAGATAACCAAAAGATGTCACAGACAAAAGAACAAAGAAGTGTTGAAGGTGTTGATATTATCTAAAGGAATGTGCTAATTAAGGGTAAAAAGCAGGACGAGCAAGGCACAGATAGCCCTAGTGGGGGTGGGGTGAAGGAATCGAAAAAGGCTAAAAGGTAGAGATAAAACAATGGATGGAAATACATTTAAAAATAATGGAAATAGGTGGGAAAAGAATAATCTATATAAATTATTGTAAAAAACAAAAAGGAGGGGGAAAATCGGAAAGGGGGTGGGGATGGAGGAGAGAGTTCATGATCTAAAATTGTTGAACTCAATATTCAGTCCAGAAGGCTGTAAAGTGCCTAGTCGGAAGATGAGGTGCTGTTCCTCCAGTTTGAGTTGAGCTTCACTGGAACAATGCAGCAAGCCAAGGACGGACATGTGGGCATGAGAGCAGGGTGGAGTGTTGAAATGGCAAGCGACAGGGAGGTCTGGGTAATGCTTGCGGACAGACCGAAGGTGTTCTGCAAAGCGGTCACCCAGTCTGCGTTTGGTCTCTCCAATGTAGAGGAATCTACATTGGGAGTAACGAATTTTTCTTTTCCCACCTATTTCCATTATTTTTAAATGTATTTCCATCCATTGTTTTATCTCTACCTTTTAGCCTTTTTCGATTCCTTCACCCCACCCCACCCCCACTAGGGCTATCTGTACCTTGCTCGTCCTGCTTTCTACCCTTAATTAGCACATTCCTTTAGATAATATCACCACCTTCAACACCTCTTTGTCCTTTTGTCTGTGACATCTTTTGGTTATCTCCACTTATCACTGGCCCTCTATCCAGCTCTTCTTGTCCCACCTCCCCCCCCTTAAACCAGCTTATATTTCACCTCTTTTCTATTTTTCCTTAGTTCTGTTGAAGAGTCATGCGGACTCGAAACATTAACTGTGCTCCTCTCCGCAGATGCTGCCAGACCTGCTGAGTTTTTCCAGGTATTTTTGTTTTTGTTAAGGTAAAGGGTGCGTTTTGCATTGAATAAACCATTCAAAGAGTGGGGGGTGAATTTTTGCACCTAATTAGGAGACACCAAGCAATACGTTTATATTATAATAAAATTGGTACTATGAAAGGGGTTTTATTGTTAGAAGAGGTAGAGTTCAAAGGGCCTGGTAATACAATGAGGATTTGCATTCAAAGGGAAGGCTAGGTATATACAGAAGAGTTTTGTGTGTGGAAGTTAGAAGCATGTGAGATCTAAGCACCTGTAAGCCTACAACTGTCTGCAAAGGAAATAAATTGAAAGGAACCTCATTTTTGAATTCGTAAGATAAAATGTACTTTGCCTGGGTGCCTGTTTAAAGTCTATGGGTTATTGTTGCCTTGCTGAAGATTTTAGGAGTGATTAATTTGGGGATTTGTTTAATAGTCATTATGGTAGTAATTTGAAGATGTGCATTTGTTTAATGCCTTGTAAAATTAATAAATGTTTAATTTAATTTATATAAAAAAACCTCTGGAGGCTTGGTGGTTTCAACTCTAAATTCAGAGCTGCATCTCAAACATACCAATTGAAAATATGGGTTATGACAGTTATTTAAAGTTTGGGATTTTAAATGACTCAGCCTTTACCAACTGCTGTGTCATAACAAGGAATATTAAATTCCGGTCTGTGAGCATAAATTGAATAGGAAGGAAAAAAACAAAAATATTGAGAAGTGACACCACGGGTCAAGATGTCACATGGGATGAGTCTACTGGTAAGCTTTTATTTTGATTTAAATTAATCAACTGTAGAGGAAGAGTAAAGGAACTATAGAGTAAGTACTGTAGAGATCCATTAATTAGTATAAAAACTAAAGCCAAATAGTTTGCTTGTCATACAATTCCAAACAGTCTTCAATTAATGATCAAATCTAGGGGATAAAGTGATGCAAGATGTGGATGTGAGGTTTGTAGCAGGTCTAAGGTCACGGAGTCTGGCCAACTCCAGAAACCTTTAAAAATGGCAGGTGGCACCAGGATATGCAAGTCCCACCCCCATGTCCAACAGATCCTATTTTTGCCATCGGGAGAAGGGTGCTGGGCATGATTCTCACAGGCAGGAAACTTAAACACAGCAGGGCCATTTTAAATTAGTGCTGAATTCAAATAGACCCTGTTTTGGCTTTGTTAACAACCTTATAAAACTTATAATTGTAAGTTTTTGGGTTGTGGCGTTACATTTAAGGTAAAATGTAGGGGGTTATGTGACCTGTTTCCAAGTTGGCCTGACAGTAAGCCTGAGTAGTTTGATTGTTAGAGATCAGAGAAAGGCTTAGATTGTTTTACGAAGAATAAGGTACAAGGTTTGGGAGATAATGGCAGCAGCTTGTGTGTTAACAGTGGAGACTGTAAGTCTCCAAAGTCCTGAAAGTGTTGAGAATATCAGGTTGTAAATAGTTGTACTTTAAACAGTCCACTTAGTTCCAGGATGAATGAGAGTTGGACTCCCAGAATAGCTAATCAGCATTTCGACCTAGATACATGGCCCGAATGATTTACATTGGCATGGGAAAAGATGCAGGGGAGACCATTATGACAATCAGGTTACTGGAATTTTCTAGAATATCAGTGTTGTGAGCCTTCTTGTGGAACCAGGAGACAGGGAGCAGCTGGAGGCCAAAAAAGTCTCTAAGGTTTGCTGCACAGGAATACAGGTAGAAGCTCACAGTTTGTTTGAAAAGACCAAATTCGTGGGAAGTTAAAATGAGGTTAGAAGAGTCGCCTAACTTGGGCTAGAGAGAGAGTCTCCAAGAATAGAAAACCGCACTGTGAAACGCAGTTCTAAGTTTGTAAGTTACCAGGCTGAGAAAAGGAAAGAATGGGAATAAACTCTTGGGAGGTAGGTATCACTTTGGATTGATCCTGGGAAAATTGAATGTCTATGTAAAGGATAATGTAACTTATACCTGTGAAATGTGTTTTCTCAGTTGGACTAATAATATGAAGGGGTCAATTCTGTTCTGTGGTTTCAACGCACAGTGTGGGAATCACGCATTTATTGAGTAGATGTAAATACTCCTGAAGGGTGGATAAGGTCTGATTAAGTGTCATGATCTTAAGTTACTTAAATCCCCAGCCCTTTAAACATGAAAAAAAACAGGCTGAGTCTGTCACTTTGAATAAATAAAACATTCTGCTGGACTGTTTTGATTGACTGGCCATCTGATATAGGTTAGTAAAAACATTTCTTCTGTTCCTGCTATTTCAATAGAGTGTTTTGTTGATATTTCCCAAGGGGCTGTTATTACAGCTGAGGTAATTCTGAATGCTTGGCTGAGTTTCAAAAGTTAAAAAAACACCCAACCACACCCCCACCACCCAAATTTCCATTTTTCTAATTTTGTAGATCGATATGTATGTTAACAGGCTCACACTGTTTCATCTTATTTACCAGTATCAAACAGATAAAAGGACATTGGTTGGATTGGCTACGGTCTTCATAATAAGTAAATTCTAGGAATGGTGACTGTTAAGTTTGACAATAAATAGTTTTTGTTTTGATTTTGAATATAGTTGATAATTTAAAGATTAATTTAGTGTTTACCTCTTCTTAGTTCGAAATACGGTTGAAAATGTGACGGCTGAAGGGCCAGAATATCCTAATCTCAAGATTCCTTTTACTGAGCCTTCTGAAGCACAAATGCATGGAGGTAGCTGGAGAAAACATTGTTAATTCATTAATAAATATAATGAGACTATTTTCAAACTCCTTTATTTTCATTAGGCAAAGCTATAAATAGCTCCAGTACACATTATGAATTCAACTGATCTCATGGGCAAATGTTCTTTTTCTAATTTGGTGTCAGTTTCATCTGCTGTTTTTCTGTGAGTTTGTCTTGATTAATATGAGCATTCTAGCACAAACTGATCAAGTTAAAATGTTCTCTTTTTGATAACGTAACTTAGTGCATTTATGAGCCCTATATGTTCACTCTGTTGCTTCCATTACTGGCCATGAATTTGTAACCCCAAGCTTTTCATTATTCAGCACTAATTGAACAATCGTCCCTAGATATAAGGGATATTAAAAATGGAAATTATCTACAAGTGCAATTGTGTTGAGTATGCTAATGTAGTTTGCAGTTTGTAACAAAATTGTGCTTTTTTCCCTTGGCCCTTCTGGAGCCCTTATTTCCATTTTCTCCCATTCCATGGCCCAATCATGCCACCTCCAGAAGGGTCACTCACTTAAAATAAGGCTATTACCTCATCGTGGATGTTGATATTCACAACCTGGTTTTGTCTGAATCTTGCCTCGTGGGTTATGACTACCCTGCCCTGAACAAAGTCTTTCTGCCTAGTTACATTTTCTAGCACCTGCCTTAATCAAACATCTGCAATAGTGTTTTAGCTCTCTGCACCTCTGTTTCCCACCCAGCTATCCCCCCTTCTTTCCTCCTTCATTTTCTCCACTGAGCAATTCCTCATCCTCAGTGATTTCAGTCTCCATCTCAGGTACCCCTGCCATTTCTCCTGTGTATTGACTGCCACTCTGTCCTCCTTAAACAGTTCCCTCCATATAAATTCTCCAAGAAGCATAAAACACTTAAAAAAGCTTCAAGAAACGCCTCTGCTGGCTCTTTGAAAGACCTATCTAATTAGTCTCACTCCCCTCTTCTTTCCCCATAGTCCTACAAAGTTTTTCTTATTCACATAAACATCCAATTGCCGTTTGACTCTAACCTTTTCAATACATTCCAGATCATAGCAACTCATTGCTTAAAATTTTTCCTCATACCGTCTGGTTCATATCTTAAATCTGTTCCCTTGGGTTACTGACCATCCTTCTTCCCTATATCTGCACTATTTAAACCATTTATAATTTTGAACATCTCTTTAATCACCTCTGCGCTTAGGAAAACACTCCCAGCTGCTCTAGACTCTCCTACCTTCATTACCACTCTCTAAACCCCTAGCTACTTCCATTTTCTTGAATTCCAAGGTCATCTTCAACCACTTCCATATGTCACTTGCCAACAATCCCCACCCCTTCCAACCCTACTTCCTTTGCCTATTTAAGGAATATTGCTGTCACAATGACCAATCCAATGAGAGAGAGAGTCTAACCATCTCTCCTTGACATTGAGAAGTCAAGCCTCCTTCGACAGTGCCTTTCAAACCCGCACCCTCTACCATCTAGATTGACAAGGGCAGCAGGCACATGGGAATACCACCACCAGCGACACCATCCTGACTTGGAAATAGATCACCATTCCTTCACCCATCGCTGGGTCAAAATCCTCGAACTCCCTTCCTAACAGCACTGTGGGTGTACCTAGAGCAAATGGATTGCAGCAGTTTAAGAAGACTAGTCACTGCCACCATCTCAAGGGCAATTAGGGATGGACAATAAATGCTGGCCCTGCCTTAAAACTATTCATTCATTTTGGTTACATCATGTGGCTCCCTATATTTTAAATTTATTCTGATGTTCTCACCTGTTAGATTATGTTGTTGGTTCAAAGAGGCTAGTGAGTATAATATTCAGTTTGTATTGCGGGTTAAAAATAGGGCGATGTAACAATTTATTACGGTTCCAAAAGTATATCAATTGACACCAGTCACGGGTTTACTGTAAGCTTATTATTGTGGAGCAAAGGGTCTTTAGTTATGAATACTTGAGATATTTCAGATTTGTATTTTAAAACTGAATCCTTAAATATTTTTCTTTCAGTTGATATAGATTTCTTGAAGTGTGTGATAAATAACGTTGAAGATGGAATTCGTACGCCCGTATTTAACACAGGCATTTGTCTACGTCTGGAACTGATGCATAAATTTTTAAAGACCCACCTACCTGCTTATAAAATTGGTTGCAATGTTGAGCATATTCCTACTATCCTATATGAAATGTTTGATGGCAGTCTCAGATTCCCGGATTTCAACCCTGAGGTAAAGTTTACTTTTCTAGTATTTTATGGTAAATTTTCTAAAGACTTCCTGAATGGCATATAAAGGGTACATAAATTTTCAGTACCAAACCAATAAAGAGTATTAGTGGTCAAATAGCACTTCCTGTGATGTTATTTATTATGATTTAGTTCATTATAACTGCTATAGATGCATAGTCAGTGACATCAGACAGACAAATTAAGAAAAGGCCATTCAGCCCATCAGGCTAGTTACTTCCATTGCTCTTGTACAATCTAGCCTATTATACACTCTCAGCTGCTAAGATAAAATACTGCCAACAGTGACTTTAGTGCACCAATACATGCCCTGATTAGAAGAGATTGCTTCAAATAACTTATTTGAACACTGAGTTAAAACTTTAAAGACAGACAACAAACCCAAACTGGAGCCTGAAAAAATCTATTATTTAAGAAGTTATCTTCACTAAGTCTTGCCTTGCTTCATAGATTCTGACACAGAATTGGCATTCAGATCTCAGAACTGATGAGATTAAAAGTGTCTGAATGACTTGCACTGCAGACCCTCCCAAATAAGAAATTAAATTGCCTACATTTATAGTCTGCATAATGAAGACTTGGCTAAAGTGTTTTATAAATTGCAAAGTGCAGCTCCAGCAACACTCAAGCAGCTCAACACCATCCCACTTGATTGGTACCCCATCCACTACCTTAAACATTTACTCTTTCCACTATTGACGAACAGTGGCAACAGTATGTACCATTTACAAGATGCACTGCAGCAACTCACCAAGGCACCTTCGACAGCACCTTCCAAACCCGCAGCCTCTACCACCTAAAAAGACAAGGGCAGCAGATACTTGGGAACATCACCACGTATAAGTTCCCCTCCACGCCACGCACTATCCTGACTTGAAACTATATCACCATTCCTTTACCGTCGGAACTCCCTACCCAAGAGCACTGCGGCTGTACCCTACACCACATGGACTACAATAATTCAATAAGGCACACCACCTTCTCAAGGGCAATTAGGGATGGGCAAATAAATGCTGGGCTATTCAGCGACGTCCACATCCCGTGAATGAAAAAAAGCTAAGAGGCCTGTAATTTCCAGTATTTGCTTCCAGCCATTTTAAAGATTACATCAACTGTTGTAAAACAATTAAGAGCTGTGTTTAATATTACCACTATGGTATTTTCCTGTTACTAAATTCCAAACATGAGCAGAGTCATCAAATTTTAAGTCTTTATTAATTAGATGTTAATTAATAATTTTGTATGTTGCAGATTTATACAAGTGTATTTGGAGAATTTATTCTAACAACGCCAGGGAGCAGTTACACTGGTCAACTTACTCCCCAAATGAGTGTAGCAGTATATTCTACAGAAAAAGAGCTACGTGTCCAATGGTATCTGCCAGCTCTGGCAGTACCTCCTACAAGTTGTGAAACCCAAAAGGTAATAACTAGATGCAAAACAGCATACAAATAGCCAACTACGTCTGGAGAGCTGTTTGCAAAAGAATTTTGTAAGTAAACTTATTTAAGTGTACCTGTTCCAGGCACATCTTGGGCAAAACTTTATAACAGCGGGATTTTACGTTCCCGCTGTCGTCAATGGCATTTATAATGGCCCGCTGCATTTTACGGCCCTGTCCCCACTGAAACGGAGCCATAAAATTCTGCCCCTTGTGTTTCTTTCTTGCCCCTTTGGCCCTGGAGAACTAACTCTTCTGTCATTCAATCTCTCCTGTCTTCCACCTATCACAGACCTTCCTTTGTCCTTGTCCCACCCACCCCTTGTTCAGCTTTTATCACATCATTAGCTTTTCCTAGTTCTGATAAAAGATCATTGACCTGGAACATTAATTGTTTCTCTCTCCACAGATGCTGTCTTACCTGCTGAGTATTTCCAGCATTTTCTGTTTTTTTATTTTGGATTTCCAGCATCTGCAGTATTTTGCTTTATGATAATTCAGCCCACGGACTCCCACAGCTACTTTGACTCACACTCTAGATCCCGCATAGACTCTCATCCATTCTCCCAGTTTCTCCATTTCTGTCATATCTGTTCTGATGATGCAATCTTCCCTACCAACTTTTTGGATATCTCTTTTTCCTCAACCAACTGTAATTGACAGAGCCCTCAACTAGGTCTGTCCCATTTCCCGCACTTTTGCTCTCACCCTCTCCCTCCTAGACCCATGATCACCTCATCTGTTCCTCGCCTTTTGCCCCACCAGCCTCAACGGGTCATTTTCCACAATTTCGCTCACCTCCTATGTGATGCCACCATCAAACGCATCTTCCCGTCCCTTTCAACATTAAGAAAGGACTGTTCCCTCCACAACACACTGGCCCACTTCTCAGTCACCCCAACATCCCTTTCCTTCCCCCAGTACCTTTCCACCCAAGTGCAGAGGATACAGCACACACACTTTTACCTCCTGCCTCCTCACCATCCATGTCCCCAAACACAGCTTTCAGGTGAAACAGTATTTGTGTGTTTCTTTCAATTTAATAAACTCTATTTGCTGCTCACAATGTGGCCATGCTTTACAATGTGGATACCAAATGCACACTGTTTTATAAATCACCTCATTCAGTCCACAAGTGTGACCCCAAGCTTCCAGTTGCCTATCATGTTATTCCTCAACTTTCCTCTTATGCTGACCTCTTTGTGCTCAACTTTCTGTAGTACGCCAGTGAAGCCCAAGGTAAGCTTGAGGAACAGCACTTCATCTTTCAATTAGGCATGTTATAGCCTTAAGGACTCTGAGTTCAACAATTTCAGACTGCAATCTCTGCTACCATTTTGTCTCTTTCCTTTGCATGTTTTGGTTTTACTCTCATTTTTCTCATTTTTGCTTTTTGGATGGCATCTGCTAATTGCCTGCCATTCACAGCTCCTTTAGACACATATTTTGTTTCTTTACTTGCCCCATCACTCCCTTTGGTCCTGCACAACAAGTTCTCTTGTCATTTAATCTCTCTTGTCTGCCACCCTATCACAGTTCTTTTTCCGTTCTTCCCTATTTCACTCACTTAAATCATGTTGCATTTCCAATCTTTCCCAGTTTTGACAAAAGGTCATACATCTGAAATGTTTCCCTCGCCACAGATGCTGCCTGACCTACTGACTATTTCTGACATTGTTTTTATTTATTAGAGGCAACTGGTGATGATCGCCCATTGTAGATCGAGGTCTTGTGTGCAGCATGTCCTTGTGTCTTGCCTTTTTATCCTACACTTAGTGTATTGCTTCCAACTGAGGTTGATAGGAGCACTTGAAATGTTGGCTTTACGTGAATAGCATTGGAGGAATAAAAGCAAAAAACTGTGGATGCTGGAAATCCAAAACAAAAACTAAAATACCATGGAAAAACTCAGCAGGTCTGACAGCATCTGCGGAAAGGAATACAGTTAACGTTTCGAGTCCGTATGACTCTTCAACAGAACTAAGGAAAAATAGAAAAGAGGTGAAATACAGAGCTGGATAGAGCGCCAGTGATAGGTGGAGATAACCAAAAGATGTCATAGACAAAAGGACAAAGTGGTGTTGACGGTGGTGATGTTAGCTAAGAAATGTGCTAACGGTGACATTAAGGGTAGAAAGCAGGACAAGCAAGGTACAGATAGCCCTAGTGGGGATGGGGTGGGGGGAAGGAATCGAAATAGGCTAAAAGGTAGAGATAAAACAATGGATGGAAATACATTTAAAAATAATGGAAATAGGTGGGAAAAGAAAAATATATATAAATTATTGGAAAAAGGGGGGTCGGAAAGGGGGTGGGGATGGAGGAGAGAGTTCATGATCTAAAGTTGTTGAACTCAATATTCAGTCCAGAAGGCTGTAAAGTGCCTAGTTGGAAGATGAGGTGCTGTTCCTCCAGTTTGCGTTGAGCTTCACTGGAACATTGCAGCAGGCCAAAGACGGACATGTGGGCATGAGAGCAGGGTGGTGTGTTGAAATGGCAAGTGACAGGGAGGTCTGGGTAATGCTTGCGGATAGACCGAAGGTGTTCCGCAAAGCGGTCACCCAGTCTGCGTTTGGTCTCTCTAATGTTTTACCTGCCTCCAATATTCTCCCTCCACCTGGACCCCTCCCTCTGGATTCTTGCCTGCTCTTGATCTTTTCATTGAGAACTGTCAGCGTGACATCAGTCGTCTCAATTTCTCTGCTCCTCTCACCCACTCTAACCTGTCTCTGTCTGAACTTGCTGCACTCTGTTCTCTCAGGTCCAACCCTGACATTGTCATCAAACCTGCTGACAAGGGTGGTGCTGTTGTTGTCTGGCGCACTGACCTCTACCTCGCAGAGGCTGAGCGTCAACTCGCAGACACTTCCTCCTACCTCCCCCTGGACCATGACCCCACCACTGAACATCAAGCCATTGTTTCTAGGACTGTCACTGACCTCATCTCCTCTGGAGATCTTCCATCCACAGCTTCCAACCTCATAGTCTCCCAACCTCGGATGGCCCGCTTCTACCTCCTACACAAAATCCACAAACAGGACTGTTCCGGCAGACCGATCGTGTCAGCCTGTTCCTGCCCCACTGAATTCATTTCTTGCTATCTTGACTCCATTCTCTCTCCCCTTGTCCAGTCTCTTCCCACCTACATCTGCGATTCCTCTGACACCCTACATCATATCAACAATTTCCTGTTCCCTGGCCTCAACCGCCTCCTCTTCACCATGGACGTCCAATCCCTCTACACCTCCATCCCCCACCGGGATAGTCTGAGGGCTCTCTGCTTCTTCCTCGAACAGAGGCCCGAACAATCCCCATCCACCACTCCTCTCCTCCGTCTGGCCGAACTTGTTCTCACACTGAACAATTTCTCCTTAAACTCCACTCATTTCCTCCAAATAAAAGGTGTGGCTATGGGTACCGGCATGGGCCCCAATTATGCCTGTCTCTTTATGGGGTATGTGGAACATTCCTTGTTCCAGTCCTACTCTGGCCCCCTCCCTCAACTCTTTCTCCGGTACATCAATGACTGCTTCAGTGCTGCTTCATGCTCTCGTCTGGACCTGGAAAAATTGATTAATTTTGCTTCCAATTTCCATCCCTCTATCATTTCCACATGGTTCATCTCTGACACTTCCCTTCCCTTCCTTGACCTCTCTGTCTCAATTTCTGGTGATGGACTGTCCACCTATATTCATTACAAGCCTACCAACTCCCACAGCTACCTTGACCACAGCTCCTCACACCCCACTTCCTGTAAGGACTCCATCCCATTCTCTCAGTTCCTTCGCCTCCATTGCATCTGTTCTGATGATGCCACTTTCAAAAACAGTTCCTCTGACATGTCTTCCTTCTTCCTTAACCAAGGTTTTCCACCCACGGTGGTTGACAGGGCCATCAACCGTGTCCGGCCCATCTCCCGTGCATCTGCCCTCACACCTTCCTCTCCCTCCCAGAAACATGATAGGGTCCCCCTTGCCCTCACTTATCACCCCACCAGCCTCCGCATTCAAAGGATCATCCTCCGCCATTTCCACCAACTCCAGCATGATGCCACCACCAAACACATCTTCCCTTCACCCCCCCGGCGGCATTCCGCAGGGATTGTTCCCTCCGGGACACCCTGGTCCACTCCTCCATCACCCCCTACACCTCAACCCCTTCCCACGGCACCTTCCCATGCAACCGCAGAAGGTGCAACGCCTGCCCCTTTACTCCCCCCCTCCTCACCGTCCAAAGGCCCAAACACTCCTTTCAAGTGAAGCAGCATTTCACTTGCACTTCCCTCAATTTAGTCTACTGCATTCGCTGCTCCCAATGTGGTTTCCTCTACATTGGAGAGACCAAACGCAGACTGGGTGACCGCTTTGCAGAACACCTTCGGTCTGTCCACAAGCATGATCCAGACCTCCCTGTCGCTTGCCATTTCAACACACCACCCTGCTCTCATGCCCACATGTCTGTCCTTGGCCTGCTGCAATGTTCCAGTGAAGCTCAACGCAAACTGGAGGAACAGCACTTCATCTTCCGCCTCGGCACTTTATAGCCTTCTGGACTGAATATTGAGTTCAACAACTTTAGATCATGAGCTCTCTCCTCCATCCCCATCCCCTTTCCGATCCCCCCTTTTTCCAATAATTTCTATATATTTTCCTTCTCCCACCTATTTCCATTATTTTTAAATGTATTTCCATCCATTGTTTTATCTCTACCTTTTAGCCTATTTCAATCCCTTCCCCCCACCCCACACCCACTAGGGCTATCTGTACCTTGCTCGTCCTGCTTTCTACCCTTAATGTCACCATTAGCACATTTCTTAGCTAATATCACCACCGTCAACATCTCTTTTTCCTTTTGTCTGTGACATCTTTTGGCAATCTCCACCTATCACTGGCCCTCTATCCAGCTCTACCTGTCCCACCCCCCCTTAAATCAGCTTATATTTCATCCCTTTTCTATTTTTCCTTAGTTCTGTTGAAGAGTCATACGGACTCGAAATGTTAACTGTAGCATTGGAGGAATGTTTGTGATGGATGTGTGTGCCTTGCAGCAAAGAGTTTCAGTAGTAATAACTGCAATGTTGACTTCATTAATGCTTGGCCATATACACACAGTTGGACCAAATATCCTGAATGGTAAGACCAATGATTTGTGATGCAAGATCCAAGAAACAATCAAAGTCAGGTTTGGCTGCCTTGGGAAACCTTAAATGTAACCATTATAAGGGAAGTTCATTGCCATATTTCCCTGCTTGGAGGTGCTGCACTAGGAAACATTGGGCAGGATTTTTGGGCGTTCAAGCGGGTGGGCTCAGGAGCAGCTGGGAAATGGTCCACCGCCTGCGATCATCCCCTGAACACGGTTTTACACTGGTTGGCCACATAACGGCCGGCAGGGAGCTGCCCCAGGGAGCTTATGAATATTAAAATAAAAAATAAAGAATCTGAAAATGTGCAAAACATGTCCCCACATAGGATTCACTGACATGAACATAAACGTTATAAAGATTATGTCAAAAAATTTCATTTTTAAAAATTAATGTTGGAAATCTCATCCCACCCATGGATGAGGTTTCCTAAAAAATCCAAAGATCGCCTGGCCGATTCACCCGCCCTCCAACCTAACCGTTGGACACACAGTGAAAAATAGGTTTAAATTAATTGATTAATGGCCTTAATAGGCCTTTTAATTGTCAGTGGGCGTGGCTGGCTGTCACGCACGCCTGCCGACCGAAATATTGCGCGAGTGCGCAATGACATCGGGACCTTTACCCGACGTCATCGTGCGCTATTTTATGGCCGATCAGGTTAGGTGTGTGCCAGCCCACAGGTGGTAAATTCCTGCCCATTAAAACCACGTTGACTGTACGTGGCAAAGGAATTTCTAATTCTGAAATTTCATCAGGGTCATGGGAGTAGATAGTTAGCTTTTAAAATCTCAAGCAGCTGAGCTGATGGCTCAGGCTTCTACCCTTATCTATCTTCTGCTTTAGTTACAAAGGACACTTCAAAGCACTCCGGGCAAACTACACAAACACATCCCACCAGCATTACAATGCACTAAATAAACTGACATTCTGCAACATGTAAAGTTGCTTTTCTCCAAGAGTACACTAAAGTGGCCTTTTGTAAGCTGGACTGCACCATTATAGCAATATCATTACATGAATTAAATACCTTTCAGGCCATGTGGGTAAATATCCCAAAATACTGCACCCAGTCTGAATGGCACCTTGTGAGATGTGGGCATGCAACAAAATATACGACTGTGAAGTTGATTGGAAAATATTATAAGCTACACCACCAGTTATAAGATGATAATGTTTTCAAAGGATTTAACAAGGGGTGATTTTTTTTATTACATTGTAAATATCATCTATGAAAGAGGACAGCAAAAAACTTAAAATTGTGTTTTTTTCAGATCTTACTTCTGTTTGCCTACAATGTGAAGCCCGTTACGCTGGTCAGCCTCAAGACAAGCACATTAACTAATGCTTCCTGTGGACATAGGTGGATTCATTTAAAACGGTATTAAAAATATATATTTTTAAATATACATTACCTTTATATTTTACTAAAAAAGTGAATTTGTTCTTATCAAGATTGTCACAGGAGAAGAGTAATCTTGAGAAGTGCGAAGTTCATTAAATATATGTTATCTTGCTCATAATTATTGGTATGAAATCTGCTCTGTGAAATTTGAGGTATATAACAGTATTTTACTGAACAGAAGAGCAATAATTCTACTGTGCAAATTATTAATTACATTAATGTAATGTAGCACACTGCCCTTTACATGTGTTAATTATACATAAAAGTACAGTAATTTTGAAATTACCTTGTTTACTGGACTGATTCATTGGTCTGTGACCATTCTGTAGAGGGCTTTGTGCTGTTCCCTTATACGATTTGTGGAGCCTCCAATGTAAAAGCTGGCTTTTGGGCTCTTGTTCCTTGAATGAATGTGCAAATTTTTTGACTTCGTATCTGAGGTTTTTTTTTTATAGGATTGAAAAACCTTCAGGATAGTTCACCGTGATTCAGTGGATTATTGGAGGTACCTTTTGTTTAGCTGGTCACTTGTGTCTTACTCCTGAGAACTAAAAACACAAAAGATATCTTGTATGTTCTGCAAGTATGTTAAAAAAGGAAGAAAATACAGTACTCAATCACGGCACTAAGAGCAAATTAAACTTCTAAGCATCATAAGTTTACAAGGATTACATAGAACATACAGCACAGAAACAGGCCATTCAGCCCAACCAGTACATGCCGGCGTTTATGCTCCACTCGTCTCCTCCCATCATTCCCTACCTCAATGTACCATCGTAACCATTTATTCCCTTTCCCCTCAAAAGCTTGTCTAGTTTCCCCTTAAATGCATCTATAGAATTTGCTTTAACTACTTCCTGTGGTAGACAGTTCCACATTCTCACCACTCTTCGGGTAAAGAGGTTTCTTCCGAATTTCCTATTGGATTTTTTGATGACTATCTTATATTGGTGGCTTCTAGTTATGTATCTCCCTGCGGCTATCATCTGTTGGAGGTGCAGTCAACATCATATGCACCTAGGCACGAGCCTGTATGCCAGCATCTCAGACAAAAGAGCATTTCTGTGACTTCCTAGGTGACATTCTGAGAAACATTCTGTTAAGAAATGTGAACTTGCCTTGTTCCAGGGCTGCAGACTCCATTTCCTGGCAAGCCCAAGAGTTTTGACGCACATGCGGAGCGCGCAGGGTGACAAGCTACACCTGCTCCCTTCTAGTTTTTTCGGCATTTAAAGAACTCGGCCATTTGGGACATCAGTAGTGCATCTGCATGATGTGAAAACACCAATCATGGGATCCAGTATGGCACCATAAAAAGGGAGCCCATGACAGAAAGGAGAACCACCAAGGTGGGGGGACTGGCCCAAAAGAGGATCCAGAAGGGGATCCAAAGGAGGAGAGAAACCACTGGGAGAGGAGCAAAGGAAGGGGTGTCAGACAGTGACAGAGATTCTGTGTGCTGGCTCCATACAGGTAGGGCTCCGAGAAGGCACTTTGGGATCTGAAAAACCTTTTGGGGAGCACTTTGGAGCAGTGATGCACTGCTCAGAATGGCTAAAGAGCTGGAGTGGTGCCCATGAGTTGGTGCTGGAGTGAAGCATCAAGAAGCCAGTGGAACAGCCTCAGGAAAAGAGATTGGACCATCAGAAGGTGAGCAGTCATTGAGGCAGTCTGAGTTGGAGTGGCCTTTGAAGGAATTTAGAGACTTGATCTTCAAAAGTGAAGACTTGAAATTTGTCATGAGGGATTCGGAGTTTTAACGAGATTGTGTAACTCAGTGGACATTGACGTCTGGGTGGGTTGCTGAGAAATCTGTGGGATCTGTTTTGGTCACATCTGCCATTTATTGTGCAGTGTAGTGTGTTCGACCACAGTTTGCTTGTTAATTCACATGTACCTCATGTTAAAGTATAAGATCGATATTGTAGATTGTTTTACTTTTCTGACTTTGTATAGTAAAGTTTAGTTTGTTTGGTTACAAACTATGGAATTTTGCGGCTCTCTCTTAGTAAGTACCTGGGATCTCAAACTTTGTCCACTTTAAACAAAAGGTTACTGGTCCCTAACTGGATTATATCAATTCCAAATGATGAGAGGCTATTCATCTTGGGTGACTTCAGTGCAAATGTTGGGATAGAAAATGATTCATGGCCAAAATGCCTTGGTCGTCATGGGATGGGCAAGATTAATGATAGCGGACAAAACCTTTTTGAGTTTTGTTTCCTGAATGAACTCTCCATCACCAACATCTTCTTCCTTGGCACACATTGCCACAAGGTATCATGGTGTCACCCAAGGTCTGGACATTGGCACCAACTAGACCTGGTCATCAAGAGAAGACATGATCTGTCCAGTGTCCTCCACACCTACACCTACCACAGTGCAGGTTGCGATACCAGCCACTCTCTTGTCAGCAGTAGAGTGAAGGTGGACTCCTGAGAGTTTCACAGCTCCAAACATGATGGCTCACCACACATCAACAGCACTTGTACAAGTAATGATGCCAGATACCAGCACTTCATACTATCACTAGAACAACTGCCATCCACCAGAGGTTTATCGGGAAGTGCTGATGCTGGTTTTGATGAACATGGAAGTCACTAGCTCAATCATCGATGACAGAAACATCATTTGGTAAAGATGGAACCTGCAACAAGAACTGGTTTGAGACCTACTCAACTGAGATGACATCTATCATTGAAACAAAAAACAAAGCTTACATGATGCACAACATAAACTCAACAGTTAAAACATTGCATGACTGGAAAGTAGCCAAGAGAGCTGTGCAAAAGATGGAGATACTGTGCAAACAAACTTTGGATCAACTTTCATCAAGAAATCCAAACTGCCTGTTCAGTGGAAATCTTTGAACTATGTACAAAGGGATCAAGAGGGCGCTTGGTCCTGCCATGTTCCCCTGAAGTCGGCAGATGGTGAACAGACAGAAGTAAACAAATGTCCCACTGGCCCAAATACTACTGTGAGCTGTGCTCATGTGAGTCGGACATCTCCCATTCCCACTTGACGCTTTCCTGTAGCTTCCTGTCGTGGATGAATTAGATGAAGAACTTTCATCACTTGAGTTTGAGAGGGGTATAAACAGCCTAGTGAACAAAAGGGCACCCAACAAGGACAGAATCCCAGCTGAACTGCTCAAGCACAGAAAACCCCATCTATTGTCACACCTTTATGACCTTCTCCTTCTCTGTTGGAAGGTAGGCTCCATTCCTCAGGAGATACGTGACTCCATAAGCATTACGCCACACAAAAACAAAGGTGACAGCAACAACTACAGGGAAGCTCACTCCTTAGCATTACAGGGAAGGCCTCGATAAGCTCAGACTTAAAAGACTCCATCTAGTTGCAGACAAAGTGTACCCGGAAGCACAGTGTGGTTTCCATGCCAGCAGATCTACTTTGGACATGATTTTCCCCATAAGCCAACTACAAGAGAAGTGTAAAGAATGGGATGTACCTCTAACTTACTTTCATTGACCTCACTAATGCATTCAACACCATCAGCAGAGCAGGGCGCTACAAGATTTTGGGAAAAATTGGCTTTCGACAAAAGCACTTCAGTCTCATCCGCTCTTTCCATGACAACATGCACTGCACTGTACAGATCAATGGCTCCTTTCCAATGGTTTCAGAGTGAAGAATTGGAGTGAAACAGGGCTGTGTCTCTAGCCCCCACTCTGTTAGGTATCTTACCCATGCTCTTGACCTTCACCTTCCCTGTAGATATGGAAGGACTAGGTCAGACGGCAAGCTCTACAATTTATCAAGACTGAAAGTGAAGACAAAAACACTTCAAATCCTGATTATGGAACTCCTGTACGCTGATGGTGCTATGGTAGTTACCCATACGGAAACTCATACTGACTCGTGGACTGTCTCTCCCATGCCTGTAACTTGTTCTACCTGACTAGAAGTGTCAAGAAAACCGTGGTCATGGGACAAAGTGTTGCACCTCTGCTTCTGATCACACTAAGTAACACTCCACTGGAAGCAGTGAGCAAATTCTGCTACCGCTGGTCCACAGTAACAGACAATCTGTATCTTGCTGCAGTACTTGAAGGAGAAGATCACCTTTGGCCAACTTGTGCAACGTGTATGGGATAACATTGAGCTGACCCTTAGGACCAAGCTGGTGGTTTATAAGGCCTGTTACAATTTAGACATTTTCCCAAGCTCTTTTTTATGTTCAACGACTGTTTCACAATCTCCTATTAACTGAAACCTGCATCTTCATTCTTTGTCTTATTTAGATTAGTGTAAAAATGCTCAAACTCTTAAACTAAATCATGATAAATTACTTACTCAAGGATATGTAAGATGTCTACTACATTTCCTATCCTGTGTTTGGTTATTTATGTGCAGGAATTAGAATCAGTGCATTAGAGTTAACCTTTCCACGTATAAAAATCTGCCTCGTTTACAATTCCTTAGATGAATTAGCAAAAGTTTCTTTTTCCTTGGTATATGGCCTGAGGTCAAAAAGTATCCACGATGAGAAGTTGTAATATATGAGCCACAAGCAAGCACAGTACCAAGAGGCCTGAATTTTATCAATCAGATGACCCAACATCAGGGGAATATTTGGAACTGCAACACATAAGGGTGAACTGCAATTTTACGAGGAAGTACCAATAAAGGACCGGTTGGGGGGAAGCCAGTCAATTAAAGGTGGGTGACCTTGTGATGGAAGGAAGGTCATTGATGATGAAGCAGCTGAAATTTGTTAGGCCGAGGACACTACCCTGAGGAACTCCTGCAGTGATGTCCTGGAGCTGAGATGACTGACCTCCAACAACAACAATCATCTTCCTTTCTGCTAGGTATAACTCCAACCAACGGAGAGTTTTCCCCCTGATTCCCATTGACTCCAGTTTTGTTGGGGCTCCTTGATGCCATACTTGGTCAAATGCTGCCTTGATGTCAAGGGTAGTCACTCTCACCTCACCTCGGGAGTTCAGCTCTTTTGTCCATGTTTGAACCAAGGCTGTAATGAGGTCAGGAACTGAGTGGCCCTGGTGGAGCCCAAACTGGGCGTCAGTGAGCAGGTTATTGCTAAGCAAGTGCCGCCTGATAGCACTGTTGATAACCCCTTCCATTACTTAACTGATGATCGAGAGTAGACTGATGGGGCAGTAATTGGCCGGGTTGGATTTGTCCTGCTTTTTATGTACTTGATATACCTGGGCAATTTTCCACATAGCCGGGTAGATGCCAGTATTGTAGTTGTACTGGAGCAGCTTGGCTAGGGGCGTGGCAAGTTCTGGAGCACAAGACTTCAGTACTATTGCCGGAATATTGTCAGGTTCCATAGCCTTTGCAGTATCCAGTGCCTTCAGCCATTTCTTGATATCAGATGGAGTGAATTGAATTGGCTGAAGACTTGCATCTGTGATGCTGGGGACCTCCGGAGGAAGCCAAGATGGATCATCCACTCGGCACTTCTGGCTGAAGATTGTTGTGAATTCTTCAGCCTTATCTATTGCGCTGATGTGCTGGGCTCTTCCATCATTGAGGATGGGGATATTTATGGAGCCTCCTCCTCCAGTGAGTTGTTTAATTGTCCGCCAACATTCACAATTGGATGTAGCAGGACTGCAGAGCTTAGATCTGATCCGTTGGTTGTGGGATCGCTTAGTTCTGTCTATCACGTTCTGCTTATGCTGTTTGGCATACAAATAGTCCTGTGTTATAGCTTTACCAGGTTGACACCTCATTTTTAGGTATGCCTGGTGCTCTCCTGCAATCTTCATTGGACCAGGGTTGATCCCCTGGCTTGATGGTAATGGTAGAGTGGGGGATAGGCCGGGCCATGAGGTTACAGATTGTGTTTGAGTACAATTCTGCTGCTGTTGATGACCCACGGCGCCTTATTGATGCCCAGTCTTGAGTTGCTAGATCTGTTCGAAATCTAACCCATTTAGTTTGGTGGAAGTGCCACACAACACAATGGAGAGTATCCTCAATGTGAAGGTGGGATTTCGTCTCTGCAACGACTGCACGGTGGTCACTCCTACCGATACTGTCATGGACAGATGCATCTGCAGCAGGCAGGTTGGTGAGGATGAGGTCAAGTATGTTTTTTGCCTCTTGTTGGTTCCCTCACCACCTGCCGCAGACACAGTCTAGCAGCTATGTCCTTTAGGACTCAGCCAGCTTGGTCAGTAGCGGTGCTGCTGAACTACTCTTGATGATGGACATTGAAGTCCCCCACCCAGTGTACTTTCTGTGCCCTTGCCACCCTCAGTGCTTCCTCCAAGTGATGTTCATCACCTACCCTATACCACAACGCCGTTGCCTCCTGTGTGCTTTTACAAATGGTGCCTTAGAGTGAGCTGGTGACATAATGGCCTAGATTTCTGCAACCAAAACAGGTAGCTCGAGTTAGGAAAGTTCTCAATTCACCGCACCTGTCCTGGGAGAAAGTCCCCCTTATGGTGCGGGAGTGCAGGTGCGGGATGGAGACCGCCACCCCGGAAGCAGTTCGAATGCAGACATGGAACACATGTCGGGCACATTGTAAAGCACTCCCCTGTGAGCAGTTCCAGCTGTGAGGCAGGAAGTTAATGGTATAGCTGCTGGATTGTGGGAGGCAATGTCTATCACAAGTCAGGTGAATACTAACAGTAATGGTAATGCAGTGGCATAGTGGTATTGTCACTGGACTAATATATTCCAGAGACCCAGGGTAATGCTCAGCGGACCCGGGTTCAAATGCCACCATGGCAGATGGTGGAATTTAATTCAATAAAAATCTGGAATTAAAAGTCTGATGATGACCATGAAACCATTGTCCTTGTTGTAAAACCCATCTGGTTCAGTAATGTCCTTTAGGGAAGGAAATCTGTCATCCTTACTTGGTCTAGCCTACACATGACTCCAGACCCACAGCAATGTGGTTGACTCTGAATTGGCCTAGCAAGCCACTCAGTTGTATCAAACGACTACAAAGTCACAAAAAAAATGAATGAACCCAGACAAACCACCACCACTGACTAGGCACCGGAAACGACAATGGCAATCGCAGCACTGTTGGCCCTGCAAAGTCCTCCTTACTAACATCTGGGGTCTAGTGCCAAAATTGGGAGAGCTGTCTCACAGACTAGTCAAGCAATAGCCTGACAGTCATCCTCACGGAATCATACCTTACAGATAATGTCCCGGACACCACCATCACCACCCCGAAGTATGTCCTGTCCCACCAGCAGGACAGACCCAACAGAGATGGCTGCATCAGATGAGGTGGCTGGTATACAGTCCAGAGGGAGTTGCCCTAAGAGTCCTCAACATTGACTCCGGACCCCATGAAGTCTCATGGCATCAGGTCAAACATGGGCAAGAAAACCTCCTGCTGATTACCACGTACTACCCTCCCTAAGGTGATGAATCAGTGCTCCTCCATGTTGAGCATCACTTGGAGGAAGCACTGAGGGTGGCAAGGGTGCAGAATGTACTCTGGGTGGGGGACTTCAATGCCCATCACCAAAAGTAGTTCAATAGCGCCACTACTGACCAAGCTGGCCGAGTCCTAAATGACATAGCTGCTAGACTGAGTCTGCGGCAGGTGGTGAGGGAACCAACAAGAGGCAAAAAACATACTTGACCTCATCCTCACCAACCTGCCTGCCGCATATTCATCTGTCTATGACAGTATCGGTAGGCGTGACCACCGCACACGGTCATTGTGGAGACAAAATCCTGCTTTCACATTGAGGATACCCTCCATCATGTTGTGTGGCACCATCACTGTGCTAAATGAGAGATTTTGAACAGATCTAGCAAATTAAGATTGGGCATCCATGAGGCACTGTGGGCCATCAGCGGCAGCAGAATTGTACTCGAACACAATCTGTAACATGGCCCGTCATATTCCCCGCTATACCATTACTATCAAGCCAGGGGATAAACGCTGGTTCAATGAAGAGTGCAGGAGGGCATGCCAGGAGCAACACCAGGCATACCTAAAAATGAGGTGTCAACCTGGGGAAGCTACAACACAGGACTACCTGAGTGCCAAACAGCATAAGCAGCAAGTGATAAACAGCTAAGCAATTCCACAACCAACGGATCAGATCTAGGATCTGCAGTCCTGCCACATCCAGCTGTGAATGTTGGTGGATAATTAAACTACTCACTGGAGGAGGAGGAGGCTCCACAAATGTCCCATCCTCAATGATGGGGTAGCCCAGCACATCAGTGAAAAAGATGAGGCTGAAGCATATGCTACAATCTTCAGCCAGAAATGCAAAGTGGATGATCCATCTCGGCTTCCTCCGGAGGTCCCCAGTATCACAGATGCAAGTCTTCAGCCAATTCGATTCACTCCACTTGATATCAAGAAACAGCTGAAGGCACTGGATACTGCAAAGGCTATGGTCCCTAACAATATTCCGGCAGTAGGACTGAAGACTTGTGCTCCAGAACTTGTCGCACCCCTAGCCAAGCTGTTCCAGTACAGCTACAACACTGACATCTACCCAGCTGTGTGGAAAATTGCCCAGGTATGCCCTGTACACAAAAAGCAGGACAAATCCAACCCAGCCAATTACTGCCCCATCAGTCTACTCTCAATCATCAGTAAAGCAACAGAAGGGGTCATCAACAGTGCTATCAAGTGGAACTTGCTTAACAATAACCTGCTCACTGCCACCCAGTTCTGCCAGGGCCACTCAGCTCCTGACCTCATTACAGCCTTGGTTCAAACATGGACTAAAGAGTTGAACTCCCGAGGTGAGGTGAGAGTGACTGCCCTTGACATCAAGGCCGCATTTGACCAAGTGTGACATCAAGGAGCCCTGGCAAAACTGCCGTCAATGGGAATTAGGAGGAAAACTCTCCGTTGGTTGGAGTCATACCTAGCACAAAGGATGATGGTTGTGGTTTTTGGAGGTCAGCCATCTCAGCTTCAAGACATCAGGGTGGTGTCCTAGGCCCAACCTTCTTCAGCTGCTTCATCAATAACCTTCCTTTCATCATAAGGCCAGAAGTGGGGATGTTCGCTGGTGATTGCACAATGTTCAGCACCATTTGCTACTCCTCAGATACTGAAGCAGTCCACATTCAAATGCAGCAAGTCCTGGACAATATCCAGGCTTGGGCTGGCAAGTGGCAACTAACATTTACACCACACAAGTCAGGCAATGACCATCTTCAACAAGCGAGAAGCCAACCATCACCCCTTAATGTTCAATGGCATTACTATCACTGAATCCCCCATTGTCAACATCCTGGGCGTTACCATTGACCAGAAACTGAACTGGACTAGCCATATAAATACTGTGGCTATAAGAGCAGGTCAGAGACTAGGAATCCTGTGACGAGTAACTTACCTCCTGACTCCCCAAAGCCTGTCCACCATCTACAAGACACAAGTCAGAAGTGTGATGGAATACTCCCCACTTGCCCGATGAGTGCAGCTCCCACAGCAAACATGAAGCTCGACACCATCCAGGACAAAGCAGCCCACTTGATAGGCACCTCATCCACAAACATTCACTCCCTCCACCACCGACGCACAGTAGCAGCAGTGTGTACTGCAGGAATTCACCAAAGCTCCGTTGACAGCACCTTCTAAACCCACGATCACTACCATCTAGAAGGACAAGGGCAGCAGATAGATGGGAACACCACCACCTAGAAATTCCCCTCCAAGTCACTCACCATCCTGACTTGGAAGTATATCGCCATTCCTTCACTGTCACTGAATCAAAATTCTGGAACTCCATTCCTAACAGCACTGTGGGTGTACCTACATGGACGACAGTGGCTCGAGAAGGCAGCTCACCACCACCTTCTCAAGGGCAATTAGGGATGGGCAATATATGCTGGCCCAGCCAGGGAAGCCCACATCCCGTGAATGTATTAAAAAAAAATGTTCAGGCAGGCTGCAAAAGAGGGCGGAGTCTGTATTAGTTGAGGCAGCTAAGGAATGGTTTCAGCATGAGGAAGGGCCAATCCCCGATTCAGTAATGCCTCACTGGAATGAACCACAGGCAAAAAGTTGAGTGACAACGTCACCTTAAAACTACAGGCATTGGGTGTCTACCATTTCCCAATGGCATCTACTCATCCTCACACAGCTCTGCCATCATCTCTCTGGAGAGATGTAGTCTTCATAGGCAATGGTGCTTTGATATATCCATGAAGCTGACTCTCTGATGGTACATGCTTTGAGCTGGGTAGTGCCTTCTGTGCCTTCTTTCCCCCAAGCACATCCTCATCCGTGTCCTTCCTCAACCCCTTGAGCCCCCCTGGCTGCTGCAAATGCACTCCATGTGGCTGCATCCCCATCTCTGTGAGACTCTTCTCCCTGGACGAGTCAAACTCTGAAAGCATAAACCCCATTGTCAAAGGAAGTTTGCTCTGCGATGAGCCTCTCAAGAACCTGGTCCTGCTTCCAGTGGCTGCTATGGACCCAGAAGACATCTTTCCACTAGAGGTACGTCACTTTGACCCCACCCTCTACAGTACCTCCAAACATGATAGTGTCACATGATCAACATACGACCTACAGACAGCTTCACAATGTGGCTGCCAGTTCCCATTGCAATTCTGCTATCACTCAGATCCCATTTCCTTTGAGGAGGTGAGAATATAACTCTCCGTGCATTCCCATGTGCTAGATGTAAAATTGTAAGAAGTTTGGAAAATATCTGATCATTAGCTGTTTGTGATCTTAATTACCTGCTGTCAGTCTGTCAGCCAGTAACCCACATCTCATAAAATTCATGATCAGCCAAATCTGCCCAGAGTGTCGTTGCTGTAAGAGTTGGTCACTGAAAATTTCACATTGCCTTAGATTCTTTTTCACTTTGAACATATTACAGTCAATCAAGCTTGATCAAAGGAATTATGCCATGGAGACGATTATGTAGAATGCTACATGGAGATTTGCACAGCAAGGCTGCTGGTCTCACAAAGGGAGAGCAGTGGAGGCTGGGTCATTCAAATATTCAAAGCTGAATTCGACAGATTTTTGACCTACAAGGGAATCAAAGGTTATAGGGAACAGGTAGGAAAGAGAAATGGAGGCTGCAATCAGATCAGCCATGATGTATTGAATGGTGGAGTAGGCTCGAGGGACCAAATGACCTACTCTTGCTTCTATTTCTTATCTTCTTATAGAAGGAAATGGAGATAGGACTAAATCTGTGACATTGCATTTGGGGCCAAGGTCTGTTTCTGGCTCTCTTTATTTTTATGTACATCTCCACATTTCTGCCATCGACTTCTTTCAGTCTCTAGCTCTTCTCAGTTTTTCCAAGTCTCCTTTTCACTGTCTTCTCTCCTATGTTGTTCTTATTTTCTTTGGATAACTCTCAGCAACTTTCTATCCCTCTTCTCTTTATATGTATTAGTCAATCTGTTTGGTTTTCTCTGCTGCCAGACCTGTAGTGGAACTTTGACATTAACCCTCCAAGTTGCCATGTTAATTCCTGGGAATGAATAGTTCGTGCGCAACTAGCTAGTCTTTACAGTTGTATTTCTGCATGGACCAGGAGCAAAGCTGCTGTTGCATTTCAGCATGAAGCTAGGCATTCCACTCCCAAACTCCCCTTACTAGGGAGGGAGGGCAGAGGGAAAGCCGTGGATGGGAAAGAGTGATGCAGGGGATTAAATGTAGCCAGCTCAGAGATAGACTTCCAGGGAAAAGACGACAAAAGGTTGAGTAAAAGCAGTCTCTGCCTGGGACCAGGAGGCAGTAAAATGCCGATGCTTAAGGCCGATGAGGTCAGGAGATGTTAGTAAAATGCATCCTTTTTCTTATAGTTGAGGGCTGCAATCACCAGAAAAATTACACCAGCAACTTCACCATCTCCAGACACTCTTGCATTTTTTTTAAAAATAAGCTTTATTAAAAACAAGTATAATTGCTGTGATCTTGTGATGATATTGGTACGAGAACTTAACACTCTATTAATATTGAAGTCAGAGACCTATATGTTCATTGCCCTCACCCTGTTTGCTTCATCCTGCAGTCGAAGGGAAGTATGGAGCTTTGAACGAGCCGGGAGTGAGACTTTGGGATGAGGAGTGGGGCTGAATAGAGGTATAGTTTTTACAGTCATATATTCCTAGGCACTAAAGTTTCATGTTTCCCATCTTTTTTTAGACTTATTTCATTACATAAGAAACTTTCTGCCTTAAAACAAAAGGCTGAGGCGCACTTGCAACCAGAACATGCACCATCCACTTTATTGCAGCGCAGTCACCATAGACTGAAACAAAGGTATACTCGAAATGAAAGTGCAACGAGTGTTAGAAAGCTACCTGCATCGCTGGAAGTAAGTCAAAATAGATATTAGAATAACATAGCTAATTTTTAACATGTTTCCATTAATATGATAAAGTCTTATCAGTAGCAAGATTGTTGATTTTGTGGTCTTTGTAAATACTGGAGATTATCATTTCTATGAGAGGTACAGAAATCACTGTATTGGTGGAGCATGCTGTTTTGCTTTGAAAACAACTGGATGTGCCAGTTCAGCATTGCTGAGTGTTTGCACAGATAAAATTGATCATTTGCCATTCAGATGTGAACCATGAAGATAAGGTACCACTGCAGAACAGCTGGGGGTGTGAGAAAACACTCAACTTAAATAGCACCATTAACATGGTAACATACGCCCAAGCTGCAGACGTGAATTGGAACGTGATTAGAGGAGGTCATTGAAAATTTAAGCTGTGAGGAGCCTTTTGAAAGCAGAAGCATTGTGGCTTGGCCAAAGGATTTAGGAAGCAATCATAGTGTATGATAGCTGAAGACATTTCTATTAATACGAACATTAGACATCGGTCTTCAGAAAAAGACCAAGGCTTGAAAGACCAGGTTCAACAGACCAAGTGGTCTATCGAATCTGACCCACATTTATGATGGCAATGCTGACTAAATTCTTTCTCCCTTTCACAGCCAAGTGATCTAATGGGAGAGGTGCAAAAAAAAGTAGAGAAAAACCTAGGGCCAGTAAGTGAAAACATACTCTGGAAAATTTTTCTCCAAACCCCCTTAGACCATTGAAACATGTACAACAGATCACATGGACAAGGCATTATTTTCTGGGATCTCTTTCTTGATTAACAACCGTATGGAGGAATAGTCCCAATTATTATAAATATGAAAGGAAGTAGAGATGTTCTGACTCTGTATTTACCATAGGCTCATTTCTCCTACCATAGAATTGAGAGTTACTAGCCAAGCAGTACAAGGTGGAACTTTTAACTTCCAGCATTACTTGCATTCTTCATTGGCAGTTTGTCTAATGAAGGGGAGATGCAGGAAATTGGATATCACTGGTGTGATTTAAAGACAACAGTATCTCTTAAAGGAGAAATACACTGTGGTTGCAATCAGGTTCATTCTGAACAGTGATAAAATGAGAGGCAGGAGATGATGAAGGGCCTCCCTGCTTCTCAGATGCAGCTTTGGAGGGGCTGGGGTGGAGGTTGGTCGGTGAAGAGACCTTATCTTTCCACCCAATACTAAGATGGTAGCTTCCGATCAACACTGGGCAAAGGTGGCAAAGTATGTCAGGGTCAGAAGCAGTGCTCAAGGAGCTGGCTGCAATGCAGAAGAATGTTCAATACCTGATAAGGGCTACAAAGATAAGATTGCTAACTTATATCTCTCATGATTCCCTCCTTAGCCCTGTATAACCTGTAGCTACAACACGCACAATACCTCCCTGTTGATTTCCTACCACTCCTCCAATCACTGCAGCAAAATGCACTTGCAACTGTTCACTCTATGACTTCCCTCAGATATTTACACCAGTACCATTATTCACACACTATTTTACCCTGACAGGCACATCCTCAAACTTTTTGCTAGGCTAATGCTAACATACAGTTTTCTTTCAGGAGAAGCTGGCACACAATGGCAAGGTGCAGGTAGCTTTAGGAGGCCTACCATCTATGCATCTATCCTGCCACCCCTGGAAGAGATCATATGGATGCTTGTCAGGCCACAAAGACACAGGGACACTAAGTCAGGGAAAGCAATTCCAAACAGGCCAGCAGAGCGACTGTGCCAACGCTGTGGAGTGAAGCGCCCTTACAGGCGAGATCAGTGTCCTGCAAGTGCAGCCCAATTCAACAGGATTGGACACTATGGAAAACTGTGCAAGGCAAGAACTCTGAAACACACAGAAGACCCTATGATTCATGGAGGTCAAGACTGCAAGCCCAGAAGACACACAGCCATGCTTCTTGGGTGAGTCAAAGATCTTGTTTTTTTTATTTTGGAATGCAGACATTTCTGTCAATGGCCATGTAACAAATTTAAAATTAGTTACAGAAGCCAGTGTGACAGTCCTGTCAGACAAATAACTGTCGCTGAAAGACCTCCGGCTTCGAACAACGAATACACCACTTTACAGGCCTGGAGGAATCCAACTTCCAGTCAGTCATCAGAATGATCCTGGAGCCACTCAGGTATGGCAACAAATAGATCTTCAAGCTAATGTACAACATCCATAACCAGCCTTTCTCTCTCCTGAGCAGGGATGCCTGCACAGCCTTGGATCTCCTCAAAACAGCAGATGATGTCAAGACAAACACTGTTAACCAAAGAGAACTGCATGTTCCTGAGTACTCAGATAAAGAGTATTCTGACTGGAACTGCAGCTCGAACTGTCTCATCTCTTTGTGGAGCAGGTTTGTCAATTCTTTTTATAGGTCCCAGAAAACCCTCAGTGGTCAGACCAAGCAACCACCCAGGAGACAACCGCAATGCCTCCAGTGGAAGAGGTGAAAGACAGTGATCAACAGTATGAGAAACCTCTACCTGTGGCCCCGATGACGGTACAGCAGGTCAACACTGCAACCACTGTGCATTTGCTGCAACTCTCAGCCAGCAAGCCAAAGCCACAAGAGATGCTGGAACCTCGTATCAACCGTCCATGGACAACAATGAAAAGCAGAGGTTAGGATATCACTAAACCTTCTTCTTGGCACAGAAACGCTTTTCTTCAGCCACAGAGGACATTGAGACAACCCACATGATGACAGAAAAATTGAAGGAAGTGACAAGGAGATGAACACAATGTTCGTCCACCCTGCAAGAAACAAACAGCAACCACGGATCAATGTAACAGTTGAACTGACCAAACACAGTTCAACATGAAGGAATGGAAGAAAAGAATGAATGCATAGCCCGCTGCCAGCTCAACCTCCAGACCAACAGGACAAACCAGCAATGACAGCCTACCACTCCTCCGACAGAACTGTAAATAAGATATGGAAGATTTAAGGCTCCCAGACTGCCTGAACCACTAAACTCGAGGACCTGAAGGCGGGAGATAGGGTAGTGATACTGTAGTAATAATGATAATGTAGGAACAACAATGTAAAGATATGGGACTGATAACAATGTAAGACATGAAGTAAACTAGTACAACTCTAAGGAGTCTAAGGGCTTGCACACGAGTAGGGGAGAGACCTCATCGTGAATAAGACACAGCCAGAGTGAGTGTGGGTATTGGTAATTTGGTGCACAGCGGGAATTTGGTGCATAGGGGAGGAGGTGCTCTTTGCATTTTTCTTTGCTATCCAACTTCTTAAATCTTCAGAGGGTGGTCTTGCCCTGCTGCAGCAGTAGAGGCTACAAGGGAAAGGAATCACTGCTAAGTATTGGTTAAGGTTGGGTAAGTATTTACTACTTTTATCGCTTATAGTTTGAGGTGTTTTTCTGGTTTATAGCTTGTATATTCTGTAGTAACTAGGATCAGGAAAGAAGGGCCCTAGAGTAATTGATTTAAAAGGTTTCATTTAAAGGGAAAGTCATGGCAGGAGAGTTCAAAGCTGTGGTGTACTCCTCATGCTCCATGTGGGAAGCCGGGAACATTTCCAATGCCCGGGACCAGCATGTGTGCAGGATGTATGTCCAGCTGCAGCTCCTGGAAGCTAGGGTTTCAGAGCTGGAATGGTGGCTGGGGACCCTGGAGCATCCGCGAGTCTGAGAGCATCGTGGATAGCATGTTTAGAAGGTGGTCACACCGCAGCTGAAGGGACTTGAGGAAGGAAGGGAATGGGTGACTACCAGACAGTCCAAGAGAAACAGGCAGGTAGTTCAGGAGTCCCCTGGGGTCCCGCTTGCAAATCGGTATTCCATTTTGGAGGCTGATGAGGGCACTGGTTCCTCCAGGGAGTGCAGACAGAGCCAAGCTTCTGGCACCATAAGCAGCCTATCTGTACAGGAGGGGAGGAAGAGAGGAAGAGCAATAGTAATAGGAGATTCTATAGTCAGGGGAACAGATAGGCGCTACTGTGGCCGTCAACGTGACTCCAGGATGGCGTGTTGCCTCCCTGGTGCCATGGTCCGGGATGTCACTGAACGGCTGCAGGGAATCCTGAAGGGGGAGGGTGATAAGGCAGAGGTCATGGTGCATGTTGGTACCAATGACATAGGTAGAAAGAGGGAGGAGGTCTTGCATCAAGAATTCAGGGAGTTAGGCAGTAGACTAAAAAGCAAGACCTCTTGGGTTGTAATCTCTGGATTACTCCCAGTGCCACGTGCTAGTGAGCTCAGAGATAAGCGAATAACACAGATGAATACATGGCTTAAGAGTTGGTGCAGGAGGGAGGGTTTTAGATTCCTGGATCACTGGGACCATTGCTGGAGAAGGTGGGACCTGTACAAGCGGGACGGTCTACATCTGAACCAGAGTGGGACTAACATCCTTGCGGGCGGGTTTGCTAGTGCTGTTGGGAGGAGTTTAAACTAATTCGGCAGGGGGAGGGGACACAGAATGTTAACAGAATAGGGACACATCATAATACAGTAAAACAATCAAGTCAGAGGGAGTACAGCTGCATTAAGTTTCAAGGGAGTAAGGCAAGGCTGGATGGCCTCTACTTTAATGTCAGGAGTATTCCAGGTAAAACGAATGAGTTAAGGGTGAGGATTGACAGGTGGAATTGTGATATAGTAGCCATCACTGAGACATGGTTGAGGGTGGGGCAGGATTGGCAGCTCAACATTCCGGGATATAGAATCTTCAGGTGAGACAGGGGAGGGGGTAAAAGAGGAGGAGGCATTGCATTATTAGTTAAGGAGTCAGTTACTGCAGTAAGGAGAGATGATACCTTGGAGGGGGCATCGAATGAAGCTTTGTGGGTAGAGCTTAGGAATCAAAAAGGGGCAGCCACATTGTTAGGTGTTTATTATAGACCCCAGATAGTCAGCGGAAAATTGAGGAGCAAATATGTGCACACTTTGCGGAGGTGTGTAAAAACAATAACAATAGGGTAATTATATTAGATGATTTCAACTTTCCCAAAATTAATTGGGATAGACATAGCGTTAAGGGCTTGGATGGAGTGGATTTCTTGAAATGTGTACAGGAGAACTTTTTAGGTCAACATGTAGCGGGTCCAACAAGGGACGGCGCAGTGCTGGACCTAATTCTGGGGAATGAAGCCGGACAGGTGGCTGAGGTGGTGGTGGGGGAGCATTTTAGTGATAGCGACCACAACATGGTACAATTTAAGCTTGTCATGGACAAAGAAATAGGCAAGTTGCATTAAAGTGTTTTGGATTGGGGGAGAGTGGATTTTAGTAAAATAAGGCAGGATCTGGCCAAGGTAGACTGGGAACAGTTACTTGTGGGGAAATCTACAGAGGAGCAGTGGGGGTGTTCAAAAAGGAAATGGGGAGGGTATAGGCTCAACATGTTCCCTCTAGGGTTGATAGGAAGGAGTAACAAGCCCAGAGAACCATGGATGACCAGGGATATTCAGGATAAGATGAGAAAGAAAAGAGAGGTTTTTAGCAGGTACAAAGGGAGCAAATCTGTGGAGGCATTAGTGGAGTACAGAAAGCGCAGGGTGGAGCTTACGAAAGCAATTAGGAGAACAAAGAGAGGATATGAGAAAGCTCTGGCTGGTAAAAGTAGGGAAAATCCCAAGATATTTTATAAGTATATCAATGGTAAGAGGAAACCAGGGAAAGAGTAGGGCCCATAAGGGACCAAGGGGGCAATCTATGGGTAGAGTCAGAGGACATTGCTAGAGTGTTGAACGAATACTTCTCATCCGTCTTCATCCAAGAGAATGAGGATGAAGGTATCGAACTCGGAAAGAGAGACTGCAAGGTTCTTGAGCAAATCGATATAGGGAGTGACAAGGTATTGGAGTGTAGGCAGGCTTAAAAGTGGACAAATCTCCAGGTCCAGATGATTTGTGTCCCAGGCTGCTGAGGGAGGCAAGGGAGAAGATTGCAGGGGCTCTGATCCAAATTTTTAATTCCCCTCTGGCCACGGGGGAGGTGCCAGAGGACTGGAGAACAGCTAATGCGGTTCCGCTATTTAAGAAGGGTTGTAGAGATAAGCCAGGGAACTACAGACCAGTGAGTCTCACGTCAGTGGTAGGGAAAATATTGGAGAAAATTCTGAAGGAGAGAATCCATCTCAACTTGGAGAGGCAAGATTTGATCAGGGATAGTCAGCATGGCTTTGTCAGAGGGAGGTCATGCCTAATAAATTTGATTGAATTTTTTGAGGAGGTGACCAAGTGTGTAGATGAGGGCAGTGCAGTTGATGTAGTTTATATGGATTTCAGCAAAGCCTTTGACAAGGTCCCACATGGGAGACTTATAAAGAACGCAAATGCACCTGGGATACAGGGTAATTTGATAAGGTGGATTCAAAATTGGCTTAGTTGTAGGAGACAGAGGGTGATGACAGAAGGATGCTTTAGTGACTCGAAGCCAGTGTCCAGTGGCGTACCACAGGAATCTGTCCTGGGTCCCCTATTATTTGTCAGTTATGTAAACAACATAGATGACTATGTGGGGGGTAGGATTAGTAAGTTTGTGGATGACACAAAGATTGGCCAGGTGGTTAACAGTGAGGATGAGTATCTTGGGCTACAGGAAGATATAGATGGGATGGTCAAATGGGCAGATAAGTGGCAGATGGAATTTAACCCTGAAATGTGTGAGGTGATACACTTTGGAAGGAGAAATTTGACAAGGAAGTATTCAATGAACGGCATGACACTAGGAAGTTCTGAGGAACAAAGGGACCTTGGTGTTTGTGTCCATAGATCTCTGAAGGCGGAGGGGCATGTTAGTGGGATGGTGAAAAAGGCATATGGGACACTTGCCTTTATCAATTGAGGCATAGATTACAAAAGTAGGGAGGTCATGTTGGAGTTGTATAGAACCTTGGTGAGGCCACAGCTGGAGTACTGTGTGCAGTTCTAGTCGCCACATTATAGGAAGGATGTGATTGCACTGGAGGGGGTGCAGAGGAGATTCACTAGGATGTTGCCTGGGATTAAACATTTAAGTTATGAAGAGAGGTTGGATAGACTTGGGTTGTTTTCGTTGGAGCAGAGAAGACTGAGTGGCGACCTGATCAAGGCGTACAAGATTATGAGGGGATGGGCAGGGTGGATAGGGAGCAGCTGCTCCCCTTAGTTGAAGGGTCAGTCACGAGGGGACATAAGTTCAAGGCGAGCGGCAGGAGGTTTAGGGGGATGTGAGGAAAAGTTTTTTTACCCAGAGGGTGGTGACAGTCTGGAATGCGCTGCCTGGGAGGGTGGTGGAGGCGGGTTGCCTCACATCCTTTAAAAAGTACCTGGATGAGCACTTGGCACGTCATAACATTCAAGGCTATGGGCCAAGTGCTGATAAATGGGATTAGGTAGGTAGGTCAGGTGTTTCTCTCATTTTGGTGCAGACCCGATGGGCCGAAGGGCCTCTTCTGCACTGTGTGATTCTGTGATTCTGTAAATGCATTGGATAAAGATTTGGGGGAGGTGTAGTATAAGGGTTCAGCACATATGGGATTAATGTGGGACTGAGCACAGTACAGCCCACACAGTGATGTAGGAAGGCACATGACCCAGACCCTGGGTCAGTGGGGTGTTGAGCAAAGCCGTATAGACCCAAGCATGGAGACCGTTCCTAGTTTGTACCCTGTAATGTACATGTGTAAAATAGTTCTAGTAGTTAATAAAGACTTATAGAAGACTATGGAGACTTCTTTAAGACATATCGATCTGTCACCAACACCCTCCCAACTCTTGTATGAGCAATTATTAACTGAAGAGCAATGGTATAGTTTTTCTTTCTTCGATCACTGTTTTTATACTTAGTCATATGAAGCTGGAATGAGGGTATACGGATGGTAGTTGAGAGCACAATATTAGGTGGATTGAGGGACTGTTGGTGCATTGGGAAGGGAACATTCAAACTGCTGCCTGAGAGTTCTGGCAGCACTATTGGGCTTCACTCTTCCCCTGAATCCTTAGCTTTCAATCCCCTTTTTTCTGTTTCCTAATTTACTCCTGCTTTTTTAGCTCCAATGCTTGCTTCCTTGCCAAAGTAGTGCAATGACAAATTTTGACTCTTACTTCGGACTATATTGAAGGTCACCTGCAGATCTAATGGTGTGCTGTATGAAAGGCCAGGTTCTGCCATAACTCATTATATATCTGCTGTGCTTCTGTGTCTGGGTTCCTGACAGGAGTCATGATCCTGTCATCAATATTTCCTTTCTTTTGGGACTGGTGCACCAGCCACTTACTTATATATTTTGATGCCCAATCTGACAAGCTTCACATTAAAGAATAGAATCCCATCCTGCAGTAGAGGGCTTAGACTTGTACACGAGCAGGCAAGGTCACATGAATGTGGATGATGACCCCTGGACTTGAGCAAATGCAGCAACTCCTGCCAACCTCACCAGGTCTTTTCCTATTTGGCAGCCTCCTTTGGAAAGGTGATGAATTCTTGGCTTGTAGCAAACAATGCATCTGTGACCTCCTTGATTGGAGTTTGTTACCGATGTCACCCGGTGGATGTTAGCAGGTGCCCATGCATAAATGTTTAAGTCACAGGCACCTTCACAACTTCAGGCATTGCATAGATGTTCTGGTGCTGGGCTGTAATTCTTGTTTCAGCAGGTGGCAGGGATAAGGCCCTGACTCCCAGAGGAACTAGAGCCACCTGACATATTGTAAAGCTGAGCTGGGAGATCAGGTTCCTGTATAGCCTAATGGTGTCGGGCCTCCTCCACTCTTTCCTCCTTCATGCTCTTCGAGCGGCCAGTGTAACCTGCTGCTGCCTTATTGCCTCTACTGCTTTCTGTCATGACTCAGCCTGTCAGGAAGATATAATAATGCTATTGGAATTTATTATAAAATAGTGGTGTGTGTGTGTGTTACTTAATTGGATTAAAGGCAGCTCGTCTGAAGGCTTTGATGCAATAGAAGATGAGCTAGGTTTGAAATGTTAAGTAGGAAAACATGGGAGAAGTGGGAATGTAAGGTGTAAAAGGACATTTGTATTTTTAAATAAAGCAGCCTAGATTGTTTTCAAAGGAGGGGTGAAATGTGTCACCTCGCCAGGTGAAGTTCAGATACATTGGGCAGAATTTTCCTTGTGGCGAGAAGGCCCGGGGGCAGCTGCAAAACTGACCCATTGCCCGTGATCGGGCCTCGACCACGATTTCACGCTAGCTGGCCAATTAACAGCCAGCCAGTGTGAAAGGCGCGCTGAAAGGCTCAACACTGCCAAGATGGGGGCGGGAGGAGGGTGAGCGCTGGAAGTCTGCGCATGCGTGGGGGATCACGTGATGATAGCTCGGTTAGGGAGCTGAAGATTTGGACAAAAGAAAATCAAGATTTAATAAATGGTATAAACATGTTGAGGATTGGGGGAGAGTGGATTTTAGTAAAATAAGGCAGGATCTGACCAAGGTAGACTGGGAACAGGTACTTGTGGGGAAATCTACAGAGGAGCAGTGGGGGGGCATTCAAAAAGGAAATGGGAAGGGTACAGGCTCAACATGTTCCCTCTAGGGTGATAGGAAGGAGTAACAAGCCCAGAGAACCATGGATGACCAGAGATATTCATGTTACAATGAGAAGGAAAAGAGAGGCTTTTAGCAGGTACAAGGGAAGCAAATCAGCGGAGGCATTAGTGGAGTACAGAAAGTGCAGGGTGGAGCTTAAGAAAGCAATTCGGAGAGCAAAGAGGGGATATGAGAAAGCTCTGGCTGGTAAAAGTAGGGAAAATCCCAAGATATGCTATAAGTATATCAATGGTAAGAGGATGACCAGGGAAAGAGTAGGGCCGATTTAGGACCAAGGGGGCAATCTATGGGTGAAGCCAGACGACATCGCTAGTGTGTTGAATGAATACTTCACATCCGTCTTCACCCAAGTGAGTGAGGATGAAGGTATCGAACTCAGGGAGAGTCTGTGAGGTTCTTAAGCAAAATGATTTCGGGAGTGACAAGAATATTGGAGGTGTTGGCAGGCTTAAATGTGGATGAATCTCCAGGTCCAGATGATTTGTGTCCCAGGCTGCTGAGGGAGGCAAGGGAGGAGATCGCAGAGGCTCTGACCCAAATTTTTAATTCCCCTCTG
Organism: Cetorhinus maximus; assembly: GCF_964194155.1. Classification (NCBI taxonomy): domain Eukaryota; kingdom Metazoa; phylum Chordata; class Chondrichthyes; order Lamniformes; family Cetorhinidae; genus Cetorhinus; species Cetorhinus maximus. The sequence continues at coordinate 60,779,647 of NC_135890.1, forward strand.
GCCACAGGGGAGGTGCCAGAGGACTAGAGAACAGCTAAAGTGATTCTGCTATTTAAGAAGGGTTATAGAGGTAAGCCAGGGAACTACAGACCAGTGAGTCTCATGTCAGTGATAGGGAAACTATTGGAGAAAATTCTGAAGGAGAGAATCTATCTCCACTTGGAGAGGCAAGGTTTGATCAGGGATAGTCAGCATGGCTTTGTCAGAGGGAGGTCATGCCTAATAAATTTGATTGAATTTTTTGAGGAGGTGACCAAGTGTGTAGATGAGGGTAGTGCAGTTGATGTAGTTTATATGGATTTCAGCAAAGCCCTGGTCCCATGGTCCCACATGGGAGACATAAAGAAGGCAAATGCACATGGGATACAGGGTAATTTGATAAGGTGGATTCAACATTGGCTTAGTTGTAGGAGACAGAGGGTGATGACAGAAGGATGCTTTAGTGACTGGAAGCCAGTGTCCAGTGACGTACCACGGGGATCAGTGCTGGGTCCCCTATTATTTGTCATTTGTATAAACGACATAGATGACAATGTGGGGGGTAGGATTAGTAAGTTTGTGGATGACACAAAGATTGGCCGGGTGGTTTACAGTGAGGTTGAGTGTCTTGGGCTACAGGAAGATATAGATGGGATGGTCAAATGGGCAGATAAGTGGCAGATGGAATTTAACCCTGAAAAATGTGAGGTGATACACTTTGAAAGGAGTAATTTGACAAGGAAATATTCAATAAACGGCATGACACTAGGAAGTTCTGAGGAACAAAGGGACCTTGGCATGTGGGTCCATAGATCTCTGAAGGCAGAGGGGCATGTTACTGGGGTGGTAAAAAATATATGTGGGACACTTGCCTTTATCAATCAATTACAAAAATAGGGAGGTCATGTTGGAGTTGTATTGAACCTTGGTGAGGCCACAGCTGGAGTACTGTGTGCAGTTCTGGTCGCCACATTACAGGAAGGATGTGATTGCACTGGGGGGGGTGCAGAGGAGTTTCACCAGGATGTTGCCTGGGATTAAACATTTAAGTTATGAAGAGAGGTTGGATCGACTTGGGTTGTTTTCGTTGGAGCAGAGAAGGCTGAGGGGCGACCTGTTGGAGGTGTACAAGATTATGAGGGGCATGGACAGGGTGGATAAGGAGAAGCTGTTCCCCTTAGTTGATTGGTCAGTCACGAGGGGACATAAGTTCAAGGTGAAGGGCAGAAGGTTTAGGGGGGATGTGAGGAAAAACTTTTTTACCCAGAGGGTGGTGACGGTCTGGAATGCACTGCCTGGGAGGGTAGTGGAGGCTGGTTGCCTCACATCCTTTGAAAAGTACCTGGATTAGCACTTGGCACGTCATAACATTCAAAGCTATGGGCCAAGTGCTGGTAAATGGGATTAGGTAGGTCGGTCAGGTGTTTCTCACGTGTCGGTGCAGACTCGATGGGCTGAAGGGCCTCTTCTGCACTGTGAGATTCTGTGATTCTATGTCCCCATTTCAGTGAATCAGTCACATGTTTAAAATGAGGTGGAGAAATTTTTTAACGTTTTTTTTTTACTTACTGTTGGAATCCTCATCTCGCCTGTGGATGAGGTTTTGTAAAAAACGCAAAGGCCGCCTGGTCTATTCGACCGTCCGCCAACTGAATGGTTGAGCTGGCAGAAAAAAATACAACTTTTTTTTTATTCGTTCATGGGATGTGGGCATCGCTTGGCTAGGCCATCATTTATTGTCCAACACTATTGTCGAAGGTGGAAGGGGCCGCACAGGACGCCACTATCCTGCTGCCAGGGTTTACAGGCAGCAAAGCAGCTACCTCAACATGTCTGAGGTGCAGTGCCGAAGGAGGCTCTGTCTGTCAAGGGAGACAGTCAACTATATCTGTCAGATGATTGGCCCTGAGATCTCACCTAACTGTGTGGGTGGACACCCCATGCCAGCGACTCTGAAGCTCACAGTTGCCCTCCACTTCTATGCCTCTGGCTCCTTCCAGGGCTCAGTGGGTGATCTTTGCGGTGTCTCCCAATCAGCTGTCTACACTTGTGTCAAGCAGGTTACAGACGCTCTGTTCAGGCGGGCATTGACGTTCATCCACTTCCGCTGTGACCAGGCAAGTCAGGCACAGCGAGCCAGAGGCTTCGCAGCCATTGCTGGCTTCCCCCACGTCCAGGGTGCAATAGACTGCACACATGTGGCCATCAAGGTACCAGCAGGTGAACCCGGTGCCTTCGTCAACAGGAAAGGGTTCCACTCCATGAACGTGCAGATAGTGTGTGGTCACAGGATGCAGATTCTGCAAGTCTGTGCAAGGTACTCAGACAGCTCCCACAACGCTGACATCCTCAGACATTCCCAGGTGCCGGTGCTCTTCTGTGCTCCGGCTCGGCTGGATGGATGGCTGCTGGGTGACAAGGGCTATCCCCTCAGAAGGTGGCTCATAATGCCTCTCCGCCATCCAATATCAGAAGCTGAGCAGCGGTACAATAGGAGCCACGCCTCCACAAGGGCTGTGGTGGAGAAAGCCATCGGTCTTCTCAAAATGCACTTCTGATGCCTGAACTACTCAGGGGGTCCACTTGAGTCACCCCCACAACGTGTGTCGGTGATAGTGGCTGCATGCTGCGCCCTACACATTCTTGCGCTGGAAATGGGAGGACGCAGTGGACGATGAAGACGTCGATGCAGTGCCTGTGGCTGCACACGATAAGTCCAGCAGCGATTCTGTGGATGAGCATGCACAGGGGAATGCTGAGGGGCTAGACGCTGACCCGGACTACACCAAGGAGGCAGGGACACCCGGGAGACTTTAATCCAACGATCCTTCAGCTAGCACAACACAAATGGATCATCAGGACCAGCCTTGCCTGGTGCATCCATACTCGTTACCCACGTGCAAAATCTGTCAGGTCGTCAGCAGGAATTAAGGGCTTTGGACATAAATTTGAATGTCCAAACAAACACTCATGATATTTCCCTTAAACATACACATGCAGAACAAACGAGCCACCCTCAGCCATGGTCACATATCTGATTTTTAATTTTAACATCAGATGCTCTCCCAATACTGTAAGCAAGCAAAAACAAATTAAAAGGACCTAATCTCGGGCCAACACAAAAGCACCAGTGAGAAACCCGTGGTGTGCCTAAGGTGCCTTATGGGTGCTACATCTTGGTGCTGCCCCATCGCTGGAGACAGCCTGCTGACTCTGCTGTCCTGTTGGCCTCGATGACCTTGGCGATCGTCCTCTGGCCCATGGAGCCTGTGCTGGGCCCGCCTGGGAGGGATCTGCCAGTTGCATAGCTGGCATCTCCCCAGCCGTCACAGCCTCACCAGATGAAGCGGTCACTGGGAGAGGGGCGGAGCAGCTGGTGCCCTCATCCGGAGCGCCGTGAGAGCAGCCCACAGATATGACAGGAAGTTGCTGCGCCGACGTGAGGTCGCCCCGGACCTCCCTGCTCACTGTGGATGGATGGGCAACGAGCTGGGAAGCTTGAAGCCCACACCATCTCCCACATTCGCACTGACCAGCTGTGGCCACTGGCGCTGTGAGAGCTTGCAGGTCCGAGCGTAACCCCAGGAGAACCTACTTGTTCTCCTGGAAGCCCCTTTCCATGGGAGTTGCCACTTTCTCAATGGAGGAAGCATGACACTCTGCCATGGGGCTCATTGCATCAGTGATGCTCCGCGTGGACTCCTCCACCACGGACACCAAGTGAAGTATAGCCTCATGTATCACTCCCAGATGCTCCCGCACACTCGGCCGCATTTCCTGCAGCTGCTGCGTCGCGGACAACTCCAGAGGCACATCATCAGACACTGACTGAGCATGTGCCTGGTCCCCTGCAATCCTCCGACTGCTGGAGCCATCGGCACTCTCTGTCTCTGCCAGCTCCTCCAGCAAATGTGAAGTGCCCTCTCCACTGTACCCCGGGACACTAGCCTATGTTCCAATGTCCACCGAGTTGCTAGTATCTGCGCTGGTGCCTGCCTCGCAGAAATAGTGTGACGCAGGTGACAGTTGAGGGCCCTCAGGTGTGAGAGGGGGCATCTGCAGCTCCTCCTGCCGGCCATGCTCTGATGATGCTGAAATGAACAACAAAGACAGTGGATCAATTAGCATGCACAGAGTGACAAACTTCGTCCCTTATCCCTTGGCTCATTATGCGCTCAACCTTCCAGAACCAGAACCAATGAACACGTACATTGGTGGGGTGGCAAATAGTGTTGAGGCTAGCCTTACATTACAAGTGGAAATAGATGGGCTGATCAGATGGGCTAATGAATGCCAAATGGAATGTAATGTGGATAAGTGTGAGGTGATGCACTTGGGCAAGACAAACAAGGCACGGGAATACACGATGAATGGTAGTACTGTGGGAAGTGTTGAGGATCAGAGGGACCTTGGTGTGCATGTCCACTGGTCTCTTAAGGTAGCGGGACAGGTACATATGACGTTTAAGAAGGCATATGCCATACTTGCCTTTATTAGCCAAGGCATAGAACGTAGGACCAGGGAGGTTCCAACTGCAGAAAACACTACTTAGGCCACAGCTATAGTTCTGCGTGCAGTTCTGAAATGCGCTTTATGGGAGGGATCTGATTGCAGTGGAGAGAGCGCAGAGGACGTTTACCAGGATGTTGCCTGGCCTGGAGAGTTTCACTTATGAGGAGAGATAGCATAGACTGAGGTTATTTCCCCTGGAGCAGAGGAGTTTGAGGGGTGACATGATTGAGGTGTATAAACTTATGAGGGGCATAGATAGGGTCGACAGAAAGGAACTTTTCCCCTTGGCAGAGGGATCAGTAACCAGGTGGCATTGATTTAAGGTAAGGGACATGAGGTTTACAGGGGATGTGATAAGCAACTTTTGCACACAGAGTGTGTTGGGAATGTGGGACGCACAGCCTGAAAGGGTGGTAGACTCAGAAACCCTCCTAACATGTAATAAGTATTTGGATGTGCATTTGCAATGCCATGGCATACAAGGCTATGGACGTAGTGCTGGGAAATGGGATTAGAATAGTTAGGAACATGTTTGACGTGCGCATCTTCGAAGGGCCGAAGGATCTTTTTCTATGACCCACACCTCTGACTCTATCACTCTGTGACCGAGCAATGTTGTAACAATAACAAATCAAACAATCATAAGTGCTATGGATGTTGGGAGGACATTGCGGATCTCACTGTTGGCCTCAAATACCAGGCCGCTCCACCCCAGCCTCACCGACAGCAGTTGACCTCTCAAGCTCAAGGGCCTCCGGCTCGAAGCGGCTTAACATGAGGAGGTGAGCCTTGCCACCTCCAGTTCTCGCACACTCTGACGCATTATGAGCATTCTTCTGAGAAAGAGAGAACACAATCCATTGTGGCAATTTGCACATGGACTCTGCACGCGCACGCTGCACCCCAACCACAGTGGGCCATATCAGGCCTCCAGTGCTTCCTCTCCTCACTACTGCTGATCATTCACACAAAGATAGTACGCCTGCTCCGAATCCCCCTCCCCCCCATGGCCTTGGACACATGCTGCGTACATCACTTTAGGAACCACACGGTCTTTGTTCCCATAGCAAGGAAGCGCAACTACGTGCAGCATCGACAGCAGCAGATGGTTCTTGGCCACAACAACCTTGAGGTTCCCCTTCCATCATCTCATCACTGTGAATAGGACATGTGTTGGAGTTCTGAGTATGCGCCTAGCTGCATCTCCTGCAGGTTGCCCCTAGACTAGTCATGTGCGACTAAGACCAGCACATGGTGCGGGGGGGAACTCATCTCCTCATGAACCACTCAGGCTGAGCTAAGCCGACCCGCTGTGGTATGCCCTAGCATTGGCCATTGTAACCAGCCTACAGGAGGCTGCCAGGCCTTCTTTTAAACAGACTGCCGAGTTGCCATTGGACCCAGTGGTCTGTGCACGCCCGCCACCACCCGCACAATCCTGCTATCCACGGGAGTCGGCAAATATGCTGGGCCGGCCTTAATTGGCCTGTCCGTGTAAAATGGCGGCATAGACCTGATCGCGGGTGCCGATTGGGTCTGGGTCCACACCCGCACCCGCTCTCCCCCCCCTGCAAAATGGAAAATTCTGCCACAGATTTTTATTGAATTCAAATTTCACCATCTGTCATGGTGGAATTCGAACCCCAGTCCCCAGAGCATTACCCTGGGTCTCTGGAATACCAGTCCAGTGAAAATACCACCATGCCACAGCCTCCCCCAAGGTTTAACCATTTAAGAGCCTTAATAGGCCTTTTAATTGTCAACTCTTGCCCACGCCCGCCAACCAAAAGATTGCGAGAGTGCATGATGACGTCGGGACATTTGCCCGATGTCATCGCACGTTAATTTACGTTCAATCAGGTCGGGCACACGCCCACTCGCCGAATGTAAAATCCTGCCCATTGTGTTTATTTTTCCCAATGATTACTGGTAAAATTGGTACTATAATAAATTTTTATGATCAGGGAGGTAAAGTCCAATGACTGAAACAATGGCAATTTACATTCCAAGGGGAAAATATGTATCAAGGAGAGCAGGCTGTGTGTAAAGGCAGGCATTTCAAGATCTAACAAGTATGAAAAGCCTTCAGCATCTATGCCTCAAGCTGCTGTCTACACCAAACTGAAGCAAAGAAAACGCACTTTGAATTGGATTGTTCACGGGTATCATGTTTCTTTGCCTGCGTCTTTTAAAATCTGTGTGTCTTACTGATGCCTTAATGAAAGTGTAACTGGGAGTTGGATTAATTAGGGGATTTATAAGTCATTGTAGTAGTAATTTGTAGACATATGTAAGTGCTTAAAATCATTTCTCTTATTAATAAATGTTTAACCTAGTTTTGTAAAAACCTATAAGGTGCAGTGGTCTTTTTGCTACTGAATTCAAAGCCCACATCTCGAAACATGGAAATTGCAAAAAAATAGTTGTGGCCGTTGTCTCAAGTTTCCCTCTGGGATTTGAACAACTCAGTGTTTACCATTGGCTGTGCCATAACACAGCCTCAAAGTGACCAAACAGAATGGCCCGGTTCCAACAACATGGGCAAGGCAATCTTGTAACTGAGTTCAAGACTCCCAAATATCACCCTTCGAATTCAGCTCAGCAAAATAGGGGCCTAAAATCACCAAAACATGACAGCAATGACTTCCTGGTCAAGACCCAGCCCACACAGGAATTTAGGAAACAAGTCATTCTTTAGGCATGGGCTGATGTTAATGTTTAAATCAATGCATGCTCCACTGGCCACCTAAAAAACACCTTAAGCAGCAGCTCAGGCACAAATCAAGTGCCGTCCACTTGTGTGTCATTGTTACGCCATTTTATTGCACTTGGTTCATGTCTGAGGTACGGGTGCAACAATGGGAAATTTAGAATCTAGAAATGAATCCATAGATGATCAAAATCAAAGTACTCACAGCTACATTTAATTATTTTAAATCATTATCCATTTAAGCAAAGGGGTATTTAAAAAAAATAGGCTGAGCTTTTCTTTTTTAAAACATCAATTTGTGATTCGTGTTTAGGAAAATAAAAATTCTCCTCCCATTATGTTATTGACCATTGATCACAAAATACACTGTCATATTAATCAGATGTAACTTGACAACCTATAAAATTCAATACAAGTTGACAAGTTTTAAATGTTTTTACCTATTTTTACAGGAGATGGTTCTGCAGTTATGCAGAGAAATAAAAGAATTGTTTCTTCTTGGATCAGACACTAAACCTGAGACGGAGGTAAAGTTGCCAAAAAGCATTAGTACTTTATTTGTTTCTTTACCGGTGATTATTTCAGGAATTCATATTGAGGTCTGGCCAATGTTTTTCTGTTTCATAGAAAATGGTGGCTTACCTGATGGTTCAATGAACTTATCCAACGAGAATGCCGAGCCACATTAGACCAAATGGCTCCCAGCTGCAGCCTTAGGTTATATTGAATTACAATTAATCATCCACTCATCTGGAGCATCAGTTGGGATGCTATAGTTGGCTTCAAACATAGGGAGGGAAAAATCACCCAGAACTCTCTTATCCCAAGGACCAATCTCGTGAATCTTTGCTGTACCGCGTCCATTTCAAGTATATCCTTAATTAATTTTGGAAACCAAAATTGTGCACAGTATTCCAGGTGTGGCCTCACTAAAGCCCTGGACAACTGTAACAAGACTTCTTTATTCCTGTACTCCAATTCCTTTGCAGTAAAGACCAACATTTCCATTTGCCTTCCTAATTGCTTAATGTATCTGCATGCTTCCTTGTCCTAGCGCACCCAGAGTCTCCCTGAACACTAAACAAGTTTCACACCTATTCTTATATTGAGAGGCTGAGTAAATTAGTCCTATATTCTCTGGAATTTAGAAAAAAGTAAGGTGATATTACTAAAACATAGAAGCTACTGAAGGGGCTTGACAGGGTAGACACTGAGGTTGTTTCCACTGGTCAGGGAATCTAAACCGTTGAGGGCACAGTTTCAGGATAAGAGGATGATTATTTAGGATTGAGATGAGGAGAAATTTCTTCACTTGTGAATCTTTGGAATTCTGTACCTCAGAGGGCTATGGGTGCTCCATTGTTGAAGATATTTAAGGCTGGGATAGACAGATTTTTGGTCTCTCAAGAATCAGCACATGGGGAGTGGACAGAAAAGAAATGGAATGCAAGCCTAAGATCGCCTATGATCATATTGAATGGTGAAGTGGGCTCAAAGGGCCATATTGTCTTCTCCTGCTCCTATCTCTTTTGTTCTCTTGTGTTCTTCTGTGTCCCAATGGGGCAGAGGGGCAGAGGGATCTAGGGGTACAGATACACAGATCACTACAAGTACTGGTGGATTAATGAGATGATTTTAAAAAAAACAACAAAGCACTGGGATTCATTTCCAGAGGAATAAAATTGAAAAGCAGAGAATTTGTGTTAAACTTGTACAGAACCTTGGTTAGCTCATACTTGGATACTGTGAACAGTTCTGGCCTCATGTTATAAAAAAGGATAGAGGCGTTAGAGAAGGTGGAAAAAAGATTTATTAGATTAATACTAGAAATGTGAGATTATACCTATCAGGAGAGGTTAAACACAAAAGACTTAGGGGTGATCTGATAGACATATCTAAAATCATTGACAAGAGCTAATAAATCCAATAGGTGATTCATGAGTAGCTTCTTTACCCAGAGAGTGGTCAGATTGTGAAGCTTACAACCACAAAAAATATTTTGAGATGAATCGCATCAAAGTGCATTTAAGGGGAAACGGGATAAACTCATGAGGGAAAAAGGAATAGTAGACTATGTTGATGGGTTAGATGAAGGAGAGTGAAAGGAGGCTCACATGAAGCATAAAAATCAGTATGGACCATTTAAACTGATGGCCTGTGTTATAATCCACATAGAGAGTGATGACTGTTACTCACAATAAGAGGTTGTAGTAGAGAAATTAGTCCAGGCTGGTCTTTTGGTTCAAGCTGGTTTATTTTCAAGATAGTTCCTCAGTACTACTGACTTCAAGTAGCTTCTACCTGAAGTGTTCCAGCTGTATCTTTTTTTCTGTTTAGATGGGATAATCAATGCCCAGCATCTATTTAACTAGCAATTGTCTTCAGAGTGCAGGCTTTACGGGGAGGGAGAGTGCGGGCTATCCGGGGAGGGAGAGTGCGGGATGTCCGGGGAGGGAGAGTGCGGGCTGTCCGGGGAGGGAGAGTGCGGGCTGTCCGGGGAGGGAGAGTGCGGGCTGTCCGGGGAGGGGGGCTGCGGGCTGTCCGGGGAGGGGGGCTGCGGGCTGTCCGGGGAGGGGGGCTGCGGGCTGTCCGGGGAGGGGGGCTGCGGGCTGTCCGGGGAGGGGGGCTGCGGGCTGTCCGGGGAGGGGGGCTGCGGGCTGTCCGGGGAGGGGGGCTGCGGGCTGTCCGGGGAGAAGGAGTGCGGGCTGTCCGGGGAGAAGGAGTGCGGGCTGTCCGTGGAGAAGGAGTGCGGGCTGTCCGTGGAGAAGGAGTGCGGGCTGTCCGTGGAGAAGGAGTGCGGGCTGTCCGGGGAGAAGGAGTGCGGGCTGTCCGGGGAGAAGGAGTGCGGGCTGTCCGGGGAGGGTGAGTGCCGCCTCTCCGGAGAGGGACGGTGCGGGCTGTCCGGGGAGGGAGAGTGCGGGATGTCCGGTATAGAGAGTACGGGATGTCCGGGGCGGTGGTGTGCGGGCTGTCCGGGGAGGGAGAGTGCGGGCTGTCCGGGGAGGGAGAGCGCGGCCTGTCCGGGGAGGGAGGGCGCGGTCTGCCCGGGGAGGGAGAGTGCGGTCTGCCCGGGGAGGGAGAGTGCGGGGTGTCCGGGGTGGGAGAGTGCGGGCTGTCCGGGATAGAGAGTGCGGGATGTCCGGGATAGAGAGTGCGGGATGTCCGGGATAGAGAGTGCGGGATGTCCGGGATAGAGAGCGGGATGTCCGGGATAGAGAGTGCGGGATGTCCGGGATAGAGAGTGCGGGATGTCCGGGATAGAGAGTGCGGGATGTCCGGGATAGAGAGTGCGGGATGTCCGGGATAGAGAGTGCGGGATGTCCGGGATAGAGAGTGCGGGATGTCCGGGATAGAGAGTGCGGGATGTCCGGGATAGAGAGTGCGGGATGTCCGGGGCGGTGGTGTGCGGGTTGTCCGGGGAGGGAGAGTGCGGTCTGCCCGGGGAGGGGGGGTGCGGGCTGTCCGGGGAGGGACAGTGCAGGCTGTCCGTGGATATAGAGTGCGGGCTGTCCGGTATAGAGAGTACGGGATGTCCGGGGCGGTGGTGTGCGGGTTGTCCGGGGAGGGAGAGTGCGGGCTGCCCGGGGAGGGAGATTGCGGGCTGTCCTGGGAGGGAGAGTGCGGGCTGTCCAGGGAGGGTGTGTGCGGGCAGTTCGGGGAGGGAGAGTCCGGGATGTCCGGGGAGTGGGGGTGCGGGCTGTCCGAGGAGGGAGAGCGCGGGCTGTCCGGGGAGGGAGATTGCGTGATGTCCGTGGAGGGAGAGTGCGGGCTGTCCGGGGAGGGAGAGCGCGGGCTGTCCGGGGAGGGAGAGCGCGGCCTGTCCGTGGAGGGAGAGTGCGTGATGTCCGTGGAGGGAGAGTGCGGGCTGCCCGGGGAGGGAGAGCGCGGGCTGCCCGGGGAGGGAGAGTGCGGGCTGTCCGGGGAGGGAGAGTGCGTGATGTCCGTGGAGGGAGAGTGCGGCCTGCCCGGGGAGGGAGAGTGCGGCATGTCCGGGGCGGGGGAGGGATGCGGGCTGTCCGGGTAGGGAGAGTGCGGGCTGTCCGGGGAGGGAGAGTGCGGGCTGTCCGGGGAGGGAGAGCGCGGGCTGTCCGGGGAGGCGGCGTGCGGGCTGTCCGGCGGAGGCGGCGTGCGGGCTGTCCGAGGAGGGAGAGTGCGGGCTGTCCGGAGAGGGAGAGTGCGGGCTGTCCGGGGAGGGAGAGTGCGGGCTGTCCGGGGAGGGAGAGTGCGGGCTGTCCGGAGAGGGAGAGTGCGGGCTGTCCGGGGAGGGAGAGTGCGGGCTGTCCGGGGAGGGAGAGTGCGGGTTGTACGGGGAAGGAGAGTGCAGGATGTCCGGGATAGAGGGTGCGGGATGTCCGGGGCGGGGGAGGGATGCGGGATGTCCGGTATGGGTGCAGGCGGGCTGTCCGGGGAGGGACGGTGCGGGATGTCCGGGGAGGGAGAGCGCGGGCTGTCCGGGGAGTGAGAGCGCGGGCTGTCCGGCGAGGGAGAGCGCGGCCTGTCCGGGGAGGGGAGTGCGGGCTGTCCGGGGAGGGAGAGTGCGGGCTGTCCGGGGAGGGAGAGTGCGGGCTGTCCGGGGAGGGAGAGTGCGGGCTGTCCGGGGAGGCGGCGTGCGGGCTGTCCGGCGGAGGCGGCGTGCAGGCTGTCCGGGGAGGGAGAGTGCGGGCTGTCCGGGGAGGGAGAGTGCGGGCTGTCCGGGGAGGGAGAGCGCGGCCTGTCCAGGGAGGGGAGCGCGGGCTGTCCGGGGAGGGAGAGTGCGGGCTGTCCGGAGAGGGAGAGTGCGGGCTGTCTGGGGAGGGAGAGTGCGGGCTGTCCGGGGAGGGAGAGTGCGGGTTGTACGGGGAAGGAGAGTGCAGGATGTCCGGGATAGAGGGTGCGGGATGTCCGGGGCGGGGGAGGGATGCGGGATGTCCGGTATGGGTGCAGGCGGGCTGTCCGGGGAGGGACGGTGCGGGCTGTCCGGGTAGGGAGAGCGCGGGCTGTCCGGCGAGGGAGAGCGCGGGCTGTCCGGCGAGGGAGAGCGCGGGCTGTCCGGGGAGGGACGGTGCGGGCTGTCCGGGTAGGGAGAGTGCGGGATGTCCGGCGAGGGAGTTTGCGAGCACTCCTGGATAGAGAGTGCGCGTTGTCCGGCGAGGGAGAGTGCGGGTTGTCCGGGGAGGGAGAGTGCGGGTTGTCCAGGGAGGGGAGTGCGGCCTGTCCAGGGAGGGAGATTGTGGCCTGTCCGGGGAGGGAGAGTGCAGGCTGTCCGGGGAGGGAGAGTGCGGGCTGTCCGGGGAGGGAGAGTGCGGGCTGTCCTGGGAGGGAGTTTGCGAGCAGTCCTGGATAGAGAGTCCGGGATGTTCGGCGAGAGGGGTTGCGGGCTGTCCGGGGAGGGAGAGTCCGGGCTGTCCGGGGAAGGTGAGTGCAGGCTGTCCAGGATAGAGAGAGCGAGGTGTCAGGGATAGAGAGTGCGGGCTGTGCGCGATAGAGAGTGTGGGCTGTCCGGGGAGGTGGTGTGCGGGCTGTCCGGGAAGGGAGGGTGCGGTCTGACCGGGGAGGGATAGTGCGGGATATCCGGGGAGAGAGAGTGCGGGGTGTCCGGGGCGGAGTAGTGCGGGGTGTCCGGGGAGGGTGTGTGTAGGCTGTCCGGGGAGGCAGAGTGCGGCCTGTCCGGGGAGGGAGGGTGCGGGCTGTCCGGGGAGGGAGAGTGCGGGCTGTCCGGGGAGGGAGATTGCGGGCTGTCCGGGGAGGGAGATTGCGGGCTGTCCGGGGAGGGAGAGTGCGGCCTGTCCGGGGAGGGAGAGTGCGGCCTGTCCGGGGAGGGAGATTGCGGCCTGTCCGGGGTGGGAGAGTGCGGTCTGTCCGGGGAGGCGGCGTGCGGGCTGTCCGGGGAGGGAGATTGCGGCCTGTCTGGGGAGGGAGAGTGCGGGCTGTCCGGGGAGGGAGAGTGCGGGCTGTCCGGGGAGGGAGAGTGCGGGCTGTCCGGGGAGGGAGATTGCGGCCTGTCCGGGGTGGGAGAGTGCGGGCTGTCCGGGGAGGCGGCGTGCGGGCTGTCCGGGGCGGGAGAGTGCGGGCTGTCCGGGGAGGTGGCGTGCGGGTTGTCCGGGGAGGGAGAGTGCGGTCTGCCCGGGGAGGGAGAGTGCGGCCTGCCCGGGGAGGGAGAGTGCGGCCTGTCCGGGGAGGGTGTGTGCGGGCAGTTCGGGGAGGGAGAGTCCGGGATGTCCGGGGATAGAGAGTGCGGGTTGTCCGGGGAGGGAGAGTGCGGTCTGCCCGGGGAGGAAGAGTGCGGCCTGCCCGGGGAGGGAGAGTGCGGCCTTTCCGGGGAGGGTGTGTGCGGGCAGTTCGGGGAGGGAGAGTCCGGGATGTCCGGGGAGTGGGGGTGCGGGCTGTCCGGGGAGGGAGAGTGCGGGATGTCCGGGGATAGAGAGTGCGGGCTGTCCGGGGAGGGAGAGTGCGGGCTGCCCGGGGAGGAAGAGTGCGGGCTGCCCGGGGAGGGAGAGCGCGGCCTGTCCGGGGAGGGAGAGCGCGGCCTGTCTGTGGAGGGAGAGTGCGTGATGTCCGTGGAGGGAGAGTGCGGGCTGCCCGGGGAGGGAGAGTGCGGGCTGCCCGGGGAGGGAGAGTGCGGGGTGTCCGGGGAGGGAGAGTGCGGGCTGCCCGGGGAGGGAGAGTGCGGCATGTCCGGGGCGGGGGAGGGATGCGGGCTGTCCGAGGAGGGAGAGTGCGGCCTGTCCGGGGTGGGACAGCGCGGGCTGTCCGGGGTGCGAGAGCGCGGGCTGTCCGGAGATGTTGCGTGCGGGCTGTCCGGGGAGGGAGAGTGCGGGCTGTCCGGGTAGGGAGAGTGCGGGCTGTCCGGGGAGGGAGAGCGCGGGCTGTCCGGGGAGGGAGAGCGCGGGCTGTCCGGGGAGGGAGAGCGCGGGATGTCCGGGGAGGGAGAGCGCGGGATGTCCGGGGAGGGAGAGTGCGGGCTGTCCGGGGAGGGAGAGTGCGGGCTGTCCGGGGAGGGAGAGTGCGGGCTGTCCGGGGAGGGAGAGTGCGGGCTGTCCGGGGAGGGAGAGCGCGGGATGTCCGGGGAGGGAGAGCGCGGGCTGTCCGGGGAGGGAGAGCGCGGGCTGTCCGGGGAGGGAGAGCACGGGCTGTCCGGGGAGGGAGAGCGCGGGCTGTCCGGGGAGGCGGCGTGCGGGCTGTCCGGCGGAGGCGGCGTGCGGGCTGTCCGAGGAGGGAGAGTGCGGGCTGTCCGGAGAGGGAGAGTGCGGGCTGTCCGGGGAGGGAGAGTGCGGGCTGTCCGGGGAGGGAGAGTGCGGGCTGTCCGGGGAGGGAGAGCGCGGGATGTCCGGGGAGGGAGAGCGCGGGCTGTCCGGGGAGGGAGAGCGCGGGCTGTCCGGGGAGGGAGAGCACGGGCTGTCCGGGGAGGGAGAGCGCGGGCTGTCCGGGGAGGCGGCGTGCGGGCTGTCCGGCGGAGGCGGCGTGCGGGCTGTCCGAGGAGGGAGAGTGCGGGCTGTCCGGAGAGGGAGAGTGCGGGCTGTCCGGGGAGGGAGAGTGCGGGCTGTCCGGGGAGGGAGAGTGCGGGCTGTCCGGAGAGGGAGAGTGCGGGCTGTCCGGGGAGGGAGAGTGCGGGCTGTCCGGGGAGGGAGAGTGCGGGTTGTACGGGGAAGGAGAGTGCAGGATGTCCGGGATAGAGGGTGCGGGATGTCCGGGGCGGGGGAGGGATGCGGGATGTCCGGTATGGGTGCAGGCGGGCTGTCCGGGGAGGGACGGTGCGGGATGTCCGGGGAGGGAGAGCGCGGGCTGTCCGGGGAGTGAGAGCGCGGGCTGTCCGGGGAGTGAGAGCGCGGGCTGTCCGGGGATTGAGAGCGCGGGCTGTCCGGCGAGGGAGAGCGCGGCCTGTCCGTGGAGGGAGAGCGCGGGCTGTCCGGGGAGGGAGAGCGCGGCCTGTCCGGGGAGGGGAGTGCGGGCTGTCCGGGGAGGGAGAGTGCGGGCTGTCCGGGGAGGGAGAGTGCGGGCTGTCCGGGGAGGGAGAGTGCGGGCTGTCCGGGGAGCCGGCGTGCGGGCTGTCCGGCGGAGGCGGCGTGCGGGCTGTCCGGGGAGGGAGAGTGCGGGCTGTCCGGGGAGGGAGAGCGCGGCCTGTCCGGGGAGGGGAGCGCGGGCTGTCCGGGGAGGGAGAGTGCGGGTTGTACGGGGAAGGAGAGTGCAGGATGTCCGGGATAGAGGGTGCGGGATGTCCGGGGCGGGGGAGGGATGCGGGATGTCCGGTATGGGTGCAGGCGGGCTGTCCGGGGAGGGACGGTGCGGGCTGTCCGGGTAGGGAGAGCGCGGGCTGTCCGGCGAGGGAGAGCGCGGGCTGTCCGGCGAGGGAGAGCGCGGGCTGTCCGGGGAGGGACGGTGCGGGCTGTCCGGGTAGGGAGAGTGCGGGATGTCCGGCGAGGGAGTTTGCGAGCAATCCTGGATAGAGAGTGCGGGTTGTCCGGCGAGGGAGAGTGCGGGTTGTCCGGGGAGGGAGAGTGCGGGTTGTCCGGGGAGGGGAGTGCGGCCTGTCCAGGGAGGGAGATTGCGGCCTGTCCGGGGAGGGAGAGTGCAGGCTGTCCGGGGAGGGAGAGTGCGGGCTGTCTGTGGAGGGAGAGTGCGGGCTGTCTGTGGAGGGAGAGTGCGGGCTGTCTGTGGAGGGAGAGTGCGGGCTGTCCGGGGAGGGAGAGTGCGGGCTGTCCGGGGAGGGAGAGTGCGGGCTGTCCTGGGAGGGAGTTTGCGAGCAGTCCTGGATAGAGAGTCCGGGATGTTCGGCGAGAGGGGTTGCGGGCTGTCCGGGGAGGGAGAGTCCGGGCCGTCCGGGGAAGGTGAGTGCAGGCTGTCCGGGATAGAGAGAGCGAGGTGTCAGGGATAGAGAGCGCGGGCTGTGCGCGATAGAGAGTGTGGGCTGTCCGGGGAGGTGGTGTGCGGGCTGTCCGGGAAGGGAGGGTGCGGTCTGACCGGGGAGGGATAGTGCGGGATATCCGGGGAGAGAGAGTGCGGGGTGTCCGGGGCGGAGTAGTGCGGGGTGTCCGGGGAGGGAGGGTGCGGCCTGTCCGGGGAGGGAGAGTGCGGGCTGTCCGGGGAGGCAGAGTGCGGCCTGTCCGGGGAGGGAGGGTGCGGGCTGTCCGGGGAGGGAGAGTGCGGGCTGTCCGGGGAGGGAGATTGCGGCCTGTCCGGGGAGGGAGATTGCGGCCTGTCCGGGGTGGGAGAGTGCGGTCTGTCCGGGGAGGCGGCGTGCGGGCTGTCCGGGGAGGGAGATTGCGGCCTGTCTGGGGAGGGAGAGTGCGGGCTGTCCGGGGAGGGAGAGTGCGGGCTGTCCGGGGAGGGAGATTGCGGCCTGTCCGGGGTGGGAGAGTGCGGTCTGTCCGGGGAGGGAGAGTGCGGGCTGTCCGGGGAGGGGGAGTGCGGGCTGTCCGGGGAGGCGGCGTGCGGGCTGTCCGGGGCGGGAGAGTGCGGGCTGTCCGGGGAGGTGGCGTGCGGGCTGTCCGGGGAGGGAGAGTGCGGTCTGCCCGGGGAGGGAGAGTGCGGCCTGCCCGGGGAGGGAGAGTGCGGGCTGTCCGGGGAGGGAGAGTGCGGGCTGTCCGGGGAGGGAGAGTGCGGGCTGTCCGGGGAGGGAGAGTGCGGGCTGTCCGGGATGGGAGTGTGCGGCCTGTGCGGCGAGGGAGAGTGCGGGCTGTCCGGGGAGAGAGAGTGCGGGCTGTCCGGGGTGGGAGTGTGCGGCCCGTGCGGCGAGGGAGAGTGCGGGCTGTCCGGTATAGAGAGTACGGGATGTCCGGGGAGGGAGGGTGCGGTCTGCCCGGGGAGGGAGAGTGCGGCCTGCCCGGGGAGGGAGATTGCGGGCTGTCTGTGGAGGGAGAGGGCGGGCTGTCCTAGGAGGGAGACTGCGTGCTGTCCGGGGTGGGTGTGTGCGGGCTGTCCGGGTTAGAGAGTGCGGGCTGTCCTAGGAGGGAGAGTGCGTGCTGTCCGGGGAGGGAGATTGCGGGCTGTCTGTGGAGGGAGATTGCGGGCTGTCCTAGGAGGGAGACTGCGGGCTGTCCGGGGTGGGTATGTGCGGGCTGTCCGGGTTAGAGAGTGCGGGCTGTCCTAGGAGGGAGAGTGCGTGCTGTCCGGGGAGGATGTGTGCGCGGGCTGTCCGGGTTAGAGAGTGCGGGCTGTCCGGGAAGGAGAGTGCGGGCTGTCCTAGGAGGGAGAGTGCGTGCTGTCCGGGGAGGATGTGTGCGCGGGCTGTCCGGGTTAGAGAGTGCGGGCTGTCCGGGAAGGAGAGTGCGGGCTGTCCGGGGAGGGAGAGTGCGGGCTGTCCTGGGAGGGAGAGTGCGGGCTGTCCGGGGAGGGAGAGTGCGGGCTGTCCGGGGAGGGAGAGTGCGGGCTGTCCTGGGAGGGAGAGTGCGGGCTGTCCGGGGAGGGAGTTTGCGAGCAGTCCTGGATAGAGAGTCCGGGATGTTCGGCGAGGGGGGTTGCGGGCTCTCCGGGGAGGGAGAGTGCGGGCTGTCCGGGGAGGATGTGTGCGCGGGCTGTCCGGGTTAGAGAGTGCGGGCTGTCCGGGAAGGAGAGTGCGGGCTGTCCTAGGAGGGAGAGTGCGTGCTGTCCGGGGAGGATGTGTGCGCGGGCTGTCCGGGTTAGAGAGTGCGGGCTGTCCGGGAAGGAGAGTGCGGGCTGTCCGGGGAGGGAGAGTGCGGGCTGTCCTGGGAGGGAGAGTGCGGGCTGTCCGGGGAGGGAGAGTGCGGGCTGTCCGGGTAGGGAGAGTGCGGGCTGTCCGGGGAGGGAGTTTGCGAGCAGTCCTGGATAGAGAGTCTAGGATGTCCGGGGAGGGGGGGTGCGGGCTCTCCGGGGAGGGAGAGTGCGGGCTGTCCGGGATAGAGAGAGCGAGGTGTCAGGGATAGAGAGTGCGGGCTGTCCGGGGAGGGAGAGTGCGGGCTGTCCGGGGAGGTGGCGTGCGGGCTGTCCGGGGAGGTGGCGTGCGGGCTGTCCGGGGAGGTGGCGTGCGGGCTCTCCGGCGAGGGAGGGTGCGGCCTGTCCGGGGAGGGGAGTGCGGCCTGTCCGGGGAGGGAGATTGCGGCCTGTCCGGGGAGGGAGAGTGCGGCCTGTCCGGGGAGGGAGATTGCGGTCTGTCCGGGAAGGGAGAGTGCGGGCTGTCAATGGCCAAGGGGGGCAGGCTGATCTGTTCAAGTGGATGTTGTTCATGCTTTTGGTTGGGGGACGTTCTGTCTATTTGGTGATGGTGGACAGAGAGTAGCGTCTAAAGTGTGGGGCCATGGATTTCAAGGATTGGGTCCTGAGGGATAAGATTAGGGAACTGGGAGGCAGAGTTTACAGTGACGGTGGAGTGCTGGATCTGGTAGGAGAGCGGCAGGGACATGGTTGGGTACTGTAGGGTCTCATCTGGGTGTTCCGATAAAGTCAGATTGATGGTGTCCTTGAGAACAGGATGGGTCAGAATGGGCACCTGCACTTGGAAATTTAAGAGGGCAGAGTAGAAATAAAGACCTAGAGTGTATAAAGGCAAAATAATACAGATGCTGGAAATCTGAAACACAATCAAAAGTGCTGGAAAAACTCAGCAGGGCAGACAGCATCTGTGGAGAGAAAGACAAAGTTAACGTTTCGAGTCCATATGACTCTTCTTTTAACTAAAGAGGCATAGGGTGGAATTGTCCCAGATTTGTACTATGTGCAGTAATGGGCGTGTAAAACATTGCTGCAATGGCGACTTTTGATGCCCTATCATCCCAGATCCACTGCAGTAATTATGCAGTCCTGGGAAACATTCCGTTTCTAGAGCAGGCAGGGTGTTATTTGCCTGCCATACCACCACGTGGCCACTTCATCATGCCGGGCGCCACATTTAAACTGCAGCCACACGCACACCTCTCAGTGCTTCCAGCCCACGGAAGACAGGGTGGCCTTGAAAAGCAAAAAAACTGCAGCCTCCGGCTTCAGTGACACGTCCCTCGAGCGCCTTTTGAATGCTGTGGAGGCCCGCCGTGATGTCTTCTATCCCTGCTCTGGCCACAGGATAGACAGGTACATCACCATTCCAGCATGGGAGGCGGTGGCAGCGGTGGTCAGTGCCGATACCCTGCAAAAGAGGACAGCCACCCAGTGCCGCCACGGGATGAATGGTCTTATCTGTTTCACAGGGTAACTCACTCTTCTCATCTTCTCATCACTCTCAACTCACATACTCACAAACCAATCACACATCCACAGGGATCTCACACCTCAAGGGACAACACCAGTAACTCTTACACACACCCTCACATCTCCATCAGCCTCATACCCTCTCGAGCTTGCGTCCTTATCCTGTCCATGGCTCCTCTGACCACACAAACATTCCACTCAGTGCTATGTGTCCTGTTCACACTCTATCCATCTGTTTTCATGCAGTAAAAGCTGGCTCACAACGGTAAGGAGAGGCCCCAGACCAGGGGTGGAGTGGCCCACATTAGGCCGCTCACTCACTTTGAGGAGTGTGCCATCGAGCTGACTGTTGAGGACATGGACCATGCCTGCAGTGACGGTGAGGTCGGTGGCGAACACCCTGGTAAGGATCCTGCACCACATCATCCCTCTCTCAACGCAAATGTGAGTGCTCTCTCTCCTGCTTTTGACTCCGCTGACATGCACTAAATATCTCTACTTTGGTTTACAGGGAGCTCTGCCAAGCAACAGACATCCTCAGCCAGACAGTCCCTCATGATGTTCTGATGAAGAGTCATACGGACTCGAAACGTTAACTGTGTTCCTCTCCACAGATGCTGTCAGACCTGCTGAGTTTTTCCAGCTATTTTTGTTTTTGTTTCAGTGCCTCATGTCCATCCAGGCCCTCGCCTCCAGCCAAGAAGACACCTCCTGCATTGAAGAGCTGGAAATAAGCCGCCTGGAAGACCCGTCACAGTGCTTACTCACACCTCCACCAGCTCAGAGACACACACCTCGGTGGGACCTAGCTCTAGAGCAGGCTAGGGTTCACAATCTGGTGGTCACCGCATGGACATATATCCGCAGCAGGAGGAGGCAGGTTCGGCCAAGCTCCCCAGCACTCGGAGGACTGCTGGGGAAGAGGCATCTGTGAGTTCCGAGTCAGATGACCAGCCTCTTGATTTGGCCTCCCAACTCATCCTGGAGAGTCAGCAGAAAACGGGGGAATATCACGCAAAGCTGTTGGAAGCCCTCAACAGAGCGGCATGCGAGTCGGAGGAGTGTGTCCGTCTGCTCTCTGATGAAGTGGTGCCCACATGTGCGTGTCTGGAGGTCTCCATGGTGAGGATGGCGGATGCCGTGGAGACCTTGGTCCTGCAGAACGCGGAGATGTGTGCAGACATGCACTCCATTGCTGGAGCCATGTGTGAGTCCCTACATTGGCAACTTAAGAGGGAAACGGGACACCTCGAAATCCCTCCAGGTGCTCCTTCCCCTTGAGTCGGGCCAGGGCACCCGAAGGGAGGAGGAGCGGCAGCTGGCCACCCTGGGTCATCTACTCAGGAATCTCAGAGGCTGCCCTCCCCCTCTGAGTCCCCTTTGCCTGTGAGCCCCTGAACCTTGTCCTCTGTCACTGCAGAGGGAGCAGCTGGCCAATGAGTGATTCTGGATGGAGAAGTGTGTGTGTGGCAGTGCCTTTCAGAGTCTCGTGTAACCATTCTTCCATGAGCGCAGATCCTTCTCATATCACACTTACCTCAATGTCCTGAGCGTTTTGAATGCTGCATGGCGGGGATCATTTCCAGTTGTCCATCTGAGCTGACCTGCATCTCCGCCCACCCACTGATCACACTCCCATGCAGCGCCTGATCTCGCCCACCACAACTGTTGTTTCACTTTCAGTTAAGACAGCATTGTCCTGATTCGGCTTTTAACGCACTCCCCTGACTTTTCCCCTTTCCCAGTCACCCATTTCCTCTCCCCAATCACTGGCATAACCTTGGACCTCCCCTCTGTGACCTACCAGCTGCAACCCTTTTCCTTCGGGTATATCCAAGTGAATGTGCACGTTCCATTCCTTCCCAAAAATCCCAGCCCCATACACATTCACCTCCCCGACCTCCTCCTTCCCACTCCTGTTTCTGTGTCTGCCTCCGAGTCTCCACCAACCAACCTTGCCATCTCATCAACCACTACCATCGAACCCTCACCCTCCCACCCTACCACCTCATTCTGCCCTCGGCCTTTCTCACCATTCCCTTGTTCCATGCCCACCCTCAGTTCGCTCCCCAGGAGGCAGCCATGGACTTATTCTTCCCTTGCACATTCACCTGGACTTCCCTCCCTTCCGGACCCCTTCAGTCCTTGGAACCCCTTCCTCCCCACCTGGACATCCCCCCTCGCCCCAACCCTTGGTCCACCACCCCCACTTAGTCCTTCCCCCTTCCTGACTTCTTCAGGCATCCTTACTTCTTCCACCACCCCTAGTCCTTGCCCAATCCTGACTCTTTCCTCCAGCCTTACTTCTTCCCCCTTCCTGACTCCTTCCTCCACCCTTAATTCATCCTCCAACCTTACTCCCTCCCCTCTCCACACTCCTTCCTCCCCCACGGACCCCTTCCCCTCTCTGCACTCCTTCCTCCCCCAGATTCCCTCCCTTCTCCACAATCCTTCCACCTCCCCGAACTCCTTCCCTTACACCTTACGGCCCCCCCTTACACTTACCTCCCCAGTTGCCGTTTTCTCGTCTGTTACCCCCTCCTGCCCCCGTACTCCCTCCGCCCAACCTCCCCCCGACACCTTCATTCCCCCCTCCCAACCTCACCCCATCCTGACACCTTCATTCCCCCCTCCCAACCTCACCCCAGCCTGACACCTTCATTCCCCCCCTCCGAACCTCACGCCCCCTGACACCTTTTCCTCTCCCAGTCGAACTTAGACCTTCTTCTCCCACCCCCCGGGTACATCTTCCTCTCCCAAACACAGCTGGCCCTTCCTCTCCACCCCTCGACCATCATCTGTTGTGAGCAGACCCTCAACGGTGACTTTTCAACTTCCATGAGCTGCTTCACAGCAGAGCCATGTCCATGAGAATCCACTCAGCATGCCATGGGTGTTCCTCCAGTGTGCTGTTGCTGTAGGGCTTCAGCATCTCCTGCTCCTCAGATGTCTGTGATGTGAGAGAGGCCCTGGTGGTAAGTCCTGACTTCTGCACGTCACACTTATCAAGACGTGTTCTGCACCGGACTGCAATCATGCCAACGTGGACGGACGATCCAGTGGGGTGGATGATTCCAGTGGGCTGGCCTTATAATGATATTCAGGTATATTACAATGAGGTTCCCGACATCCGATGGCGGGAAACGCGGCCTACCATCGACAGGCTGAGTGGATTATTGCAAACCGATTTCTGGCCTTCTTGCCATATTGCCCACTCATGCCACCGAGCATGCCCGACGCCAGCGGGCATGGAAAATTCTGGCCATGGTGTTATAGGGGAGTGGGTAATGGGTGGATGTAGAAAGTGAACTGGGGGAGATGAAGGATAATGTGGTGTTGGCAAATGAAGATGGGGGAACTTGGTGGGTGACGGGGGACAGTAGAAGGTGCTGGTCCATCATCGATAGGAGATGCACATTATTGTTTAATTTGCAATATCATAACATAGTCCCACGGTGAAAGCCAAGACTGAAAGTGCGTGGAAGATTTTTAGTTGTCAGTGGAGTTACTGGTATGCTTAGGGGCCAACTAAAGGGTCACCCGAATAATCATTTGTCAACTGGATGGAGGACCATGCTTGGATCTGTTCTTGTCTCTATGGTCAAACCCACAAGACAGTAGCAGTCCTCCATAATTTGTGGGTCTCATTTCAGCATCACTCCAGCAAGGTCTGGAGCAGCAGTGAAGTTTGAGTTGGAGGCCATCTCCTCATGACTGAGGCAGGGACATCCGGAGTGGGAGAGGGAAGTGGAGCTCCATGGGTCCCAGGTTGGGAAATGTACCAGCTTGGAACCTCGAGGTATCCGGGTAGATAATAATGGCAGATAAGGGGGTGGGTATTATGCATGTAATGGCAAGGACAAGGTCTGGCGAATATGTCTTAAGGGTTTTGGAAGGAAGCTCAGTCGTATCTGAGGGAGGATGTGAGGACGTGGCTTTCATGACCCCAGTCCAGGCAGCATGTATCTTTGCACATGGATGTCTGAATGAGAGGAGCACTCATTTGTAGTCCTCCAGTATGGGCTTCACCGTGCTGGGGCTGTGTGTCAGGGTGGGTGCCAGGGGTCGACTGATACTAGGTACAGGTCTTCCTATTGGCTGAATTGATCAAGACAGAGGGAAAGATTCAAACGATGTGATGACTGGGTCACAGAGCACCTCAGGCATCCCTGATGATGGCTGTTTTGCTAGCCATTGTGCAACTGAGGTGGAATTGGCACAAGATGGCCCAGCACCAGACACGGCAACGGCCAGAGCAACAAGAGGCAGTGGCTACAGAGGCTGCTCAAAAAGCATTCTCAGAGGGATCCTAATTGGGTCACCAGCACCTGTTGGGTGGCCAGATTTGTACCAAGGCCTCAACTTCAACAGTGATGCTCAAGGATGCCTCCTACAGAGTTCAGGATCCTTATACCTTGCACAACGGATGATGTGAGACAATAAATGGTGATTAAATAGGCCCAGTTAAAAACAGGGTGAAGGGATCGACTCATTCATTAATAAGCTGTACCACCTATTCCAACAATTGTGAATATGGAACAACCTGATCAGAGATAGGATAATTGTTGGTGTTTTAATCAAAACCTCTCTTTTTACAATAGAGGGAAGATTTAATTTTAAGTAAAGCTGTACAACTGGCCAGACAGGTGGAAGAGCACAAGCAGAATAAGGTCTTTGTAAGAAACGCAAGGGAAATCCCACAGGAACATCCCAATGAAGTTGTTCAGTTTGTGGGTTGAGTAAGGCAGCAAACAGGGAAACATCTGAAAAGGCACCAATGCCATTTTCCAATGTCCCCGCTGTGCAGGGCAGAAGGTTCACAGGTGGGAAGAATGCCCTGCCTGAATTGTGCAGTGCCATGTGTGTGGCAAGTGGAAATACGTGTTTGCAAGACAGAAGGAGAAATCTGTTAAAGGAACCTCCATTCAAGAAATTAAAGACCTTGACAACCATGAAATCACCTTCCTAGGTAAAATAAAGGAAAATAAAAGCCAGTTTGGAGTGCTGACATTGAAGTATATTGACATCCTACTGAATTTAAACTGCATACTGGAGTCTGCGTTTTATCTGACAGTTTCATGGCTGAACAAAATAGCTTTGCAACCATCCTCTATTCAACTCCAGGATCCAGGTGGAATAAAGCTAAATGTTAAAGGTCCGCTTGACATAACACCAAAATATAAAGATAACATTTTTGAAATGTTATATGTTATTCAGAATTATGAATGCCCTTTGCTGAGCAGAAAAGCCTGCACCCTGAACCTGCTTATAAAAGTTGATGATGTCAATGCACAAACACAAGATAATGAATTTAGAAGGAAATTCCCCACACTCTTCAAAGGCTTAAGTAAACTGAAGACCGTGTACAACGTCACACCCAAGACAGATGCTAAACCCATTTGTCTATTTATACCCAGGAAAGTCCCACACTCACTTGTGAAAAGATCCAGGAGTGAGATAGGGGTGATGTTTCAACAAGGGGTCATTTTACCAGTCTCTAAACCAACCAGGTGATGCTCTGGCATGGTATCAGTCCCAAAGCTTAATGGCTCTATTCGAATCTGCATTGACCTGACATGCCTCATTAGGCGTTGGAAAGAGAAATGCATCCAATGGTATTGGTAGATGAGAACTTGGCCAAACTTACAAAGTGTACAATCTTCACCAAACTAGACACCAACAACAGATTCTGGCAGCCACCACTGGATCAGGAGTCAAACCTCCTAACCACTTTCATGACGCCCTTTGTTTTGATCATCTGCCATTTGGTATCACATCTGCCCCAGAAATTTCCCAACAGACGATGTCCAACATACTGGAAGGCATGGAAGACATCATTTTGAATGGACTGAAGCAGTCCTTGCCCATGTGCAACGAGACCTGGACAGCATTTAGGCTTAGACTGATAAGTGGCAAGTAAAACTCACGCCATACAAGTGTCAGGCAATGACCATCTCCAACAAGAGAGAATCTAACCAACTCCCCTTGATATTAAGTGGCATTACCATTGCTGAATCCCCTGCTATCGACATTCTAGGGTTACCATTGACCAGAAACTGAACTGGACCGGCCATATAGCCCTGTGGCTATAAGAGCAGGTCAGAGGCTAGGAATCCTGCAGGAAGTAACTCACCTCCTGACTCCCCAAAGCCTGGCCACCATCTACAAGGCACAAGTCAGGAGTGTGATGGAATACTCTCCACTTGCCTGGATGCGTGCATTCCCTACAACACTCAAGAAGCTCAACACCATCCAGAACAAAGTAGCCCACTTGATTGGCATCCCATCCACCCCCTTCAACATTCACTCCCTGCACCACTGACATATACTGGCAGCAATGTGTACCATTTACAAGATGCACTGCAGCAACTCACCAAGCTCCTTCGACAGCACCTTCCAAACCTGCGAGCTCTACCACCTAGAAGGACAAGGACAGCCGATGAATGGGAACACCACCACCTGCAAGTTCCCCTCCAATTCATACACCATCCCGACTTGGAACTATATTGACGTTCCTTCACTGTTGCTGGGCCAAAATCCTGGAACTCTCTAACAGCATTGTGAGTGTTCCTACACCACATGGACTGCAGCAGTTCAAGAAGGCAGCTCACCACCACCCTCTCAAGGGCAACTACGGGTGGGCAACTAAACTGTTTGTCTAGCCAGCGACGTCCATGTCTTTGAATGAATAAAAAAAATGCCACATGTTTTGGTCCATGGTTCAACGAAGGAGGAACATGACAAACAAGCCAGAAAAGTCTTACTAACGCTGAAAGAGGCTGGCTTGACTTTCATTGATAAATGTGAGTTTTCTAGGCCCACGATAAAGTTCCTAGGTCATATTATACAAGCAACTGGAATTATCGTAAACCCACAGAAAATAAAAGCAATAAAGGAATCCCCACCACCTAGGAATATAACAGAACTACAAAGGTTTATGGGCTTGATCAACCAATTAGATAAATTCTTACCTCATTTAGCCCAGATAAATGAACTCCTCAGATATCTTTTACGAGAGGACCAAGCTTGGTGCTGGACTGAGTATCAGCAGCAACCATTGGAGCAGATCAAAACTATGTAACATCTTCAGAGGTCGTAGCCCACTACAATCCTGAACTTCCCACAAGTGTCGCATCTGCAAAAGGCCTGGGAGAAATACTATTCCAGGTCCAAAGTAATGGCAAAAGAGGACCTGTTTATTATGCATCCAGATCATTAACCAAGGCTGAACAGCTGCTATAGAAAGAAAAGGCCTCACAGTGACTCGGGCGTGTGAGAATTTCTCTGATTATGCCCTGGGCCTGCAGTTTAAGATTGAGACTGACCATAAGCCATTAGTAACCTTGTTGAACACAAAAGCAATCATGAGGATGCCACCAAGATTCCAGAGATTCAGATTATGACTCATGCGATATGATGCAATTATGGAACACATACATGGTGAATATCAGACTACAGTCAACGCTCTGTCAGAGATACCTGCCAATTACCCAGTACAGGGAGATAAGACCTTCATTGAACAAGCTGAAGCCTTCACAACCTTGACTATCAATACTTGCTGCAACAGACGATAAGTTGCAACAGTTTCATGAGGCTCAGAGGGAAGATGAAGACTGCAGTCAGATTCACACATACTGCTTGGATAGATGGCCACAATACATTCCAAGCAACCCCATCCTAAGAAAATATTTTGAACAACATCACCATATTAGCATCATAGACACCTGGTATATGATGCAAGAATGGTGGTACCACAAGCCCTCAACCTGGATGTCCTCCAAAAGATTCATCAAGGACATATTGATATAACCAAGTGTCGAGCCAGGGCACAGCAGTCAGTATGGTGGCCAGGGATTTCACACACTATTGAAGACATGGTCTCCAACTGCACCACCTGTGCCATTCACAGACAGAAGCAGAAAAAGCCGCTTCTGCCTTCCTCCTTCCCATCCAAGCCTTGGAATCGCCTTAGCACAGACTTATTTGAATTAAAAGGGAAAGTATTTCTCAGAGGAGTAGACTATATTTCCTTCTGGATAGATGTGCAAAAGCTGCCTGGCCTCATCTTTGAAGCTGTTGTAACCTCTCTGAAGAGGATGTTTTCCACACACAGCATTCTGAACGTTGTCATCTCTGATAATGGGTCACAATTCAATAACAAGTGTTTCCAATCCTTTGCAGCATCGTATGGATTTGTGCATGTCACAAGTTCGTCAAAGCACCCTCAGTCTAATGGAGAGTCTGATAGAGGAGCATGCACTATAAAAAAGCTACTAAAGACGAGTGATTACTTTGAGCTTGCTCATTCAGTTATCGCTTATCACGAGCCTATGCCCCTTTGTTTTTTGAAAATATGATTTTTTAACTTTCAACTAACTGGAAATGTTGCAATTTGAACTGAGGCAGAGCAAACTGCTTAAAAATGCAAGGCCACATTCCAAGGTGAAGGAGACATACAAACAAATCACCCTCAAGGGAGTGTGAAGAGAAAGACATTTCCTATAATCCCGACACCCATCAAAACTCAGTCTTCTACAGAAGAAACATTAAAATGCAAAGCA
The DNA here is from genome assembly GCF_964194155.1 of Cetorhinus maximus. Lineage (NCBI taxonomy): Eukaryota > Metazoa > Chordata > Chondrichthyes > Lamniformes > Cetorhinidae > Cetorhinus > Cetorhinus maximus. The sequence continues at coordinate 60,807,526 of NC_135890.1, forward strand.
CTGGACATTGAGACAATGGCTACCACAGACAAACACACCCAAAACCTCTTGGAAATATACACTGGGTGAAGTATTTCAAGGTAAGGTTACCCAGCCGCTTGAGATTGCAAGTGTTACAGATGGTGTCAAGAAATTCTTCAGCAGAGGAAACAGGCTAATGGCTGCTCTCTCTCCCTCTCTCTCTCTTTTGGAATAAGAGTGTCACCCCCGTTTGAGAAACAAACTCTACTAAAAATCTACTAGCAAATCAAGATCTCATAATAATTGCAACATCTTCTATATCTGACTCCATTGAAGAAACCAGCTAATCCAAATTGGCCACAGTATTTTAAAATCTACACCTCAAGGGCAATCTATTCTTTTACCTTTATTTTATTGGACTCTAATTCCCTTTATTTCTGATGTGTGTGTGTGTGTGTGGGCCTGAATGATTGCATGAAGACCAAATGCTTGATGTCACGATTTTATTATTTTAGTTAGTGGTTAATAAATGTGTTCTTTCTTTGACTCAAGAAAACCTTGATTGGCTTTGTATTGCTCACAGCTTAAATAGTTAAATACATTCTGATTTGGAAAAGGCATATCCTCGTGAAAAAGAAACATAAACCTTTGTTGCGACCAACTGAGGAGGTTGAATAGAAGGGAGGAAGTTATCCCCTTCTGACCTGGTCGTAACCTGCTGTACACCATTGCAGCTTCTGATAAGCCACAGGCTAAGAACTAAATTTCCATTCCTTCCCCACACGCTGATACCAAATGTCACGATGGAAGATCGTGATTGTGCTAGAAAAAAGGAAGAAACTTACGGAGCAAGGCAAGCCCGTACTTTTAACCGGAGACACAGGGCTCATGACCTTCCAGCTCTGGATCAGAGACCAGCAGCAAGGAGGTACTGAAATAGAGAAGCTACAGTAACCAGGACCTTATCTGGTCAATTCACAGTCGGGCACCATTCCAAGGAACAGAGCTTCACTGATTTAAATGGTCAGACAGCTGGGTGGGCTGGATGTACCCTGATCCTCAAGCAAATGTCACACCTACAGAACTACAAATGATGGAAACCAGGTGTGACAACCCCCTGGAACTAACCTCAGAGCAAACAGATTCCCAACTACCTCAGAAGGAGCTCCACACTCGTTCATAGGACTGGTGAAACCACAAAAGAGACTAGCCCTCTAAAAGAAGAGACTTTTGGGAGAGACGTAGGAGGATGTGTATAGAATAATATAGGGATAAAGACTTAAGGGGAGATGTAGAGTAAAGGGTTGACTCTAATGCTAGCTACTGAGAATGTGTGTAAGGAGATGTCACAGTGATGTCACTCACTGAGAAGCATCTCAGAGAGTAGCTATAGCTATGTCCTAATGTTCCATGACCTTGTAAATAGTAATGTAAATAAGGTATTTTTGAATTGAAGGCTATTGCCTCCAGCAAGGTCTCTTCTAGATTGAGAAGCCAATGAATCCTGAGACAAACCCACAGTAACAGAATAACAGATAATAAAGCTGCCAGGTTGTTCACTAATAGCCTTTAAGGAAGGAAATTTGACATCCATCTGACTCCAGTCCCACACCAAAGTGACTGACTTGAACTGCTCTCTGAAGTGACCCAGCAAGCAACTCAGTTGCATTAAATCATATGGAATACACAATATGTAACAGCATTGTGGGAGCACCTTCAGCACACACCTGTGGCAGTCCAAGAAGAGTCATGACTGTTCAGAAGAACTAGGGATAAGCAATAAATGCTGGCCTAAGCAGTAATAAAAAGGAATGCTAAGCTACAATAAATTGCATCTGACATTGTTTTGCCCGATTGTATCCTTTGTAGTGCTCATTCTTTAATTTCTCATTTACCCTTTCTAATTCAACTGCCCTTCATAGTTTGGTATTTTCTAGATTTTGACCACTTTGCATCGAGTTCCTGAATCCATGTCATCGACTTAAATTTGAAACGGCAGTGATCCCAACATTGAGTTCTGATCAGTACTTCCCAACACTCTTGTCATAACTCCTCCAATGAGTATTCATTTGTTCTACTTTTCAGCTAATTTCTTATTAGTTCCCAGGTTTTACCTGGAATCACAAGAGCTTTGTGTTTAATTTACAATCTTACATATAAAACTTAACCAAAAAGACTTTTGGAATTCAAGATACGCAATGCCATTTGACTTAACAGAGTACATTTATTATCGCTTCCTCATAGAAATCAAGGAGGTTGTTCAGGCAGCATCTGCTCCTCAAACTTCATGCTGATTTCTGTTTATTTGATTATTATTGTGCAGATGAGCCTCCAGTTTACTTCTAATAGTCAATTCCATTGTAATATGTGGAATGGAAGATTAATAGGTCTGTAGTTTTTCTGTGTCAGTCGTACCATCTTTTTCTTTTAAATAAGGGCATTACATTAGCCTGTTTTAAAAAACTACTTGTACCTCCCCAGCATTCATTGCCTCTCCATTAATGATAATCAGTATTTCACAATTTTGTCTCTCTCATGGCTATGTGATAAATGCCACCTATATTTGTATTTACTTAACATATTTAACATGTCTAGGATTTCCATCTCATTTACAATGAAGACATTGATTTGGGATATCTACAACTGTATTGCAGTAGAGAAAATGAGGATAAAATTAAAATGTCTCAGGCAAGATGTGAGGAAAATGTCTCAGGCAAGATGTGAGGAAAAACTCTTTTACCCAGAGGGTGGTGACGGTCTGGAATGCGCTGCCTGGGAGGGTGGTGGAGGCGGGTTGCCTCACATCCTGTAAAAAGTACCTGGATGAGCACTTGGTATGTCATAACATTCAAGGCTATGGGCCAAGTGCTGGTAAATGGGATTAAGTAGGTAGGTCAGGGGTTTCTCATGTGTCGGTGCAGACTCAATGGGCCGACGGGCCTCTTCTGCACTGTTTGATTCTGTGATTCTGTGAAGATCATTTTTTTCAAATGAGTGGATATTTAAGACACAAAAACAAAAATAGCTGGAAAAACTCAGCAGGTCTGACAGCATCTGCGGAGACAAATAAAGTTAACGTTTCAAGTCCATATGACTCTTCATCAGAACTAAAGAAAAATAGAAATGTGGTGAAATATAAGCTGTTTGAGGGGGGTGGGACAGGTAGAGCTGGATAGAGGGCCAGTGATAGGTGGAGGCAAAGAAGAGATTGCCAAAGATGTCATAGACAAAAGGATGTTTATGGTGGTGATATTAGCTAAGGAATATGCTAATGGTGACATTAAGGGTAGAAAGCAGGAAGAGCAAGTGACAGATAGCCCTAGTGAGGATGGGGTAGGGGGAAGGGATCGAAATGGGCTAAAAGGTGGAGATAAAACAATGGATGGAAATAAATTTAAAAATAATAGAAATATATATTAAAAAATTATAAATTATTAGAAAAAAGGGGAATCGGAAAGGGGATGGGAATGGAGGAGTGAGTTCGTGACCTGAAGTTGTTGAGCTCAATGTTAAGTCTGGAAGGCTGTAAAGTGCCTAATCGGAAGATGAGATGCTGTTCCTCCAGTCTGCATTGAGCTTCACTGGAACATTGCAGCAGGCCAAGGATGGACATGTGGGCATGAGAGCAGGGTGGTGTGTTGAAATGGCAAGTGACAGGGAGGTCTGGGTTATGCTTGCGGACAGACCGAAGGTGTTCCGCTATTTCTATTTTTCTTTAGTTCTGATGAAGAGTCATACAGACTCGAAACGTTATATGTATTCCTCTCTGCAGATGCTGTCAGACCTGCTGAGTTTTTCCAGCTATTTTTGTTTTTGATTCAGATTTCCAGCATCCGCAGTATTTTGCTTTTTTCTTGGTGGATATTTAAAGATGGAGTTGCAGCTAACAAACTTAATAGTATATCTTCAAAATGAGCTGGAAATGTATTGGCTTCAGGAATTGATTATGGTGTATAAGAACAAATACTGCTAGAGTGGATTCAATACAGTCTGAAACATAAAGATTTTTTGTGGCTGGAACTTGACATTTCATGCCAAAGAAAGCAAACATTTATAATGCAGGATATACAGTTAAACACGTATCCTAGAGTTAATGTTTGATTTACATTCAGCAAGAAAGTGCAAAACATTTCATCAGGAAAGTAACTAAGTTAGAACAAAGTCCAAGAAAAACTCAATTATGTGTAAGAAATACAAAGGATTCAGACCTCACAACCAAAAGTTGTAGTAATTCTCTTTTATTGTCACACAGCAGAGATCAACACATTACAGTGTTTATGCAGCAATTTACAGTACCAAATAGATCATATATCACCCAAAGGACACAGGGGGTATCGCACCTGTTCTCACTCTCTCTTTTCTTCCCTCTGTCCTGTGTCAATAGCAAGGCAAGTGTTAGGTTTCAGCCAACATTTGCTCAGGCTGTAGAACTTGTTCCATGATTTCTATCCTCACACCTTTTGTGAGAAAGTCGCCCTTCCTAATACCCCTTTCACTTTACCACCTGACCTGATCATTCCAATCACTCTTTCTCCTGCTCTGCTGTGCCTGACTGTACGTACATTTTTCACACTTTCCTAATCCCTAGGACACATCTTGCCTTGCCATTCTCTTTCTCTGCCCCTTTTGTGCCTTGTGGTTTCAACTGTCTAGTCTATCAGTCATTCAGTGTTGGTTATCAGTGCAATGATAACAATTCATCTTAAGCAATGGCAATCAATCATGGACTATCAGCACTTCTCTAAACAATTACTAACATTTCTGGACAATGGGTTTTTAATATTTTTTGTCCAGACATGTGGCTTATATTCTAAAGCAGCTGCATTTCTAAAATCATATAGGTCATCATATCAATGCAGGTAATAAGATAAATGCTAGTTAAATGCGTAAAAGAATTATTTCTAAGTAAATCAATTTATGGTAATCTCAGTGGTCTTTTTGGACACAATTGCCTTGTATTTACATAGGGTTCTTACTATTACCTGCCATAACTTACCCCAGAAAAATGACATAAATGATTGCTTTTAGGATTTTGAGTCATTCAATTGGGGAATCCGTCAATCTGTCGCTGGAGAATCGCCATAAACCATACAAACAAATATCTTTACCTGGAAAAACTCAGCAGGTCTGGCAGCATCTGCGGAGAGGAGCAGAGTTAACGTTTCGAGTCCGAATGACCCTTCAACAGAACTAAAGAAAAAAAGAAATATTCAACAGAAGGGTCATTTGGACTCGAAACGTTAATTCTGCTCCTCTCCGCAGATGCTGCCAGACCTGCTGAGTTTTTTCAGGTATTTTTGTTTTTGTTTTGGATTTCCAGCATCCACAGTTTTTTGCTTTTAAACAAATATCTTTGCTGTCTTTCCTATAATAATCTGATAGTAAATATAGCATAGAAGCTTTATCATGAGAGTTGACTATTTAATATATTGTGTTAACTTCATTTACTTTCTCAATAGGTTCCATTTGATCTTTCCTTCGATACCCTGGAACAACTGGAACAAATATTCAACCCTGCAGTTGGCTACATATTAAAGTATGGCTCTCTGTTCAAGTGGCTAATTTCTTTCATGGAGTTGGATTAAGTTACTGCATTCAATTTGGAACTTGCAACTGATGACAATGTCTTCAAAATATTTATTTTGATTTTCCTTTTACATTTACTCATAATATGTACCTGTACATCAACTAACTCAGACACACAATTGAGCATTCATTTAATAGATATTGTACTAATTACTTACAGGGATTGGTTATGTTTTAAAACAAATTTAATAGTTTTTAAAATGTTAAATAATATTTCACAATGTGTTTTCTAAATTTACAACCTGTCCCATTAATTTTATTTCTTGGACTGTGTAAAACCACAGCTTTCATTCTTCCAAATGGTTTTGAGCTGTATTTGCTTTGTATCAGAATCAAATAGTTACATCCATTGATTGTTTCTGCTAATTAAAATACGTGCATTGTACCGCGATGCTTTGCTTTGCATTACTGGTAGTTACATAAAGCTGCTTGTTTTTTGACATAATATCAGCCACTTCGATTCACTCCATGTGTTATCAAGAAATGGCTGAAGGCACTGGAACTGCAAAGGCTACGGGCCCTGACAACATTCCGGCAATAGCACTGAAGACTTGTGCTCCAGATCTAACACACCCCTAGCCAAGATGTTCCAGTACAGCTACAACACTGGCATCTACCCAGCAATATGGACAATTGCCCAGGTACGCCTTGAATACAAAAAGCAGGACAAATCCAACCCGGCCAATTACCACCCCATCAGTCCACTCTTGATCATTAGTAAAGTGATGGAAGGTGTTGTCGACAGTGCTATCAAGCGGCACTTGCTTAGCAATAACCTGCTCACTGATGCTCAGTTTGGGTTTTGCCAAGGCCACTCAGCTTCTGACCTCATTACAGCCTTGGTTCAAATATGGACAAAAGAGCTAAACTCCAGAGGTGAGGTGAGAGTGACTGCATAGCATTTGACTGAGTGTGGCATCAAGGAGCCCTAGCAAAACTGGAGTCAATGGGAATCAGGGTGAAAACTCTCTGCTGGTTGGAGTCATACCTAGCAGAAAGGAAGATGGTTGAGTTGCTGGAAATCAGTCAACTCAGCTCCAGGACATCACTGCAGGAGTTCCTCAGGGTCGTGTCCTAGGCACAACCAACTTCAGCTGCTTCATCAATGACCTTCCTCCCCATCATAAGGTCAAAAGTGGGGATGTTCATGGATGATTGCACAATGTTCAGCACCATTTGTGACGACTCAGATACCGAAGCAGTCCATGTCCATATGCAGCAAGACCTGGACAATATCCAGGCTTGGGCTGATATGTGGCACGAATGTTACTTGCCACTTAAGTGCCAGGCAATGACCATCTCCAAAAAGAGAGAATCTAATCATGATGACCATGCAATTATTGCCGATTGTCATAAAAACCGATCTGGTTCACTAATGTCCTATAGGGAAGGCGATCTGCCGCCCTTACCTGGTCTGGCCAATGTGACTCCAGACTCACAGCAATGTGGTTGACTCTTAATTGGCCTCTGAACAGAACAATTAGGGATGGGCAATAAATGCTGGCCTAGCCAACGCTGCTCACATCTCATGAACGAATAAAAATAAATGCCCAAATGCAGCAAGACCTGGATCATATCCAGGCTTGGACTGACAAGTGGTAAGTAACATTTGTGCCACACAAGTGCCAGGCAATGACCATTTCCAACAAGAGAGAATCTAACCATCTCCCCTCAACATTCAATGACATTACCATCACTGAACACCGCCTCCTCCCGCCCTCCCCCCCCACTAATTCTTAGCACACTGAGAATTATTTAGCAAATCGCGAAATCAGATCTAATGTTGAACACTGGGTTTTGGGTTTTGCAAGCACAGACTGGTTGGGTACGGTCTGTACCTTGCCCGTTGAATAGCGGCCAGAACATGCTATTTGATACAATCTGCCAGTCTTTGGGACATACGGTCTACATACCTAGCATCACAGTGGCAATGGAATTCATATACCATATTACTGATTTGTGTGAAAGGCAGAATGTCTTTTGGACTTCACGGCAGCATCCTGTTAATGGCGAATACCACTCGTGTTGCTACTGCATAGTAGCAGCGTGAAACAGCTACCATCACCTGTTGCTCAACTTTTGAGATTCTTTGCCCTTCCAGGGCAACCTGAGGTAGACTGGTCACTTTTCATGAGTTTGCATCATATACAGCTTACAAAAACTCCTGCAAAGGCCACCTTTTAACATCTGGTGCCACCCCACAAGGGGCAGAATTTTCCGGCTGACATGCAGGTGGCGGAGCCCGCAGATCAGCGCTTAAAATGTCACGCGCTGACGTTGCGCGAGTGTCCCGACGTCAATGCGCGGCATCACGATATTTCGGTTGGCAGGCGCGCCCGCCATTAATGAAAGGCCTCGTTAAGGCCCTTAACTTGCCAATTGTCCAGGATTTTGAGGGGCCCGTGTGAACTTCGGGTTGGTGCACTGGCCCAACGGGCAGGTGGGTAGGAGATTTTTAAATAAAACTCATGCACTGGCAGGATATGTGGACTCTCAGAGGGGTTGTTCATGCTTTCCATGAAGTTTTAATTGCAGAAAGTGTTTTAAAGTTGCCAGTTTGATTGTTAGCAGTTCACATCGATTTCCAAGAGCTTCTTGTGTACTTTGAAACCAGTCACAGTAATCTTTCTCAGGCCTGCAGCTTTCCGGAGGCCTCCATTTAGCCTGGGGATATGGGTTCTGACATCTCCACTGGAGGCAGCTCCCCTGAGGAGGAAGGGAGGGATAGAATAAGGAGGAGGCCAGGACTGGACAATCAGCCTCCAGGGGAACCACCTTTGGGAGGCCAGGCGCAGGTACAAGGGGCGCAGGGCCAAGAGGTTGTCCAAGGTGGAAGGGGCCGCACAAGACGCCACTATCCTGCTGCCAGGGTATACAGCCGGCGAAGCAGCTACCACAATATGACTGAGATGCAGTGCTGAAGGATGCTCCGTCTGTCAACGGAGACAGTCAACTATATCTGTCAGATGATTGGTCCTGAGATCTCAGCTAACTGTGTGGGTGGACACCCCATGCCAGCGACTCTGAAGCTCACAGTGGCCCTCAACTTCTATGCCTCTGGCTCCTTCCAGGGCTCGGTAGGTGATCTATGCGGTGTATCCCAATCAGCTGTCCACACTTGTGTCAAGCAGGTTACAGACGCTCAGTTCCGACGGGTATTGACCTTCATCCACTTCCGCTGTGACCAGGCAGTCAGACACAGCGAGCCAGAGGCTTCGCAGCCATTGCTGGCTTCCCCCGCATCCAGGGTGCAATAGACTGTACACATGTGGCCATCAAGGTGCCAGCAGGTGATTCCGGTGCCTTCGTCAACAGGAAGGGCTTCCACTCCAGGAACGTGCAGATAGTGTGATCACAGGATGCAGATTCTGCAAGTCTGTGCAAGGTACCCAGGCAGCTCCCACGACGCCTACATCCTCAGACACTCCCAGGTGCCGGGCCTCTTCAGTGCTCCGGCTTGGCTAGACGGTTGGCTGCTGGGTGACAAGGGCTATCCCCTGCGAAGGTGGCTCGTGACACCACTACGCTGTCCAAGAACAGAAGATGAGCAGCGGTACAATAGGAGCCAGGGCACTATAAGGGCTGTGGTGGAGAGAACCAACGGTCTTTTCAAGATGTGCTTCTGTTGCCTGGACCGCTAAGGGGGCGCACTTCTGTACTTCTCAGAGTCGCGTCTCTCTGATAGTGGTAGTATGCTGCGCTCTGCACAGTCTTGCGTTGGAAAGGGGGGATGCAGTTGACGATGAAGACCTTGACGCCCTGGATGAGGCTGCACATGATGAATCCAGCAGTGCCTCAGAGGATGAGGAAGGACAGGGCGATGATGAGGGGCAGCACGCTGACCCGCTATTACGCCAAGGAGGCAGGGACACCCGGGACTATTTAATCCATAGAACCTTCAGCTAGCTCCACACCCATGGATCAGCAGGAACAGCATTGCCTGGCGCTTCCACACATTGCACTTAGGTGCTACATCTTCCACCTTATCAGCTGCAACTAAGGGCTTAGTACAATTAGCATCAATGTCCACTCAAACACTCATGGTATGTCTGTGAAAAAGAAAAATTCACCACAAAGGAAACACCCTCAGCCATGGTCAGAAAAGTAGACTTTATTATGTTATACTTCTCCATTCCAATAAGGAGAATTTTGTTCCCTATTCTAAGGCCAACACAAAATCACCAGTGACATACCCATTGAGTGCCTAATGTGCCTTATGCTTACGTTTGTGGGTGCTACGTCTAGGTGCCGCCCCATCGGTCAGAATGGCTTGTGAGACAGCCTGCTGTCCTGTTGGCCTCGATGACCTTGGTGGGCGTCCTCTGGCCCGTGGAGCCTGTGATGGCCCTGCCTGGGAGGGAGTGGCCAGTTCCAGAACTGGCACCTCCCCAGTTGTCGCAACCTCAATGGAAGCAACGTTGACTGGCAGAGGGGCGGAGGAGCTGCTGCCCTCATCTGGACCGCTCTGAGAGGAGCTCACAGCGACTGTGCCAACGTGAGGTCCCTTTCAACCTCCCTGCTTACCGCAGACGCATGGGCACTGAGCGCCGATGCTTGGTGCCCACAACATCTCCCACATTGGGTATGACCACCCATGGCCAGTACCGCTGTGAGGGCTTGCAGGTCAGAGCGTAACCCAATCAGAAGAATTTCCATCCGATTGAACCCCCTCTCCATGAAAGTCGCCAATCTCTCAGTGGAGGAAGCCTGAAGGTCTGCCCTGAGGTTTATGCCTTCACGTGCACTCTGCCTGGACTCCTCCACCACAGAGACCAACTGAATCATACTCTCATGCAACCCTGCCAGATGCAAACACACTTCCTGTCGCTTGTCCTGCAGCTGCTGCATTGGTGACAACTCCAGAGGCATGTCATCAGTGCCAGACTCAGCATGTGCCTCGTCCCCTGCAGCCTTCTGGCTGCTGGTGCCATCGGCACTCTCTGTCCCTACCATCTCCTCCAGCGATTGTGAAGCGCCCTCTCCACTGTGGCCCGGAACACTAGCTGACGGTAAATTCCCCACCAAGATGTTTGTGTCTGCGCTGGTGCCTGGCTGGCTGAAATGATGTGCCGCAAGTTGCACATGTTGGGCCTCAGGTGTGGAGGTGGGGCTGCGGTGTCTATGGGCGCGGTGATCTGGTGGTGATGCTGAAATTAACAACAAGGACAGTGCATCAGTTAGCGTTCAGTCAGTAACACCTTTCATCCCTTTCCCCCCCAGCCTCATAAGTCGCTCACCCTTCAAGACCCTAAGGAGATGAACATTGGTGAGGTGGAAAAGCCTCAGGAATGCCACATGTCATGTTATGTACCATTGGAGTGGGGAGAGTGCAGAGGTACCTGACCTGGATGCATTCTGGCCTGGATAGTTGCGGTGCTGAGGAAACATCGCAAACACTTGCGACATTTGCCGTGGAGCACAGGAGATTGACAGGTCACATTATTGACCTTCATTCCATTAGGAGGGGCATAGACCGGGTGGGCAGAAGGCAACATTTCCCCTTGGCGCAGGGATGACTAAGGTGGTGGCATTTATCTAAGTTGAGTGCCATGAGGTTCACAGCTGAGGTGCTGAGGACCTTTTGGACAAAGTAATGTGGGGCGCACTGGCTGAAAGGGTGGTGGAGGTCCCAAACCCCCTAAGATGCAAAAAGTCTTTGGCTGTGCAGCAGCGATGCTATGGCATGTTAGACCATGGTGATAGTGGTTACAAATGGGATAAGGTGAATTTGGAAGGTGGTGGAGACACGAATCCTCAAGGGGACAAGGGATCTTTGTGTATGACCCACACGTCAGAGTGTCTCAGTCTGTGAATGAGCAGTGTTGTAGCATTAACGATTGCAGCAACCATCAGTGGTTTGGATGGTGGGCAGACAGAGTGGATGGGACTGTGGACCTCAAATACCTGGCCACTGGACCCCAGCCTCGCCACCCCCGGCCGCCCTGGCCTCCTGCCTCCTCCCCAGCTCCATGGCCTGCTCTTCAAATGTCGTGAGGCACTGGAGCAGGGCGTGCCCACCTCCAGTCCTCTGGCGCTCCTGCTGATTTTGTTGATTTTTTGCCTGCAGAACAGAGAAGAGGATTTATTGGGGCTGATCGCTCATGTACTCTGCACGCGCACGCCGCACCCGAACCACAGTGGCCCATCTGAGGCCTCCAACGGCTCCTGTCTGTACTACTGGTGATCAGTCCCCAGAAGATAGTATGGCTGCTCCCAACCCCCTCCCCTAACGGCCACCTTGGACACATTCAGCGTCCATCACTTTGAATAACACACGGGTCTTAGCACCCAAGGTAAGGAGGCACAACTAGATGCGGTGCCGATGCCAGCAGAAGGCTCTTGGCCACAACACCTTGAGGCACCCCTTGCGCCATCTCATCACTATCAATATGACATGTGTTGGAGATCTGAGTATGTGTCTAGCAGCCTCCCCTGCAGGTTGCCCCCAGACTGCTCAAATCCAACAAACACCAACATATGCTGTGGGGAGAACCCACCTTCTCCTCAACCACTAAGGCTGATGTAAGCATGGTCAGTACCTGTTTGCCCACCCAGGGTGTGCCAAATGCCCAATGCAGTAACGACAGCAAGACGTGGGGGGGTGCGGTTGGGGAGGCTCAAAGGCTAAGGCTACCTGCTGGGTCAAATGGCCAAGGCCAACATGGTTCTCACCCATCCAGAGCGCAGCAAATCATTGAATCTTTTGCGGCATTGGGTGCCAGTGCGCCGCACATCATCATGGGCACTCACAGCATCACCAACCTCCTCCCACGCCTGGCTGGTGACATGGGGGACCCTCCTCCTCCCATCCTCCGGATACAACAAGTGCCAATGGCTGGAAACCTCTAGGAGGAGGACAGCAAGGCATGCATCGGAGAATCGAGGGGCACAGTGGCCCCCTGCTGGCCTCTCCTGCAGCCTGCCCCCCATCTCCTGCTCATGCTCTTCTGCATACACAGCTCCCTCACTCTCTCCCCGAGTGGCCATGGTGCACTGCTTCAAGCAGGCTGTCTGGCCACTCTTTACACAGGCTGCCGGCTCCCCATTGGAACCGGCAGTCTGAGGCCGCCCGCCCCCACGACTATTTTCCCGTTCTCCACGGGAGTCACTAACCCGCTGGGCGGGCCTTGATTGGTGGGAATTGGCTGCCTGCCCGCCGCTGAGTCGGTCAAGCCCGCCTGCCCACCAAGCGGAAAATTCTGCCCAAGGTCTGCTCCCCTGTGGGTGCTCCCACCCCGACCTCTCCACCAACAGTCCCACCTGCCTTTGCAAACCCCACCCCCTGCCCCTGTCCCATGTATCTCACTTCCCCTCACTGCCCTGAGACCTCCACACCTACCTGGTCCTGGACTCCAGGACTTAGACTCTGTGGACTGATTCTAGCCCTAGTCCTGTCCACTGCAGCTTTTGGCGCTGCTGGGTCTAGAGTGCTACCAGCCAATCAGATTTCAGGAAGTCCCATCTCCAGCCAACTAACACTCTTTGGAGCATTAAATGGCTGCGGGGCAGCCAGTATTAGCAGCGATGCGTTCTCCACCAACTCTTCGAATGGTGGGCCAAGTAACCCCGCCATCTGAAAAACCCTGGGCATTAATCAGTTGTCTAACTGCCACCAAACTGATTTTTTGGATATTTTTGGAACCACTGAGAAAAATATTTGGAGTGCAGTCAGTCAATTTATTCAGTTACATTAATTTATCTCATTAGCATTTTCAGTTAAAGGGAACTTCCATCAGGAGGAGCATGTTAATGGGAAAATACTGCTCTGGAGATTTAACATCTGAACAAAAACCCTTCCTTTACCGAACCATAACAGTATTGAGAATATCTCATCATTAAGCCTATCCTAGAGTAATGCAAAACTAACCTGATATCTCTCATAGACATACACCTTTCTCTGCTTAAGAGATTAAATGGTCTCTGCTTTAACCACTCTCTCTGGCAAAGCATCCCAAAATCCAACAACTCTCATTGGAAAGAATTTTCTGCTCACCTCTCCCCTCATGCATTAGTGTCAATTTTAAACTCATGCTTTCTTATCAATGACTCCTCAAGCAGAGGAAATAGTCTGCCCAGTTCAATTGATTAAAGTCCTTCATCGTTTAAAGCCTATCTCAGTCTTCTCAGTTCTCGGAAGCAGTTTGAGTGTTTCAAGTCTACTGCTTTAATGCACTTAGTGTTATCGGACACTGAAAATTGTTCCTGAAAATGTTATAAGGATTAATTCAGTTTCTAGTCTTGTCCTAACTTAAAGCGCATTTCCATTATAGCCACTTTATCATATCCTTTCATGGTTCCAAACTAACCAATTTTGCTTTAAATACTTTGTGTAATCACATGTTTGAGAACTGTTGAAAAATGAGACATGTTGTCAAAGCTTTTTGTCTCGCACTCATCAGGACAGACACAAGAATACCAAATTTCAAAGGGAGCAACAATTTATACTGCATGAAAAAGGGGTGCTGATTTGTTGGCAGTTGACTCAAATTGGTCAAGATGTTGCCATGGAGAATGCACCAGGGAACTATTGCCCCAAGACTTTTGTTTAACTCAAAAAAGGTATAATGCCTGAACATATATCTTTTCCCTACCGAGGACAGGTCCCCACTTATGAATATATGCAGTTCCTCACAGGCCAATACATAGAATTTCACACAGATTAGGCCAGTCATGTTGAGAGGGACGTTGTATACAGGGCCATCACTGGATTCCCTTAGGTGCAGGGGGCAATTGGCAGCACATATGTTAATATCAAGGCTCCCACAGAGCAGCCAGGAGCCTTCAACAACAGGAAGGGTTTTGGCTAGCTGAATGTATAATTAGTATGTGACCATCATAAACGGATCCTGCATGTGTGTGCAAGATTCCTGGAAAGCTTTTTTTACTCATTTACAGGATGCGGGCGTCGCTGGCTAGGCCAGCATTTATTGCCCATCCCTAAATGTCCTTGAGAAGGTGGTGGTGAGCAGCTTTCTTGGACTGCTGCAGTCCCTGATAGAATTCTAGGTGCATCAGCTTTTAAGGTCGCCCAGTCACCTTCGTGGATAGATCCTGGGTGGCAAGCACAATGTTCTGAAGATGTGGCACCCCAGCACACAAGCAGGGAACACCTACAACCAGTGCCACGCGACTATGAGGACAACCATAAGCCTACTGACGATACGATTCCAGTGTCTAGATAGATCTGGGGTGCCCTTCAGTATGCACCATCACATATCTTTGTGGTATGCTGTGCTCTGCCCAACTTGATGCTCCAGAGGGGCTTAACCTTGGAGAATGAGAATCTCTTTGAGAGACACCGTCCTTCAGGGACTCACGTGAATCACTCTTTTGGACATGTTTCTTCTGAGCCTACCTTCTTCCACAACTCACTCCAATGACCCAAAAACATGAATCCTTCCCTCCTGCATCAACCCTGCAGTCAACATTGACCATCCTAATCTTCCTCTCCCTAATCTGTCAGTGTGGAGCACAGGAAGCAACCAACCTTAAGAATTGCTTTTTATTCTAGTGCCTGACTCCAGCAAATGCCTTCTATAAGACCTCAAACCCACTGGAGTAGGAGTGTTTTTCCTGGCTCATTACAGCGACAAAGACTGTTGCTGGCTCCCAATCACCCGGCTGCACCCCGTTCTTCTTGATCGCTTCCCCCAACTCTCTCAGGAACTACCTGAGGCCTCATGTAAATGAGGCCTGAGGCTCAATATTAGGTGTGCCTTGGCCCACACATTCTGGCACATAGATATTTGGTGGCACTAACCAATTTCTAGACCTATATATCAATTGGACAGTTCCTGTAGCTCAGAGGATCTCTGCACCCAGGCCTGTGCAGCATCTGTGTCGTTACCCACCCCACTCTTCCCAGACTGTCCCTGTGTCCTGAACCATCTGGCATTGCCACTTGCTTGCTGACATTCCAAACAGTACAATCAATAAATTAGTCACCCTCCGATGCTGCTCAGTTAGACCAATTGCTCCTCAAGTGCAGAGATACTTTACTGCAAAGAATCAGTTAGGTGACAGTTTGGTGCAAATGTGCTGCCCCTGGCTGCACTACCAATCCATAATGACTCATATTTACCTCAGCATTCTGTATATAACTTAACGACATAGATTAAAAATTAAAGAAAACTACAAATGTTGGAAATCGGAAACAAAAACAGAAAAGGCAAAAGAAATCCAGTAAGTCATTCAGTGAACAGACAAGTTAATGTGTCAATGTAACCATTCATCAGAGGAAAGATAAAAACGAACAGCATCAAAATAGGTCCAGAACAAAGAAGGAAGAACTAGCATTTCTACACTGTATTTCACAACTTCAGAATGTCTCAAAGCACTTTTCAACCAATGAAGTAGTTCAGTCATGTAGTCACTGTTGTAATGTAGGAAATGTGGCAGCCATTTTTCACACAGCAATCTTCCAAAAATAATAATGGGAATGACTAGATAACCTGTTCAGGTGTTGGCTGAGAGATAAATTTTGACCAAGATACTAAGGATATCTCCCTGCTCTTCTTCCCGTGCCCCTGGACAACCTCCCCGACAACAGTCGCCTCCGAGGCTGGGCAGCAGTTGCCCCCAGACACACTCCCCAACAACAGTCGCCTCTGTGGCAGGGTAGCACTTCACCCCACCACCCGGCGCCCCTGAAGCTTGCCAAACAACAGGCATCCCTGGTGAGCTCTGCAGAACAAAGCTGTCCACTAACCTCCAGTTCCCCCAGAGTGAAGGCCGCCAAGTGCATGTCGCTTGTGTGAATCACGTCGACGTGCTCTCCAACTGACCGGGATGGACGATCCGGCGAGGGTGTAAGAGCCTGGCTGGATGGCCTTTTAATGATATGCAGATGTATTACATTGAGTTCCTCGACGACCATTGGTGAGAAATGCGGCCCGCCGTCAGCAGGCTGAGCAGACAATTGCGACCTGCATTCCTGCTGTCGTGAAACCAATCACTCCATATTGTCCACCCATGCCACCTATTACGCCCGCTGCCAGCGGGCATGGAAAATTTTGCCCATTGGCTGACTCTCACTGAGTATTTCAGACATTTTCATTTTCCGCTCATGGAAGTGATACATCATTACACATCTCCAACTGCACCAGCCCTAATTACAGCAAGTCAAAGGTTTTTGTGTGACAGTGTACCTGGCAGTTTCTGAGAAACTTGCACTATTATCCCTGAAGAGACACTAACAACCCCCTGTGGGCTGTACAGACCAAATTCAAAGAGAGTTATACAAAGGCAATTTGCATTTCATAGCGCAGGCTTGTCAACAGGAATCTGCTCATCTGCTAAGACAAAGGGCCCCACAACGTTACTTTCAATTCTTAATAGTTGAGACATTTAACAATCCCAGATGAGGGATACACACCCTTTGTCAAAGACAGTGTGAAGAGGTGGGAGTCATGTGACATGGACCTCTGGCTTGTGGAACCAGTAATATTGCTTTGCTGTACTGCAAAGACTCAGTCTATCAACTTACCATCGAACATCACGTGCAAGGAACTCTGACCCAGGTTGGACACCTGGCCCCCATCTACACTGCTTCTGTTGGAAATTCTGCACCATCATCTACAAGACTGATTCATCTCTACGTGTGAAGTCAACACCACCAGAAAAGGGAATTATCCAGCATTGGTTTTCAGCTCACTGAACTCCGTGAAGGAATACTTCACTGGACTTCGATTCTGAACTCTGGAACCCATGTAAAATCATATTTGTTTCTCTGTGGTCTCTGCACTATAAATATTTTCCTCCATTCCTCTTTTACTGTATGAATGCAAAGGAGGCAATGCTGTGACCCTCCTCCTGCATTTTGAGGTGTGCAAATAAATTAACCCTTTGAGTCCATCCTATCTCGAGTTTGCTGTGGGGTTATTCATAGAAAATTGGGTCACCCCAAAAATGTGGGGTTGGGAAATATGCCACTGCTTATAAAGGAGGAAACAAATCAAAAACACTTCCATTTACTGACTGGTGGTGACAGAAGAAATTAGTGCTGTTTAAATGAATCCCCCTCCTGTCCGCAACACTCCTCTTATTACTTCTTTAACCTCCCTTCTGGACTTCCTATATTCAGGCTGCTTCTCACTTACATTATCGACCTGATATCTGACATAATTTATGCTTCATCTTATGATTTATCTTTAGAATAAGGAATAGAATTTGACACTGAGCCACATAAGGAGATATTAGGACAGGCTTGGTCAAAGACATAAGTTTTAAAGACTGACATTGGAGGAGAGAGACAGAGATGGAGAGAGGTTTAGGGAGGGAATTCCAGAACTTCAGGCCTTGCCAGCCGTCAGTGGTGGAGTAATTAAAAATAGGGATGTTCAAAAGACTGGAATTTGAGAAACATAGATATCTGAGGATTCTAAGGCTAGCTGTAGTGACAGAGATAAGGAGGAACCAGCCATGGAGGAGTTTGGAAACAAATATGAGAATTTTAAAACAGAGGATTGCCTAACAATGAGCCAATTTAGGTTAACGAACAGAGAGACGATTGGCGAATGGGACTTGATGCAAGTTAGGTTACGGGCAGAAGAGTTTGGGCTTAACTCAAGATAAGAGAGACAGGATCACTCGAGTGGTTAGGATCTGGAATGCTTTGTCTCAGAGTGTGGTGGAGGCAGGGGCAATCAACTGGTTAGGATCTGGAATGCACTACATGAAATTGTGGTGGAGACATTGTCAATGAAGTGATTAGGATCAGGAATACATTGCCTGAGAGTGTGGTGAAGGGAGGGTCAATCGAGTGGTTAGGATCTGGAATGCACTGACTGAGAGTGTGGTGGAGACAGGGTCAATCGAGTGGTTAGGATCTGGAATGCACTGACTGAGAGTGTGGTGGAGACAGGGTCAATCGAGTGGTTAGGATCTGGAATGCACTGACTGAGAGTGTGGTGGAGACAGGGTCAATCGAGTGGTTAGGATCTGGAATGCACTGCCTGAGAGTGTGGTGGAGACAGGGTCAATCGAGTGGTTAGGATCTGGAATGCACTGTCTGATAGTGTGGTGGAGATAGAGTCAATCAAGTGGTTAGGATCTGGAATGCACTGTCTGAGAGTGTGGTGGAGACAAGGTCAATCGAGTGGTTAGGATCTGGAATGCACTGCCTGAGAGTGTGGTGGAGACAGGGTCAATCGAGTGGTTAGGATCTGGAATGCACTGTCTGAGAGTGTGGTGGAGACAGGGTCAATCGAGTGGTTAGGATCTGGAATGCACTGCCTGAGAGTGTGGTGGAGACAGGGTCAATCGAGTGGTTAGGATCTGGAATGCACTGTCTGAGAGTGTGCTGGAGACAGGGTCAATCGAGTGGTTAGGATCTGGAATGCGCTGTCTGAGAGTGTGGTGGAGACAGGGTCAATTGAGTGATTAGGATCTGGAATGCACTGTCTGAGAGTGTGGGGGAGACAGGGTCAATCGAGTGGTTAGGATCTGGAATGCACTGTCTGAGAGTGTGGTGGAGATAGGGTCAGTGGTTAGGATCTGGAATGCACTATCTGAGAGTGTGGTGGAGACAGGGTCAATCGAGTGGTTAGGATCTGGAATGCACTGCCTGAGAGTGTGGGGGAGACAGGGTCAATCGAGTGGTTAGGATCTGGAATGCACTGTCTGAGAGTGTGGTGGAGACAGGGTCAATCGAGTGGTTAGGATCTGGAATGCACTGCCTGAGAGTGTGGTGGAGACAGGGTCAATCGAGTGGTTAGGATCTGGAATGCACTGTCTGAGAGTGTGGTGGAGACAGGGTCAATGGAGTGGTTAGGATCTGGAATGCACTGCCTGAGAGTGAGGTGGAGACAGGGTCAATCGAGTGGTTAGGATCTGGAATGCACTGTCTGAGAGTGGTGGAGACAGGGTCAATCGAGTGGTTAGGATCTGGAATGCACTGTCTGAGAGTGGTGGAGACAGGGTCAATCGAGTGGTTAGGATCTGGAATGCACTGTCTGAGAGTGTGGTGGAGACAGGGTCAATCGAGTGGTTAGGATCTGGAATGCACTGCCTGAGAGTGTGGTGGAGACAGGGTCAATCGAGTGGTTAGGATCTGGAATGCACTGTCTGATAGTGTGGTGGAGACAGGGTCAATCGAGTGGTTAGGATCTGGAATGCACTGTCTGAGAGTGTGGTGGAGACAGGGTCAATCGAGTGGTTAGGATCTGGAATGCACTGTCTGAGAGTGGTGGAGACAGGGTCAATCGAGTGGTTAGGATCTGGAATGCACTGTCTGAGAGTGTGGTGGAGACAGGGTCAATCGAGTGGTTAGGATCTGGAATGCACTGCCTGAGAGTGAGGTGGAGACAGGGTCAATCGAGTGGTTAGGATCTGGAATGCACTGTCTGATAGTGTGGTGGAGATAGAGTCAACCGAGTGGTTAGGATCTGGAATGCACTGTCTGATAGTGTGGTGGAGATAGGGTCAGTGGTTAGGATCTGGAATGCACTATCTGAGAGTGTGGTGGAGACAGGGTCAATCAAGTGGTTAGGATCTGGAATGCACTGCCTGAGAGTGTGGGGGAGACAGGGTCAATCGAGTGGTTAGGATCTGGAATGCACTGCCTGAGAGTGTGGTGGAGACAGGGTCAATCGAGTGGTTAGGATCTGGAATGCACTGCCTGAGAGTGTGGTGGAGACAGGGTCAATCGAGTGGTTAGGATCTGGAATGCACTGTCTGATAGTGTGGTGGAGATAGAGTCAATCGAGTGGTTAGGATCTGGAATTCACTGTCTGATAGTGTGGTGGAGATAGGGTCAGTGGTTAGGATCTGGAATGCACTATCTGAGAGTGTGGTGGAGACAGGGTCAATCAAGTGGTTAGGATCTGGAATGCACTGCCTGAGAGTGTGGGGGAGACAGGGTCAATCGAGTGGTTAGGATCTGGAATGCACTGCCTGAGAGTGAGGTGGAGACAGGGTCAATCGAGTGGTTAGGATCTGGAATGCACTGCCTGAGAGTGTGGTGGAGACAGGGTCAATCGAGTGGTTAGGATCTGGAATGCACTGTCTGAGAGTGTGGTGGAGACAGGGTCAATCGAGTGGTTAGGATCTGGAATGCACTGTCTGAGAGTGTGGTGGAGACAGGGTCAATCGAGTGGTTTGGATCGGGAATGCACTGCCTGAGAGTGTGGGGGAGACAGGGTCAATCGAGTGGTTAGGATCTGGAATGCACTGCCTGAGAGTGTGGTGGAGACAGGGTCAATCGAGTGGTTAGGATCTGGAATGCACTGTCTGATAGTGTGGTGGAGATAGAGTCAATCGAGTGGTTAGGGTCTGGAATGCACTGCCTGAGAGTGTGGTGGAGACTGGGTCAATCGAGTGGTTAGGGTCTGGAATGCGCTGCCTGAGAGTGTGGTGGAGACAGGGTCAATCGAGTGGTTAGGATCTGGAATGCACTGCCTGAGAGTGAGGTGGAGACAGGGTCAATGGAGTGGTTAGGATCTGGAATGCACTGTCTGAGAGTGTGGGGGAGGCAGGGTCAGTCGAGTGGTTAGAATCTGGAATGCACTGTCTGAGAGTGTGGTGGAGACAGGGTCAATGGAGTGGTTAGGATCTGGAATGCACTGCCTGAGAGTGAGGTGGAGACAGGGTCAATCGAGTGGTTAGGATCTGGAATGCACTGTCTGAGAGTGTGGTGGAGACAGGGTCAATCAAGTGGTTAGGATCTGGAATGCACTGCCTGAGAGTGTGGGGGAGACAGGGTCAATCGAGTGGTTAGGATCTGGAATGCACTGCCTGAGAGTGAGGTGGAGACAGGGTCAAACGAGTGGTTAGGATCTGGAATGCACTGCCTGAGAGTGTGGTGGAGACAGGGTCAATCGAGTGGTTAGGATCTGGAATGCACTGTCTGAGAGTGTGGTGGAGACAGGGTCAATCGAGTGGTTAGGATCTGGAATGCACTGTCTGAGAGTGTGGTGGAGACAGGGTCAATCGAGTGGTTTGGATCGGGAATGCACTGCCTGAGAGTGTGGGGGAGACAGGGTCAATCGAGTGGTTAGGATCTGGAATGCACTGCCTGAGAGTGTGGTGGAGACAGGGTCAATCGAGTGGTTAGGATCTGGAATGCACTGTCTGATAGTGTGGTGGAGATAGAGTCAATCGAGTGGTTAGGGTCTGGAATGCACTGTCTGAGAGTGTGGTGGAGACAGGGTCAATGGAGTGGTTAGGATCTGGAATGCACTGCCTGAGAGTGAGGTGGAGACAGGGTCAGTCGAGTGGTTAGGATCTGGAATGCACTGCCTGAGAGTGTGGGGGAGACTGGGTCAATCGAGTGGTTAGGATCTGGAATGCACTGCCTGAGAGTGTGGTGGAGACAGGGTCAATCGAGTGTTTAGGATCTGGAATGCACTGCCTGAGAGTGAGGTGGAGACAGGGTCAGTCGAGTGGTTAGGATCTGGAATGCACTGTCTGAGAGTGGTGGAGACAGGGTCAATCGAGTGGTTAGGATCTGGAATGCACTGTCTGAGAGTGTGGTGGAGACAGGGTCAATCGAGTGGTTAGGATCTGGAATGCACTGCCTGAGAGTGTGGTGGAGACAGGGTCAATCGAGTGGTTAGGATCTGGAATGCACTGTCTGATAGTGTGGTGGAGACAGGGTCAATCGAGTGGTTAGGATCTGGAATGCACTGTCTGAGAGTGTGGTGGAGACAGGGTCAATCGAGTGGTTAGGATCTGGAATGCACTGTCTGAGAGTGGTGGAGACAGGGTCAATCGAGTGGTTAGGATCTGGAATGCACTGTCTGAGAGTGTGGTGGAGACAGGGTCAATCGAGTGGTTAGGATCTGGAATGCACTGCCTGAGAGTGAGGTGGAGACAGGGTCAATCGAGTGGTTAGGATCTGGAATGCACTGTCTGATAGTGTGGTGGAGATAGAGTCAACCGAGTGGTTAGGATCTGGAATGCACTGTCTGATAGTGTGGTGGAGATAGGGTCAGTGGTTAGGATCTGGAATGCACTATCTGAGAGTGTGGTGGAGACAGGGTCAATCAAGTGGTTAGGATCTGGAATGCACTGCCTGAGAGTGTGGGGGAGACAGGGTCAATCGAGTGGTTAGGATCTGGAATGCACTGCCTGAGAGTGTGGTGGAGACAGGGTCAATCGAGTGGTTAGGATCTGGAATGCACTGCCTGAGAGTGTGGTGGAGACAGGGTCAATCGAGTGGTTAGGATCTGGAATGCACTGTCTGATAGTGTGGTGGAGATAGAGTCAATCGAGTGGTTAGGATCTGGAATTCACTGTCTGATAGTGTGGTGGAGATAGGGTCAGTGGTTAGGATCTGGAATGCACTATCTGAGAGTGTGGTGGAGACAGGGTCAATCAAGTGGTTAGGATCTGGAATGCACTGCCTGAGAGTGTGGGGGAGACAGGGTCAATCGAGTGGTTAGGATCTGGAATGCACTGCCTGAGAGTGAGGTGGAGACAGGGTCAATCGAGTGGTTAGGATCTGGAATGCACTGCCTGAGAGTGTGGTGGAGACAGGGTCAATCGAGTGGTTAGGATCTGGAATGCACTGTCTGAGAGTGTGGTGGAGACAGGGTCAATCGAGTGGTTAGGATCTGGAATGCACTGTCTGAGAGTGTGGTGGAGACAGGGTCAATCGAGTGGTTTGGATCGGGAATGCACTGCCTGAGAGTGTGGGGGAGACAGGGTCAATCGAGTGGTTAGGATCTGGAATGCACTGCCTGAGAGTGTGGTGGAGACAGGGTCAATCGAGTGGTTAGGATCTGGAATGCACTGTCTGATAGTGTGGTGGAGATAGAGTCAATCGAGTGGTTAGGGTGTGGAATGCACTGCCTGAGAGTGTGGTGGAGACTGGGTCAATCGAGTGGTTAGGGTCTGGAATGCGCTGCCTGAGAGTGTGGTGGAGACAGGGTCAATCGAGTGGTTAGGATCTGGAATGCACTGCCTGAGAGTGAGGTGGAGACAGGGTCAATGGAGTGGTTAGGATCTGGAATGCACTGTCTGAGAGTGTGGGGGAGGCAGGGTCAGTCGAGTGGTTAGAATCTGGAATGCACTGTCTGAGAGTGTGGTGGAGACAGGGTCAATGGAGTGGTTAGGATCTGGAATGCACTGCCTGAGAGTGAGGTGGAGACAGGGTCAATCGAGTGGTTAGGATCTGGAATGCACTGTCTGAGAGTGTGGTGGAGACAGGGTCAATCAAGTGGTTAGGATCTGGAATGCACTGCCTGAGAGTGTGGGGGAGACAGGGTCAATCGAGTGGTTAGGATCTGGAATGCACTGCCTGAGAGTGAGGTGGAGACAGGGTCAAACGAGTGGTTAGGATCTGGAATGCACTGCCTGAGAGTGTGGTGGAGACAGGGTCAATCGAGTGGTTAGGATCTGGAATGCACTGTCTGAGAGTGTGGTGGAGACAGGGTCAATCGAGTGGTTAGGATCTGGAATGCACTGTCTGAGAGTGTGGTGGAGACAGGGTCAATCGAGTGGTTTGGATCGGGAATGCACTGCCTGAGAGTGTGGGGGAGACAGGGTCAATCGAGTGGTTAGGATCTGGAATGCACTGCCTGAGAGTGTGGTGGAGACAGGGTCAATCGAGTGGTTAGGATCTGGAATGCACTGTCTGATAGTGTGGTGGAGATAGAGTCAATCGAGTGGTTAGGGTCTGGAATGCACTGTCTGAGAGTGTGGTGGAGACAGGGTCAATGGAGTGGTTAGGATCTGGAATGCACTGCCTGAGAGTGAGGTGGAGACAGGGTCAGTCGAGTGGTTAGGATCTGGAATGCACTGCCTGAGAGTGTGGGGGAGACTGGGTCAATCGAGTGGTTAGGATCTGGAATGCACTGCCTGAGAGTGTGGTGGAGACAGGGTCAATCGAGTGTTTAGGATCTGGAATGCACTGCCTGAGAGTGAGGTGGAGACAGGGTCAGTCGAGTGGTTAGGATCTGGAATGCACTGTCTGAGAGTGTGGTGGAGACAGGGTCAATCGAGTGGTTAGGATCTGGAATGCACTGTCTGAGAGTGTGGTGGAGACAGGGTCAATCGAGTGGTTAGGATCTGGAATGCACTGTCTGAGAGTGTGGTGGAGATAGAGTCAATCGAGTGGTTAGGATCTGGAATGCACTGTCTGAGAGTGTGGTGGAGACTGGGTCAATCGAGTGGTTAGGATCTGGAATGCACTGTCTGAGAGTGTGGGGGAGACAGGGTCAATCGAGTGGTTAGAATCTGGAATGCACTGTCTGAGAGTGTGGTGGAGACAGGGTCAATGGAGTGGTTAGGATCTGGAATGCACTGTCTGAGAGTGTGGGGGAGACAGGGTCAATCGAGTGGTTAGGATCTGGAATGCACTGTCTGAGAGTGTGGTGGAGACAGGGTCAATGGAGTGGTTAGGATCTGGAATGCACTGCCTGAGAGTGAGGTGGAGACAGGGTCAGTCGAGTGGTTAGGATCTGGAATGCACTGCCTGAGAGTGTGGGGGAGACTGGGTCAATCGAGTGGTTAGGATCTGGAATGCACTGCCTGAGAGTGTGGTGGAGACAGGGTCAATCGAGTGTTTAGGATCTGGAATGCACTGCCTGAGAGTGAGGTGGAGACAGGGTCAGTCGAGTGGTTAGGATCTGGAATGCACTGTCTGAGAGTGTGGTGGAGACAGGGTCAATCGAGTGGTTAGGATCTGGAATGCACTGTCTGAGAGTGTGGTGGAGACAGGGTCAATCGAGTGGTTAGGATCTGGAATGCACTGTCTGAGAGTGTGGTGGAGATAGAGTCAATCGAGTGGTTAGGATCTGGAATGCACTGTCTGAGAGTGTGGTGGAGACTGGGTCAATCGAGTGGTTAGGATCTGGAATGCACTGTCTGAGAGTGTGGGGGAGACAGGGTCAATCGAGTGGTTAGAATCTGGAATGCACTGTCTGAGAGTGTGGTGGAGACAGGGTCAATGGAGTGGTTAGGATCTGGAATGCACTGTCTGAGAGTGTGGTGGAGATAGAGTCAATCGAGTGGTTAGGATCTGGAATGCACTGTCTGAGAGTGTGGTGGAGACTGGGTCAATCGAGTGGTTAGGATCTGGAATGCACTGTCTGAGAGTGTGGGGGAGACAGGGTCAATCGAGTGGTTAGGATCTGGAATGCACTGCCTGAGAGTGTGGGGGAGACTGGGTCAATCGAGTGGTTAGGATCTGGAATGCACTGCCTGAGAGTGTGGTGGAGAGAGGGTCAATCGAGTGTTTAGGATCTGGAATGCACTGCCTGAGAGTGAGGTGGAGACAGGGTCAGTCGAGTGGTTAGGATCTGGAATGCACTGCCTGAGAGTGTGGTGGAGACAGGGTCAATCGAGTGGTTAGGATCTGGAATGCACTGTCTGAGAGTGTGGTGGAGACAGGGTCAATGGAAGCTCTGAAACCGGCACTGGATCATTAAGTAAGTGACAGGGTTAGTGGAGAAGGTGGGAGAGTGCTTCCAGGTGAATTGCTTTGTTAGCGAGCTAGCAGGAACATTAATTGACTCTATGTACTCAGTAATTCCATGATTCTGTCACCAGCACAATTAAGACCGACTCCTCCCCAAACCAAAAGCGGCGGTAGAAACCGCGAAGCTTCAGGTGCGCGCGCATCCCGCAGTGTTGTTGGGTGTCGTAGGAGGTGCGCACGCAGAACTGGTGGATGTGGGCGGTTCTTGGTGCTGCGCGAGCAACCTGGGCAGGGGCGGGGCTTGTCGGGGCTCGCTCACAATCCGTAGTGGGGCGGTGCTTGCCGGCAGTGCGCGCGCATCCTTGGGATGGCCTGTTTTGTGGTAGGTGCGTGCGCATCCTGGGGAGGCGGTTGTTGGCGCCAAGGGCTTGAGTGTTTGGCCCGGCGGCTGGGGGTCAGTGAGTGACCCGGGGAAGAACGGTGTCTGTCAGTGCGTTAGGGCCCGAGCTACAGCGTGAGGCACCGGAGTGTCCGACTGGAGACCCCATCTAGACACCCGAGCCGCAGCTGGCTCCGCGTTCCCCCCCCTTTCCCCAGCCGGTGGTCCCGGAGTCCGGCCTCTCCTCCCGGTAAGAGCGTCCTGTGTCCGGCCTGACTACAGACCATCTCCACAGGAGGCATCTCGGCTCCTGCGGTAATATTCAGCGGCTGGTGGGCAGGAGCTGCAACTTTCCCACAACTCTCTGTCTCTGGGGATCAGGGTCTGTTTTTAACCATATTTAAGTCTGGAATGTGGAGCAATTTTCTAATTAGAAAAGAAATTTTGTAGCATCTTTAAGGACCTCAGGCGGTCTCAAAGTGCTTTAGATTCAAGGATGTACTTTTTCTCGTGTCGTCGCTGTTATAATGTGGAAACTTGGCAACCAACTTGCACACACCAAGCTCCCACAAAGAGCAATGTGGAGCAATGTGATAATGACCTGTTTTTATGATGTTGATTGTGGGATAAATATTGAAGTATAACTATTCTCTTCTTTGAAATTGTGCCATGGGAGCTGTTACATCCACGGAGCAGAGACTGCACTGAGATGCTGCACTGGAGTGTCAGCCTTGATTTTTGTGCTCCCACCCTGGGGTGGGATTTGAATCTAGAACTTTGATTCAAAGACAGTGCTACCAATTCAGTCATGGCTGACACAAACAACGTGATAACCAAAAGACTTATTTTGGTGATATTGATTGAGGGATAACTATTGGCCAGGATACCAGAGAGAATGCTCGTACTGTATTTTGAATTTGGTTGTGGGTTATTTTACTTGAGAGCAGACAGTCTGTGCTTAATGTATTATTGTTAAAACAGTACCTCTGACAGTGCACCACTCCCTCAATATTCCATTGAACGTCAACCTGGATTATAGGCTCAGGTCTCTGGAGTGAAATTTAAATTCCCATGATTTCTGACTCAGGCAAGAGTGTCACCACTGAATGGGTTACAATTAAAATTTCAGCTTCTAATCACAGAGCATTATTCCTGCAAGATTTTGGTTTTGAATGAGTTCAAGCTTGTGGAGGGAAATTGTTTACAAGAACTTTTGAGTAATTGGTCCTGAATTGATAAAAACATTAATGAAGGTGCCAACAGCAAATAGTTAAGCCAATGATAGAGTTGGGCAATGAGAGTTGTACGGCGGCAGTTCTTATGATGGATACATCTCGATCTTAACTTTGTATCGCACTTAATCAGCCTGAAACTGCAGACAGTAGAAACTGTCAAACTAGGGCAATAAGTGCAAGATAGTTACTCATTCCAATATAGGGAATTCAGGAAAACTTTTTACTCAGGGAGATTTAACTGGAGAACTTGTTACTGCATGGAGTGGCATTCAGTTCATTCATTCACAGGACCACTTGTGTGCCCAACAGCATAAGCAGCAAGTGTTAAGACAGAGCTAAATGATCCCACAACCAATGGATCAGATCTAAGCTCTGCAGCCCTGTCACATCCAGTCATGAATGGTGGTGGACAATTAAACAACTAACAGGAGGAGGAGGCTCCACAAATATCCTCATCCTCAATGATGGAAGAGCCCAGCACATCAGTGCAAAAGATAAGGCTGAAGCATTGCCGACAATCTTCAGCCAGAAGTGCCGAGTGGATGATCCATCTCGGCCTCCTCCGGAGGTTCTCAACATGACAGATGCCAGTCTTCAGCCAATTCGATGCACTCCATGTGATGTCAAGAAACGGCAGAAGGCACTGGATACTGCAAAGGCTATGGGTCCTGACAATATTCCAGCAATAGTACTGAAGACATGTGGTCCAGAACTTGCCGTGCCCTTAGCCAAGCTGTTCCAGTATAGCTATAACACTGGCATCTACCTGGCTATGTAGAAAATTGCCCAGGTATTCCCTGTACACAAAAAGCAGGACAAATCCAATCCGGCCAATTACCGCCCCATCAATTTACTCTCTATCATCAGTAAACTAATGGAAAGAGTCATCAACAGTGCTATCAGGCGGCACTTGCTTAGCAATAACCTGCTCATTGATGCCAAATTTAGGTTCTTCCAGGGCCACTCAGTCCTGGAACTCCCTAACAGCACTGTGGGTGTACCTGGACCAGATGGACTGCAGCGGTTCAAGAAGGCAGCTCACCAGCACCTTCTCAAAGGCAGTTCGGGATGGGCAATAAATGCTGGCCCAGCCAGCGAAGCCCAGATCATGGGAATGAATAAAAATAAAATTGGAAGCTAGATAAAAACATGAGCGAGAAAGGAACCAAAGGAAATGCTGATAGGATTAGATTAAGAGGGCTGAGAGGAGAATACTGTGGAATGTTAACACTGGCATTGACCAGTTAGGTCAAATGGCCTGTTTTCTGTATTGTGCGTTCTATGTACAACATAACACTTGGCAAAATAAAAGCAAAAAACTGCGGATGCTGGAAATCAAAAATAAAAATACCTGGAAAAACTCAGCAGGTCTGGCAGCATCTGCGGAGAGGAACACAGTTAACGTTTCGAGTCTGTATGACTCTTCAACAGAACTAAGTAAAAATAGAAGAGAGGTGAAATATAAGCTGGTTTAAGGGGGGGTGGGACAACACTTGGCAATATCATCCACAGACATGGAGTCAACTTTCACATGTGCGCTGATGACACCCAGCTCGTTCTGAACCGTCTCTGTGTTGTCAGACTCCAAAATCCAGACTGAAATGAACTAGAACTACTTCCATTTAAAGTGGGAAGACTGAAGACTTCCAAGGTAAACTCCACACCCTCAACATTAACTCTATTCCCCCTTCAGTGTTTGAAATGAATTCCAATGAAATTTTTATAGCCTCATTGATGTGTGTTGCCATTTCTGTTGATTTTTCTACCTTTAAGCAGAAATAAATGAGGTTGGACTCGAGCAGTGTTCCCTCTTCCCTTTCCCGTGCGTGGGCAGTTTGTTGCAGTGCAATGCTCCTTTAAGAATTCCGTGCATGCATCTTAAAACGACTGCTGCTTCTGCACAACCTGTTTGTTAATCCACGCAGCACATTCCTGATGTTTGACTCCAGGATGGATTCTTGAGGGATTCCTGAGGCAGTAGTGTAAGGTAGAGATGTTCAGGCTGTGATCAGTTGGGTAAGAACAGAATTGAGCACAGGACAGGCAGTGGCGGAGGATGGTGTGGCCAATTATGTTGCAAGGCTGCAGAGAAGACAAGGAAGGATTATGTGTCATGGTATCTTGTTGTGACTTCAGCTAATTTGTTTCAAAAGATGTATTGTTGAGAATGTGATTTCATTACCGATGTATTTACAATGTTTAATAACGACCCAGCTGCAATAGGCATCAAAAATGTGCAATACTATCAGTTTGCATCAAATAAAATTTACTTTTACAGCATCTATGTAGAAATATGTTAAATGCACAATGTGAGACAAGTTAACTGGTTTGCAGTAGTATTTATTCTCCCATGTGATTAAATTGTCCTAATCACATTGAGTTACCCTGTTCCCAGCTCCGTTATTCTCATTTCCTTTGACTCAGAAGTGAGAGCGCTTGAACCGAACAGAAGATTGTGGGTTCAAATCTCACTCCACATATTCCAGACTGCTAATTCAGAGCAGCAACAGGGGGAGTGCTGCACTCTTTCAGATGAGATGTTAAAATGAGGCCTGATCTGCCAACTCAGCTGGACATAAGACCGTTGGCATTACTTTGAGAGGAAGGGGGTTGGTGTTCTTTCCAGTCTTCTGGTCAACATCATCCCTCAGCTGCTTGGTTGTCATTTGTGGGAACTTGCTGTGCACAAATTGGAAACACAAAGTGTTTTCTACATTACAACAGTGACTAAAGTTCATTGGCTGTGAGGCACATTGGGACTTCCTGAGGTTGTGAAAGGTGTGTATAAATGCAAGTCTTTCATTTTCTCCTGATGCTTTTTTATTCATGTCAACATTTTGATAAAATGATCAAAATGGGAAAATGCTGCTATAAATTCTACTTCATTTAAACTATAAATGGTTGACCCTGCCATTGAACAAAAGTCTTCAATTTTTACACTGGAAGCGGGCCTCTGTGTAATGTATAATTGTGATTTTAAAGGTCTCCTTTTGCCTCGAAGTATTTGATACTTAGTCAAATTAGGTTCTTCCGGTTTGGAATCAAGGTATCAGACTAATGGATCTTCTTAAAAACCCATCTTATTTTTCTCTTAGCTTTCAATCATCCTTTCTAAACTCCTGGCTCAGTGTTTGCCCCTCTTCATACAACTGCAATGTGCACAGGCATGTTTTAAGGTGCTAATATAAATGCAAACTGTTAACTGTTTGAATGCTATTAGTGGCAATATACATGCAGATTTGAAAAGCTGGATATCCTAAACTGTGCATATTTAAATTCTGTATGTTGTCTTTATCTTTCTATTAATCTATATTCAGACCCAGGATCTAGTCAATCTTTGAGAAACGACTGTATACTTAACCAAGCGTCTAATTCTGGTGGCAATCCTATTTCTCATGTTCATACTTTGCAGGATATACCATGCAGGATAGCATCAAATTAGCCTCATGCGGGGATGACATTAAAATCTGGGATTCGGTTTCAATGACAGTGGTGGAACAGTTTAACCCTCACAAGAAACCCTGTGAAGTAACATCTGTTTGCTGGACTGTTGATAATATCCTTTGGAGCTCATTGTTGTCAATAACTATTGCATTTATGTAAGTTAATCAAATGTAAAACTAATCAGTTACCATTGGAATGTTGTGGTAATTGATTTTCTCTTCTAAGGCAGTCCCTCAGGATCGAGGATGACTTGCTTCCTCTCCGTTTCAATGGATTCTGAGATGGCTGATAATTCAAATGTGCGATCTGCAGACTCTGTCACATGTGGGGCAGGTGGTGCTTGAAGGGTCGAGTAAATGAGTTGTTAGGAGATTTGTGCACTCTCTCCGATGTCTCTACTTCACCTCTGCATGTTCCCAACAAAGTCTATCAATGTGTTTTGTGCCTTCCCGAATGAACCACCTCCATTTTGGTCGATCACAAACCGGGGTCTCCCGTGAGTCAGTGGGGATGTTTGATCTCTTCAGAGATGCTTTGAGGGCATCCCTAAAGCGATTCCTCTCCTCCTGGGAGTCTCCTACCGTGGCCATGCTCCCAGTAGAGCAGTTGCCTCGGGGGTATCAGGCACATGAATGACATGTCCCGCCCGACGGAGCTGGTTTTGAGTGATTAGCACCTCAATGCTGGGCATGTTAGCTTGGGAGAGGACACTGCTATTGGCCTTTCTTGCTACCGGATTTGGAGAATCTTGCAAAGGCACCACTGGCGGTACATCAGTGCTTTGAAGTGCCTGCAGTAGCTTATCCAAGTCTTTGAAGCACGTAGGAGTGCGGGGATCACTGCTTTCCCATAAACCATGACCTTAGTCTGGGGTTTCACATCCTGCTGCTTGGCCAAAGGCTGAGCTGGTACATTGGAGGCGATGTTGAATTCCGTTATGTCTTTCTTAATCAAGAGGCTCCCAGCATATGTAAAATAGTTTATATGGTTTTATATTGTTTCATAAAATAATTTTATAATCTGTCAATAGGATCCCAAATTAACAAGCTATCATAAGAGAAATGGGGGTTTGCAGTACAGCATCTTTAAGCAGGGCGGATTGATTTTTTTAATGTTCAACTCCTAAGTTCCCCATTCTGCTGGAATTTCATGTCACTTTCTGATCTTAGGATTTTATTTCCAATGTCAGAGTTTTTGCTAGTCTCTTCCTGCCTCCATCCTTCTCTTTCAGACCTGTTCACATCACTGCTTCCATGAGCGCCCATTAATTCCCCCTGTGTCATTCTGAAATGTGCTCAAATTCTTCCTAAGTTTAAAAAAAAAGCTCATCCTTGTTCAGAGATTGCTTAAACTTGTTTGAAATAGACCAGAGATGATATAGTGGATAAAACAGAGTCAGCAGTATTTTTTGTTTGAACTTTGAACGTATTTTTAGCCTGGTTTCAACTTTAACAAACCTCTTGTAAAACTTCAAGATTTCTTATCTTCAGCATTTGAACGCCATTGAGTATCCGAGTCACAGCTTAATTTACAAAGCGTTTTGTTCTTCAAATAGTAATTTGGCTCTTGTAATGAGGCAAAATAACTTCATTTTTGAAACCATTTTACCTTCATTCCTCTACATCAGTGTTTGGTGAGCTCATCTAGCAGTGGTGACAAAATAGTGCTGTCATCCTGCAAACCCACTCCAGTTCCTATAAAAGATCTTGCCGAAGGGGTAGGTAACTATTCGTTATTTAAAGCTACAAAGATTACTTAAGGTTGGAGAATAAAGTTTGGGAATTTCTTGCACTGAGCTTCATTAATTTAATATGCTTGTGAGTCCGTTTTGATAATTAAATTTTGTCTCATTCCACAGAAAAAGCAGACATGTCTAAGCCTGAATTCTACTTCCAAGTGTATTGTAAGTGGTGGTCTTGATAACACGGTCAATATCTGGGATATCAAGTCAAAGAGATCTCATAGGACACTGAAGGTATTTTGTTCAACAATGGTTAAGTGTTAGTGGAGACTTCAGTTTTGCTGTTCCATGATGAATATGTCACAAGTCCATTCTCATAATCCCCAACTAGAACTACGGAGCATAGTTTCAAAATAAGGAGTTGCCCCTTTAAAACTGAGGTGAGGAGGAATTTCTCCTAAATGGTTATGAATCTTTGGAATTCGCTATCCCAGAAAGAAGTAGAAACTGGGTTATTCAATATATCCTAGGTTGCAAAAGACAGATTTTTGATCCATAGGGAGGCCTAGGGTTATTGGAAAGTGGCAGGAAAGTGAAGTTGAAGCCAGGATCAGATGAGCTATGATCTTACCGAATGGTGGAATAGGCTCGAGGGGCTAAGTGGCCAATATCTGCTCTTATTTATTTTATTCAGAGCGCAGTAAAATCTGTCTGTTCCCTCAGAGACAGGGAGAGAGAGAATCAGAGCAAGTTGATCCAAATCTTTTACTTGCATCTTCCCATTCCTGGGCCAGAAGCCTTTATCAGAAGTTAAGAGCAGTTTCAGTTTTGCCCCCTCAGCCTGGGAGTCGTATATGGGTGAGGAGGACCTGAAAGAATGCAAGTTGTTTTGATAGCAGGGAGATGGGAAGAGTTTACAGTTTATTCCAGGATAGACAACATGCCTGTTGGGTAGAAATGTAAAAACTGGATATGGGCATAGTGACTGTTAATGGACTTGGTAAGTTAGAGATCTGAGTTAATAATTTCGGAAACATGAATTCATATCCCATTATGACATTTTGTGAATTTGATTTTAAGCTCTGAAAAAATATTGAAAATGAACAAACCTGATGTCAATAAAAGTGATCGCGAAACTGTCAGATTATTGCGAAAACCCATTCATGTCCTTTAGGGAATGAAACCTGCTCTGCTTACCTGGGTCAAGCCTCTGAGCCCCTAGCTCCACATGAATATCTCCCAATAATTGGTTGATAGCTAATTATATTCCAGCCTTGCCTTGCCAGCAACACCCAAAAATCTTGTATAATATGATGTGAAGAATTTCAAGTTGGACATTTTAACTTATGCTTTTTACATACTTCAAGTTTCACCTGTAGAAAACAAGAGAAATGCATTGAGTTCTGTATTCTGATAACTGTATTTTGATGCAAATCCCAGAGTCTGCATCAATGGTTTTGAAAACTAATTTTACGTTATATCTTTGGAATGTATTTTGTAGCATCTTCATCCTTTCTCCTTTTTCCTTTGGCTGTTTGGATAGAAGAATTTGCTGCTTTAACATGAAAGTTTTAATTCTAATGCCAACAACCGTGTTTAGTTAAAGTTCCGTGGGATTAAACGCATAAGTAAGTTCCTTAAGGTAGTTAAGATGGGACATTAATGTTCTTTGGTATTACATAAATTAAAGAGGCTGATCTTAACAGTTGTTCTGTATGTCCTCTCCCTGTAAAATGAAGCAGATAAATAATTTAATTTCTACCCTCACCAAATAATTGCTTGCTCTGCCTTCATAGAGAATAGTGGTGTAAAAGACACAAATATCTAGTTCTGGTTGTGAAGGCGGGTACTGTTATTAGAATCCTAGGTCATTCTGTTGTAGAAATAGATACAGCATGAGTCAAATCCCACAAAAATAAGTGTTCAGACTGCTTATCGGAGTAGCTGATTCCACTAGATCTGAGAAGATATAAAACAGATCTGAATTTGTATTACCCCACCTATTCTCCTTGATCTTTGTAACATTTACCTTTCTGTTCAGGATCAGCATTTTGGTGTTTGAGTGCCTTAAAGCATCTCTGCCACTCCCAAACTGTGCGCTAACTACTTTTGTGTCTTCCTAATTGTTTGTGGAAGTTTAACAAATTGACGTATTATGTTAGAGTTACTTTCTTTGACATTTTTGTGCTTAATATATATTTTTTATAATTTACATATCTAAAAACAGCTTCCATGTTAATGGCGTTCTACTAATCAATAATGTGCATTGCAGGATCATCGGGATGAAGTCAGTAGTGTATGTTTCAATTGGAATGACTACTATATAGCATCAGGCTCCCGCAGCGGTGATATTATTCTACACAGTGTTACAACTAATATTTCTAGTGCTCCATTTGGTCACGGTAAAACTCAGGTACATACTATCTTCAGCCAGTGTTTTGAAGTTTAAAATTTTGTAAATGCTCTTTTCTCTACTTTTGTAAACTGGCAATATATTGGGGAAATGAGTTGTCACATATAGTTTAGTGCTTGACTGTTTGGTTTTGGTTCAGGGAGAAATTGGAAATAATCTTGATTTGAGGCTTTATTGGGATAAATTACTGGATGCATTGCCTGAAAGGATGGTGGAAGTGGATTAGTAACTTTCGAAGGGAATTGGGTTAATACTTGAAGGAGGGAAAAAACTTGCAGGGCTTTGGAGAAAGGGCAGGGGAGTGGCTCTTTCGAAGAACCTGCACAGGCACAATGGACCAAATGGCCGCCTGCTCTGCTGTGTTATTCTATGATTATTGATTTGAAAGTGGTTTAATATGTATATTTGATTTTGTGTTACACTTGCTAATTGGTGTCTATTTTAAAATCTTTAGCTAACATAGCAAGTTTGACTCCAAATAAGTACATCAATTGCCTGTACAGCATCATTTTCTCCAAATTGTACCCTATGCAGGAACTCATTTTCTAACGACGTGGTAATAGGCTCCCACTATCATTTCAATTTGCTCCTCTTGGGAGCAGTGAATTCAACAGTGGCTTTTATTTACAGGACTGGAGATGAAATCCAGCTCAAACCATTTAGTTGGAAATCTCCTCTTCCTGATGGCTATCAGCCTACAAAAAATGAAGTTATGCACTTTTTTGCATAAATAAGAGGTAACTTTATTTTGCCTGTTTTTATTTGAACAATTTTCCGAAGTCCGTAATCAAACACAGAATTGTTTGTGTTATAATTGT
This sequence comes from Cetorhinus maximus, assembly GCF_964194155.1. Lineage (NCBI taxonomy): Eukaryota > Metazoa > Chordata > Chondrichthyes > Lamniformes > Cetorhinidae > Cetorhinus > Cetorhinus maximus. The sequence continues at coordinate 60,843,402 of NC_135890.1, forward strand.
AAAACCAGAGTAAAACTTAAAAAATGTGTTCACTTTTACCTTGCTGCTGAAAGTGTGTAAGGGGTCTGGGGGGTTGGGGTGCAGTGGAAGGATGGAGAGAGGGGAAGTTCCTGATTGCTCTCCTGAATTGTGTTGCTTTAATTTAGTGGATACTGCTACCCTGGGGAAATCTCATTGCTATTTTTTTCAGGCAACTACTGAACTCTGCGTGAAAGTTATGTTTGTGTTAGGGTTTAGCTGAGTCCAAAAAATAAACTCTGCTGAATGAACTAAATTCAGAAACGTATTCAACTCATTTGTCGTCCTCTCCCTACCCCTGTAAATAAATAAACTATCAGAAAAGCTGTGCATTAATTAGAAACTCAAGTTGTTGGTTTTACTTCAGTTAGAGCACCAGTTTCACCATCTTATTGCTCTCAACAAAATGTTTTTTTTTAAAATATTGATACTGCAAAATCTACATATTAATCTGTCAACAGGTTGGAACTGTTTGTTGCTATACATGGAACCAGAATGGCCCTACACAAATCACTTCAAAAAAACATAATTGAGCTTTCTTTTGTTTTAGTACCACAATTAGTGACTGGTTACTTGCTGCTTAATGTATAATGTCAAACTAAAACTTAATTTGGTATGACAATGTATTTAACATAAGATGTTTTCTTCACAAATCGGCTTGACTTTATATGGAAAGTGCTGGAAAAACTCAGCAGGTCTGGCAGCATCTGTGGAGAGAGAAACAGTTAATGTTTCAGGTCAATTACCTTTTATCGGAACTTTAAGCAGCATTCTTTGTCCCAATAAAATAATTAACTGAATTGGCAAGTTAAATGTTGGAAGATTGAAATTATTTCTTTCATTTTAACTAGAGAAAATTCCACATCTGTTTCTACCTCCCTCCATGGCTGCACATTTCAACTATTTCTGCTTGATTTTCTTTTTTCCTTTTTCAGCCGGTGCAAAATCTCAAGTATTCCATCTTTAAGAAAGCTTTACTGGGAAGTGTCCATGACAGTGGAACTGTAACCCTTTGGGATGTTAATACACAACAACCTTATCATAACTTTGAAAATGCCCACAAGGCTCCAGCTTCTGGACTGTGCTTTTCACCAGTAAATGATCTATTGTTTGCCACAGTTGGTTTGGATAAAAAGATCAACTGCTATGACTCATCCAGCAAGATGTGAGTATGTTTTGGGATGTGTGGTGGTTACTTTACATATCTCCATTATGTATTGTCAGTATGAGGACCCTAGCTTTTCTTGAAATACATTAATAACTTAGACTTGGGTGTACAGGGCACAAGTTCAAAATTTGCAGATGAAATAAAACTTGGATGTACAGTGAACTGTGGGGAGGATAGTGATAGACTTCGAGAACATAGGCTGGTGGAATGGGCAGACACGTGGGCAGGTTAAATTTGATGTAGAAAGTATTGAAGTGATACATTTTGGTGGGAAGAATGAAGGGAGGTATTATAAGTAAAGGGATTGCAAGAACAGAGACATTTGGGGGCAAATGTGAACAAGTTGTTAAAGACAACTTTTGACACACTTGACACCACCATCCTTCTCCACCACCTCTCCACTGTTGTCCAGGTGGGTGGGGCTGCTCTCATGTGATTTCATTCTTATCTGTCTAATCCTAGCCAAGGAATCAGCTTCTCTTCCTGCTCCTACACTGCTGTCCCCCAAGGTTCAATCCTTGGCCCCTCCTATTGCTGTTGCCCCTCAGTGACATTATCTGAAGACAGCGTTAATTTTCACGTGTTTACTGAAGACACCCAGCTCTACGACACCACCACCTCTCTTGACTCCTCTACTATTTCTAAACTATTAGACTGCTCATCCGACATCCAGTACTCCGAGCAAATGTTGGAAAGACTGGATATTTTTGGTCCCAGCTTCAAACTCCATTTCCTAGCTACTGATTCCATCCCTCTCCCTGGCAGCACCCTGAGGTTAAGTCAGTCTGTTCACATGGTGTCATGTTTGATCACCAAACATTTGCACCATTGCTAAGACCGTCTGTTCCCCCACACACACACACACACAGTCTCAGCTCATCTGCTGAAACCCTCATCCATGTCTTTGCTTTCTGTAGACTCAACTATTCCAACGATCTCCTGGCTGGTCTCTCACATGTCAAGATTCCTCCGTAAACTTGAGGTCATCCAGAACTCTGCCCATGCCTTAACTCGCACCAAATTCCATTCCCCATCATCCCTGAGCTCTCTGACCTACATTGCCTCCCAGCCAAGCAATATTTCAGATCCCTCCAAGGCCTCACCTTTCTTTACCTCTGTAATTTCCTCCAGCACCACAACCCTCAGATATCTGTGCTGCTCTAATTTTGGCCTGCTGTGCATTCCTAGTTATAATTGACCCAGCAGCAGTGGCCCTTACATCGGCCCCAGTCTGTGGATTTTCTTCACTACACTTCTTTGCTCCTGTACTTTGCTCTCCTCTTTTAAGACATTTCTTAAAACCTACCTCTTTGACCAAGCATTTAGCCATCTGACCTAATATTTCCTTTTGAGGTTTGGTGTGATATTAGTGAACCAGATGGATTTTTATAACAATCGACAGCGGTTTCATGGTGGTCGTTAAACTTTGAATTCCAGATTTTTATTGAATTTTTAACGAATTCAAATTCCACCTGGGCCCCGGGATTCAAACCTGGGTCCCCAGAGCATTACCCTGGGTGTCTGGTTAGCAGTCCAGTGACAATACCATTGTGCCACTGCCTCCCCCTAAAGCTTAAAGATCTTAAAGTTCTATGGGTCAAATCGGACAATTGGCAAACCCAGTGGAGAAAGCTTGGTATTGTGAAGCTGGTGATGATCTTGCTGATGGGCGGATACATGATCAGTGGTTCATCTTGGAGTCAAATGCAACACCAAGGTGAAAGTTGAAATTTAGTGGCCCGAGCTGATCGTAATATACCAAGAGTTATACACACAATAAAAGTGGCTATTGATTAAGACAGAATCAAGGTGAAATTTTAACTCCTTCAAAACTGATCCAGGTCCTGAATGTTCCTCTATCCCTTTGTAGCCTTTCTTCATTCTTTAATGATATGGAATCTTCTACATAACAGGTCCAGCCGCATAGCCCTGAACAGAAATTCAGATGAAATTTAATACAAGGAAGTGCGAGATGATACATTTGATTCAAAGAATGGGGAGAAACCATGCATGATAATTGGTACAAGCCAGAGAGACCTTGGGGTATTTATGCATAGATCTTTGTGCACGAAGCAGCTAATAAAATGTTTGTGATCCTGGGCTTTATAAGTAAGGCATGGAGTATAAAATCCAGAAAGTTATGCTTAACCTACATGATACACAGCTGGGACCGAACAAGTGTGTTATGTCCAATCCTGGGCAAAACTCTGTAGAAGGGATTTAGCGGGATTTAAATTGGAGAAGATGAAGAGGAGATTTATTAGAATGGTTCCAGGGAAGAAGATTTGCAGTACTTGGATAGACTGGAGAAACTTTGTTTTCTTCTCTTCGAGTAGTGAAGGCTATGGGGAGATCCAATAGAGGTATTTGGAATGGTTAAGGGTTTAGATAAAGCAAATAAGGAGAAACTGTTTCTAGTGGCTGCAGGGTTAATAACTCAAGGCACAGATTAAAGGTAACTGGCAAAAGAATCAGAGATGACATAAGGAAAAAAGTTTTTTATGCAGGAGTGGTTAGAATTTCAAATGCACTACCTGATTGGAAAGCTATTATTGAATTTTTTGCACCATCCAAAGGGAATTAGGTAAATACTTGGATAAAAAGTTGCAGGGATATGGGGATAGAACAGGGAATGGACTAGCTTGATTGCTTTTTAAAAGAGCCAGTGTAGACTCGATGGGATGAATAGCCTCCTGTGATGTTCTATTCTATGATTCTAAGGCTATTGCATAGAATATATGAATATTTATGAGCAGCTTGTGGTGTAATGGTAGTGTCACTGGACTAGTAATCCAGAGGCCCAGGTTAATGCTGGTGGAATTTAAATTAAATTAATAAAATCTGGAATTGACAGCTAGTCTCAGTCATGCTGACCGTGAAACTCTCACCGATTCTTGTAAAAACCCGTCTAGTTCACTAATGTCCTTTAGGGAAGGAAACCTGCCATCCTTGCCCTGGTATGACCTACAGGTGACTTCAGACCACAGCAATGGGTCCTCTGAAATGACCTGGCAAGCCACTCAGTTCAAAGGTAATAAATGCTGGCCTTGCCAGCGATGTCCACATGCCATGAAAGATTATGCAAGTCTTTTAAGTAGAATTACTCATTCTTACAAGTACTATAGAGCATTCTACCATTTTTTCAAATTGCTAACAGATGGTAGGCAGGAGCTCTGAGTGAGGCTGTCATCTAGCACTATCTATTGGTGGAACATTGCTTGCACATCACATTATGAAGTGTCGAAGTAATATTCTAGGTACCCATTTTTGAATTCAAAAATCTGCTGCCTGTATTCTAAGTTGCACAGTCGTGTTCACCGATGGAACTGTACCAAAAATGGCCACTGCCTTCAAGAGAGTGGGAGGAACATTAAGATACTGTACAGCAAACATCTGTAGATAGTGATTCTATTCTTATCATGAAGTTACAATGCCTTAATTATATTTAGCTTTTCATAGTTTAACAGCACATAGCACCATGCATTACATATATTCAAAATGAGCTCATCATTAAATATACGGAAGGTCTAATTATGAATCATTTCCTTACACTTTAGCCATGTCAGCCGCGTCTCAGTTGGTAGCACACTTCCTTATGAATCACAAACATCAGTGCTGATACTACAGTGCAGTACTGAAGGAGCATTATATAACACAGTATGTATCTCCAAGGTGCCCTTGCAGCACCTCCTTTGACTGCCATGAGAGTGCACCACAGACTCAAGCTCTCCATAGAAGATTCACTTTGGTAAGCAAGTATCAGGTATTTTGGCTACATGATCAGTCCAACTCGACAGTGTGGAAAATTGCCCATGTATGTCCAGTACACAAAAAGCAGGACAAATCCAAGCCGGCTAGTTACTGCCTGATTAGTCTACTCTCGGACATCAGTAAAGTGATGGAAAGGGTCATCAACAGTGCTATCAAGCGGCTCTTGCTTAGCAATAACCTGTTCACTGACAGCCAGTTTGGGTTCTGCCAGGGCCACTCAGCTTCTGACCTCAGTACAGCCTTGGTTCAAACATGGATAAAAGAGCTGAACTGCAGAGGTGAGGTGAGAGTGTCTGTCAGCGTCAAGGTCGCATTTGACTGTGTGGCATCTAAGAGCCCTGGCAAAACTGGAGTCAATGGGATTTGGGGGAAAACTCTTCACTGGTTGGAGTCATAAGCATAAAAGAAGATGGTTGCGGTTGTTGGAGGCCAATCATCTCAGTTCCAGGACATCACTACAGGAGCTCCTCAGGGTAGTGTCCAAGGTACAACCATCTTCAGCTGCTTCAATGACCTTCCTTCCATCACAAGAAGTGGGGATGTTCGCTGATGATTGCACAATGTTCAGCACCATTTGTGACTCCTCAGATACTGTGACAGTCCATGCCCAAATGCAGCAAGCCCTGGACAATACCTAGGCTTAGACTGACAAGTGGCAAGTAACATTCACACCACACAAGTGCCAGGCAGTGACCATCTCCAACAAGAGAGAATCTAACCATCGCCCCATGACATTCAATGGCATTAACATCATTGAATCCCCCAGTATCAACATCCTGGAGCTTACCTTTGACCAGAAACTGAACTGGACTAGCCATATAAATACTGTAGCTGCAAGAGCAGGTCAGGGACTAGGAATCCTGCGGTGAGTAACTCACCACTTGACTCCCCAAAACCTGTCAACCATCTACAAAGCACAAGTCAGGAGTGTGATGGAGTACTCTCCACTTACCTGTATGGGTGCAGCTCTAACAACACTCAAGAAGCTGGACACCATCCAGGACAAAGCAGCCCGCTTGATTTGCACTCCATCCACAAGCATTCGCCTTCCCTCCATCAAAGAACAGTGGCAGCAGTGTGTACCATTGACAAGATGCACTGCAGAAGCTCACCAACGCTCCTTAGGCAGCACCTTCCAAATATATGACCGCTACCATCTGGAAGGACAAAGGCAGCAGATAGAGGGGAACGCCACCACCTGGAAGTTCCCCTCCAAGTCACTCACCATCGTGACTTGGAAATACATCGCCATTCTTTCACTGTCACTGGGTCAAAATCCTGGAACCCCTCCCTAACAGCACTGTGGGTGTACCTACACTGCATGGACTGCAGCAGTTCAAGAAGGCAGCTCATCATCATAAGGGCAATTGGGGATGGGCAATAAATGTTGACCTAACCAGCAACGCCCACATCTTGTAAATGAGTAGAAAAAATATTCAGCCGAGACTCAATTTGGTGTGGATGCTTGATATGCCAGCTCAGGTGAGCTCCTCAGTGGCATCTTGTCTTGCCATCAGATCTTCAGAAGTTTCCGAAGACTGCTGAAGCGAAAGCGGTTGAGCTTTTTTGGCCTGACGTTGGTACGTGCCTTGCAAGTGTACAGCAAAGTGAGCAGGACTATTGCTCTAAAGGCTCTCAGCAGACTTACTCCTCTTCATTCCCAGAATGATGTTCAATGCCTGCCAAAGGCTACATGTATTTTGACAATTTCTGCATGCGTCTCCTGAATATCGACAGCTCAAGAAAGTGTGCTGCTGAGATAAGTTAACTTATCTGCTGCTGACAGCTCCTGGTCATGGACCTTGGGCTCAAGAGAGGGCTTTCCTGGAGCAGGCTGGTACATTGCTTCAGTTTTCTTCATGCTGATCATAACATGAAGTTGTAGCATGCATCAGAGGAAAAATCCATGCTATGTTGCATGTGCAGATTTGGACCAGTAGCTAGTGCACAGTCATTGGCAAACAGGAAATCGTGATATATGACCTTGATCCCGATCTTTTCCTGGAATCATCTCAGATTGAGCAGCTTCCCGTCCATGCAATACCTGATTTCGATGCCAGGATTGTCACTGTGGAAGGCATCGGAAAGCGTGGCAGAGAAAAACATGCTGAATTGGGTTGGTGCTAGCACGCAGCCCTGTTTAACTCCATTAGTGACTGGGAATGGGTCAGAAGACTCACCATCATCCAGGACATGCACAAGCAGGCTGCCATGGAACAGTCGAACCATTGTGATGAATTTCTCAGGGCAGCCAAATTTCTCCATAACCTTCCAAAGGCCCTCACGGCTGACTGTGTCAAAGGTCTTGGTCAGGTCAACAAACCTGGAGTAAAGGTCCATGTTCTGTTCTTGGCATTTTTCCTGAAGCTGTCTAACTGTAAACATCATATTTGTGGTTCCTTGATTTTTCTGAAACCACACTGACTCAATGGAAGCAAACCTTGGTCGCGATGTTGCACTAAGTGGTTCGGAAGGGTTCTGGTGAAGATTTTGCTGGCGATGGAGATGAGTGAGATTTCTCTAGGATTCTTGCAAGATTGGTGTGTTCCTTTCCGCTTGTACAGATGGACAATGGAGGCTTCTTCGTATTCTTGTGGGATGGTTTATTGCTCCCACATAGACTGAAAGAGTACATTGAGCTACTTTGGGTGCAAAGTGCTTTGAGACGCCTGGTGGTCGTGAAATGCACTGTGAATGCAAGTCTTTCTTTTACTATTTGTATATATTATTGGGGTAAAAATAATTTAAAAAATACAGACTTAATGATTTGCATACAGTATTCTTGCTATCGATCAGGGAAACAATCTTTCAAATCGTAGAGCTATGGCATTTCACTTTTAAAGGCAGATTTGGATGAAGTGACCACTTTGAGCAGTTATACACAGATCAGATGTTGGGGCAGTTCAAAACATCCATTCTTTTTTGTGTAAGACTCGTGTTTTTGGGTTATTTAGTTTTCCTCCCCAATTGGACCCCTCTACAGAAAATATTGTCATAAAGCTGTTCGAATGGAGAACTGCCGATGCATAGCTCAATTGTTTTTTTTTCAAGATGCTTTTGTCATTACCATAAGATCTAGGAGCACAAGTAGGCTGCTGCGCCATTCGATGCGATCATGGTTGATCTGATAATCCCAAATTCCACTTTCCTGCCTTTTCCCCATAACCCTTGATTCTGTTACTGATTAAAAATCTGTCTATCTCAACCTTGAATATACTTAACGACTCAGCCTCTACAGCCCCCTGCGGTAAAGAATTCCACAGGTTCACTACCCTCTGAGAGAAGAAATTCCTCCTCATCTGTCTTAAATGGGCGACCTCTTACTCTGAGATTATGCCCTCTGGTCCTAGACTCTCCCACAGGGGAAAACAACCTCTCCGCATCTGTCAAGCCCCCTAAGAGTCTTACATGTTTCAAAAGGTCGCCTCTCATCTTCAAAACTCCAATGAATACAGGCCCAACCTACTCAACTTCTCCTCATAAGAAAATCCCTCCAAAGCCGGGATCAACCAGTGAACCATCCCTGGACTGGCTCCAATGCCAATATATTTCTCCTTAGATAAGGGGACCAAAACTGTTTACAGTATTCTAGGTGTAGTCTAACCAGTGCCTTGTATAGTTTAACAAGACTTCCCTATTTTTATACTCCATTCCCTTTGAAATGAAGGCCAACATCCCATTTGCCTTCCCCATTTCCTTCTGAATTTGTATGCTATCATTTTGGGATTCATGACCGAGGACCCCCAAATTCCTCTGTGCTGCAGCTTTATACAGTCTTTCTCCATTTAAATAATATTCAGTTCCTCTGTTCTTCCTACCAAAGTGTATAATCCACATTATGTTCCATCTGCCAAGTTTTTGCCCACTCACTCAACCTGTCTATATCCCTCTGTAGACTTTGTGTCATCCTCACCACTTGCCTTCCCACCTATTTTTGTGTCATCTGCAAACTTGGTGATAGTAATTCAATAAGATAATAATTTTTAATTGGTTGCAAATCCTGTTTTCAACAATAAGCATTCAGCTTTTTGGAGATTGAGGTGATGGCTGAAAAGCTTTCAGAAAATATATTTTGAGCAATTTGCTTCATCGCCTATATTTTTATTTTTGGTTGTCTGTTTTGAAATTGTTTCATTTCTGCTCCTAACTTGCTGCTTGATCCCCATCCCTTTAGCTATACTTCGTTATTTGAATTAAATTTCATATTTATAAATCAGGTACAAGTGCAACTTAGAAATTTATGCACAGACACGCAACATTTAAAATGTGATGACAAAACATTTTTATATAGGTATATTAGAGAACAATAAGCGTATGGTTTAGTGGAAAAATCATTAAAAATGGTATATCATTGTATTAATCTTTTATCTAGGAAACTGTACTGCCTAAAGAATTTAAGCTAAAACTTTGTGATGATCTTGTTAAATTTCATTCTGCACAGGCTACTGAGAGCTATTTCTGTTGAAGCTCCTTTGACTGCGATAGATTTTATGACTGATGGAGCAACTTTGGCTGTCGGATCCATCAGGGGCAAAATTTATGTCTATGATTTACGAGTGACAACTTCACCACTAAAAATTGTCAGTGCCCACAAGAAATCTATACGGTGCTTAAAGTTTCAGAATGGTTCGACACAATTCAAGGTAGGTAGACTGACTCTTACTAAATTCCTACCTTGTACAATATCTTTTTAGTTTTAAAGCCAAGCATATTGAAGTGAAGTGGTACAAAATTGTCACTATATCACCCAAACACCAAAGCACTTAATTATCACCACAGAGTACATATTTGTTTCATTTAATAAAAGCATCAGCCACTCTGTTCACAACCTTGGTGTCACACTGGACCCTGAGGTGAGTTTCTGACCTCATATTTTGTGCCATCACTAAGACTGCCTATTTCCACCTCCGTAACATCACCTGAGGTTGCCCCTGACTCAGCTCACGTGCTGAAACCCTAATTCATACTAATAGACTTGACTATTCCAATATCTCCCTGGCTGGTCTCTTACATTCTACCCTTCACAAGCTTCATATCATCTAAAACTCTGCTGTCTGTGTCTTAACTCAAACCAATTTTCATTCACCTGCTACTCCTGTGCTCGCTGACCGACATGGACTCCCAGTCAAGCAACATCTTGAAAACAGGGATGCAAATTTTAAAACCAAAACCCTCCATGGCCTTTCCCTATCTGCAATCTGCACTTCTTTAATTCTGGTCTTCCTACATTCCCTGTTATAATTGCTCCATCATTAGTAACCATGCCTTCAGTTCCCTAGATCCTAAGCTCTGGAATACCCTTGCTACACTTCCCCACCTCTCTACCCCACTCACTCACTCCTTAAGACACTCCTTAACACCTATCTCTTTGACCAAGTTTTCAGTCATCTGACATAATATCTCCTTGTGTGGCTAGGTGTCATATTTTGTTTCATAATGCTCCTGTGAAGTGCCTTGGTACATTTCATTTTGTCAAAGGTGCTATATCAATTTTTTCAATAAAATGTGATGTAACCTTTCAATTGAAAGGTTAAACTAAGGCTCCCTGTGCACTCTCGGGGCATAAAAGACCCAGTGACATTCTTTCGAAGAAGAGCAAGGGATTCATCCTTGGTGTCCTGGCCAATATTATTCCTTAGTCAACATCACTAAAACAGAGTACACAGTCATTATCACATTGTTGTTTGTGGGACCTTGCTGTGTGCAGCTTTGCTGCTGTGTTTCCTACATTTATTTTAAAAGCACTTTCGGATGTCCTTTAGTCATGAATGGTGCTATATAAATGCAAATCTTTTTTAAGGGTCACACCTGTATAAGGTGTCCCAGAATGAATCATTAGTGAGATTAGATCTGACCCATTACTTTCTTCTAACGTTTGAGTTTATGTCAGCAAAGAGCTGTAATTATTTGACAATTTGCTTTTATATAGTGCATTTAACAGACGCTTCAAAAAAAAATTGTCAAATAAAATTTGACGTTGAACCACATAGAGATGTTAGGACAAGGCAGCAAAAGCTTGGTCAAGGAGGTATGTTTTGAGATGCGGCTTATAGGGTGAGAGGGAGGTAAAGACAAAGAGAAGTTTAGGAAAGGAATCCCAAAGCTTAGGGCCTGGGCAGCTGAAGGCAGGGTTGCTAGCGGTGGAGCAAAGAAAGTCAGGGATGCACAAGGCTAGAATTGGAGGAATGTTGTGATCTTTAATGGCTGTGGGTCTGGAGGAATGTCCAGAGATATAGGGCAGGGGGGAGCCATTGAATCATTGAAGGATGAGAATTTTAAAATCGAGGCATCACTGTACTGGAAGCCAGTGGAGTCAGCAAGCTCAGGAGTGATGGGTGAACAGGATATGGTACAAGTTGGGACACAAGCAGAGTTTTGGATGAGCTAAAGTTTACAAAAGGTGCAAGGTTGGCAGGCTGGCCAATAGAGCATTGGAATAATAAACTCTGGAGGCTGAAAAGGTTTGGATGAGGATTTCAGCAGCAGATGAACTGAGATGGGTGGGGACAATTGGCAATGTGGCTGAGATGGAATGCAGTCATTGTGATTGAAGGAGACATGGGGTTGGAAGCTCAGCTCAAGGTTAAATAGGATTGCAAGTTTCCCAATGGTCCAGTTTACCCTCAGACAGTGGCCGGAGAGTGGAATGGAGTCAGAATGGAACGGAGTTTGTGGCTGGGACTGAAAGCAAATGGCTTCAGTCTTCCCAATATTTAACCAGAGGAAATTTTTGCTGATCCGGTACTGGATGTCAGAGAAGCAGTGTGACACATTGGAGGCAGTGGAGGAATCGAGAGGCAGATTTGAGTGCCATCTGCGTAGGTGTGGAAACCGACAGCATACAGGTGAGAAATATGAGGGGCCCAAGGATAGATCCTCGGAGGATACCAGAGATAACAGCGGAGGAGGGGAAAGAGAATCCATTGTAGGAGATCCTCTAGCTGTGACTGGATAGGCAGGAATAGCAGATCCACACCACTGGGCAATGGAAGAGAGGCATTGGAGAACCATGGCTGCAGGTGGCTGATGAATTGAGATGATTAGGAGGGATAATTCACAGTCACAATCCCAAAGGATGTCATTTGTGAGTTTGAAAGCAATTTCAGTGCTGCAGCAGGGGCGGGAACCTGATTGGAGGGATACAAACTTAACCAAGTAACAGCACCAAAGTCTTACCCAATACCTCCTATTTCTGACCTCCCACATTATTCTGTTCACATTTACTGAGGCTCGGCATTTTTAGCCATAACCTTTTATTTGTTTTGGTGGGAACATATGCTGAATTTTGTGAAAAATACAAAAGGTGGCAACCTGTAAGGAAGATAGTACTGTAATAGGCTCCAGGAAGGCACATAGACCAGTGAAGTGTGCAGAAATAGGAAGATTCAATTTAGTGTGAATATGTATGAAGTGTTGCACTTTGGTAGGAACAGCATGTATAATCTCAATAAGTGAAATTTTGAAGGGGTGCAAAGGCAGAGTGCACTGGGTGTGTATATTCACAAATCATTGAAGCTGGCAGTAGGGCTAGTTGATAAGGCAGTTAAGAAAGCATATGGGATGTTTGGCTTTGTGAAAGGGGTATTGAATATGAAAACAAAGAAGTCATTGAAATGTTTACAAATCACCTGTTAGGCCCCAGCTGGAGCATTGTGTACAATTCTGAGCACTACACTTTGGGAAGGGCCTGGGTAAGGTGCACAGGAGGTTTACCAGGATGGTACCAGGGATGAAGGATTTCATTATGTACAGAGGGGGAGAAGCTGAAATTGTTTTACTTGGTGCAGAGAAAGTTAAGGGAGACCTAGTGGATGTATTTAAAATTGAGGGGTTTTGACAGAGCAATGAAGGAAGAAGCTGTTTTCTTTGGCAGGCGGGTAGGTCATAGATTTAAAATAACTTACAAAAAGGGGAATTGAGAAAATCTTTCCCTCAGTTATGATGTAGAACACACTACCTGAACAAGTGGTGGAGTCAGATTCCATAGGAACTTTCATGTACTTGTCCAATGTGTTTTGAAGAGGACTAATTTGTTGGATTAAGTAGTAAAAGCTGGAATGTGGGATTAAGTTGGAGAGCACTTTCAAAGAAACACAGTATGGACTCCTGTTCTATTATAAGATTCTAATTTTATATTGCAGAATAAATTTCAGCAAATTCAATTTTCAAATGATTCATGACAGATTTCATCCAAAATGTCAGGAAGACACACAGACCAGTGACTTCTTTCACTATTAATTGACCTGTTATTTTCTATAATCTGTCCTGATTTCTTATTTCCAGCATTCATGGTTTTTCTTTTCAAGCTTTCTTTGCTATGTTCTTCAAGTCAAGAACAATGTGAGGCAGTTACAGCCCCTACTATAGTCACTGCCCAGGCTGTTTGGGACCTTAGTGTGCAAGATATGGAGAAACCTGATTGACTTTGGTCTGGTAGTTTATATGATGGGATGATTCTTGTGCTGCTTTAATCTTGTCTCGACACTGAGCAGCAGGTTTCCATTTCCCATTCTCAGTTTGTAAATGGAATTTTTTTTTTAATTCATTCAGGGGATGTGGGCTTCAGTGGCTAGGCCAGCATTTATTGCCCATCCCTAGTTGCCCTTGAGAAGGTGGTAGTGAGCTGCCTTCTTGAACTGTTGCAGTCCATGTGGTGTAGGTACTCCCACTGTGCTGTTAAGAAGGGAGTTCCAGGATTTTGACCCAGTGACAGTGAAGGAACGGGGATATATTTCCAAGTCAGGATGGTGAGTGACTTGGAGGGGAACTTCCAGGTGGTGGTCCATCTATCTGCTGTCCTTGTTCTTCTAGATGGTAATGGTCGTGGGTTTGGAAGGTGCAATCTAAAGAGCCTTGGTGAATTCTTGTAGTGCATCTTGTAGATGGTACACACTGTTGCCACTGTGCGTTGGTGGTGGAGGGAGTGAATGTTTATGGATGTGGTGCCAATCAAGTGGGCTACTTTGCCCTGGACGGTGTCAAACTCCTTGAGTGTTGTTGGAGCTGCACTCATCCAGGCGAGTGGGGAGTATTCCATCACACTCCTGACTTGTGCCTTGTAGATGGGGGACAGGCTTTGGTGAGTCAGGGTGTGAGTTCCTCGCCGCAGGATTCCTAGCCTCTGATCTGCTCCTGTAGCCACAGTATTTATATGGCTAGTCCAGTTCAGTTTCTGGTCAATTGGACCCCCCAGGATGTTGATAGTAGGGGACTCAGTGATGTTAATGCCATTGAATGTCGAGGAGCGATGTTTAGATTTTCTCTTGTTGGAGATGGTCATTGCCTGGCACTTGTGTGCTGCAAATGTTACTTGCCACTTGTCAACCCAATAAAGAAAATATCTCATTGTAAGCACAGTCTTTATTTTAAATGGAGTTCTGGTGGAAGAGCAAGTTGGTGTTGATCCTGAAAGAGATCATAACCTGGGAATTGCTAAGGCGAAGTGGTACCCCAGCACTCCTTTGTCCAAGGCTTGACCATATCACAGACATTGGAGACTACTTCAGTTGCAAAGCTGTAGAGGGTTGCTATTATTACAAAGATGCATTGCAGCAGCTGCAGAGGGTTGGACAGATCTGCTCTTGTAAGGCCGAGTGTAGCTCTCTAGAGGGTCATAGAATATAACTCTGGCTCCCACTGGAGCCACTCTGGCCTATTGGGCCTGAAAGGGTCTCAACTGCCATGGGTCATTCAAGAGCAGAAAACTGCCCTACTCACCCCTTTGACATGGGTATACATGGGAAATAAGTTTAAAGCCTCTGCCCCAATCCCCCACAACTCCACAAATGCCCAAATGGGGAGGTGAGAGCCAGGCTCTGACCATATTTCAGGCCCCCCCTGAGGGAGTAAATGCAGCTCAAGGAATTTCAAGGTCCATATTTGACTTATTTTCTCTTTGTTGGATTCCTCAGCCTGTTTATTTGTATTTGGAGGATAAACCACTTTGGAAGCATCAAGAGGATTGCACTGAAGTTATCTGTTTTAAGTTTAATGTAGCTTTAGATTGTAGCATCATTGTAGAAATCACTGGTTCTGTGCCATTGACATTGGCCCTTTTGATTGTTTCAGCACTCTTCAGTGGGTGTTGTGCGAATCATGTAGAAATAACATTGTCAGCCTTTCAGTTGTCTGGTAGGTTTGTTGCACTTTTTAAATATGCCTTTTCTCTCTTCCAGTCAAATGGAGGTAAAAGCTTTGCAAGCAGGGGTTCATCCTCATTGTCCGCTGCAGCTACTAAGAGGACTTCAGCTAAGGTGAACAGTGCTTCAGGTAGTGGCAATGCTAAGGAAATCCAGGAGCTTACTGCATTGATGACATCTGCACCAGCTGTCAAAGTACCTCCTGCTATTGTAGAACAAAAAGGAGCTGAAGCTAATCTAGATGTAAAAGGTAGAACTATTTCTATTTGAATTAAATGGACAAGGGCAATACATTAAGGTTGAAAAGAATTCAAATTGCAGCTAGAGGAGCATATTAGCCTTGTTGCTATGGTCCTGGACTGGCAACCTAAAAGGACAAATTGTCAAATTGAATTCAGTTAAGAATAAATCTCCTAATTTGTGGGCTGGTGCAATGAAAGCTGCCATTCCTATCCAGTGTGGCTGATATACACCTCCAGTTCCCTGCTGCATGGCTGATTCTTGATGCCTTCAGAGTCCAAAGGAAAGGCAACTATTAGTGCTATGCCAAAATGACCCAAATCCAAAGCAGATTTATTGAAAAGTTTTGGAGAGAGGACCTTGGAAATCTTCCAGTGCAAAATGTTGACTAAGTAGCTCTTCAAACTTTGTTTTACTCAAGCATGGGTATAGTAGCTAAGTGGTTCTGGTACTGTATGACCAGCCCAAAGTCAAGAGTTCAGATCCTACCATGGCAAACTATAAATTTGAATTCAGTATGTCCAGCACACAAAGCTAGTCCATTAATATTGTTCAGGAAAGGGAGGCTGCCACCCCTAACCCACTCTGCTATATACATGACTCAGGTCCCATACTATGATTGACTTAATGGCATCAAGGCAACCTGGGATGGGTAATGAATATTGATTGCCAGTGTTACCAACATTCCAAGATCAAATGACTATATACTTAACCTTATTCATAAAGATTTAAAATCCTAACATTCGAAGTTCTGTGTATTGGTATATTTAGTCCAAGCAAGTGAGTTAAGCAATAAATTTAGGATTAATTTTCCAGGGAATGTCAGTGAACTGCATAAACAGGTTCAGGAGAGAAGTAGATTCATTTCTTCAGAGAAAAGAACTGATAGGTATTGTGAAAGGGAAGGTAGGAGGAATTAATCAAGATGCTGTTGGTCTAAATGCCCTCATCTTCTGTTTTTGTAATATAAATGCTTAACGGATCTTTAGTTTGGGGATTATAATAGCAGTCTTCTTGGATAGATGTATGATATTTTTTAATAAATTGGGGCAAAACAGAATTTTCACTCACCGATAAAAACCTGCTTTGCTACTTGTGCTTTATTTCTAGGTTTATCACATAGCACCAGTTTGGATGTCATTCCATCCAAAGAGACAGAAAATACAAAAAGAGCAGACAACAGTGGCAATTTTAAAAACCTTGATTGTGTGGGTAGAAATAGTTTTGGAGACGTGTTCTCACCAGTCAGAGATGGTAAGTTGAATTAAATTAGCACTCTTTGGTATTTATTGAATTGTGCAAATGGTTCGTGAACTACATAACATGCATTATGGTTTGCTTTTATAGATGTTACAGGAATAAAGACTAGTGAAGACAGCATTGCAAGAGAAAATGGTAAGATAGGCTTCCATGAACATTGATTTAGTTAAAAACAAAAACAGAATTACCTGGAAAAACTCAGCAGGTCTGGCAGCATCGGCGGAGAAGAAAAGAGTTGATGTTTCGAGTCCTCATGACCCTTCAACAGAACTAAGTAAAAATAGGAGAGGAGTGAAATATAAGCTGATTTAAGGTTTGGGGGGGGGGGGGGCGGGGGGGAGAAGTTGTGGGGGCGGTGGTTGTAGGGACAAGCAAGCAGTGATAGGAGCAGATATTCGAAAGATGTCACAGATAAAGGAACAAAGAGGTGTTGAAGGTGGTGATATTATCTAAGAGAATGTGCTAATTAAGAATGGATGGCAGGACACTCAAAGTACAGCTCTAGTGGGGGTGGGGTGGAAAGACTGACAGGGCATTACAGGTATGGATTTTAAAATAATGGAAATAGGTGGGAAAAGAAAAATCTATATAAATTATTGGAAAAAACAAAAAGGAGGGGGAAAATCGGAAAGGGGGTGGGGATGGACGAGGGAGTTCAAGATCTAAAGTTGAATATCAACAACTTTAGATCTTGAACTCCCTCGTCCATCCCCACCCCCTTTCCAATTTTCCCCCTCCTTTTTGTTTTTTCCAATAATTTATATAGATTTTTCTTTTCCCACCTATTTCCATTATTTTAAAATCTATACCTGTAATGCCCTGTCAGTCTTTCCACCCCACCCCCACTAGAGCTGTACCTTGAGTGTCCTGCCATCCATTCTTAATTAGCATTCTCTTCGATAATATCACCACCATCAACACCTCTTTGTTCCTTTATCTGTGGCATCTTTCGATTATCTGCTCCTATCACTGCTTGCTTGTCCCTACAACCACCCCCCAACTTCTCTCTCCCCCACCCCCCCCCCACCTTAAACCAGCTTATATTTCACCCCTCTCCTATTTTTACTTAGTTCTGTTGAAGGGTCATGAGGACTCAAAACGTCAACTCTTTTCTTCTCCGCCGATGCTGCCAGACCTGCTGAGTTTTTCCAGGTAATTCTGTTTTTGTTCTGGATTTCCAGCATCTGCAGTAGTTTTTTGTTTTTATCTATTGATTTAGTTAACTTGCTTCTAGAAATCCACTAATGGACTGTCCTTTCTGGGGCCTGGATTTGAATGTAGTTTAGACTGATGAGATGAAAGCTGCAGCTGCCTGCAGCAGTCCCATATGAAGCTAATGCCTACCAATTGTAATCCCATATCAAAGTTGCTCAAAATTTGGCATCATGGGTGAGAAATAGTGATTTAATTGAGAGTAGCAGAAATTGTATTTGTTTGATAACAGGTTGACTCACCAGATTGGACCTCCAGGTAGGCAAGTGAAAAGTCTATACTGGCTTTTTGATGACGCATCTCTGGTTGGGAATGTCAGCCTTGACATCATGCCCCCTAGCCAAGCTGTTCCAGTACAGCTACAACACTGGCATGTACCCGGCAATGTGGAAAATTGCCCAGGTATGCCCTGTGCACAAGAAGCAGGACACATCCAACCTAGCCAATACCACCCCATCAGTCTACACCCTATCATCAGTAAAATGATGGAAGGGGTCATCAACAGTGCTATCAAGTGGCACTTGCTTAGCAATAACCTGCTCAATGACGCTCAATTTGGGTTTTGTCAGGGCTTCCCTGACCTCTTACAGCCATGGTTCAAACATTAACAAAAGAGCTGAACTCCACAGTTGAGGTGAGAGTGACTGCCCTTGGAATCAAGGCAGTATTTGACAGATTGTGACATCAAGGAGTTCTGGCAAAACTGGAGTCAATGGAAATCAGGGTAAACTCTCTGCTGGCTGGAGTCATACCTAGCACAAAGATGGTTGTGGTTGTTGGAGGTCAATCATCTCAGTTCCAGGGCATCACTGCAGGAGTTCCTTAGGGTAGTGTCCTAGGCCCAACCATCTTCAGCTGCTTCATCAATGACCTTCCTTCCATCATAATGTCAGGTGGGGATGTTCGCTGATGATTGCATAATGTTCGGCATCATTTGCGGCTGCTCAGATACTGAAGCAGTGCATGTCAAAATGCAGCAAGACATGGACAATATTCAGTCTTGGGCTGACAAGTTGCAAGCAATATTCACGCCACACAAGTATCAGGCAATGACCATCTCCAATAAGAGACAATCTAAACATCGCTCCTTGACATTCAATGGCATTACCATCACTGAATCCCCCGCTATCAGCATCTTGGAGGTTACCATTGACCAGAAACTGAACTGGACTAGCCATAAAAATACTGTGTCTACAAGAGCAGGTCAGAGGCTAGGAATCTTGCAGTGAGTAACCTACCTCCTGACTCCCCAAAGCCCATTACCAGTCTACAAGGCACAAGTCAGGAATGTGATGGAATACTCTCCACTTGCCTGGAGCAGTGCAGCTCCAACCACACTCAAGAAGCTCGACACCATCCAGGACAAAGCAGCCCGCTTGATTGGCACCCCATCCACAAACATTCACTCCCTCTGATGAACAGTGGCAGCAGTGTGTACCATCTACAAGATGTACTGCAGGAATTCCCCAAGTCTCTTTAAACAGTACCTTCCAAACCCACAACTATTACCATCTAGAAGGACAAGGGCAACAGGCACACCACCACCTGGAAGTTCCCCTCCAAGCCACTCACCATCCTGACTTGGAAATATATTGCTGTTCCTTCACTGTTGCTGAGCCAAAATCCTGGAACTCTTTTCCTAACAGCACTGTGGGTGTACCCACACCACAGGGGCTGCAGCGATTCAGAAAGGCAGCTCACCACCATCTTCTCAAGGGCAGTTAGGGATGGGCAATAAATTCTGGCCTAGCCAGCGATGCCCAAATCCCATGAATGAATTTTTAAAAAATCACAATGCAAAGAAAATAATTGCTATAAACCTTTGTTCTCATATGAGATTTGACTATCATGAATTTATATTTTGCATTCTCAGAACTGCAATTGAAGTCAGAAATCAGGTTGGCAGAGAGGGTGGGGTTGCTTTGTTAGTAAGAAATGAAATTAAATCGATAGCAAGAAATGACGTAAGGTCAGATGACGTAGAATCTGTGTTGGTAGAGTTGAGGAACCACAAAGATAAAAAAACCATAATGGGAGTTATGTACAGGCCTCTGAACAGTAGTCAGGATGTGGGCACAAGACACACCAGGAGATAGAAAAGGTGTGTAAGAAAGGCAAGGTTTCAAGTGATCGTGGGGGATTTCAATATGCAGGTAGACTGGGAAAATCAGGTTGGTAGTGGATCCCAAGAAAAGGAATTTGTGGAATGTCTACGAGATGGCTTTTTGGAGCAGCTTGTGGTGGAGCCCACTAGGGAACAGGCAATTCTAGGTTTAGTGATGTGTAATGAGGCAGATTTGATAAGGGAGCTTAAGGTGAAGGAACCCTTAGAAGGAAGTGACCATAATATGATAGAATTTACCCTGCAATTTGAGAGGAAAAAGCTGGAATCAGATGTAACGGTATTACAGTTGAATAAAGGTAACTACAGAGGCATGAGGGAGGAGCTGGCCAGAATTGATTGGGAGATGAGCCTAGCAGGGAAGACAGTGGAACAGCAATGGCAGGAGTCTCTGGGAGTAATTTGGGAGACACAGCAAAAATTCATCCCTCGGAAGAAGAAGCATACTAAAGGGAGGACGAGGCAACCGTGGCTGACAAGGGAAGTCAGGGACAGCATAAAAGCTAAAGAGAAAGCATACAATGCGGCGAAGAGCAGTGGGAAGCTAGGGGATTGGGAAGCCTACAAAGACCAACAGAAGACAACTAAAAAAGAAATCAGGAGGGAGAAGATTAAATATGAGGGTAAACTAGCCAGTAATATAAAAGAAGATTGCAAGAGTTTTTTTAGATATATAAAGGGTAAGAGAGAGGCAAAAGTGGACATTGGGCTGCTGGAAAATGACGCTGGAGAAGTAATAATGGAGAGCAAAGAAATGGTGGAGGAACTGAATAGGTACTTTGCGTCAGTCTTCACAGAGGAAGACACGAATAACATCCCCAAAATTCAAGAGAGTCGGGGGGGCAGAGGTGAGTATGGTGGCCATTACCAAGGAGAAGGTGCTAGGAAAACTGAAAGGTCTGAAGGTTGATAAATCACCTGGACCAGATGGATTACACCCCAGAGTTCTGACGGAGATAGCTGAAGAGATAGTGGAGGCGTTAGTGGTGATCTTTCAGGAATCACTGGAGTCAGGGAGGGTCCCAGAGGACTGGAAAATCGCTAATGTAACCCCCTTGTTTAAGAAGGGAGTGAGGCAAAAGACAGGAAATTACAGGCCGATTAGCCTGACCTCGGTCGTTGGTAAGATTTTAGAGTCCATTATGAAGGATGAGATTTCAGAATACTTGGAAGTTCATGGTAAAATAGGGCAAAGTCAGCATGGTTTCATCAAGGGGAGGTCATTCCTAACAAATCTGTTATAATTCTTTGAGGAGGTAATGAGCAGGTTAGACAAAGGAGAGCCAATGAATGTTATCTACTTGGACTTCCAGAAGGCCTTTGACAAGGTGCCGCACAGGAGGCTGCTCAGTAAGATAAGAGCCCATGGTGTTAGAGGCAAGGTACTAGCATGGATAGAAGATTGGCTGTCTGGCAGGAGGCAGAGTGTGGGGATAAGGGGGCCCTTCTCAGGATAGCGGCCGGTGACTAGTGGAGTTCCGCAAGGGTCAGTGTTGGGACCACAACTTTTCACTTTATACATTAGTGATCTAGATGAAGGAACTGAGGGCATTCTGGCTAAGTTTGCAGATGATACAAAGATAGGTGGAGGGACAGGTAGTATTGAGGAGGTGGGGAGGCTGCAGAAGGATTTAGACAGGTTAGGAGAATGGGCAAAGAAGTGGCAGATGGAATACAATGTGGGAAAATGTGAGGTCATGCACTTTGGTAGGAAGAATAGAGCCATAATGGGGAGAGAATTTAGAAATCTGGAGTGCAAAGGGACTTGGGAGTCCTAGTCCAGGATTCTCTTAAGGTTAACTTGCAGGTTGAGTCGGCAGTTAGGAAGGCAAATGCAACGTTGGCATTTATTTCGAGAGGACTAGAATATAAAAGCAGGGATGTGCTGCTGAGGCTTTATAAGGCTCTGGTCAGACCACATTTAGAATATTGTGAGCAATTTTGGGCCCCGTATCTCAGGAAGGATGTTCTAGCCCTGGAGAGGGTCCAGAGGAGGTTCATGAGAATGATCCCAGGAATGAAAGGCTTAACATATGAGGAACTTTTGAGGACTCTGGGTCTATACTTGATGGAGTTTAGAAGGATAAGGGGGGATCTGATTGAAACTTACAGAATACTGAAAGGCCTGGATAGAGTGGACGTGGGGAAGATTAGTAAGTGAGACTAGGACCCGAGGGCACAGCCTCAGAGTAAAGGGAAGACCTTTTAGAACAGAGATGAGGAGAAACTTCTTTAGCCAGAGTGGTGAATCTAGGGAATTCATTGCCACTGAAGGCTGTGGAGGCCAGGTCATTGAGTGTATTTAAGACCGAGATAGATAGGTTTTTGATTGGTAAGGGGATCAAAGGTTACGGGGAGAAGGCAGGAGAATGGGGTTGAGAAACTTATCAGCCATGATTGAACGGTGGAGCAGACTCGATGGGCCGAATGGCCTAATTTCTGCTCCTATGTCTTATGGTCTTATATAAGTCCTTGTTACATCTCTTTCATCCATTTCTCTTCAAGATTTCAGTTGTGCCACCTCTTGACTTTTTTTGTTCAATAAAGCAAATTGAGCATTTTTCAGATGACTCACCAAAATCCTGGCATCACTTTAATAAAAATCAGTGTCAGTGGGGTTTTATGCTCTGCTGAATTTACAATATTGTATCACAGAATTGGACTAAGTGCAACTCTCAATTGGAAGTTTGGAGAGCAGCTAATTCAGAAGCTGGGTATGCAACTTGCGTTATTTTTATTTTATTCCTTCGTGGGATGTGGGCATTGCTGGGAATGCCAGCATTTATTGCCCATTCCTAATTGCCCTTGAACTGAGTGGCTTGCTGGGCCATTTCAGAGGGCAGTTAAAAGTCAACCACATTGCAGTGGATCTGGAGTTACATGTAGGCCAGACCCAGGTAAGGATGGCAGATTTCCTTCCCTAAAGGACATTAGTGAACCAGATGGATTTTTATGACAATCGACAGCGATTTCATGGCCACTGTTACTGAAACCAACTTTCCTTCTTGATTTAAAAAAAAATAATTAATTGAATTATTTAAATTCTACCACTTGTCATGGTTTGCTTTGAACCCATATCCCCAGAGCATTAGTCTGGGCCTCTGGATTGCTATTCCAGTGACATTGCCACTACATTACACTGTAGGATGTGGGCATTACGGGCATATGTTGTCCATCCCTAATTGTCCTTGAGAAAGTGGTGGTGAGCCTCCGCCTTGAAGGGCTGCAGTCCAAGTGGTATAGGTACACCCACAGTGCTGTTAGGAAGGGAGTCCAGGGTTTTGACCCAGCTATAGTGAAGGAACGGCGATATATTTCCAAGTCAGGATGGTGAGTGACTTGGAGGGGAACTTCCAGGTGGTAGTATTCCCATGCATCTGCTGCCCTTGTCCTGGTAGAGGTCACAGGTTTGGAAGATGCATCGAAGAAGGCTTGGCGAGTTGTTTCAGTGCATTTTGTATATGGTAAATGCTGCAGACACTACAGGTGGAGGGAGTGAATGTTTAAGGTGGTGGAATGGGTGCAGTCATTTGGGCTGCTTTGTCCTGATTGGTGTCAAGCTTCTTGGGTGTTGCTGGAGCTGCACTCATCCAGGCAAGAACTGTGACTATTCTAGATGAAGTTGAAATTATTGACTTTTCCCAAATCTAAACTTCAGCCTGTTATTTTTTGATATAAATTTTCATATGATTTTAAGAAGACCTTTGTCTATGTTAATGTTGATTTTCACAAATTTCCATTCAAAACAAACATTGAAATTTGGTTGAGGGAGGAGTATGAAATGCAACCATTTCAACAAGGTCAGTGCATGTGTAATTCACCATAATTGTAGTTATCAATTAAGATCCAGCTAAATTCAAGCAGAGAAAATACGCCTTTATTCCTTTATTTTAATATATGATTAATTTTGCCCCAGTCATTATTAGAAATGCCCCTAAAGGGTACCTGCATTTTATGGTTTCATGTTTTTATCTTTTGCTCCTCTAGGACAAAAGGCTGAAATATATTTTTCTTTGTAGGTTCTGGCTTTTTGCCACAGTTGAACACCATATTTTCCACAAGAAGTAATCCAGTGGGTGCCAGTACAAAAGAAGAGTTGAACTCAAACTCATTACATGGTTTTGGATCTCCATCTCCCATTAAAGAACAGACTCCACAACGAGACATGAGTGCCATATTTAACAAACTCCAAAGTGTGAGACAAGATTCAAAAGAGCCAGCTGGCCAGGTATAAAATCTATATCAACGGCACTTAGATTTCTGTTTGCTTTTATGAGGACAAGTCACATCAATTTGACTTGTACTTTGAGTTTAAAAGATTAAGCAGTGATCTAATTAAGGTGTTTATACTGTTTAAGGGTTCCTATAGGTAGATATAGAGAAACTATTTCCTCTTGGGCTGGGGTGGGTGAAATCCAGAATAAGAAGGCATGATCTTAAAATTAAAGCTATACCATCTAGGAGTGAAAAAAGAAAACACTTTTTCCACACACAGGGTATTGGAAATCTGGAGCATTTCTCCCAAAAAACTGGATGCTGAGGTAATTGAAATAATCAAGCTTGAGATTAATAGATTTTTGTTTTGTAAGGATAGCATTGGATATGAAGCAAAGATAGGTAAATGGAGTTGAGGTACAAATCACCCATACTCCAACTGAATGACTGATCAGGCTTGAGTGGCTGAATGACTTACTCACGTTCCTAAATTAATAGCTTACCAGTGTACACACTAAATAGCTGAAGCAGCCAAGGTGAGGAAGGTCCAGACTTGATCCTTGGTCTATGCTGATTTGGCTGATCTCAGTGAGGAACACCACAGGTAACAGCATAACTTCTGGGCTTGAGAAGGAAGAATTGTAAACGTCCTGCTCCTGAAGACTATCCAAATATACTCACTGGAAGTGTGCATGGTTTGGCTATGATGGTCCCTGTGGTTGAATAGTCTTGACTGCTCACAGTCAAGGCAAATACTGTCTAGTTGAATTATTGGTGCTACAAAACTGTAGCAAGAGTAGCGTTTTTGTGAAAGGAGAAAATTTGTCAATGGCAGAAAAGTACCTTTGTTTCATATATTCAGAAAGTTCAACTGATTTTGACAGATATGGAAAACCTGATCAGTTCTGGGAAACGCAAGAACTCTGCAGGTGAATCAGAATTATAAGGATAATGACATCATCTGATCAGTGACCAGCCTTTTCCCTATTCCTTTGCTGTAAATTTCTTTTATCCATGATGGCAGACCCCTTTTATAGAAGGCCCTTTACATTTTCTCCTTCCATATCTTGGCTGCAAAATACCAGTTAAGCTCACAAACCTTTGCAGTCACCTTTCTGAACTTGCACTTTACACAATGAGTGACAGAGACCTTGGGTGTGATTTATCTTCAGTGTTTTCATTACTCTGTTCAAGTACCTGCCTCAGTGCGTATCTGGTATGGTTGTGATAAGGGTCTTGCGTATGGAAAATTGCTGCTTTGAACCTACATGTTACCGCTCTGGCACGTAGAGTATTTATAATGTGATGTGACATTGGGTGGAATCGTCCCAGATTCGCACTAAGTGCAGTACCCGGCCGCAATGGCGGGTTTTCACGCCATATCATCCCAAACCAGCCTCATTAGTTATGCATTCCTGGGAAACATGCCGTTTCGATGGTAAGCAGGCTCTTATTTGCCCACCATGCCATCACCTCACCATGCCATCATGCCAGGCGCCATATTTAAAGTCCAGATGCACGCACACATCTCGGTGCTTCCAGCCCACGACTACTGCAGGAAAGATGTCCACGAAAGGCAGAAAGACTGCAGCCTCCAGGTTTAGTGACGCATAACTGG
Source organism: Cetorhinus maximus (assembly GCF_964194155.1). Classification (NCBI taxonomy): domain Eukaryota; kingdom Metazoa; phylum Chordata; class Chondrichthyes; order Lamniformes; family Cetorhinidae; genus Cetorhinus; species Cetorhinus maximus. Next base: position 60,869,165 of record NC_135890.1, read on the forward strand.
AACTCCTTTTGGACGCTGTGGTGGCCTGCCGCGATGTGCTCTACCCCCACTCTGGCCGAAGGATGGACAGCAGTGTGACCAGCCAGGTTTGGGGGGCAGTGGCAGTGGGGATCAATGCCAATGCTGCACAGAAGAAGTTGGCCATCCAATGCAGATAGAGGATGAATGATCACATCCGTGCAACCAGGTTAAGGCAACCATCTCATCATTCTAAACACACACTCAAGCCCATCACATACTCACTGGCATCTCACTCACTACCAGCTCATGGGACATCAGCCATTTTTTCACATATCCTCATGTCTATCTGGCCTCGTCTCCTCTGGAGACTGCATCCTCAGCTCTCACCATCTTGAGGCCACTTGCACAGGTCAACACATACCCCCAAACACACCCTGGTTTACCCTCCTTCCCCAGTACAGCCCTCACCCTGCAGCCTCTTCCCTTGCCTGTGGCCACTCCTCCCCCTTCTCCAAGCAAGCCTTAACCCTGCAACCATTGAAAAGCCACCCCCATATGTCAGATCTGTAGGTCGAGACCTGCCGTGAGCCCCTCTAAAATTGATGATGTGCTGTCTGTGAAGCCTGGCGCTGATGACTGTGAGTGCTGACCGAAGCAAGGTAGGCAAACAAACCCGAGCGAAGTGCAGCCTGCCAGGTGTACAATACATATGTGCTGTTGTGAAACACATCAGCGTGTTTTCCCACTGACGTGGGCGCACGATCCAGCTGATGTGTTACAGTGAGGTTTCCAACATCCGATGGTGGGAAACGGGGCCCACCATTAGCGGGCTGAATGGACGATCGCAAACTGGTTTCATGCCGTCGTGAAACCGATCGCGCCATATTGTCTGCTCATGCCACTTAACGTGCCTAACACTGGTGGGCATGGCAAATCCTGGCCATTGACTTATTTCAAGGTGCATTTTCCACTTGTTTCTTGTTAAGCCAATCGCACCATGATGTGCTTTGCATGCACCAAGCTTGCTGTGACCAGTTTTTATCCATTATAAAGATTAGGCCAGTAATAGTATCAAAGAGTATTTGTTGTAGAGAATAGTTTCCCTTAGCCTCTCCTGGGCATTGATTTTGGTAAATGTGAATGTGGTTGTAGCATGTTAACCCAAGAAATCTCACTCTGCAATAACGTACGTATTCCAAATTCTCAACAGGAAAATGATGTCCTGGGACTGCAGAAATCCAAAATGATTGAGCACAATGGTCAGTTGGAAACTGCAAGGCGGGATCAGGTAGGTGTTGCTTGGGCTTTGCAGGGCAACAGTCGATGCGTTCAAAGTGGACTTTTATTGTTGTGTAAATTTTTATATTCAAGGGAATCAAATTAAATTTTGAAATGCATGGAATAACATCATGTTCATAAATCATTGAAGGTGGCAGGACAGGTTGAGATAACAGTTAAAGGATGTGGCATCCTGGGCTTTATTCATAGGGGCAGAGAGTATAAAAGCAAAGAAGTTATGTTAAACTTGCATAGAATACTGGTTTGGACGCAACTGGAGTATTACGTTCAGTTCTGGGTGCCACATTTCAGGGGAGATATGAAGACATTGGAGAAAGTGCAGAAATGATTCATGAGAATGGTCCCAGGGATGAGGAACTTCAGTTATGAGGATAGTTTGGCAAAATTGGAGCTGTTGTCTTGGAGAAGAACGGGTTGAGAGGAGATTTGTTAAAGTTGTTCAAAATTGAGGGGTCTGGACAGAGTAGATCGACAGAAACTTCCCATTAGTGGAAGGATTGAGAGCAAGAGGACACACATTTAACATAATTGGCAAAAGGAGCAATGGAGATATAAAGAGAAACTTCGTCTTGCAGCGAGTGGTTGGGATCTTGAATGCACGGTCTGGGAATGTGGTGGACGCTGGTTCAATTGAGGCATTCAAGAGGGAAGTGGATTGTTATCTCAAAATGAAGAATGTGCAGGCCTATGAGGAGAAGGCGGAAGAGTGGCAGTCGGTAAATTGCTTCTACAGAGAGTTGGCATAGACACGATGGGTGAATGGCCTCCTCCTATGTTGTAAAATTCTGTGATTTTGTGAAGCTGACCCTTAGAACTAAGCAGAAGGTTTATAAGGACTGTGTTCTCAGTACTTTGTTCTATGGCTGTGAAAGATGGATGACTTACAGCTATCAAGAAAAGAAGCTCAACAATTTCAATCTTCGCTGTCTGCAGCGCATAATGAGCATATCCTGGCAGGACAAAATCATCAATGTGGCAGTTGTCTCAAAGGCAGAGCTCTCAAGTTTGTTAAAGGTCATCAAGCAGAGGTGGCTTCAGTGGATCAGGCACACTTTCAGGATGGAAGATGGGCTTTCTGTACGGTGGGGTAGCTGGAGCCAGACAACCAGTAGGATGCCCGAAGCTCCACTGCAAGGATGCTTGCAAGTATGATATGAAGGCTCGAGACATCTATTACCACTCCTGGGAGTCGCTAGCTGATGACAGAGGAAAATGGCAACACCTCCTGTAGATTGGTGTGCATCACCACGATGACCAGTGGCTGCAATGGCTTTGCAACCGACACCAAAGCCAAAAACAACAACCCACAATGACACTTGAGCAGCTTCGTGTGTGGCACTTGTTCCAGAACTACCCCTTAAGGATTGGCCGCTCTTGCCATCAGCAATGGTGTGCCATATGAAGACACCCCATCCGAAATGGATTTGTTTGCTGTGTGTTCGTCAACTTTCAAAGCTGGGTGGATGCTGAAGTGATTATTTTCTGTGGCTAGAAAATTTACTTGTCATCTTTTCTGTTTTCTAAACCGTTCCTAAATAACTGGAATAATGGAGCAATATGTTTCAAAGACTTTGAACAATGGAAATACTTCATTATTAAGGGCCATTAAATAGGGTTTTATTTCCAATTTAAAAACCTATTTTACGGTCTCATTTTAACATAACCAAGGAGACAGAGTGGACGAATTGGTCTTAAAAAAATAACCTAAGTAAATTGAAGGAAATATGTGGAATCCAGTTTTATTTGGAGTGTCGCTAGAGGCCAACAAAACAAGTATGGCACTTTCCTTAAAAAGACACATTAAGCTGCATGGTTCAGTCGTAGCACTCTTGTGGATGGATTTAAAGCTCACTCCTGGATTGATATTTACACTTCATTGCAGTGTTGAGGGAGTGCTACACCATTGAAGATGCTGTTTTAGATGAGATACTTGTGGTACATGGCAGTGTGTTAGAACAAAGAGACTTGCTAGTGCATTTTAGAGAGCAGCTACGAGCCAATTATGTTGATGTGGGACTGAAGTCAAGTATAGGCCAGACTAGGTAAACATGGCAGGTCTCCTTCCCTACAGGACATTTGTGAATCAGCTATTTTTTTTTCCGCGTCAAGCTTTGTGTTGACTTCTGAATTCAAATTCTCAGGCTACCACAGTGGGATTTAAACTCTGGGTTATTGTCCAGACCTCTGCTAGTCCAATAATATAACCACTTACCCAGTTGTGAATTTTGTGATCACGTTGAACTCAGCAAGTATCAGCAAAAATAAGATATTTTTCTAGTGAAAGTATTAAGACAATTGTTTTTCATTGATCTACCAACTGGGAAATAATCTAAAAATTATGATGGAAGCTGGTGTAAAAAAAAATCTCTCTCGGGGACACTTAAAATCGAAGAGGATAATATACCTGACTTGCCAGGGAAATTAATAATGAATCAAGATCTAGTCAAGAAAAAAGTATTGGAAAAAATAAGGCCACAAAAAACTGAGGAATCTACAGGGCCAATGTTTTTCACCTCTGGATTTAACATAACATAATAGGGGTAGGAGTGGACCAGCCTTTTGAGCCTCCTATGCCTTTCAATGGGACCATGGCTGATCTACCTCATGACACCTTCCTGCAGTACCCCCATACCCCATGATTCTATTAGTAGCCAAAAATCTATCGATCTCTTGAAAAGTAGGTGCTGACTCTGCCCAATCATATTATGCTTTTCTAAGTGCCTTGTTATGTCCCTGACAATGTTCTAAAATCCACAGTTCCTTCGGGTAGAGGATTCCAAAAATTTGCAGCCTTTTGAGTGAATTTTATTTTCTTCATTTCAGCCCTTTATTCAGGAACTGTGACCTCCTTGTTCCAGACTTGCTAGCCAGGGAAACATCTTTCCAGCATCTACTCCGTCAGATCCCTAAGAATTTTATATATTTCAAAAAGATCACCTCTTGTTCTAAAATCGAGGGAATATAGGCCAAGCCTACTCCATCTCTCTTCATGGGGCCATTCTCTCATTCCAGGATCAGCCTAGTGAACCTCTATTGCACACCCTCTCAAGAAAGTATACCCTTCCTTACTTAAGGAGACCCAAATTGCACATAGTACTCCAACTATGTAGTCTTGTAAAGCCCTATACAATTGTAGTAAGACTATATTACTCTTTTAGTCCAAGCCCTTTGTAATAAAGGCTAACCTGCCATTTGTTTTCTTAATTGTTTGCTATACCTGCATGTTAACTATCAGTGATTTTTGTCAGTGGCAGCCAAATTTCCCTGAATATCAACATTTCCCATTCTCCCATCATTTTAAAAAAAATTCTGCTTGTTTATTTTTCCTTCCAAAGTAAATAACTTACATGTTTCCACTTTATATATCATCTGTCATATTCTTTTCCATTACTTAACCTGTTTAATCCTTTTGCAGCCTCTTTGTATCCTCATCACAGCTTACTTTCCTACTTAACCCTGTGTTGCCAACAAATTAGGATATGTTACATCAATCCCCTCACCTAAGTCATTGATAATGATTGTAAATAGCTGAGGCCCAGGCACTGATCCTCTTGGTACTCCACCAGTTTATTTAAAAAAAAATTTCTTTTATGGGATGTGGGCATCGCTGGCAAGGCCAGAATTTGTTGCCCGTCCATAATTGCCCTTGAACTAAGTGGCTTGCTAGGCCATTTCAGAGGGCAGTTAAGGGTCAACCACATTGCTGTGGGTCTGGGGTCACATGTAGGCCAGACCAAGTTAAGGATGGCAGATTTCCTTGCCTAAAGGGCTTTAGTGAACCAAATGGGTTTTTTACAACAATCAATGATAGCTTCATGGTCACCATTACTGAGACTAGCTTTTAATTCCATGAATTGAATTTAAATTCCACCAGCTGCCATGGTGGCATTTGAAACCATGTCCCCTTGCCTGGGCATCTTGATTACTAGTCCTGTGACAACCTTAGCTACCCCTAACCAACCCCTAACCTCCTACCCCTTGTATATTTCCGATGCCTAGATGATACGTTTGCTACATTTGAATCGGCAGCTGCATGTATGAATTTTCTTAAACACCTTTAATGTGCTCCATCTCGCACTCAAATTCACCTTTGAAATGAAGCAGGCTAATGATCACACTTTCCTCAACATACTAGTTGAGAAATCCGCCAATGTATTTTCTTCTTTCTACCACAAGCCTACTTTGGTCAATATATGCGTTGGGGTTCCTACAGTTCCATGAACTATAAGATTAGCCTCATCAGCAATATTGTGAATAAGGCCTGAGCCATTTGCATGCTGTGCAAGCTTGACGCCAAAATGGGGTGCATCAAAGTTATCCTGCAGGATAATGGCTACCACAATCAGACCGTTGCTCGCAATGTGTCTTGCGTAATCAGGAATGGGCCTCAGGATATCACTTTTGCACCTGCAAAGTGTCCCATCTACCTGAAATTATCTTGGAAGGGTAAGGTATCTTAAAAATTTGAGCAATAGGTGAAACTAGCAGTTTCATGCTGCCATTATACAGTAGCAACATGAATAGTATTCTCCACTAACAGGCTGTTGCTGTCAAGACAAAAAGACTTTTTGCCTACCACACAAATAAATAATGTGCTGTGTGAATTTCAGTGCCTGTACAATGCCAGGTACGTTGTCTGTATGTCCCAACGTCTGGCAGATTGTATCAACCAGCTCATCTCTTTGGCTGTCTGCAGAATACTGATAGTACTCAACCAACCTGTGCTTGCAAAACTCAGACTATAATGTCTAATATTAGATGTGATTCCACGAATGTAGCACCTGCTGAACAATGCCAGGTGTGCTAAGAATTGCACTGTTATGGATAGGAGCTAGAGACAGTGAAACTGCACCGATTTCCTCTTACCACCTATCCGTAAACAGAAGATGTTTTCTATTTGTCTTTTAAAGACTTAAGTGGTGGCGTGTTTTCCCAAACCCTCTGATTTCGTTTTATTCAATCATGGGAAGTGGGTATCGCTGGCTTGACCAGCAATTATTGCACATCCCTAATTGTCCTCGAGAAGGTGGTGGTGAGCTACTTTCTTGAATCTGTGCAGTCAGCGTGGTACAGGCGCACCTACAGTGCTGTTAGGGAGGGAGTTCCAGGATTTTGACCCAGCGACAGTGAAGGAACAGCAATATATTTCCAAGTCAGGATGGTGAGTGCCTTGGAGGGGAACTTCTGGGTGGTGGTGTTCCCATGTGTCTGCTGCCCTTGTCCTTCTAGATGGTAACGGTCATAGGTTTGGAAGGTGCTGTCTAGGAAACTTTGGTGAGTTTCTGCAGTGCATCTCGTAGATGGTACACACTGCTGCTACTGTGCATCAGTGGTGGAAAGAGTGAATGTTTGTAAGTGGGGTGCCAATCAAATGGGCTGCTTTGCCTTGGATGGTGTCAAGCTTCGAGTGTTGCTGGAGCTACACTCATCCAGGCAAGTGGAGAGTATTCCACCACACTCCTGACTTGTAGGGTTCGACAGGCTTTGGGGAGTCAGCAGGTGAGTTAGTCGCTGCGGGATTCCGAGCCTGTGACCTGCTTTTGTAGACACAGTATTTATATAGCTAGTCCAGCTCAGTTTCTGGTCAATGGTAACGTCTAGGATGTTGATAGTGGGGCATTCAGTGATGGCCATGTAATTGAATGTCAAGGGGTGATGGTTAGATTTTCTCTTGTCGGAGGTGGTCGTTGCCCGGCACTTGTGTGGCGCGAATGTTACTTGCCATTTGTCTGCTCAAGCCTGGATATTGTCCAGGTTTTGCTGCATTTGGACATGGACTGCTTCAGGACCTGAGGAGCCACGAATAGTGCTGAACATTGTGTAATTATCTGTGAACATCCTCACGTCTGACCTTATGGAAGGAAGGTCATTGATAAAGCAGTTGAAGATGGTTGGGTTGAGGACATTACCCTGAGGAACTCCTGCAGTGATGTCCTGGAGCTGAGCTGATTGACCTCCAACAACCACAGCCATCTTCCTGTGTGCTAGGTATAACTCCAACCAGTGAAGAGTTTTCCCCCTGATTCCCATTGACTCCAGTTTTGCCAGGGCTTCTTGATGTCACACTCTGTCAAATGCTGCCTTAATATCAAGAGCAGTCACTCTCAACTCACCTTGAGTTCAGCCCTTTTATCCATGTTTGAATCAAGGCTGTAATGAGGCCAGAAGCTGAGTGGCCCTGGTGGAACCCATATTGTGATATTGAGCAGGTTATTGCTAAGCAAGTGCCACTTGATAGCATTGTTGATGACCCCTTGATGATGGAGAGCAGGCTAATAGGGCAGTAATTGGCCGGGTTGAATCTGCCCTGCTTTTTGTGTACAGGACATATCTGGGCAATTTTCCACATAGCCGGGTAGATGCCAGTGTTGCAGCTGTACTGGAACAGCTTGGCTAGGGGCGCAGCAAGTTCTGCAGCACAAGTCTTCAGTACTATTGCCAGAATATTGTCAAGGCCCATAGCCTTTGCAATATCCAGTGCCTTCAGCCGGAGTGAATCAAATTGGCTGAAGACTGGCATCTGTGATGCTGGGGACCTCCAGAGGAGGCCAAGGTGGACCATCCACTTGGCACTTCTGGCCGAAGATTGTTGCGAATGCGTCAGCCTTATCTTTTGCACTGATGTGCTGTGCTCTTCCATCATTGGGGATGGGGATATTTATGGAGCCGCCGCCTCCAGTGAGTTGTTTACTTGCCCACCATCGTTCATGACTGGATGTGACAGGACTGGAAAGCTTAGATCTGATCCGTTGGTTGTGGGATCGCTTAGCTGTGTCTATCACTTGCTGCTTATGCTATTTGGCACACAAGTAGTCCTGTGTTGTAACTTCACCAGGCTGACACCTCATTTTTAGGTATGCCTGGTGCTGCTCCTGGCATGCCCTCCTGTACTCTTCATTGAACCAGGGTTGATCCCCTGGCTTGGTGGTAATGGTAGAGTGGGGGATATGCCAGGCCCTGAAGTTACAGATTGTGGTTGAGTACAATTTTGCTGCTGCTAATGGCCCACAGCGTGTCAAGGATGCCCAGTCTTAAGTTGCTAGAAATGTTTGAAATCTATCCCATTTGGCATGGTGGTAGTGCCACACAACATGATGGTATCCTGAATGTGAAGATGGTATTTTGTCTCCACAAGGACTGTGCGGTGGCCACTTCTATCGCTACTGACTGTCATGGGCAGATGTATCTGCAACAGGCAGGTTGGTGAGGATGAGGTCAGTATGCTTTTCCCTCTTGTTGGTTCCCTCACCACCTGCTGCAGACCCAGCCTAGCAGCTATGTCCTTTAGGACTCGGCCAGCTCAGTCTGTGGTGCTGCTACCGAGCCACTCTTAGTGATGGATGCTGAAGTCCCCCAACAGAGTACATTCTGCGTCCTTGCCACCCTCAGTGCTCCCTCCCTACATGAAGGAGCACTGGTTCATCAGCTGAAGGTGGGGTGGGGAGGGGGGTGGTGGGGGGGGGTTGTGTGCGTGCGTGGGGTGTTGGTGGTGGTACGTGTTAATCAGCAGGAGGTTTCCTTGCCCATGTTTGACTTGATGCCATGAGGCTTTATGGGGTCCAGAGTCGATGTTGAGGACTCCCAGGGCAAGTCCCTCCCGATTGTATACCACTATGTCTGGGACATGATCTTGTATGACTGTGGCAGGCTGTTGCTTGACTAGCCTGAGACACAGGACCCCAGATGTTAGTAAGGAGGACTTTGCAGGGTCGACGGGGATGGTTTTGCCATTGTCGTTCTGGTGCTTGGGTTGATGCCGGGTGATGCATCTGGTTTCATTCCTTTTTATTGGCTTTGTACCGTTTTGATACAACTGAGTGGCTTGCTAGGCTATTTCAGAGGGCATTTAACAGTCAACCACATTACTGTGGATCTGGAGTCACATGTGGGCCAGACCAGGTGAGGACGGCAGATTCCTTCCCTAAAGGGCATTACTGAACTAGAGGGGTTTTTACAACAATCGACAATGGTTTTATGGTCATCATTTTTACTTTTAATTCCAGATTTTTATTGAATTCAAACTCCACCATCTGTCATGTAGGGATTCGAACCCTGGGTTTCTCGATTACCAGTCCAGTGACAATAGCACTATGCCATTGCCTCCCTATATGAATCTGTTAGTAACCACCTAGGCATAGTGAGGTGTGACATTCCAGAAACTCAGAGAAGAATTCTTTTGTCCCTAACTCCTGGGGATAGCTCCCAGGCAAAGGGCCAACTCTGTGATCAGGTGACTTGTAGTAGCCATCTTAATTGTTCAACTTTTTAAAAAAATAGCAATAAGGATTAAGGTTTGAACATAGTGTTGGATTCCTTTTCATGTCGTAGGAACCCAACGACACAATCAACTTAAGATTATCAGTTGGGCTTACAATGTAGGTCACTTATGCTTGCTAGAGGCTACATATATTCATATACAAGGACCTTGTCCCCTGCAGGCAAAAGGAATATCCAGGCATTGTGCCTTTTTAAAATTAAACTATATGGTTGCCTGGTTCATTCTCCATATCAATGCCTTGATGTGTGTAAGAGGAAACGCTGCAACAGCATGTCTCTCTTTCAACAATACTCAAGTTCTGTACTGCCATGTGACTAAATGATCCATTTATTCTGCCTTCTGTCCATTCACCAATCCTTAGCCATGTTAATATATTACCCTTAATCCAATGAGCCATAACTATGTGTAATAATCTGTTGTGGTGGCATCTTATTGAATGCTTTTTGAAAAGCGAAATGCGCTGTTTCCCCTTATCCATGCTACTAGTTGCAGCCCCCCAAAAAAAACTCTACTAGATTTGTCAAACATGATTTCCCTTTGGGAAGCATCAGCACAAACTTACCAAAGTGCCTTGTTACCATGTCTCTAAGAATATGCTAGTATTTTCCCTACTACTGATTTCAGGCCAACTTCCCTGTAATCTCCTCTGTGTCTCATTTCTTAAATAATGCACTGCGTTTTCTATTTTCCAATTCTATAAATTCTGGAAATTTAAGACAATTCATTCACTATCTCTGCAGCTACCTCTTTTAAAACTCTAGAATGTAAACCATTGGGTCCAGAGGGTTTGACAGCTTTTAGTCCCATTAACTTCTCCAGGACTAATTCTTTACTATTTTCTTTAAAATTCCTCATTCTCACTGTTTCCAGAGCATGTTTTGCGTTTTCTATCGTGAAAACAAATGATTTAAAAGGAAGTAGGTGAAGAAATTGGAGGTGCATCAGACACAATTCAAAGCGTGTGCGATTCAGAAATGTCTCTTTAGACTGGAAATTTGCAGATGTAATTTCATTATTTTTAAAGGGTGAGAGAGAAAGAAATCAGTGAACTTTTGACCTGTTAGTCTAACATCTCTTGTGGGAAGTTATTGGAATGTATAATTAAGGACAGAGTGACTGGGCACTCAGCAATTTGAGCTGATTGCAGAGAGCTTAAAATGGATTTGTAAAGGGATGGTTGTGTCTAATGAAGCAAATCGAATTTTTTGAGAAAGTGACTCAAGTTATAAGCAGGGTAATGTCTCAATGTACTGTTTTTGGACTTCCAGAACACATTCAGTAAGGTTCCACAGAACAGACTGTTACCTAAAATTAAGGTTCATAAAATAGAGGGGAAACTACTGACCTGGTTAGGAGATTGTTTAGGTGGTCGAAAACAGCAGGGACAATAGGTTTGCACTCGAATTGGAGGGAAGTGATTAATGGTGTCCCAAAAGAATCTGTGCTGAGGCCTCAACTATTTACACTATTAATAACTTGCATAACACAGTAGTGAGACTTTTATTAAAGCCAAATACTGCAGATGCTGTAAATCTGAAATAAAAACAAAATGCTGGTACACTCAGCAAGCCTGGATCAGCATCTCTGCATCTGTGGAGAGAAAAACAGAGTTAACGTTTCAAGTCCATATGACTCTTCTTCAGAGCTGCTTTTTATCCAAGATTGCCGATGGCACAAAAGATTGGTGGTTTTTTATTTATTCGTTCATGGGATGTGGGCATTGCTGGCCAGTATTTATTGCCCATCCCTAATTGCCCTTATTCAAAGGGTAGTTTACCCTCATTAACCACATTGCTGTGGGTCTGGAGTCGCATCTAGGCCAGACCAGGTAAGGACGGCAGATTTCCTTCCCTAAAGGGCATTAGTGAATCAGATGGGTTTTTTACAACGATGAAAGCAAAATACTGCGGATGCTGGAAATCTGAAACAAAAAACAAAAATTGCTGGAAAAATTCAGCAGGCCTGACAGCGTCTGTGGAGAGAAAGACCACGTTTCAAGTCCGTATGATTCTTCTTCAGAACTGTTTATTACAGCAATGGCTTTATGGTCATCATCAGACCTTTAGTTCAGATTTCACCATCTGGTGATTTGAACCCAGGTCCCCAGAACATTACCCTGGAATATCAGTCCAGTGACAATACCACTATGCCACCACTTCCCCAGAATAGTCAGTAGTGTAGTTGGAAGCATAACGTTACAAAGAGATTGATAGGCAAAACTGTGGTAGATGGATTTCAGTGCAGGCAAGTGTGAAGTCATTCATTTTTACTAAAGAATACATCTGAATATTAAAATGTGAAACTGTTGAGGCCCAAAGATATTTAGGTGGCTGTACACAAATGTAAATAAGGTACAAAAACAATCTAAAAAGCTAATGAAATGTTGACCTTTGTATTTAGAAGTCAAGAGTGTAAAAGGGATGAAGTTCTGTTACAGCTAAACAAAGTCCGGGATAGATCCTATCTAGAGGACTGAGTACAGTTATGGGCACCACACTTTAGAAAGGACTTATACAGTGCAGATTCACCAACATGAACTCCAAGGGTTTGATTGAGGTGAGACTACATGAATTAGGCTTGTATTCCCTAGAATGTAGACAGTTGAAGGGGATTTGATTGAAGCTTTTAGAATTTTGAGACGAATTGAGAGGGTAGATAAGATTTTTTTTCTGCTGGTGGTGGGTCTAGGCTTAGGGGAAATAACCTTAAAATCAGAGCCTGGTTATTTTAGAGAGAAGTTAGGAAATACTTTTTTCACAAAGTGTGGTAAAATTTTGGAAGGCTCTACCCCAATTAATAATTTTAAATGAGACTGATCAGATTTTGTTTCCCAAAGATATAAAAATACAGAGCCAAGGTGGTGAGCCAAGCTATGATCTCTCATTGAGTTCAGTAACAGGCTGTAGAGGTTGAATGGTTAACAGCTGTTCCTATGTTCCTTATCTATTGTGATCCTATTTGCTGTAAATATATTTAGCTTGAAATGTATTCATATCCTTAGCTGGATTTATTATCCTTTTTAAAAATACTTTTAAAAAAAACTGTTAGGACTGAAATGAATACAGATCTTTAACCCATAATATGACCAGCCTTGTTTAGTATTCAAGATGTATAGCTTTGTCCAGAACCTCAATACAGTCGACTATGTAGCTTGCATGAATATTGTAAATACTGAAAAAGAAAAATAGATAAAACCATGAATGTTAGTATAAATGAATATAATGAAACATGTTTTTGTTTTTATTTCGAAATATCGCTTCAGTTCTCAAAGGCTTTAAATGTTTCTCTTTTAAGATGTTAATTTGTTCATGGTTTCAATATGTTTACAAAGTTAAACTCTTCTGTTGCTGATTGTGGGACCTTGGGGACACCTCTAACATCTTCCATGGTGAAAACACCTGATGTATGTGAAAGAAAAGGAAGAGAATTTCCGTTTCCTCAGGAATCTCCAGAGCAGGAGACCTCTACATCTGGTGAGCAGTCACTGATCTATATTTGTACTAGTTCCAAAAGGCATGACTGGATGGATTGAATGGCCTATTTCTGTGCTATATGTTCTATGAATTTAATAGGCACAGAGTATAAAGGTATACCAGGGAGATTGAAAGAGCGAAATTGATTTTTTGAAAACCGAACAATTTTAGTTTGATGAGAAGATTTTAATGCACTTTTACATAAGGCCTGCTTATGTATGGTTCACTCTTTTAAACTGTGATCTACTTAAAAACTGAGAGTTTTGTGTGGTTTCCCTTCACGTCTTAATATAACTTGCGTTTCAAAAATCTTGCCTTAATCCAAATCACAATGGACCTAACTTGCAGCTTAATCCACACAGCAGCACTCATAGTTTTCACTGCTGTTTTTCGGTTGTTAACAACATCGACGCTGTGCAATCAATGTAGCAGCCTGTAATTTATTTAAAGGTTTCAATGTCAGTAGAAGTGACACTTGTCCTATAATCTTCCCTGTTGTAAATCAAAACATAGGATCAAAGAGACCATATGGCCTATTGGGTTTTAAAGATTCCATTAATCCACCTCCCTGCTCTTTTGCCACATATATAACTGAAAAAGGGCATCCCTCCAAGGTCATCTCATCCATGAGATGTACATCCTACTTCAGGGATCGGCAATCTGCAGTACCGGAGCCCTGTGTGGCTTCTTTAACATCCGTTTGCAGCTCCTGTTTAGTGTTGTTTATACTAACAATTTGTAAAGATTTGGTAACATTTAGGAATCAATGTTTCTGCTCCTATGGGACTATTTTGCATATCATTGTACATTAAGACCCTGTTTGATGATGTTTCACTTTAACACTGTCACTTAATGGTCCTGTATTTTCGTTTAGCATTGCGCGATTCATTTTAACGTTGTTTTGCACCAGTCTGACAGAGGGCTGCGTGACTCGATCAGCGCCATTTTGGAGGGGCCTCTCCCACTCCCTAACCCACCATATTGCTGCCGACCCGCCGACTTGAGATGTCTCCCACTCCCTAACCCATCCTCTTACTACTGGCCCTCCGAATTGTGGCCTCCCTGTTCCCTGACTCTCCTGCTCATCACTTCCCTCTACTGGACCCTTGCTGTGAGTGTGGGCTCTGGAAATGAGAGGCAGGACAAACAGCTTAGAGTTGCAGGAGCTTCACCCCTTTTTGATCAGAGATCTCCTGGTTAACAGTTCCTTGATCCTGACAATGAGTCAATTTACTCAACAATGGATTGAATACCTTTGGGACACCAGGCTGGGACACAACTCTTCTCTAGTGCAGTAAAACCAGCAGGGTAGAGACCTTGCTTACTTTACCTCCACTCGCTCTGCTCATGAACCACTTCTGGTGGCTTTCAGACCTCGGAGAGGCTGAAAAGAGAGATTTCCGATCAAAAATAGGTCAAGCTGATCACAAACTACTTGAAGAGAACTTATCTCCTGCAATTTGATGCTGTTCCTCCTGCGTCTCACCGCTCATGTCCAGAGCCCTTGCTCACGGCGAGGGTTCAGGACAGGGAAGTGACGAGCGGGAGAGTTAGAGAGCAGGAGGTTCAGGGGTGAGTCAGAGAGCAGCACAGGCTGCACGTCAGAAGGTTGGCAAGAGGAAGGGTCTACAGTGTCTAAGAGGGTCAAGAGAGTGGGATGTGTGGTGAGCAGGGTTGGCAGCGAGCAGGAGGTTCTGTATGTCGGGAAGTTACCACATTATTTAAATATTTTTACACTTATTTTAAACGTTATTTTATCTACCGATATAGGAATTTAGCAATGTAAAGTATTTCAACTTAAAGATATAATGTTTTCATGGTTTTCTTTTGGTGAGGAAGATCCTACAGAACCTAACTACAGCTTTTACTTCATTTTTTTTGGGGAAAACATGATTTACTTAAAGTCGTTTCACTTAAAGTCGCCATTTTCAGGAACACAATTACAACATTAAGTGAGGACTTAGTGTACCTCAATTCGAAGGTGATGCCTACTCAGAGTTGCGAGTTTCTGCCATGGGCCTTCCTGTGACTGAACAGGCCAATTCTTGATCCTCAGATCTTCAGGCACATGCGGCAGGATGTCCAACAAGGTAGTGAGGTCCAAAGTGCAGGATTTGCTTCCTTTTCTTTCCTTCTCTGTCACCGCTCTGCCTCATCATTGAGACGTTTTGACTCAAAGCGTATTGGAGCTTGATGGACAGGTCGTCGTCATTTTGAACCATTGGAGCAAGCTCCTAGTCATTAATGTAATGCTGCTGAACTTCGAGGAGAGTTTCAGAGTGTCTTTGAAGCATTTTCTTTGTCCTCCCCTGGTACATTGGCCATTTGAGAATTGAGATAACCAAAAAGGTTATGTCCACCTATCACTGGCCCTTTACCTAGCTCTTCTTGTCCCAACCTCCCCCTCCCCCTTAAACCAGCTTATATTTCACCCCTTTCCTATTTTTACTTAGTTCTGTTGAAGGGTCATGAGCACTCGAAACATCAACTGTGCTCTTCTCCACCGATGCTACCAGACCTGCTGAGTTTTTCCAGGTATTTTTGTTTTTGTTTTGTTTTGGATTTCCAGCATCCGCAGTTCTTTGCTTTTATCTTTGGTAGAATTATCTAGTTAGTCTCACTCCCCTGTACTTCCCCCATAGCTCTCACTTTTTTTCCTTTCAAGTATTTATCCAATTCCCTTTTGAAAGTTACCATTGAATCTGCTTTCACCATCCTGTCATGTAGTGCATTCCAGATAATAACTCACTATGTGGAGACATCTGAGTTCTTCCCAGATGCTGTAGTCTGTCTGCATAACTGAAGTCCCTCATCCCTGGTACCATTCTAATAAACATCTGCACCCTGTCTAAGGCCTTCCTAAAGTGTGGCATCCAGAATTGAATGCACTCCTCCAGCTGGGGCCTAACCAATGCTTCACAAAGGTTTGGCATAATTCTTTGTTTTTGTACTTTAAGCATCTATTAATAAAACCAAGGATTCCAAATGTTTCTTCACAGCCTTCTGAGTTTGTCCTGCCACCTTCAAAACCCCCAGGTGCCTTCTGTTCCTGTACCAGTTTTAAAATTGTACCATTTGATTTGTATTGCCTCTCCTCATTCTCCCAAGCAAAATGTATCACGTCACACTTATTTTTGTTACATTTCATCTGCTATGTGTCTGCGCATTTCACCAGTCTGTTTCCTCCTGAAGTCTGTTACTTTCCTCCTCACCATTTACTACATTTGAGTCTTGTGTGACCTGCAAACTTTGAAATTATGCATTATGTACCCAAGCCCAGACCATTAATATATATCAGAAAGAGTAAATGGTCTTGATGCTAATCAGTGAGGGACACCAATGCATACGCCCAGTAGTTTGGAAAACCAGTCTCTGCTTTCTATCCTTTATCTAATTTTGTATACATGCTGCTACAGTCCACTCAATTTCACAGGCTTCAATCTTGCTAACAAGCCTATGTGTTATTCTGTCAAATGCCATTTGAAAGTCCATAAACATGTCAAGGGCACCATCCTCATCAACCCTCTCCATTAATTCATCAAAGAACTTTAATTCAACCAAGAGTTTGGAAAGTTACCCAAAGGTTAAACTGAAATATATATAAGGATGACAAAGTAAGGACCAAAGCTTTTAATACATTTTGTTTAATAAACTATCAACTAGTTAGACACAATTATATTCCATATGCCGGAGTTTTAATATGTCGCTGCAAAGTGCAAGTTCTGCCACTTGTAAGGAAAATTGTAAAATGTTCAGATCACTGATTGCGTGTGTGCTTGTTCAACAGGTGCTAAGTTGACGATGCCGACATCAGCAGGAATTCCGAAGCTGGCTGACAAAATTGTGGATACTTTTGGAAATGATGGCATTGGGCAACAATTAACATCTGTTCAAATTCAGTTAGTTAGGACCATAATACAAGAAACCTTGGAGGATTACAAGTAAGGAATGTTGAGACTAAAAAATCTTGCAAAAAATCTTTTTAAAAAGACAAACCTATTTTCTTCTGTTTTTCAGAGTTGTTTGGATGAAACCAGAAGTACATTTGTACTATTTATTGTTAGAGACTTGACATTCAGTGTTTTTAAAAAGAAAAGAGATAAAGAAGCTGGTTATTTTAGCTATCGTTCACCTTTTTCTGTTTCACTCTAGAAATGTTTAAAACTCTGCATACTCTGTCAAATTATGGAACTGAAATTCTGAAGTTTCTTTTTATTTAACCCAGAGATGCGTGGCATCGAGACATCGTAAACTTGCAGCTGGAGATGATCAAGCAATTCCAAATCCAACAGGTATTCAACAATAATTGAACTGTTCTGCCCTTTATTTCTAGTGTTATAGCATGTTGAACAGATTAGTTTATCTTAGTAGTACAAGATGCAGTTGGAGGTAATTGCACTAGTGACTGAACTCCCCGCAGTGATTGCTGAGAATGACTATATTGCCCTGTCAGTGGGAAACTGTGAAAATATTCCTAGGGCTGCATGAAACTATCGAAGAGTGCAGGTGATTTCAGCATGCCTCTGTGCAGAACCTTGGTGAAGATCAAACTCTTCAATCTGAAATGGTCCAGAAATGGTGAAGACGGGACTTTGTCACCACAAAGTCTGTGCAGTGGTCACTCCTACCGATACTGTCATGGACAGATGCCTCTGCAGCAGGAAGATTGGTGAGGATGAGGTCAAGTAGGTTTTTCCCTCTTGTTGGTTGCCTCACCACCTGCCACAGACCCAGCCTAGCAGCTATGTCCTTTAGGACTCAGCCAGCTCGGTCAGTCGAGGTGCTACCCAGTCACCCCTGATGATGGGTATTGAAGTCCCTCACCCAGAGTACATTCTGCGCCCTCAGTGCTTCCTCCAAGTGATGTTCAACATGGAACAGTTGATTCATCAGCTGAGGGGGATGGTGCAGCGGGAGGTTTCCTTGCCCATGTTTGATCTGATGCCATGAGACTTCATGTGGTCCGGAGTCGATGTTGAGAACTCCCAGGACAACTCCCAACTGTATATCACCGTGTCGCCACCTCTGCTGGGTCTGTCTTGCTGGTGGAACAGGATATATCCAGGAATGGTGATGGTGGTGTCTAGGACATGTTATGATGTGGCAGGCAGCACTTGCTACACTGACCAACTCCACAAGGGAAACTTGGCCACGCTATCACAACGATTTTGCAATTTGTATTAATTACGAGAAGGCTTGTGCACTGAAGTCAAAGGTAATGAGTCCACTACCACCTTTAGAGATTAAAAGATTAAATTAAAGCGTTTATTAACAAAAGAACAAACTTAAACACACACAAGATTACAGTTACAGAGTATAACAGTTCCCAAAATTTCTACTTAACTAGATTCCCAACTACATACACCCTTTAAGGCAACAGTCCAAATAGGTTCCAAGCTAATAAAGTCATCCACCAAATTACCACAAGCACCCACTGGTCAATGGACTTCCAAAGGTGCTTAACACAATTTCAGTTATTGGAACAGCAAACCTCTGCAGGTTGGCTAGAGGCTTTTTCCCCCAAGTCTGTTTCACACGGTGCAGCTTTCAAGATCTCACACAGCTACACTCTTAGCCTTCCATCCTTCTTTAAATATATTTCTCCCTTTTTGGTCTGTAAATCCCATTGTTTCCACTTGCCTTTAAAAGTTATTTTTCCCAGAATATAAAAATCTTTCATGTTCTCATTATGGCCAGCACTTTTGGGAAAAATCGTTAGAACCTTGCCTTATATATCTTGCCGGTTGTAAAAATCTTATCAGGTCCCTTTGAAAATCAAACACCTTTTCCACTTATCTAAAAATGCAAACTTCATTCACACTGTTATCTGTTGACCTCACCCTAGCTTTACTCATCTCCATTTCAAATGCCTGTTTTACACCTCACTTCTTTAATAATTTAAACCTTATAGTCTAATCGTCTCTGGTTTAATTAAATTAGCCACACATACAGAAACATACACACACACACAAAAGCCTGCTTTAAAATATCCCACAATAATACTGGGAAAAATATGATAGTTTCTTGACAGACATTATCTGTGAGGTATGAATCCGTGAGGATGACTATGTCAGGCTGTTGCTTGACTATCTGTAAGACATCTCTCCCAGTTTTGGCACTAGCCCCCTGACCTTAGTAAGGAGGACTTTGCAGTGTTGGCAGGGCTGAGTTTGCTGATGTCATTTCTGGTGCCTAAGTCAATATCATGTGGCCCATCCGGTTTCATTCCTTTTAGACTTTGTAGTGGGTTGATACAATAGAGTGGCTTGCTAGGCCATTTCAGAGGGCATTTAAGAGTCAACCACATTGCTGTGGGCCTGGAGTCACATGTAGGCCAGACTTATATGAGGGAGTCCAGAAACTGTTGTGCTGGGGCCAAGAGTACGGTAATAGTACTGAAATTGGGTGAATTTGTACAAGACGCTGTACTGGGGGTTCAGCAGTTTCAGACATCAGGTGCTGGGTAATGGTTCTGCTGTTGCCATTTACAGCTCCTCTGAACTTTTACTTTGTTCCATTACTACTTCCTTTTGCCTTGGGTCATCAATCCTTTTGTGATTGTCCTCTGCCCTTTTGTTTTTCTTTTCTTTTGTCCTTTCCTCCCCTTTCTTGGCCTCTGTATTTGACTCCAGCTCTGTTGAAAGGTCATTGACCTGAAAAGTTAACTCTTTCTGTTTGCACAGATGGCCTGCTGAATATTTGCAGCATTTTCTCTTTATTTCAGGCGTTGAACTCAGTTGATCAATGTTGGACTGTTTTACTTTTTAACAGGTGCTTTCTTTGGATTAAATTTGAAGTTACAAATAAATTTCTGGAATGACGACAAGTTAAGTGCTACAGGAGTCGAATTAGTTTTTACTTCGAATTTCCACAAAGGACCATCACTGTTTTATTTTGCCGTCCCACCCTTGCTGTCAGCAACCTTTCTCCATCATGGGATTCCAATCACATTATCTCTCCTATGCAAAGACAGGGATGTTTTCCTAAAGAATGCTTGCCAGCCCACATTAACCAGATTTAATTTTTGCTTAACACAATATTTTAAATATTGTTTACACAATCTTTTAAAAAGCTGAATCTATCTGAAACCCACAAATTGTCTTTTTGCTAATTAAAGCTCTGAATGCAATTTGTGTATGACTTTTGAAGTTGAGCAGAATATGACCCATATTGTAGCATTTCACTTTACCTAAAGAAAGCTGAAATTACAGTTATACAGCCAGAAAATGAAAGACAGTAAGAACAAAAAAAATGACACACGCCACCTTCTCTTCAAAGCTAATGTTCTGAATAATCCTACCAAACAGTTGTGCTGTAGTTTGGGCGAGGCCATCGTACAATTGCCTTCAGTACCTTTGGGTTAGGAAGAGGAAAGATCAAGCAGGTTGCAATCGCTAACCACTGACCCCCCCCCCCCCCCCCCCCCCGGACATCTCGTGTATGCCTGCCTGATGAATGCAGGATTGGATGTGGCTTTGATGGCCTGCACCTATGGTCATTTAACCTGTTGGCACTTGCATGGTAAGGCAATGGAGGATGTCAGTGACTGTGGAACTGCACATTAGCAAGGGATTAATGCCTTGGGAAATGGGGAGAAATACGAACATTAGACTGGTGCAATAGAGAGGGTTTCCTAAGTTTGAGTGATGGGAGCCTTGGTCTGCAGTTGGCTATATTGCGGCTTTGTTGGAACTTGATGTTGCCACGGTAGATAAAATTGAATGATGTATTTGTTCCCCAGCATTGCTTTCATCCATCTTACTGAGCATGGAGTTCAGCCTCCTCCAAATGAACTTAAGGGGAAATGAAGTAGAGAGGCACGGCAAAATATTAGAACGCAGGAACTACAAAGTGAAGTGGAAAATGAAAGGAATGGTACTGAGGGAATAAACTTCATTTTCCAAGAAATCTCAGTTGTTTAAACTATGCTTTACTTTATAACTATATCACTTATCTTAGTCTCTATTTAATTTGTATTTTTGCAGTGGGTTTCTTATGTAAACTTGACTTAAATATCTCATTTTCCTTTCAGAATGAAATCCATGGTTTACTTGAAAAATATTCTGTTAATGAAGCTTTGGTGTCGGAAAATGAGAGATTACGAGAAGAGAATAAAAGACTGCGTGCTACATTTTAACAGTACATTTCTGAACACTCACTGCAGCAAGAGTGTTTCATTCTGATGAGAAGAAGTAATAGCTTCTTGCAGCAAGGAAGGCCCAGATGGTGGACACTGATTTCAACCTGTTTCAAAATAATTAACATGTTAAATGTTTTGTAAAACAGGAAAGTTCCTCATATTAGTCAGCCTTTGTTCTAAAATGAACTAATACCATTCCACTAAAATGGTTGGAATAAAAGCATTGAAGATCTATAACTAGCAGAATTTTCAGAGGCGAAACAGCTGAATTCTGATGGATGTCTAGCTAATCTTCCAAGGAGTATGCTTTAATCAAGGCTCCTACATAATGCGAATGAATAAGGATACCATTGAAATTCAGTATATGAATCAGAATAAAGATTGGATTAGATATGCATTTAGTCAGATTCTGCTGTCCTGGAATTTCTTAAAATAAATTAATGAATGAAAATATCACTCCAGGATAAGGACAGTTCTGAGTAGAGATTGTTTTAGGTGAGGCGTTTTCTACTCTAGATTCTACTTTTATGATTTTATGTTTTTGTCCTACAACAACAATGGCCATATCTGTTCGGATCCTTAAATTGGGATTGCTTGTCAGTGATATCTTTGAGTTTTTCATGTACTTTAAAAACAAGGTAAAACAGTATCTTTTGTATCTGTTTCTGGTATAAGCAGTATTTTCAGGATTCTGGAGAAGTGAAACTAAATTTTAAAATACTGCATCATTGCTGAAAGGATAGTCTTAAGTGCCTTTTTTAAGATCTAGTGGGTATTTGAAGGAAGTAGGTTGATCAGACAGCAGTAAGCCAGTAACTCCAATTTACTGTCCTTGCTTGGCCTGATATTCAACAGTTGTCTAGAATTAAGTAATTGTTTATATGGAACCTTACACACTGTTGTAGCACTTCTATTTTATAAAAGAATTCCGTGTGGATTTGGTTTTTGAATTAACAATTAAATTGCAGTATATTTTTGATGGAAAATATACTATATCAAACATGTTAAGCAATAAATATATCGATAAACTTTTGGTGTATTTTTAAATACTCGAGTGCTGTTAAAATTTTTGCTACTGCAGCAAGGAAAATCATCCCACACGTGATCGATCATTAAAATATTTTGACAAAAGAAAACTTGGATTTAATCGTCACATGCATCTTGGAAGAGTTGAAAGCTACCAAGCAGTGCGTATTTTGTGTTTTTAATATGATATACTGCATTGTTAGGACATTTCAGAGGGAAATTGAGTTTATTACTTGTTGGATGTTTTGATAAAAGCTAATTAAAGCTATTGCGCTCCTATTTTTAACAATCAGTTACCAAATATTTATTTTTCGGAGAGGTTAAGCTATAGGTTATTATAGTAAGAACATTATGCATTTAAACATATCCAAAGCTGTATAAAATATTTAAAATTGGAGAGGCTAAGAAAAACAGTTTTTAAACAAGATGGAAAATTTGAACATTAGTCATGTTCTCTGAAATGAATTGCTGTATTTTTAGTCTGAGATTTGTATCCTGGCTGTTCAGAAACTTAGTTCAGTACTCAGCCGGACATTGGCAGAAATTAAAACTGATGAAGTGAAAATTTTGTAGAGCCTGAGAAATTTTTGCTGCATTTTATTTCAGATGCTGAATGTTCCACTTGCGGCGGAGTCAAGAACTAGGCGCACCGTTCAAAAGCTAGGGGTCACCCATTTAAGACTGAGATAAGGATAAGTTTTTTCTCAAACAAAAGCAGAAAATGCTGGAAAAACTCAGCAGATCTAACAGCATCTGTGGAGAGAAAAACAGAATTAACGTTTCGAGTCCGGATGACTCTTCAGATCTTTTCCTCTGAGGTTTGAGTCTTTGGAATTCTCTTCTCCAGAGAGCAGTGGAGGCTGGGTCATTGAATGTTTTCAAAGCTGAGTTAGGTAGATTCTTGATTGACCACGGAACCGAGGGCTATGGGGGTCGGACAGGAAAATGGGGTTGAGACTGCGATCAGCCATGATCTTATCAAATGCTGGAGCAGGCTTGAGGGGCCACATGGCCTATTCCTGCTCCTAATTCTTGTGAGCAAACTCCTAAAAAAGCAATGGGATAAAGAATCAGATCATAGGTTTTCAGTTTTGGTTGAGGAATGAATATTGGCCAGGATCCCAAAAGAACTCTCTTGCTATTCTTCAATTAATGCCATGGGATCTTTTATGCCCAGTTGAACAGGCAGAGGGGGTTTAACATTTTTTCCGAAATGAAGCACCTATGACACTGCAGCATTCCCTCAGTATTGCACAAAAGCCTCTGAAGTGGGGCTTGAGCCTGCATTCTTCTGATTTGGGCAAGAGTGCTACCCTCTGAACCAAGGCTGACACTTTTCAAGGAGCTTTACAGGAGACCAGAAGGCACCATGCAGGATGAGGGAGATATGTCACAGGAGGTGACAAAGTGTGGACTATGAGGTGAGTTTTGATTTGGCTTTTGAAAGTGGCAAAGATTTTGAGTGCGGGAAAGTGATGGCCCAAGTTCCTGACACCAATGGTGGGAAAGAGTGAGGAAGCAAAGTAGGACAGAGTTGAGATTGGAAGGTAATGCCAGCATGTAGGACTAGAAAATTGCAGTGGTAAGATGTAGTCAGACCATGAAATGATTTGAGAATGAACCAGTTGATGTCAGTGAGAACGGTGTGGTGTGAATTGAGATCAAGCCTATATGCTGAATGGAGGCCAGGTCCCACCTAGTGTTTGCAGAAACCTTGGTTATAGGAGTTAGGGCCTGATCAGCGGGCAGAGGTCCAAGGTTCACTTCTCAAGATTAGCCAATTCTTCTCGTGTCCTGATTAATTTCAATATCTCTAAAAGCAGATTAACTGGTCATTCATCTCATTTGTCATTTGGAACCCTTACTGTGCATAGAAATTAATTGTGAAAGGTGTTGGGATGCCTTGAGAATGTGATAAAGTGCTTTATAAATGTGCAAGTTCTTTCTTTGGATATAGGTCCTACATTGTTTGACAGCCTTTCCCACTTAGACATTCTGTCACAGATGTTTTAACAGAATTCCATTGTAAAAAAGATAAGTAACTTTACAGCATAAAATAAGGTGTCTGTTGCTCCAGAAAAAAAGCTAGCTCAAGAGATTGGTATATTCTTGAAGTGCAATTGAAGTATAAATAGTTTCTTTAGCAAAGTGACTGGGTAACGCTTATGCAAAAAATTACCCAATTACGGTTGCACCTCAACAGATTTAGGATAACACCCAGACAGAAGTCTAAGGTAGAACAGATCATCTCTGATTCCTAACTGCTTAATTCTGGGTCACCCACATTACTGTTGGTAGGGAGAGGGCCTTACTTTTAGACCAGAGAATAGACAAACCCAGGGAACATGCGAGACCACCAGAGCCACAGAGAAAAAATTTCCTGTACTGCCTCTTATAATGCTCTGCAATTTTCCAGGATTACTGATTCACTTATGCTGGCTGACTATTCATTGAGGAACTACCTCTGACAGCTGTATTATTTGTTTAGAGAAATTACAATTGTAGGAACATTTCCAATTTCACAAGGCCAGCCACCTCCCAAAATCAGAGGTTATGGTGAAGCTGTGGGCAATGAAACGTGGAAGTAACTTCTGTGGCCACTAAGAGATACAATTTGAACTGAATACTAGGTTGCACCAAAAATAATGGGGCATCTCATGCCCATTAAAATTAAAAAAGAAGTCGAGGTGATAACATGCGATGCATGGTAGCTATGGGATGGGCGCCAGAGATGTTTTAACTGGGTGTGAAAGTCACAAAAGAAGTACTGCACTTGATGAAAGGGCCTCCTGATCAGTAAAAGCTCCTATTTCAGCTAAAAGTAGGCCTGAACTTCACCTTTTAGTCATGCCACATTCTCACTTTTCAACTCCAGCAGGTTGTCCTGGACAACCTTTGTTCACCACACCCCCACCTGCACATTAGTTCTGAAAATGTCAAGTCTCATGGAATCATTGAATACCTAATTTTTACTATAACTTCCATCCCTCTTAATAGGACTTTAATTCATTTTATTCTTGGAATAGCTAATCTCAAAGATGTTACAACTTGATGGCGAGTGTAGAGGTTTGTCAGGAAGTTTACTGTTACCCAAGACCAATCTATTTTTGCTTTCACCTCTCAGTCCGTAGTTTTCAGCCCAGGTATCAAAATTCCTATTAATTCCTTGAACATTAACTTCCGAATCATTATCAGATCCTTCCTGAAAATCCAGTTGCTACTATGAGATTGTAAATCATTTAGTTATTTTTTGAAATAATTTTAAGTACGTTTGTAATCAATGAACTGCAACTGTAAGTGATTGGCTTATCCTTTGAGATGCCTAGGATAGGACTGGTCTTGCAGGATGTAAGGACACTTTTGGTGACTCAATTTATGATCTTGTAATGCTACTGAACCTCATAGGTCCAGGAAGGGAACAATTAAAACTGAAGTCTCACTCCTGAAGATAATGTATTGTTCTTAGAGGTTTTCTTAATGTTGCATATCCTTTTTTTTTCCTCGCTTAATCCAATCTTCATTCCCTCATTTATTTACCTCTTGTTTTTCTCTCTCTCGTATCTAATTTGATTCAAATACATCCTATTTCCTTTTCCATCCTATAGCAATGAGCTATTTGTCCCATCATTCATCAAGAACCCTGATGCCCTGTTGATCTCGTTGTTACCAATTCATGCTGCCAGCAATTTGTGGTATAAGAAAATAATTGGAGCTGAAGGCTAAAGAAACAATTCAAATCAAGGCACTTACTGTGAGATGCCCTGCTGCAGCAAATTCTGGGCCGTTATACATTCAAAAAATTGGAGCTCAGGAAAAATCCAAATTGCTACAGCTTGTAAGTGTCTAAACCTTTGTATACACAATTTGCTGAATCTGAGACAGTGAAAGTGTTGCTTTCTGAGAGATATTGTGATTACTTGCCATAATGAATTATTTATCTAGCTATTATTACCGAAACCACTTCCAGTAGGCTGTATTTTTCTAAATGTCTGCCAGTGAAAGAAACCATCATTTTGGTGTTGTACTGAGCTTCAATTATCTAGATAAAGATAAGCCCATTTATTTCCAAGATGCTGTTTCTTATTGAAATGAAATAAATTGAAGTCCCCACACACACTGCTGAATTGGATATTGAAGTAAATCTCCTTGCATCATTTGCTTGTGAGCTAATAACAGGGAAGAATTATTCTATATATTCTTTGATCGTTCCATAGGCTACGTTGCAGGCAATCTCTCTCTTTGCTCTCTATAGAGAAGCTACTTCGAGTAACGAGCATGCTTTTGCAATGTATCATTGTCTTCATATGATAACAGATGCTTTGATATGGTAAAGCTGTAAGGCAGCTGGATATCCATGAGTCCAACTGATATTTTCTGTACCACTTTGGTATAGTACTATTATTCTATGTTGAGATTCAATGAATAAGGGAGAACACGACTTATTTACCATTAGATAAAGCCCTACAATTTGCTGAATCTGAGACAGTGAAAGTGTTGCTTTCTGAGAGATATTGTGATTACTTGCCATAATGAATTATTTATCTAGCTATTATTACCGAAGCCACTTCCAGTAGGCTGTATGCTTCAAAAGAAATTCAACCTGTACAAAGATTCACGGATTCATCATGATGAATCTGACTTGGCACTACTTGAAGCTGCTTAGTATTCAGTTTAGTATGTGTAATTTAGTATGTGTAGTTTGTTAATCAAGGGCTGCTTTTCCAGCTGACACTAAAGTTGTGATTCTGAAGCCTTAACAGGAGTGGAGGAAGGACCATGATGTGGAGCTACACCATGATCCATGTTGTCAGAATACCAAGCGAAGCCTCAGGAAATAACAGGCCTCAGACAAGAAATAGTTCACTGAGCTGCAGATATTGGAGATGCCTTCCTTGCTTTATATAATGGGGAGGGGAGGATTAATTTGTACTTATTGTAAAGACTTCTCCGAATACCAAATTGCAGAAAGAATACCAAACTGAGGAAGAGTCACATTTGACTCAATGTAACTTGTTTCTCTCTCCACAGATGCTGCCAGACCTGCTGAGTATTTCCAGCACTTTGTTTTTATTGCATAAGTCAGAATCGTTCAGAACTTTCTAAGTGGGTAGATGCTCTCCCACAAGCTATTCAGCAGAGGGTGCTATTGTAATGTACTGGCGAGATCTGTACTGTTCCTGCAGTAAGTTAGAGTGATTTTGTTTATCACAAGAAATATATTGTGTCTGACTTTCTTTTAAACCTTTATATTCTGTATTCATGGTTTGCATAAAGCTACTGAAACACCAAAAGATTTATATATTCCAGACTTGAAAGCTTACATTCTGATTATTTCTAATTTTTTTTTAACGTCGAATGCAACCTACATGAGGAACCAAAATATTCCTTGCCAGTATTAAAGACTCCCCTACTCTTCAAATAGTGCCATGCAATCTTTAGGTCTAACTGAGAAGGCAGATGGGACTTCACATCTGAAAGATGATGCCTCTGACAGTGCAGTACTCCCTTACTTGTGCACTGAAGTGTCAGCCTGGATTATGTGCTTGGGTCTCTGGAGTGGGGCTTGAACTCACAACTTACTGCTTTGGAGGCAAGAGTATTATCACTGAGATACTAAATTACAAACGTACTCAACTTTTCAATTCATTTACCCCTGTCACATGTCAACTGAAAACTGAGCTGTACATTGTACAATAATGTTAAAATTGCAATGTCGCAGAATTGCAACAAACCACCTGTTAATAAGGCAATGATTGAAATAAATACTTTTCAAAATTACCTTATATTTCCATGTTTCTCCCCCTCCATTAGACATGTTTAATTTATTTGCATACAACTATGCAGATACTAATCTGCACTTCACCTAACTTCTTCAGCTGTGAGTCTAAATATGTGGGACCTGAATGCCCAAGCACTGGGGAAGGTAAAACAAAACTGAACAGTTTCAACTTCTAGAAGGTAATTCCCTATTCCGAAGGATGAGTTGGATTTGTCTTCTCTCCAATCAATGGTGGTCCGGGGTAACACTGGAGGACAGCCAATGTGGTACCATTATTCAAGAAGGAAGGAAGGGATAAACCAGGGAACTGCAGGCCAGTCAGTCTAACCTTAGTGGTGGAGAAACTATTGGAAGCAATTCTGAGGGACAGAATTAATCTACACTTGGAGAGGCAGGGATTAATCAAGGACAATCAGCATAGTTTTGTCAAGGGGAGGTCATGTCTGCCCAATTTGATTGAATTTTTTGAAGAGGTGACCAGGTGTGTCGATGAGGGCAATGCATTTGACATAGTCTACTTGGACTTCAGCAAGGCTTTTAAAAAGGTACCGCATGGGAGACTGATAGTGAAGTTAAGAGCCCATGGGATCCAAGGCAATTTGGCAAATTGGATCCAGAATTGGCTGAGTGGTAGGAAGCAGAGGGTGATGGTTGAAAGGTGTTTTTGTGACTGTATGCCTGTGTCCAGTGAGGTTCCACAGGGATCGGTGTTGGGTCCTTTTGTTGTTTGTGATATATATAAACGATTTAAACTTGAATGTAGGAAGATTGATCAGTAAGTTCGCGGATGACATGAAAATTGGTGGGGTGGTAAATATTGAGGAGGATAGCCTTAGATTACAGGAGGATATAGATGGGCTGGTCAGATGGGCTGATCAGTGGCAAATGGAATTTAGTCCGGATAAGTGCGAGGTGATGCACTTGGGCAGGACGAACAAGGCACGGGAATACACGATGAATGGTAGGACCCTGGGAAGTACCGTGGATCAGAGGGACCTTGGCGTGCATGTCTATCGGTCCCTTAAGGTAGCGGGACAGGTAGATAAGGTGATTAAGAAGGCATATGGGATACTTGCCTTTATTAGCCGAGGCATAGAATAGAAGAGCAGGGCGGTTATGCTGGAACAGTATAAAACGCTGGTTAGGCCAAGCTGGAGTATTGCGTGCAGTTCTGAAATCCACATTATAGGAAGGATGTGATTGCACTAGAGAGAGTGCAGAGGAGATTTACCTGGATGTTGCCTGGGCTGGAGAGTTTTAGTTATGAGGAGAGATTGGATAGACTGGGACAAAAACAGAAACAGAAATACCTGGAAAAACTCAGCAGGTCTGGCAGCATCGGCGGAGAAGAGCACAGTTGATGTTTTGAATCCTCATGACCCTTCAACAGAACTAAGTAAAATTAGGAAAGGGGTGAAATATAAGCTGGTTTGGTGGGGGTTGGGGGTGTGCGTTGTTAGGACAAGCAGCCAGTAATAGGTGGAGATAACCAAAAGATGTCACAGACAAAATTTTGGATTTCCAGGTATTTCTGTTTCTGTTTCTGTTTTGGATTTCCAGCATCTGCAGTTTTTTGCTTTTATCTCTGTCTTGGATAGACTGGGGTTATTTTCCCTGGAGCAGAGGAGATTGAAGGGGGACATGATTGAGGTGTATAAAATGAGGGGCATAGATAGGGTAGACAGGAAGGGACTTTTCCCCTTGATGGAGGGATCAATAGCCAGGGGGCATAGATTTAAGGTAAGGGGCAGAAGCTTTAGAGGGGATATGAGGAAGAATTTTTTTACCCAGAGGGTGGTGGGAATCTGGAACTCACTGCCTGATAGGGTGGTAGAGGCAGATACCCTCATAACATTTATGAAGTATTTGGATTTGCACTTGCGATTCCATGGCATACAAGGCTATGGGCCTAATGCTGGAAAATGGGATTAGAATAGTTAGGTACTTGTTTGGCTGGTGCAAACTTGAAGGGCCTTTTTCTGTGCTGTAGACCCCTATGACTATATCACCTCATGGCTCTCTGTGCATTTTCCCCATACCTGACCTGAAGTAAGTCTTTAGATGTATATCTCTTTTTGGAGCTCTCCTGAACTCTGCATTTTACTCCTGCTGAAAAGTCAACAATAAACTAAGGATTTCCCCCCCCCACCAAATTCATAAGGGACATGGACTCAGACTCCTGGTCCCGCTGCCGTCTCTGGCTCTAAAATGTGAGGCCCTGCTGCATGCCTCTTTACTGCTCAGCTTCTCAGGACCCCTCTGCAGTAATATTTCCCTGCCCTATCTTCTCCCTCCTTCCCCCTCACCTCCTCCCTCCACCATGCTCCCCTCCCTTCTTCCTCCCTCCAACACCCCTCCCCTTCACTCCCTCCCTCCCAGCCTTCCTGCCCTCCCTCTTCTCCTCTCTCTTCCATCCTTCAATGTCCCTCGATCCCTCACACCCCCTCCTCCCCTCCTGCTCCTCCCCATCTTCGTCCTCCCTCCCACCCCCTCACTTCCTTCCTCTCTTCACCTCCCTGCTCTCCTCACCCCTCCCCCTCCAAACCTCCTGTCCCTCCCCCTACCAACTCCCTCCCACCTGCTCTTCCTCCCCCTTTCACCCCTTCTTTCACCCCCTCTCACACCCCCTCTTCCACCCCGCCCTCTTCCATTAGTAGGGTTGTTCAAGCAGTGAGGAGGAGGTCACTGGCAGGGTGGGATGGGGGGTCAGTGGCAGGGTGGGTTGGGATGGGAGGTCAGTGGCAGGGTGGGGTGGGATGGGAGGTCAGTGGCAGGGTGGGGTGGGGTGGGGTGGAATGGGAGGTCAGTGGCAGGATGAGGTGGGATGGGGAGTCAGTGGCAGGATGGGGTGGGATGGGATGGGGGGTCAGTGGCAGGGTGGGGGGATGCGGGAGGAGGGTCAGTGGCAGGGTTGGTGTGGGGGTGTCAGTTGGGTCAGTGACTGGGGGGTCAGTGGCAGGGTGGTGGGGGGGTCAGTGGCAGGGTGGGGGTGGGGTGGGGTGGGGGGGTGTCAGTGGCAGGGTGGGGGTGGGGGTCAGTGGCAGGGTGGGGGTGGGGGTGGTGGGGGTCAGTGGCAGGGTGGGGGTGGGGGGGGTCAGTGGCAGGGTGGGGGTGGGGGTGGTGGGGGTCAGTGGCAGGGTGGGGGTGGGGGGGTCAGTGGCAGGGTGGGGGTGGGGGTGGGGGGGGGTCAGTGGCAGGGTGGGGGTGGGGGTGGGGGGGGTCAGTGGCAGGGTGGGGGTGGGGGTGGGGGGGGTCAGTGGCAGGGTGGGGGTGGGGGGGGTCAGTGGCAGGGTGGGGGTGGGGGGGGTCAGTGGCAGGGTGGGGGTGGGGGTGGGCGTGGGGGGGGTCAGTGGCAGGGTGGGGGTGGGGGGGGTCAGTGGCAGGGTGGGGGTGGGGGGGGTCAGTGGCAGGGTGGGGGTGGGGGTGGGGGGGGTCAGTGGCAGGGTGGGGGTGGGGGTGGGGGGGGTCAGTGGCAGGGTGGGGGTGGGGGTGGGGGGGGTCAGTGGCAGGGTGGGGGGGGTCAGTGGCAGGGTGGGGGGGGTCAGTGGCAGGGTGGGGGTGGGGTGGGGGGGTGTCAGTGGCAGGGTGGGGGTGGGGTGGGGGGGTGTCAGTGGCAGGGTGGGGGTGGGGGGGGTCAGTGGCAGGGTGGGGGTGGGGGGGGTCAGTGGCAGGGTGGGGGTGGGGGTGGGGGTGGGGGGGGTCAGTGGCAGGGTGGGGGTGGGGGTGGGGGGGGTCAGTGGCAGGGTGGGGGTGGGGGGGGTCAGTGGCAGGGTGGGGGTGGGGGTGGGGGGGGTCAGTGGCAGGGTGGGGGTGGGGGTGGGGGGGGTCAGTGGCAGGGTGGGGGTGGGGGGGGTCAGTGGCAGGGTGGGGGTGGGGGTGGGGGTGGGGGTGGGGGTGGGGGTGGGGGGGGTCAGTGGCAGGGTGGGGGTGGGGTGGGGGGGTGTCAGTGGCAGGGTGGGGGTGGGGGGGGTCAGTGGCAGGGTGGGGGTGGGGGGGTCAGTGGCAGGGTGGGGGTGGGGGGGGTCAGTGGCAGGGTGGGGGTGGGGGGGGGTCAGTGGCAGGGTGGGGGTGGGGGGGTCAGTGGCAGGGTGGGGGTGGGGGTGGGCGTGGGGGGGGTCAGTGGCAGGGTGGGGGTGGGGGGGGTCAGTGGCAGGGTGGGGGTGGGGGTGGGGGGGGTCAGTGGCAGGGTGGGGGTGGGGGTGGGGGGGGTCAGTGGCAGGGTGGGGGTGGGGGTGGGGGGGGTCAGTGGCAGGGTGGGGGTGGGGGTGGGTCAGTGGCAGGGTGGGGGGGGTCAGTGGCAGGGTGGGGGGGGTCAGTGGCAGGGTGGGGGTGGGGTGGGGGGGTGTCAGTGGCAGGGTGGGGGTGGGGTGGGGGGGTGTCAGTGGCAGGGTGGGGGTGGGGGGGGTCAGTGGCAGGGTGGGGGTGGGGGGGGTCAGTGGCAGGGTGGGGGTGGGGGTGGGGGTGGGGGGGGTCAGTGGCAGGGTGGGGGTGGGGGTGGGGGGGGTCAGTGGCAGGGTGGGGGTGGGGGGGGTCAGTGGCAGGGTGGGGGTGGGGGTGGGGGGGGTCAGTGGCAGGGTGGGGGTGGGGGGGGTCAGTGGCAGGGTGGGGGTGGGGGTGGGGGGGGTCAGTGGCAGGGTGGGGGTGGGGGGGGTCAGTGGCAGGGTGGGGGTGGGGGTGGGGGTGGGGGGGGTCAGTGGCAGGGTGGGGGTGGGGTGGGGGGGTGTCAGTGGCAGGGTGGGGGTGGGGGTCAGTGGCAGGGTGGGGGTGGGGGGGGTCAGTGGCAGGGTGGGGGTGGGGGTGGGGGTGGGGGGGGTCAGTGGCAGGGTGGTGGTGGTGGTGGGGGGGCTAGTGGCAGGGTGGTGGGGGGTTAGTGGCAGGGGGGGTTGGGGGTCAGTGGCAGGGTGGTGGTGGGGGGGTCAGTGGCAGGGTGGTGGTGGTGGTGGGGGGGCTAGTGGCAGGGTGGTGGTGGTGGTGGGGGGGCTAGTGGCAGGGTGGTGGGGGGTTAGTGGCAGGGGGGGTTGGGGGTCAGTGGCAGGGTGGTGGGGTGTTGGGGGGGTTGGGGGTCAGTGGCAGGGTGGTGGGGTGTTGGGGGGGTTGGGGGTTAGTGGCAGGGTGGTGGGGGGTTAGTGGCAGGGGGGTGTTGGGGGGTGTTGGGGGGTTGGGGGGTCAGTGGCAGGGTGGGGCGCTGGCGTCGCTCCCTCTGTTCCTGTTGGCTCCTGGTCTCCGGTGGATAATCTGTCAGCCCCTGAGGTTGGTTTCTCTGCGGAACGAGAAGCGGGAGTTCGCGGCGAATTGGAGAGCAATGGAGCGGTGGCCACTTGAGCAGGTAGAGCACAGGGAGGTGTCAGAGTGTGGGGGACAGTCTGAGTTAGTGAGGCTGCAAAGCCGGGTGAGGTCTCGGCGGGGGGGGGGGGGGGCATTTCCCTGTAACTATCGGGGCAACAAATAGCAACCAGATGTACAAAACCTTAGACAGAAATTCCAGACCAATTCCATCCCAGCTTGTGTGGAATGGTTGTTCGGTAATTTTAAACTGACTTTGTTTCTGAAGCTGCTTTATCATCCCTGAGCTGTTTGTCCCTGAGGGAGTGTGTTCCCCGTGTTTCAGTGCAGACACATCGCTGCTTCAATGATGGTGTGTGTCCTGTTGTGAGATTCCGGACAGCGCTTTATTGGCGAACTTCTTTGTGAAACAGTCCTTAGTGTCGGTCTCGGTGTCTGTGCACAGTCACAGCCACTGAGAACTTTGAAAACAGATATTACTGAGAAAGGCTTCGCCTCTGTGTAGAGACGGATCCGAATTAAGAGCGGCCCCACCGAGACTCACTCTCAAAATAGAGTTGGTCAAATATTTAAAATGTCTTTGGAAAGAGTTGGTTCCCTTTGCAGCAATGTACAATGTGAGTTGGGATTGCTGCATGCATTGTGTCAGGGTGCTGTGTGCTCACAGTGATTTACTCATCTCCCATGTCCTACTGGCAGCAGCGACAGGAATAGCAGACTGTAGCCACGGCAGTTAAAGCAGGCTACACTGAAAACCTAGGAGATATACTTTATATCCAAGAGCTGGACATGACCAGCAACTGCTGAACCACCTCCTTAAGACCAGTAATGCCATGAAGTAACATTGCATGTACCCTTGCAACATATCTGGCTTGTATCATTTTCTGTATCAAGTATTAATTCATCTGGATAAGGTCTAGCTGAAGTTATTCAAATAAAGGGAGAAAAGATAGATGGATTGGATCGCTGTGTTCCCATGTGGCATAATGTCTATGGTTTAAGTGTAAGGGGCAATGAGTATTGTCACATATGGAATTTGTGTTTTCTTATTGTCCATGATCAATGTGTATTGTGTGTGAAGTGTGTGTATTTTTTACCCTCAACAGTGATTATCCCAATTTAAATAATTCCAGGAGCAAGCTTTTTTGTGAGTTTTAAAATAAAGAAGGTTATTTATTATCATACAATTGCTCTGGAGGTTTAAAAACATTACGACTCACTCCCTCGACACATACACTATCACTCTCACAAAGATTAGATACCAGTGAAGAAAAGAAAAACATAATGATTATAATATATACTTTTTCTCAGTCTCTCTTTCATGGCAGGCCTGTAGGTTCTTGGCTGAGTTGATGCTTTTAGTTGAAGTGAAGGTCTTGTACGCAGAGGATTCTCAGTAAGCTGCGAGACACCTTGTAGTCAAATTTCTGGAAAGTTGGTTCTCAGGTGAACTTGAAGTTGGAACAGGTTGGGGAAAGTCCTTCTCCCATTTTCAAGGTATTGCTGTTTATTACCTTGGCTGCATAGTTGACTGCAGCTTGTTTGATGACTTTCTGATAGTCTCTCTGTCACTGCAGAACTGATTCTTGCTGTTTTAAAAGCAGGCAACAAACATGGCTGACTCATCCATGTGACCTGTTACAAGTCCAACATCCGTTTCCAAGTAAGATGGGTGGTCAGGTTGATAAACATCCTGTGTTATCATTTAACACTTTGAAATTTGCCCAGTCTAGGTGTGGATGAGGGCCTATCATCATACAATCAGAGGTCGAAGGGACCATATTCTCTCTCGTCTAACTCACATTGAGTTTTGATGTCATTTTTCTGTGGTGAACCAGAAAGATGAGTCAGCTGGAATGCTCGTTCTTTTGTTGACGTTCCATCCTTAGATAAAGGGGTGTGTGAATTTTCCAGATGGTTGTGAATGTCCGTATTTAATTAGATATCTGCTTGAGTCTCAGTACTGTGTGGAGCTGATACTGCCAAAAGTCCCATCATTTGCAGTGGCCATTTTAACAGTCTGTTTTGTTCAAAATGTTAGTGTTGTTTGAAAGTTCATAATCTACTGGAGCATGATAGTATAGTAAATGGGATTTATTGGTGCAAACCCCAGTTACACCACTGATTGTGCATTACATGGTGATAAGGAACTGTGTACACCATACATGTACAGCACCTTGCAATACTAACCTTCGACTTTGGCTTTACACAAGTGAATTTTTTCCTAACATTAAAAATACTTCAGCATAGGTTGAGGGGCCCAACAGGGTTTCATTTTAAAATGTAGATTTTCACCAGGCTGGAATTATACCGTGAAGGAGGGTCATACAGACTCAAAACATTAACTTTGTTTCTTTCTTCACAGATGCTGTCAGACCTGCTGAGTTTTTCCAGCATTTTCTGTTTTTGTTGGAGTTATGCTGTGTTCCGTGCAAACTGAAACTGGCACAAGTCTCACCTGCTTGGAGTTAAGTATTTGGAAGACAGATTGGGACCTTATTATAAATTAATGAAGGCTCCTACATTATGAAAATGACTCTCAGCTTTTCCTATGTTACATGGGATGGCCATGATGCAGGTTGGTCACGCTTCATATCAAACGTCATTTTTGGATTAGGCAGGTCATCTTCCCTTCCTGCTGCTAACTGTCCCCATTTACCTGGGCTGGGGACCAGCACCAATACACACTGGCTTACCTGCACCAGCAGTTGTGTTCTGTGGTCAACAAGTCCTAGAGTGGGACTCGAACTCAGAGCATTCTGGCTCATGCTTCGCTATATTTTGAACTTTCAAACAATGCTTAAAAATTTTGAACAAAACAGTGATTACGCTACAAGAATATTTCATTGGTTGTAAAGCGCTTAATGAAATCCTGAGATTGTGAAAGACGCTAGACAAGTCTTTCTATTTTTCTTCATTATGCTATAAAACAAAAGCAAAATACTGCAGAGGATGGAAATCTGAAATAAAAACAGAAAATGCTGAAAAAACTCAGCAGGTCTGGCAGCATCTGTGGAGAGTGAAACAGAGTTAACGTTTCAAGTCAGCCTCACAGAGGTAGTTACTCAGGTGGTTAACTAGGTATACTATCCTATATAAGATAATATGTAAAATAAAAACAGAAAATGCTGGAAAAACTCAGCAGGTCTGGCAGCATTGGTGGAGAGAGAAACAGAGTTTCTCCACCAATCTTTTGTGCCATTGGCAATCATGGATAAAAAGCAGCTCTGAAGAAGAGTCACATGGACTTGAAACATTAACTCTGTTTCTCTCTCTACAGATGCTGTCAGAGCCGCTGAGTTTTTCCAGCATTTTCTGTTTTTATTTCAGATTTCCAGCATCCACAGTATTTTGCTTTTATTTTAACACCTTATAACCTAGTCTAAAATTGCTGGATATTACTACAGAGCTAAAACACCCACTATCTATTTGAACATAAATAGTTAAATAGAGTGCAATAAGGAACATCTACTAAAAGTATATAGAGAGAAGCAGACAATGAGAATATCCATAATGAGACAATTACCTTTTGTAAAACTCACTTCTGATTGTGTGCAAGAATCTCCTCTGTTGAACAAGAAAGATCTGTTTCAGCATGGCAGATTGCAACTGTTTTCACTATCTCCTGCTCCAATCTTCATTCATCTTCTGATAGATAGTATTGCTTCTTTCAGAACTCTCCTTCACTTCAAACCATCAGTTTCAGAGGAAATTATGTCCTATTTCAGCTCTCTGTCCTGAATCTCGGGTGTAAAAACCAACACATCTGCCGATGCTCTGATGTCGATATTCTCAGACATAATCCATTTTCCATTCTTATATTAAATTATCAACAGGAAATGTAATGAATATCCAGGAAGGTATGGATGTTTTGAATATCTGCATCAACTTTTTTTATATATATATTAGTGACCTGGATTTGAGTATACAGAGTATAACTTCAAAGTTTTTAAATGATTGGTAACTTGTAAATGTAGTAAACAATGAGGAAGGTAGTAACCAATTTCAGGAGGACACAGACGAGTGAAATGGAATCTCAGGATAATTCCTGGAGTGATCTACTAGTCAGTGTAGATAAGGGATTTATATGCTGGTGAGCTGGTATAGGAAGGGTTCAGGTTCTTGAAATATTGGGACTAGTTCAGGAGGGGGATGGGTGGCATCTTGGACATAAAGGATGAACTTCACCTGAATAAGGCTGGGATTAATGGGCAAATGGGCAGTACAATCCAGAGGCACTTAATGATCAATGACCTGCTCATTGAGACTCAGTTTGGATTCCACCGGGACCACTTGACTCCAGACCTCATTACAGCCTTGGTCCAAATATGGACAAGCAAGCTG
Organism: Cetorhinus maximus; assembly: GCF_964194155.1. NCBI lineage: Eukaryota > Metazoa > Chordata > Chondrichthyes > Lamniformes > Cetorhinidae > Cetorhinus > Cetorhinus maximus. The sequence goes on from NC_135890.1 coordinate 60,906,748, forward strand.
AATTCAAAAGGTGATGTGAGATTGATTATACTTGACAATCATGGCAGTCGCAAAGACCCCTGACAAAATTGAAGTCAGTGGAATGAGGTGGCGGGGTTCAGGGGGATGCAGGAGGAGCTCTCCAGCAGCTTGGATTATGGCTAGCACAAAGGAAGGTGATTGTAATTGTTGAAGGACAATCATCTCACCACAGGACATTACTGCAGCAGTCCCACAGAGTCCCTCCATCAGAAGGTCAGAAGTGAGGAGGTTCACTTATGATTTCACTGTGTTCAGTAGTACTTGCAGCTCCTCAGATAATGAAGCTCTCTGTGCTTGTATGCAGCAAGACCCAGATAACACTCAGGCTTGGATTGATAAGTGACAAGTAACATTCGTGCCACACAAGTGCCAGGCAATGACCATCTCCAACAAGAGAGAATCTGAAAATCTCCCCTTGGCATTCAATGGCATTACCATCACTGAATCCCCCACTATCAACATCCTGGGGTTACCATTGACCGGAAACTGAACTGGACTAACCATATAAATACCGTGGCTACAAAAGCAGGTCAGAGACTAGGAATCCTGCGGTGAGTAACTCACCTCCTGACTCCCCAAAGCCTGTCCATCATCTACAAGGCACAAGTCAGGAGTGTGATGGAATACTAGCCTGACTGGCTAGTCCAGTTCAGTTTCTGGTCAATGGTAACCCCAAGGATGTTGATAGTGGGGGATTCAGTGATGGTTATGCCATTGAACATCAAGGGACGATGGTTAGATTTTCTCTTGTTGGAGATGGTCATTGCCTGGCACTTGTGTGGCGTGAATGTCACTTGCCACTTGTCAGCCCAAGCCTGGATATTGTCCAGGTCTTGCTGCATTTGGACATAGATTGCTTACTCCAACAAAGAGAAAAACAGTGCTGACATCCAGTGCTAGGAAATGACCAAAATAATAATATAAAGGCAGAGAAGAGCATCTAATAAACTGTGTCTGTGAGATAATTGTATTTAAATTGATAAAAGAGAGAAAACAAAGAAAGATAAAAGTACTTGACTCGGAAAAAAGTCAAATTCAATGCGATGAAAAAGAACTAACAAAATAAACTGAAAAGATAAATTGGCAAATAAGACAGCGGAGAAATCAGGCAGAACATTGACAAGAGAAATTATTAGGGTATAGACCGGACATATTCCAGAAATAAAGGGGGCACAGCAAAAGCTGGGATTCCTTAGAGGAATAAAGAAATTAAAATTAATCTTTATAAATAGGTGTTTGACAAATCTAGAGACAATAAAAGAGAATAAAAAATAAAGAACTTGCATTTATATAGTGTCTTTCATGACCCCAGAACAAGCACCTCACAGCCAATGAAGTACTTTGAAGGACTGTCCCTGTTGTAATGTAGGAAATGGGGCAGCCGGTATGGAGGAATGACTGAGATAGTACTTTACCTTGTGTTTCACAAGAGCGTGTGGTTGTCAGAATGAAAGTATACAAGAGAAGATGGTGGAATTTTTAAAAATTCTTCCATGGGATGTGGGTGTTGCTGGCAAGGTCAGCATTTATTGCCCATCCCTAATTGTTCTTGAACTGAGCGACTTGCTGGGCCATTTCAGAGGGCAATTAAGAGTCAACCACATTGCTGTGGGTCTGGAGTCACATGTAGGCCAGACCAGGTAAGGATGGCATAATTCCTTCCCTAAAGGGACATTAGTGACCCAGATGGGTTTTTACAACAATCGGTGATAGTTTCATGGTCACCATCACTGAGACTAGCTTCCAATTCTAGATTTATTAATTGAATTTAAATTACACCAGCTGCCATGGTGGGATTTGAACCCACGTCCTCAGAGCATGAGCCTGGGCCTCTGGATTACTTGTCCAGTGACACCACCATCTCCAGATTAATGAGCTACTGTTTATTGGTTGCATGTCTGTGAATATTTGAACATTTTGCTATGTTATAGGTGCTACATAAATGCAAGCATGTTACAGTACTTCAATATAGTACTGAAGGAGTGCTGCATTGTCAGAGGTGCCATCTTTTGGATGAGATGTTAAATTGAGGCTCCACCTGCATATTTAGGTTGATATAAATAATTCCATTGCACTATCTCGAAGAAAACTGGAGCGCTTTGCCTGGTATTCTGGTCAATGTTTATTTCTCAAACAAAGATTTTCTAGTCATTCGTCACATTGCTGATTGTGGGGCTTTGTTGTGCACAGTGCCTCATGCATTTGCTAAGTACAACAGTGACTACACAGTATAAGTACCTGCTTGGCTTGAAAGCATTTTGGGATGTCCTGAGAAGAAAAAGGCACTATATAAATGCAAGTTTTGTACATAGGAACATAGTAGCAGGAGTAGGCCATTCAGCCCTTCGAGCCTGCTCCACCATTCGATAAGATTATGGCTGACCTGGTTGTGTCTCAACTCCACTTTCCTGTCTGACCCCCAATAACCATTGACCCCCTTGTATATCAAAAATCTGTTTAACTCTGCCTTGAATAAATTCAGTGACCCAGCCCCCATGGCTTTCTGGGGAAGAGAATTCCACAGACTAATGACCCTCTGAGAGAAAAAAAACTCTCCTCTTCTCAGAATCACAGAAGAGGCCCTTCAGCCCATCGAGTCTGCACTGACATGTGGGAAACACCTGACCTAACTACCTAATCCCATTTACCAGCACTTGGTCCATAGCCTTGAATGTTATGACGTGCCAAGTGCTGATCCAGGTACTCTTTAAGTACCTCCACCACCCTCCCAGGCAGTGCATTCCAGACTGTCACCACCCTCTGGGTAAAAAAGGTTTTCCTCTCATCCCCCCCTAAACCTCCTGCCCCTCACCTTGAACTTATGTCCCCTTGTGACTGACCCTCCAACTAAGGGGAACAGCTGCTCCCTATCCACCCTGTCCATGCCCCTCATAATCTTGTACACCTCGATCAGGTCACCCCTCAGTCTTCTCTGCTCCAATGAAAACAACCCAAGTCTATCCAACCTCTCTTCATAACTTAAATGTTTCATCCCAGGCGACATCCTGGTGAATCTCCTCTGCACCCCCTCCAGTGTAATCACATCCTTCCTATAATGCGGCGACCAGAACTGCACACAGTACTCCGGCTGTGGCCTCACCAATGTTCTATACAACTCCAACATGACCTCCCTACTTTTGTAATCTATGCCTCGATTGATAAAGGCAAGTGTCCCATATGCCTTTTTCACCACCCCACTAACATGCCTCTCCGCCTTCAGAGATCTATGGACACACACGCCAAGGTCCCTTTGTTCCTCAGAACTTCCTAGTGTCATGCTGTTCATTGAATACTTCCTTGTCAAATTACTCCTTCCAAAGTGTATCACTTCACACTTTTCAGGGTTAAATTCCATCTGCCACTTATCTGCCCATTTGACCATCCCGTCTATATCTTCCTGTAGCCCAAGGCACTCAACCTCACTATTAACCACCCGGCCAATCTTTGTGATATCCGCAAACTTACTAATCCTACCCTGCACATAGTCATCTATGTCATTTATATAAATAACAAATAATAGGGGACCGAGCACAGATCCCTGTGGTACACCACTGGACACTGGCTTCCAGTCAGTAAAGCATCCTTCTGTCACCACTCTCTGTGTCCTACAACTAAGCCAATTTTGAATCCACCTTATCAAATTACCCTGTATCCCATGTGCATTTGCCTTCTTTATAAGTCTCCTATGTGGGACCATGTCAAAGGCTTTGCTGAAATCCATATAAACTACATCAACTGCACTACCCTCATCCACACACCTGGTCACCTCCTCAAGAAATTCAATCAAATTTGTTAGGCATGACCTCCCTCTGACAAAGCCATGCTGACTATCCCTGATCAAATCTTGCCTCTCCAAGTGGAGATAGATTCTCTCCTTCTCCATCTTAAACAGTAGACCTCTTATTCCAAAACTGTGTTAACCTGGTTCTAGTCTCCCCCACAAGAGGAAACATCCTCCCAGTATCCACCCTATCAAACCCCCTCAGGATCTCATTCTTTTAAACGCCAGTGGGTATAATCCAAACCTGTTCAACCGTTCATCATAGGATAACCGCTTTATCTCAGGGATGAGTTGAGTGAACCCTCTCTGAACTGCTAACACATTTATATCTTTTCTCAAATAAGGAGACCAAACCTGTACACAGTATTCCAGATATAGTCTGATGAATTCAATCATGAATTCAGCCATGATGGGTGAAATTCCAGAAGATTTAGGGATAAAAGAGAGGAAATAGCACCCGCTCAGAGCACAGTCTGCAAAATATCCTGACATTTGGAAGAGGTCTGGATTGCCACCATCACACCTCTACTCAAAGGGGGAAGAAACTAGTCAGCCTAACATCAGTAGTGGGCAAGTCTGGAGAAAAGTCAATATTTAACAGAAAGATCAGAGTTAATTACACTCTGTCAACCTACAGTTCTAAAGAACGAATAATGTCTGACAAATTTAATCCCACTTTGAAGGAAATAACTGGGATGTTATTAAAAGAAATAACAGAGGATGATGTGTATATGGAATTTCTAAATTCCATTGATAAGATGCCACAAATGTTAATAAAAGTAAGGACATGATACATGGGAGGAGGCCACCATTCAGTTTGATCATGGTTTGATCAACTCCATATCCCTCCCATACCCAATAAAAAGGAACAGGACCAGGCATACCTAAAAATGGGATCCCCACCTGGTGAAGCTACAGCATAGGTCTACATGCATGCTAAACAGTGGGAGCAGCATGCGACAGAGAGAGGGAGACAACTCCAAAAAAAAGCATATCAGATCTAAGCTCTACAGTCCTGTCACATCCAGTCATGAATGGTGGTGAACAATTAAACAACTAACAGGAGGATGGGGGAGCCCAGCACATCAGTGCAAAAGTAAGGCTGAAGCATTTGCTACAATCTTCAGCCAGAAGTGCAGAGTGGGTGATCCATCTCGGCCTCCTCCAGAGGTCCCCAGCATCAGATGCCAGTCTTCAGTCAATTCGATTCACTCCATGTGATATCAAGAAACAGTTGAAGGCACTGGATACTGCAAAGGTTATGGGCCCTGACAATATCCCAGCAATAGTACTGAAGACATGTGCTCCAGAATTTGCCGTGCCCCTAGCCAAGCTGTTCCAGTGCAGCTACAACATTGGCAACTACATAACATTGTTATTACTGTCCACAAAAAATACTGGACAAATCGAATTAGCAATAACTTGCTTACTGATAGACAGTTTGGGTTCTGCCACTCAGCACCAGATCACATTACAGCCTTGGTCCAACCATGGATGAAACAGCTGAGTTTCAGAGGTGAGGTGAGAGTGACTGCCCTTGACATCAAGGCAGCATTTGACCGAGTGTGGCATCAAGGAGCCCTAGCAAAACTGGACTCAATAGGAATCAAGGAGAAAAATCTCCACTGTTTGGAGTCATACCTAGCACAAAGGAAGATGATTGTGGTTGTTGGAGGTCAATCATCTCAGTTCCAGGACATCGCTGCAGGAGTTCCTCAGGGTAGTGTCCTCGGCCCAACCATCTTCAGCTACTTCATCAACGACCTTCCTTCCATCACAAAGTCAGAAGTGAGGATGTTCGCTGATGATTGCACAATGTTCAGCACCATTCGCGACTCCTCAGATGCTGAAGAAGCCCATGTCCAAATGCAGCAATATCTAAACAACACAAAAGCTTGGGGTGATAAGTGGCGAGTAACATTCGCGCCATACAAGTGTCAGGCAATGACCATCTCCAGCAAAAGAGAATTCAACCATCACCCCTTGATGTTCAATGGCATTACCATCACTGAATCCACCACCATCAACATCCTGCATTTACCATTGACCAGAAACTGAACTGGACCAGTCACTGTGGCTACAAGAACAGGTCAGAGGCTAGGAATTTTGCGGCGAGTAACTCACTTCCTGACTCCCCAAAGCCTGTCCACCATCCACAAGGCACAAACCAGGAGTGTGATGGAATATTCTCCTCTTGCCTGGATGAGTGTAGCTCCCACAACACTCAAGAAGCTTGATGCCATCCAGGACAAAGCAGCCTATTTGATCAGCATCTCATCAACCACTTTAAACATTCACTCCCTCCACCACCGACGCACAGTAACAGCAGTGTATACCATCTACAAGATGCAATGCAGCAACTCACCAAGGCTCCTGCAACAGCACCTTTCAAACCCATGGCCACTATCATGTAGAAGGACAAGGGCAGCAGATACATGGGACCACCGCCACCTGCAAGTTCCCCTCCAAGTCACTCACCATCCTGACTTGGAATTGTATCGCCGTTCCTTCACTGTCGCTGGTTCAAACTCTTGGAAGTCCCTCCCTAACAGCACTGTGAGTGTACCTACACCACATGGACTGCAGCGGTTCAAGAGGCAGCTCACCACCACCTTCTCAAGGGCAATTAAGGATGATCAAGGCCTAACCAGCGACACTGGCATCCCATGAACGAATTTTAAAAATTCTATGAATCTCAGCTTTGAAAACTTCAATTAGACCAAAATCCATAGTCTTTTGGTGGAAGAGAGCTTCACCTTTCCACTACCCCTTGTGTGAATGAGTGATACCTGATTTCACTCCTTAATGGCCTGGCATTAATGGGAGAGCGACAGTTTGAATAGGATGTGGGTTGAAGTAGTCATTAATTGATGTTTTTTTAGCACTTGATGTAAACAGTTGTGTCCACCAGGGGTCAGTGTTAGGACTGTTGCTAGCATACATGAAAGATCTGGAGTCGGGTACTGGAGACACAATATCAATATTTACTGATATTAAAATTAAAGTATGCGGTTAACTGTGAAGAGGACTGTCAATAAATGTAGGAGTTAGGCAAGTTTGTATTTGGACAAATAGAAATCAGATAAAATTTAATGCGGATAAATGAGAGGTGATGTGAGTTGGCAGGAAAATAAGGAAAGTACATAATCACTACATGGTAACATTTTAAAGGGAGTAGAGACACAAAGGTTCGCTCTCTCTGATGTACTAATCTTTAACAGTGGGATGGAAAGTTAGGACAGCTTTTATCGATAAGTCAATTTTATCAATTGGGCCAAAGGGTATTACAGCAAAGTGACAATGTTAAACCCATTCAAATGATTTGTTAGAATAGCGGGTGATAGTTTTGGATACTGTCGCTCAGTGGATTCTGGGTTCAAGCCCCACTCGAGGGTTTTATACTTGTTCAGGCGGATGTAAAAAAATCCCACAGCCATGTTTGAAGATTTTGAGGGGAGATCTGACTGTTATCCCTGTCAATATTTACCCTTCAACCAACACCACCAATGGAGATGATCTGGGCATTTGTGGGAGCTTGTGCTCTGTGTTTCTTACATCACAATGCATCATTACAAAAGGTAATTTTCTCCCTTTATTTCCCTATGTTGATTCCCATTAGATTTACAGTCTGCCTAGCATTAGTTAAATAAAGCTGTTTGCTAATACTTTTCTAGAGGTGCTAAAGACTTCACTGATTTCATTTCTACAATTTCATCAGCCTCACAGTAAAATTAAATACCACCTGGTCCAAACAAAAATCAATTTTCTTTAGTGCAGCACCAGGCATGTTTGAGCTGCCAAATTGATATTAATAACTCAATTTAAATGCATTTCAATCTGCCTTGCCAGAATTATGGCAACTGGGGAATTTAAAGTTTGGTTGGCTAAGATTGGAGGTGAGTTTATAAATATGTTAATAAGTAATTATTTAGCAAATGCTAGGACACAGCCAGTGATGGACCCTGTCAGGGAATGCTGTTGGTCCATCCCACAGGATGAGGATACGTGTTAAGGTTTGATTGGCTATACCTCTGGATGTGCTGAAATACTGCAAACGATCTGAAACTTGCTCTTCCAGCCAGGGATGTTTGCATCAGTGTAAAACAAGTGGTAACATCATATATTCGATCTCCTTGGATGTTACTGCAATGAGCCTTTGATCATCTCTGCATGGCTGTAGGCAACAGTTGACAGTTGGTGACATTACAACAGTACAAGTGTGTCTGCACAATTCACAGTCATTTTAATAGACTCACCAGTTATCTTCAAAATGTTTGGTCTCAACAGCTAAAAATCATTTAAAGGAGGAAAAAAAATCCAAGACTTGATTACAAATTCTAAAACAATTATACTCTCTTTCACTGGAATTGCTAAGTACATTGTAGTTCTGAAAGAAATGTCACATTCTTCGAACTTATCCCATTGACTCATTCATTAAGGACGGTACACAGTGAAGAGCTGGATTGATAGTGATTCGAATGATAAAGGAAGACTTGCATTTATATAGCATCTTTCACAACCTCAGGATGCCCCAAAACTCTTTACAGCCAGTGAAGTACTTTTGAAGTGAGGTCACTGTTGTAATGTAGGAAACATGGCAACTAATTTGTGCACAGCAAGCTCCCGCAAAAAGCAATTAGGTAAATGACCAAATCATCTGTTTAGTGATATTGGTTGAGGAATAAATATAGGCCAGGACACCAGGGAAAACTCCCCTCTTCTTCAAATAATGCTGTGAGAATTTTTTAATGTTTACCTGAGAGAGAGGAGAGGACCTAGATTTAATGCTTCATGTGACAGATGTCAGTGAAGCACTCCCTCAGTACTGCACTGCAAGTAAAGATTAAAAACTGTGCCACACGTCATAGATCATCCAGGAGGAAGAAATGAGACATTGATGAGTATTGGTTAAAGATTATTACCAAAGACATTTGAAGAGATTAATCTTTGTTCCCTGTTTGAATCCTATTTCACTGGTTGTCAGAATCAATTGGATTATGTTTATGGCACTGACTACAGGTAAGACCTGTGAACATACTGACCACTTGCTCACAAATTTTAATCATAGTCAAAACCTGATCTCTTGAACTTCATATATATTTTACACTGCAACAAATTGAAATGGTTTGCCTCAAAGCAAACTGAAGATGACTTTGTTCTGGTAGAAATACAAGTTGAGTATTAGACCTTACAAAATATTAAACATTGTGTGGACTTGCTGTATTCATTCTAGTGGACTTATGGAAGGGCAATGGGCAAAGTGTATGAGTGGGACTAATTCTATTTTTAATGGTTACAACACAGAAGGAGGCTATTTGACCCATTATGCCCATTCCGGTTCTCTGCATGAACTCAGCTAGTCTCACTCCCTGCCTCTGCACATCATTTCTCTTCAGGTTTCCCTTTTGAAAGACACAACTGAATCAGCCTCTACCACCCGCTCAGGCAGCGTATTCCAGATTCAAATATGAAATTAAGCAGCACAATCAGACAGGGAAGATATGTCTTCTGGAGATATTTTATAACTCTCAATAAAGATATGTTCCATTGAGAAAGAAAGACTGTGAGAAGGATGCATCATCCATGGTGAACTAAGGAAGTTAAAGGTGGTCTCAGATAGAAATAAAAGGTGCATAATATTGTGATGATCAGTGGTAGGCCACAAGATTGGAAACATTTTAGAAACCAGTAAAGGATGAGTAAAAAAAATAAAGAGGGAGAAATTGGAGTATGAGAGAAAACTAGCAAGAAATATAAAAGCAGCAAGCTTGTGCAAGTATGTAAAAGGGAAGAGAGTAGCTAAAGTGAGTGTTGGTCCCTTATAGTGTGAGACTGGGGAATTAATAATGGAAAGAAGGAAACGGCAGAGACTTTGAACAAGTATTTTGTATCTGCCTTCACAGTAGAAGACACAAAAACATCCCAAGAATAGTGGAAAATCAAAAGGCAAAAGTGGGGAGGAAGTTAAAATAGATCACTAGAGAAAAAGTACTAGGAAAACTAATGGGACTAAAGGCTGACAAGTCCCCCAGACCTGATGACCTGAATCCTAGGCCCTTAAAGGGAAGTGGCTGCAGAGATGGTGGATGCATTGGCTGGTGGGATACGACATCCCAAGAGATAGTGATGGTGGTGTCCTGGACATTATCTATAAGGTATGATTCAGTGAGCATGACTGTGTCAGGTTGCTGCTTGACTAACCTATGGGGCAGTTCTCCCAACTTTGGCACAAGCACCAGATGTCAGTGAGGAGAGCTTTGTAGGGTGACCGTGCCTTTATCTTTTCCAGTAGCTAGGTCAAGGTTGGGTGGTCCATCTGGTTTTATTACTTTTTAGATTTTCTGTTGCGATTTGATAAAAATGAATGACTTACATAGGGCGACACAGGATACACAGCACAGAAACAGGCCATTCAGCCCAACCTGCCCATGATGGTGTTTATGCTCCATTCGAGCACCTTTCCTCATCCAAATCTCTATTTCCTTCTCCCCATAGGCTTGTCTAGATTCCCCTTAAATGTATCAATATTCACTTCAACCACTCCCTGTGGCAGTGAATTCCTCATTCTCACTCCTTGGGTGAAGAAATTTCTTCTGAACTCCCTATTGGATTTCTTTGTGACTCCACATTCTCTGACCTTATTCATTAGCCTATTATTGGGCACCTTATGAAAGGTCTTTTGAAAATCCAGATAAATGACATGTATTACATTGTCCACTTTCTCTGTTACCTCCTCAAAATATTCAGCAAGGTTGGTTGAGCAAGATTTTCCCTTTTGAAATCCATGCTGACTATTCATTTTCATATTTCTCATTTCTGGATGTTCTTCTATTCTCTCCTTCAGTGAGGATTCCTTTACTTTTCCTATCACCGATGTTAAACTGATTGGTTTATAATTCCGTGGACATGTTCTGTCCCTCTTCTTAAATATAATGGCTTGCTAGGCCATTTCAGAGGTCACATAAGAGTCAACCACTTTGCTGTGAGTCTGGAGTCACATGGCCTAGACCAGATAAGGATGGCAGATTTCCCTACATGAAGGGCATTTGTGAACCAGATGGGATTTTACAACAATCCAATAGTTTCCTGATTGTAATTAGTGAAACTAGCTTTTTCTGCCAGATCCATTAGTTAATGGAATTTAAATTCAGCTGTCGTGTTGGGATTTGAACTCATGCCCCAAGATCATGCGTCCAACTCTCTGGATTACTAGGGCAGTAACATTTACCATGAGACTACTGTCCCCCTTGTTGTCATGCTACCCGCTTAGTATTTACATGATAGTGGAGGGTTTTTATGTCTCCTTTTATGTTGACTGTATTCGCCAGTCTTATTTTCCTCTTCTCGAGTTATTACATTTAGCCTGGTTTTTATTTGACAAATTCACTGACAGACATCACACAATTGTTTGTTTCATTATATTCTCTATCTGCCTTGTCACCCAAGGAGCCCTGGCTTTGGTTCCTCTACCTTTTGCCCTTGTTGGAATGTACCTAGCCTGTACCTGAAACACCCGCTTTAAAGATAACCCATTGTTCCGTTACAGTTTTTCCTGCCAGCCTTAGGTTCCATTTTACCCTTGCCAGATCCCCTGTCATCCCATTGAAGTTAGCCCTCTTCCAATTTAGATGTTCCACTTCCTTGCTCTTCTGCATTTCTAATTTAAACCTCAGGATACATAAATGTTTCTCCACCGACACTTGGTCTTTTTGGCCCTCCTCATTCTCCAGCATCAGATCCAGCAATACCTCCTTTCTAGTTGGACCAAGAACATTCTGTTTAAGGAAGTTCTTTTGAACACATTTCAGAAATTCCTCTCCCTCCTTACCCTTTACTCTAACATTATCCCAATCGATATTTGGGTAATTAAAGTCCCCCCGTATCCCCACTCAATAGTTCTTGTATATCTTTGTGATTTCCCTGCAGATTTGCTCTGCTATCTCTATATCACTATTTAGAGGCCCAGGAAATGCCACCGGTAGATGTCCTTTACCCTGGCACGAAGGAGACATCACATCATGCAGGATTTATGATGACAGTTATGGAAATGTCTGTCTGTACCCTCAACTATGGTATCTCCTATAATGACTGCATTTCTACCCTTTGCTGTTCCTTCCTGTACAGTCCCTTGCCCATTGGGGCCATGGTCTAGACTACACTCCTTCAAAGTATCATCACTCCTAGCAGTCTCAAAAGCTGAGTACTGGTTTGAGAGTGACACACACCCTGAAGACTCCTGCACTCCTGTCTCTTCCTACTCTTCCAGATGGCCATCCATCTGCTATCCTGAACTGCCACTGCCTGCGGGGTGACCACCTCCAGGAATGTACGATCCAAGAAGCACTCATCCTCCCTGGTGACTCCAGCTGACCCTCAAGCTCAGAAATCCTGAGCTTGAACTAAAGCAGTTGGAGATACTTCATACACATGTGGTCCCCCAGACACATGAAGTGTCCTGAAGTTCCCACATGGCATGCTTAACTGGCACTACCTATAGAAATGTTGGTGGAATACGTATTTAAGCCCGCGATTGTTACGAAAGTATAATAATTTTCATAATATTATTCTGGTTTATTGTCAAGTAAGTTTATGGGTTTGAGTGTAGATGGTTCTGTCTGTGTGATTTAATTACATTTGGAGTCAGGGAGGCTGCAAGCTTGAAATTAGCAAAAGAAGCAAGATGTAGAAATGTACTTGAAATGCAAACAATGATGCTGTCTTAGCATCTAAGGTGTAAAGGGAATTTGCATTTTTAGGTAAATGATGGGATTGTTTGGATTTCAAAGGAATATTAGTCTGTTTACAACTAGCCAGCTAAGCATGGCTAGGCAGAGTGTTTATTTTTCCTAAAGGTTACTGACAATATTGGCAACATGAACATTTTTATATAATGGGAAAGGTACAGTTCCAAAGACATATGGAACAATGGAATTTACATATTAAAGGGAGAGAAACATATATATAATTTAATTCATTTATGGGATGTGGGCTTCGCTGGCTGGGCCAGCATTTATTGCCCATCCCTAGTTGCCCTTGAGAAGGTGGTGGTGAGCTGGAGAATGGAAGGCTATGTTGGTAGGGGGCCCATGTAAGATTTAACAGGAGTGTATGAAACAGTCTTGAAGAAGCCTTTAGCCATTTGTGCATAAGTCTGTTGTGTCCACTACTAAAGTTGGAGAAAGCCATTTGGAATTCCACTGTCAAGTGGGTACTGTGTTAACTCGCTGGTTTAACACAAAAATCTAAAATCTATTTTGGACTGTTGCCTTAAAGGGGGTGTGTAACTGGGAGTCAGGTTAATGAGGAATTTTAGGAGTTGTTATAGTATTAGGTAATTGTAGTCTTATGTAAGTGTTTGAAATCTTTTATTTTGTTAATAAATATTTTAATTTCACTTATTGAATCTCTAAAGGTCTTATTGGACTCATTGCTTCTGAATTCAGTGCCCAAATCTTCTCCAAAAGAATACAAATTGCAAAACTGTTGTGATAGCATGGCCAAGTTTCCCTTGTGGATTTGGTCCAACTGGTACACATCACCTGCCATATCATAACAATAATGTTAACACAACTAAAGACAAAGCAGAACAGGAATTACAAGCAACAGGCCTCAGCTGCACATTCATATTCCTAGAGAAAGAACACTCTCTATTCCCTCTTTTAGAATCTGGTTATTACCTTGATTAAACTATTAATTTTAATTAATGCCATCTAATTTCATTGTCTCCCATTCCCTCTGTCTAACAGTAACCTGGTGAGTTACCTTTCTTGGGGATTCCAGCCTCCTCCACAGCCGGGTGTGCAGCAGATTGGGGTCTTCATTGCTGCAGCACACTCCCAGTTTAGGACCCCTGCACAGTTCTACAGTTGGAGTCAAATTTATTTGAAGACTTGCTATTAGAGGAAAAGGTAGTTTTAATAAATCAACTCAAAGTTCCTTCCAGTATTTAATGTTCCCATTTATTGGTAACGTTTGTTTCCTAGAAATGTAAGAACATTAAGAACAGTAGTAGGCCATTCACCCCCTCGAGCCTGGTTGACCATACCTGGTCAGTATCTCCACTCCATTTGCCTGCCTTGGCTCCATATCCCCTCAATACCCCCATTTGACAAAAAGCTATTGATTTCAGTCTCGCAAGCTTCAATTGATCTTCAACTTCCTCTGTCTTTTTGGAGCGAGAGTTCCCGATTCCCATGACCTTTTGTGTGAACAAGTGCTTCCTGATTTTGCTCTAATCCCCTAACTCTAAATTTAAGTTTACAACCCTTCATTCTTCATTCTCCAAAAAGAGGAGATAATTTCTCAATAACTAATCCTTGTAATATTTTAAATTCCTCAGTCAGACCCGCCTGCCCTCAATCTTCTACACTCATGGAATAGATTTACCTAACCTGCCCCATGATTTAACCCTTTAAGCCCTGGTGTCATTCTGTTTTAAATCAATATTCATTCGCAAACTTTATTTCTCCATTCTGTGCAATGCTGAATCTTGTGAAAACTGTTGTGAATATCAGCTACATTCCCATCCCAACCTTGCCAGTAGTGACTTTGAGAACAATTTCATCCAAGACATCTAAATATTTGTTCCCTGTTGTATTCAACTCATCAGAACCATCTAACCCTATATATTCCAAAAGGAACTGGTAAAGTGGTTGAAAGTTATTTATTGCAACATGTTCAGATCCACTGTGAATGACTGTTGAACAAGTTAATTATTTGAGGTATGAAACAAAGCAGTGTAAATGGGGATGAGGTTCAGGTTAACCAAGATCTAACTGAATGGCAAAGTAGTCTTGGGTGACTTTCTGGCCTCCTATTCCTATGTGATTATGTAACTGTTCAAAGGAAGGATATACAGCAAAACACCAACTGTCCAAGATGCTGTCTGACCTGCTAAATGTTTCATCGTTTTTTTTTTTTGTTTTTATTCCAGAATAATATCACAGCTATAAACACAAAGACCCAAAGGGAATTAACTTCCAGTTTATGACTAATTTCACTTTAGTTCTTCTAGTATATGTAATATTTGTGTTGAGGGTATTTATTTGTGTTAGAGAGAGAATTTTGAGCAGACTACCCCAGGCCTATTTCTTAGGCCCTTGGCATAAGATATATAATAATGAATAGACCAAGGATATGGTGAACAAAATCTCCAGATATTCAGATGATACAAAAATAGAAACCCAGATGAATCATGAAGAGTATTATAACAGATTAGAAGGACATTGATCGTTTAAGAGACTGATCTACACTAATTATTGTGCATTTATTCACACTAAACTGTTCCTGATCAAAGAACCAAAATCAGAGAGGTACAAACTAAACAGATGCTGATCAGCAAAGAAAACTATTGAGTTATAAATACTTACACCTGTGAAATATTCAACACAGTGCTTCTCTGTAGCAAGGAGACTGTGATACTGCACTGGATTAGCAGAAAGCTGCAGCTGGCATTTAAAAATGACCCATGGTTTTGGTCACCTAATTAAAGGAAAGATCATCAAAATGATCAGAAGGCAGTAACAAAAACATTAAACTTTGAGGAAGTTCATGTTTATGCTTCAAAGAGAAGATTCAGAAGAGATTTCAAAGTTTAAGATTATGAAAGGAATGTAAAATTTTATTCATGTGTTCAAATCACTCCATGGCCTCACCCCTCCATTTCCCTGTGGCCTTCTCCACCCCATCATCCTTTGCGCTCCTGCAGTTCTGGTCTCTTGAGCATCGCTGATTTTAATCATTCCACTGTTGGCAGCCGTGCCTTCAGATGCTTTCTAGGCTCTGGATTTCTCTTTGTACACCTCTCCATCTGACTCTTCCTAAACCTCTCCATCTGACTCTTCCGAAATCTCTCCATCTGACTCTTCCTAAACCTCTCCATCTGACTCTTCCTGAATTTCTCCATCTGACTCTTCCTAAACCTCTCCATCTGACTCTTCCAAAATCTGTCCATCTTATTTTTCCTAAATCTCTCCATCTGATTCTTTCTAAATTTCTCCATCTGATTCTTCCTAAGCCTCTCCATCTCTCCATCCTTTAAGCTACTTTTTAAAACCTACTCTTTGGCCGAGTACTTGAATTAATATCTCCTTCTTAGGCTCAGTGACAAATTATGTTTGCTAGCACTCCTCTGAAGCACCATTTTTAAAATTCATTTATGGGATGTGGGTGTCGCTGGCTGGGCCAGCATTTATTGCCCATCCCTAATTGCCTTTGAGAAGGTGGTGGTGAGCTGCCTTCTTGAACTGCTGCAGTCCACGTGGTGTAGGTACACCTACAGTGCTGTTAGGGACGGAGTTCCAGGATTTTGACCCAGTGACAGTGAAGGAACGGCGAAATATTTCCAAGTTAGGATGGTGAGTGTCTTGGAGGGGAACTCCCAGGTGGTGGTGTTCCCATCTATCTGCTGCCCTTGTCCTTCTAGATGGTAGTGGTTGTGGGTTTGTAAGGTGCTGTCTCAGGAGCCTTGGTGAGTTCCTACAGTGCATCTTGTAGATTGTACACACTGATGTCACTGTTCGTTGGTGGTGGAGAGAGTGAATGTTTGTGGATGTGGTGCCAATCAAGTGGGCTGCTTTGACCTGGATGGTGTCAAGCTTCTTGAGTGTTATTGGAGCTGCGCTCATCCAGGCAAGTAGAGAGTATTCCTTCAAACTCCTGACTTGTGCCTTGTAGATGGTGGACAGGCTTTGGGGAGTCAGGAGGTGATTACTCGTTGCAGGATTCCTAGCCTCTGACCTGCTCTTGTAGCCATAGTATTTATATGGCTAGTCCAGTTCAGTTTCTAGTCAATGGTAACCCCCAGGATGTTGATAATGGGGGATTCAGTAATGGCAATGCCAATGAATGTCAAAGGGCGATGTTTAGATTCTCTCTTGTTGGAGATGGTCATTGCCATAAATGTTACTTGCCACTTGTAGCCCAAGCCTGGATAGTATCCAGGTCTTGCTGCATTTGGACATGGACTGCTTCAGTCTCTGAGGAGTCATGAATGGTGCAATCATCAGCGAACATCCCCACTTCTGACCAGTGAGCAGGTTATTGCTAAGCAAGTGCCATTTGATAGCACTGTTGATGACCCCTTCCATCACTTTATTGATGATTGAGAGTAGACTGATGGGGCGGTAATTGGCTGGGTTGGATTTGTCCTGCTTTTTATGTACAGGACATACCTGGACAATTTTCCACATAGCCGGGTAGATGCCAGTGTTGTAGCTGTACTGGAACAGCTTGACTAGGGGCGTGGCAAGTTCTGCAGCACAAGTCTTCAGTACTATTGTTGAAATATTGTCAGGGCCTATAGCCTTTGCAGTATCCAGTGACTTCAGCCATTTCTTGATATCATGTGGAGTGAAACAAATTGGCTGAAGACTGGCATCTGTGATGCTGGGGACCTCCAGAGAGACCGAAATGGATCATCCACTTGGCACTTTTGGCTGAAGATTGTATCAAATGCTTCAGCCTTTTGCACTGATGTGCTGGGTTCCCCCATCATTGAGGCTGGGAATATTTGTGGAGCCTCCTCCTTCAGTGAGTTGTTTAATTGTCTTGTCCACCACCATTCACGACTGGATGTGGCAGGACTGCAGAGCTTAGATCTGATCCGTTGGTTGTGGAATTGCTTAGCTCTGTCTATCACTTGCTGCTTATGCTGTTTAGCATTCAAGTAGTCCTATATCGTAGGTTCACCAGATTGACACATCATTTTAAGGTATGCCCGGTGCTGCTCCTGGCATGCACTCCTGCACTCTTCATTGAACCAGAGTTGATCCCCTGGCTTGAAGGTAATGGTAGAGTGGGGGATTTGCCGGGCCATGAGGTTACAGATTGTGGTTGAGTACAATTCTGCTGCTGCTGATGGCCCACAGCACCTCATGGATGCCCATTCTTGAGTTGCTAGATCTGTCCAAAATCTATCCCACTTATCATGGTAATAGTGCCACACAACATGTATTCTCAATGTGAAGCTGGGCCTTCATTTCCACAAAGACTATGTACGGTGGTCACGCCTACCGATACTGTCATGGACAGATGCCTCTGTAACAGGCAGGTTGGTGAGGATAAGGTCAGATGTGTTTTTCCCTCTTGTTGGTTCCTTCACCACCTTCCGCAGACCCAGTCTAGCAGCTATGTCCTTTAGGACTTGGTCAGCTTGGTCAGTAGTGATGCTACCGAGCCACTCTTGGTGATGGATATTGAAGTCCCCCACCCAGAGTACATTCTTCGCCCTTGCCACCCTCAGTGCTTCCTCCAAGTGGTGTTCAACATGGAGAAGCACTGATTCATCAGCTGAGGGAGGGCAGTATGTGGTAATCAGCAGGAGGTTTCCTTGCCCATGTTTGACCTGATGCCATGAGACTTCATGGGGTCCAGAGCCGATGTTGAAGGCTCCCAGGGCAACTCCCTCCCGACTGTATACCACTGCACCGTCACCTCTGCTGTGTCTGTCCTGCCGGTGGGACAGGACATACCCAGGGATGGTGATGGTGGTGTCTGGGACATTACTTGTATGGTATGATTATGTGAGGATGACTATGTCAGGCTGTTGCTTGACTAGTCTGTGAGACAGCTCTCCCAATTTTGGCACTAGCCCCCAGATATTAGTAAGGAGGACTTTGCAGGGTCGACAGGGCTGAGTTTACTGTTGTCGCTTCGGGTGCCTAGGTCAATGGAGGGTGGTCCGTCCAGTTTCATTCCTTTTAATTTTCCATGACTTTGTCTACAATGGTCTGTTTGCCCTCACCATTTCTCACTGTAGATAGGCTAAATCCAGTCATCATATCCACGAAGTGTAAGAAGAAATTACCTCGATCCTTGTCCCATACCTTTATGTCACTACATCATTAGATTCTCTGACCAGCAGAAGACTTACAACAGGACATGTTGGTGTCCTCCGGCATTTGACACAAATGTCAGATTGAGATGTAACTTGCTCAATAAGAGTTTCACTCTCCCTATCCAGCACCAAACAGCAGAGCTTTTAATTTCTGTGATGAAAGGTGTGTGAATTGTCTATGTAACTTCCAAATAATTATTTCCTTTTAGTTGTACAAAACCTAAATATTACAGAAAAAAGAGACATGTTGAAACTTTTCATCTTACACTCATCAGGACACTTCACAAGATTACTAATATAAGGGGAAAACAACAATTTATACTGTATGTGAAAAGAGTGATGATTGGTTGGCAAGTGGCATTGCCATGGAGAACGCACCAGTGATGGTGACTAACCATTAACTGCTAAGCATTGTTTGAAATTTAAACTAGGTAGCTTGATCCTGATTGGTCAAAGCATTGCCCTTATGAAAGTGAGTTTGCAGTGAAGAGAAGTTTCATTAACCCTGGTGGAGCGCATCAGATCATTCATCCTTTCCCTGTACTGCAAGACCGTCCTTTTTTGTTGGCCATGGGTGCTGACCTCCCTGGCACCCTCCTCCCAGGTCAGTGTAGTCAGGTGGGAAGACCTCCTGCTCCCATCCCTCTGAAAGAGGACCTCCTGCCTTTCCTGAATGGCCTGGAGGAGAATCCCCAGGGCGCCTTGCTGAACCAGGGGGCTGAGGGTTTTGTCCTTTTGGGTGCCAGGGTGAAGCAGACGTTTACACCACACTTGGCCTGCAATGAGTGAATGTGACAGAGTGTGTGGGTGCCATTTAAATATGACATCAGGGCCTTCGACCCATGAGGTAACGGCGGAGTGGATGATTCCCTGCCCACCTCGCCATGAGATTCGACGAGCTCCTCGTTGCTGCCTAAATAATGAGCTGAAAATAATAAATTGGGCAGATAAATCCGACTGCCACTCAGCAGAAATGATGCTGACTTTTCTGCCCGGCATTCCACTCAGTCTCCAAAAGGGAAAATTCTGCCCTAGAAAAAAGAAGGGAAGCTGGGTGCAAATTATTTCACCTTAAAGGTATTGCCGAAGCCATGGAAAGTGTTGTATGATGCTGTATGTGCCTGCATGCCATTGTAATGTTAAGCAGAGAAAGGGTTAAGATGTGACTGGAGAATAGCACCACCCACAGTATGATGTTTAGAGTCACATAGTATTAGACTCAGAGAGAACAGTCTAGAGAGAACACTCTGGAAGCAGCCTGCATGGAGATACCAGCACCATGCATGACAGTAACCTGGGATCTGTAGTTAAAGGTTAACAATAATGGGTTCATGTTTAAACATACAAGTCTCAAGATCTCATCACTGAGACATCTAAAGATCCCATATTAAAACATGGTTGGCAGCGGTGGTCGCTTCTAAAAAAATCACATCATCAGTGATATGAATGGTGGCATTTTAAACAACGAACCCAGACAGTATCCCAAGATATGAAAACCTAAAAGCAGCTGAAGCTGGAATAGAGACACATATGCCTAAGAAAAAAAAAACAAAGAAATGGTTGAAGCTTTGCTACAGACCTAGTAGTTAAGCAGCTCACCAGAGTGAGTGGAAGTCCATTGCAAGACCCCCCAGTGGTGCAGAGTAAAAAAGAAAAACCTGGTCAGGTCACAAAGACAGGTGAGCAAAAATACAAAAACTCGAAAGACCCTGAGTGACGCAGTGTGAAGAATACTGGTCAGTTCACGAGATGGTGCACAAAACTACAAAAATTGCAAGACCCTGAGTAATGCAGAGTCAAAGAACCTGGTCAGTTTACGAGACAGCAAACAATATTATAAAAAAGAAGCTGTCATAGAATAGGTGGCAGCCCCAGGGCTCAGCAGATTGCAGCAGTGGTGGCCATGCTGCACTGAAGTTTAAAAAAAAGCTAAATAAAAATTGGCTGGCAGAATAAAGAGAGAAACCTGCAGAGCACAGCTAAAATAAAAGAAAAAGGGAAAAACCTGCAGATTTTAAGAGAAAGGGAACCACCCTTTTCAGTTGGATCCCTGGCTGATGTTCCTGCAAAGTTTTAAAGAAAGAGTTAAAAAGGCAGGCATAGCTGGAGGAAAGCTGCAATGTCAGCTGGCACCATATGATATGATGTGGCCGAGCTGCAGTAAAAAAAGAGAGAAGTTCCTGCAGAGTTTAAAAAGAATTAAAAAAAGGAAGAGATTGCTGCAGTTTTAAAGGTTTCAAAGAAAGAAACTTTAAGGACCAGAGGATAACAAATAGCAGTACCAGTAAAATGCAGCATAGGCTGTGAGTACAATCCTTCTAGGCATTTTGGAAATGCTGAAATCTTAGTTTTAAAAGTACTCAAAACTGAAAGTAAATAGCTTCAAACACTTTCATTTTAAAATAATGATAGTCAGGCTTCAAACCCAGTGCAGTACTGTACAAAAAGCTGGGACACCCTGTACCTGCATTGATACATTTATTGCAAAGTACATCACCTGCAAGGTTTGACCAAAAATCACCCCAGCAACAAGACTAAAAAAAAGACAGGGAAGCCAACTGTATCCTTGCAACTACAGCCTGAGTGAAAAGAAAAGGTTACTCCATGGACAGCCTTAAAGAGGCAATGACATTTAAAGCTATAACTACAACAAAAAAAACAAATGGCCTGAACAGAAAATTCCGAGAGACCCCAGAGGGCAACTCCCAACAAAGCGCCAAAGACAACAAGAGACCACAGAGAGAGGGCAGCTCCAAATAAAGTGCCAAGGGCAATAAGAGACCCCAGAGGGAGAGCTACTAAAGACCCCAGAGTGAGGGAGCCAAAAGACCTCAGAGCGAGGGAGACAGTAGACCCTAGAGTGAGGGAGACATATTCAAGTACACCACAAGATGGGTGCCGACCATGCCAATGCAATGAAAAGCACGAGTCGAAGAGTTTAGCGCAAAAGAAAAAAAATGGCTGAGAAGCAGCCAAAAAGTTCAAAAGTAGAGTTTCTTGAAAATGCTGAGACAGTACCCAAATTGCAACAGCAGATGGCAGTGTGGAGTGTGCAGATGGCTGTGAATGAAGGAAAGCTATCTGAGGTAACTCAAAAGAAGCATAATGTGCAAAAAGTAAATGGAGCTGTTCTACAGGAAAATGTTCACATCAGTGCTGAACTGAAGAATTTGAAGCACACGATTCAAGCTGTGTCAACGAGACAGTGCACTAACACCCAGAGTGAGCTGGCAAGAGGTCAACAAGAAAATAAACTGTTGAAAGAACAGTTGATTGTCCTTCAAGATCAAATGCAAAAGCAATGAGTGACCGTTCAGCAACATGAAGAACTGAAAACTGTCTTAAACAGCACTTTGGAAGCACAGCAGAAGAAACTCGAGGAGACTTTGCTGAATTACAGGAAAACTCAAGATGAAGCAAGTGAGTTATGCAAAGGAAAGGAAAACCTGTTGACAAACCTTCACTCACTCCAAGAATTCCTCAGGTTAAAGTTTATTCCTCTGGAAAATTACGAAGAGAAGGAAAATGAATTTAACGTCGCTCTGAACAAACTGAAGAAGCAGTTGGTGCGCAGACTCCGCAACGTTCAATATTCCAGGAGGAAGCTGAAAGCTACAAGAAGCAGACGGATGAGCTGAAGAAGCAGTTGGTGCGCAGACTCAGCAACGTTCAATATTCCAGGAGGAAGCTGAAAGCTACAAGAAGCAGACGGATGAGCTGAAGAAGCAGTTGGTGCGCAGACTCAGCAACGTTCAATATTCCAGGAGGAAGCTGAAAGCTACAAGAAGCAGACGGATGAGCTGAAGAACCAGTCGAATGCAAACGAAGAGGCATCAAAAGGAAAAGCAGTTGAACTTTCCAAGTTGCAGGCAGAGAAAGAAAAGACAGAAATAAGAACGAAAAGTGTAAATCCGACACTAACACACAAGGAAATAGAAGAAGAAACACTGAGCTGAATGAAAAGTTTCATAAGCTTGCAAAACAATTTGAAAATAAAACAGCAAACAAATGTTTGGCTGAGATTGTGAAACAAGTGGAAATGAAGGTTCCATTTGCGAAATATCAATGTCCAGCAAGAACATGGCGGGCACCAGTGAAAAAGAAAATGCTAGTGCACTCTCGGAATGAACAGAGCGCACATTCCCTGTGGAAGGAATGGGACAAACCCGCAGTGCCCAAAAAACGCAGGTTAGTTGTTAATAAAGAGAAATACAACTCGAAGGAGCACAAGAAGTGAATCAAATGAAGATAACCAAGTACCAGAAACACAGAATACTACTGCCATTCCTCCAAATGTGACAGACTGAGATGTGGAAGAACTGTCAAGCCTCAAGTGCGTCTGAATTTATTAAGCCAGAGACTTGAGCTGGGGGAGAAGGGATAGCAAGTAAAGATTGTATTGTTATACTTAGTTGGAAGGGAGGAAATTTTTCTTTGGAGACGAAAGGGGGATGTTGTATGATGTTGTATGCACCTGCATGCCATTGTAATGTAAAGGTGCTCAGCAGAGCAAGGGTCAATGTGAGATTGGAGAATATCATCGCCCATGGTATAATGTATAGAGTCACATGATATTAAACTCAGAGAGAACAGTCCAGAGAGAACACAATGGAAGCAATATACCTGCATGGTAACAGCACCATGCATGACAGTAACCTGGGATCTGGAAATAATTCAAAGTTAACAATAAAGGCTTCATATTAAACATACAAGTCTCAAGATCTCATCATTGAGCCATCTTAAGATCCCATATTACAACAGAAAGATTTGAACTCCAGTAATAAACTTGCAGATGGACATGTGATTGGCGAATGTACTTCAATACAGATTAGAGTGAGGTGATATGTTTTGGTTGGAAGAATAAGGAGGATGCATGCTCCTTGGAAAATAACTGTCTTAATGGGAAAGAGAAACAAAAAGATCCAGGCACACAGATGTACAAATGACTAAACATAATGACACAGGTTAACAAGGCCATTAAAAAGGGGAGAAAAAAGCACTAAGATTCATTATGAGAGAGTTAGACTCAAAAAATATGTTAAACCGGTATCAAACCTTGGTTAGGCCACAGTTGGATACTGAAAACAGTCTGACGTTCATGTTATACAAAGGATATAGAGACACTGGCTAAGGTGCAGTAAAGATTTACTAGAAATACTCATAACTGAAAGCTTGTAGCTATCAGGAAAGATTGTACAGGCTGGGCCTCTTTTCCCTCAAAGAAATACATTTTAGAGGTAATGTGATGGTGATTATTATGATTAGGAAGGGATTTGATAGGGTAGACATAGAGAAGA